>NC_141694.1:1029570801-1030170801 GCF_964263255.1 Lissotriton vulgaris | reverse complement strand
AGCAAGCAGTCTTCACGTTGAGAGAAAAAACGGCTTCCTCAGAGCTAAGTGACAATTAAATCTAGACTGTTTTTTGGCTGAAATAGTATAACGCTACAGCCTGTGACAATTACTATTCAAAAGGATAACAGTAGCGTTATAGAAGCAGATGTTTTCAAGACTCAGTAACAAGAAATAAAATACGTTCTTCAGGGAAATGTAAATAGTTCGTTTAAAAGGCAATAGACAATTATTTGAAGTTAAAAGGAAAGGAATGCTTACCTGAATCTAGTGAGGTGAATAACTCGAGCAGGAAAAGCAGCAGTCCTTAAGAAGAAGAAAGACAAGAACTGAACTCATTATAGGATAGTGGAATCCAATACAGATGAGGTATTCACAAGCCAACTTATAACAAAGGGGAAGAATAAAAGACACCAAGTTGCATAGCGTGGTAGGTTTATAGTTTTTTATGTTAAAGACAGCAACACATATTCTAAGAGAGTAGCTAGAGTGGAATATTAACTGAGTCATTTCATTTTAGTGAGACTGAACACAAAGGCAACTCCAGATAAAGAAACCCCACAGTAGAAAGAAGAGCTACAGGTCTATGCAGTCCCATGGGTATGTAGGTCTAGATATCAATAGAAGAAGGTAGATCAGAGTTAAGGTTTATGGGCTAAAAAATATTTGTATGGGTTTAGTATTCACAGGAACCTAGTTTGGCTGATAAAGTCAGAGAAGGATTCACTGGAGTATCGAGGGACCCGGACCAATCTCTTCTGTGCTTTTCTTTTCTTATGGTTATTTTCTCCACTTTTCCCCTTCCCTTTTTCTGATTGCTTGGAGTTATGATTCTAATCTAGCTCCGACTGATTGGAGAGAGGGAGTTGGAAAGCAAGCATCTTCTGTTCCTGTGCAAGTCGACATAGAGACAAGAATTGGAAATTCGTGGAGCCCTGACAGAGTGAAGTGCCCACGTTGTAAATTTGCACCCGAACAGAATGGTTGAGGGGGTTAATTTGCAGACCTTAGGGGCGGTGTTGGATGCCATCCAAAAGGAGTTAGTGGCAGTTAAAGAAGAGAATCAGGGTTTGAGGCAGGAGGTGATAAATGCCAGGAAGGAAACAGCCGAGTTAGCGCAGAGGATTAGACAACCATCTCTAGGAAATAGGGAAACTCCTACTACATCCGCTGGGGATGTTAACAGGTTAACTACTCAGGTGATACACTCTTTGTCACCAGTCATTCCCTTAGCTGCACCAGAGAGATTTAGTGGGGACCCACAGAAAGCACAAGTGTTAATCACGCAATGCTCCCTGCATTTCATGTGTCGTCCTTCTATCTTCCCCGACGCACAATCTAAAGTGGCATTCATCTTGTCTTATTTGAGCGGAGATGCAGCAGCCTGGTCAATGCCCATAGTGACTCGAGATGACCCTCTCCTGCAGAATTATGATGAATTTAAAAAAGAATTCTTGCGCATCTTTGATCGAAGGCGAATCTCTCAGGCTGTAGATAATGAGCTACTGGAATTAAAACAGGGAAATCGAGATTTGGTGGCATATTTGGCCCACTTTAATAAGTTGATAATGGAAACAGATTGGCCAGAAAGCAAAAGAACAGCAATTTTTTATCGTGGCCTGAGGGATGAATTAAAGGATGGGCTGGCGCAGATTCCCAACCGACCCACAGAGATTTCAGCTCTCATAGATTTGGTCCTGGAGTTGGATTTCCGGCAAGGTGAAAGGCGAGGAGAAAGGAAGCGAGAATTTCGAAGCACCGTGCCCCGTTTTGACAGGGCAAGAACTGACGTAGGTAGAGTTGCGGAAGGGTCCAACAATCAAGAACCCATGCAGATAGGGGCAATAAGAGGCCCGCTTACCAAAGAAGAAAAAGAGAAGAGACGAGCCAGCAATTTATGTATGTATTGTGGTTCCGGCGGACATTTTGTGAGGAATTGCCCAAAGAAACCCAAAGGATCGTATAAGCCGAAGGAAAACTAGTTGCACCACCTGTAGAAGGAGTTGTACAGGTGGATGCGAGTCAAAATCCAACTCCACAAGAGCATCAACTGGCCAATACGCTGCAGTCATCCTCCCCGCATCTAATTCAATTCATGACGATTAAATTCCGTCAGGAGGTTAAGAAGGGAGTGACGGTGATGGTGGATTCAGGGGCAACAGGGAACTTTTGCGATCAAAAGTTTGCTGCCAAAATAGGATTGAAGGCAATACTTAAGGAAAAAAGTGAACCAGTTAGAGCCATCGATGGAACAAACCTATCTTCTGGGCCCATAGTGAGTCATACCGAAATGGTGTGTTTGATGAGAGAAGATGGACATCAAGAAGAAATCCAGTTTAATCTAATTGACGCACCTCAATTCCAGCTAATCCTAGGACTTCCTTGGCTCACAGAGCATAATCCGATCATCGATTGGGCAGCAAGAACAATAGAAATTACTTCGGATTATTGCAAGAATCATTGCTTTGGAGACCAAAGGAAAGAAGATCAAGACAATCCAGCTCAGGCCTTGTGTTCAGCGAATGCAGTTGTGTGCGTAATCAACACACAGTCTATACCATCGCAATATCAAGATTTTGAAGATGTGTTTGATGAGCAGGAAGCTGAACAACTACCTCCCCATAGAGTATACGATTGTAAAATAGACTTTGAACCAGGAGCAAATATGCCTTGTAGCCGAGTTTATGCTTTAACTGAGAAGGAGCATAATCATTTAAAGGAATATATCAACAAGTATTTGGCTAACGGATTCATTCGCCCCTCCCAATCTCCAGTATCTTCGCCTTTGTTTTTCGTGCCGAAGAAGGAAGAGGGAGAGTTGAGAACTTGCATAGACTATCGCGCAATCAATCGGATAACTAAGAAAAATAGGTACCCACTCCCTCTCATCTCAGTTTTGTTGGACCAGGTGAAAGGAGCCCAGATATTCACCAAACTGGATTTGAGGGGGGCCTATCATCTCATTCGAGTAAGAGCCGGCGATGAGTGGAAAACAGCCTTTAGAACTCGCTTTGGATTATTTGAATATCAAGTGATGCCTTATGGGTTGTGCAATGCCCCCGCTGCGTTCCAGCATTTCATAAACGATGTCCTTAGTGAGTTTATAGATCAATGTGCAATAGTGTATATAGACGACATCTTGATATACTCCGTCAACACCCAGGAACATCAGAGTCAAGTGAGAAGAATATTACAGAAGCTGAGAGAAAATAAGCTGTTCGTCAAACTAGAGAAGTGTGCTTTTGATGTGACAGAAGTGGAATTCTTGGGGTTTGTCATCTCACCAGCTGGAATACTCATGGATCAGCGAAAAATTCAGGCCATCTTGGAGTGGAAGTCTCCAACCAGTGTGAAAGAAGTACAGGCATTTATTGGCTTCGCCAATTTTTATCGAAGATTTATTAGTGAATTTTCTCGACGAATTCTGCCTCTCACACAACTATTGAGAAAAGGAGTAAAATGTCAGTGGACTGCAGATGCAGAGACAGCATTCAAGGCATTGAAGGAAGAATTCACGTCAGCTCCAATTCTTCTTCACGCAGACCCATCAGAACCCTTTTATGTAGAGACAGATGCCTCAGATTTGGCAGTGGGTGGAGTTTTGTCTCAAAGAAATAAAGAGACAGGCCAATTGCATCCGGTTGCCTATCGTTCAAGAAAGTTGTCACCAGCAGAAATCAATTACACAATTACGGAAAAAGAACTGTTGGCAATAAAGGATGCTTTCAAGGAATGGAGACATTATTTGATGGGAGCTCATCATGTGGTAACAGTTTACACGGACCATCGAAACTTAAAATTCTTAAAGTCAGCTAGAACACTAACCCCGAGACAGCTTCGTTGGTCATTATACTTTGCTGACTATGATTTTGTCATCACATACAGACCAGGAGCGCAGAATGGCAAGGCGGACGCTTTGTCCCGTATGGGAACAGAAGAAGAAAAAGATTCAATTAAGACACAAGCCCTTATTCCAGACACCAAGATCATAGGCGTTGTTGAAACTCTGAGTGTGAAGGAACAGATATCTCAGGCCTTGTCACCAGCAAAGATGTTGGAGTGGACGCAGCAGGAAGATAATAGAGAAGTAGTAGATGGACTACCTTATCACTCAGGAGCTTTGTATTTGCCAACGTCTACACTGCAAAACCAAGTCATGAAGGAATGTCATGATCATTTGTTGGCAGGACACAAGGGAGAGCAGAAGACGATGGATTTAGTGAAAAGAAGTTATTGGTGGCCACAAATGAACAAAGACATAGAGCAATATGTGAAAACTTGTGAGATATGTGCGCAGGGGAAGTCAGAACGACAGGCACCCAAAGGATTTTTACAACCCTTACCTACTCCTCCCTATCCTTGGCACACAATCACCTTAGATTTAATAACAGATCTTCCTTCCTGTCAAGGTTACAATACTATTTTAGTAATAGTCGATGCATACACCAAAATGACACACTTTGTGGCCATGAAAGGGATTCCAACGGCAAAACAGTTAGCAACTCATTTTAGTGCTCAGGTTGTGCGGCTGCATGGAATTCCTAAGATTATTATATCAGACAGAGGAACCCAATTTGTGTCTCATTTCTGGAGAATCTTCATGAAGGCACTTGGAGTTGAGACACGTTTTTCCACCAGTTTCCATCCGGAAACGGATGGCCAAACAGAACGAGTAAACCAAGAGGTGGAGCAGTACTTGCGGCTATTTACCTTAAAACAGGGTGGGGAATGGTTGGACTATTTGTGGGCTGCTGAGTTCGCTCATAACAACGCCACAAATGTGTCCACTGGTTACTCCCCGTTTCATTTGAACTATGGCAGACATCCAAATGCTAGCATGCTGGATGTTTCGCTTCCAGTTCCAGCAGTTCAGGATTTGGTGACACATTTGGGTCAGGTACACAATGCAGCATCAAAAAATTTAGAACAGGCAAAGATTAAGTATAAGAAATATGCAGATAGAAAAAGGAGAGATTCACCTCACTTAGAGATAGGGGAGGAGGTTTGGTTAAACACAAAGAACTTACGCTTGAAAGGAAATCGAAAGTTCCAGCCTCGATTCATTGGTCCTTATCCTATTGAAGCACAAATTAATCCAGTGACCTATAAACTGACACTACCTGCGAAACTCAAGGTTCACCCAGTCTTCCATGTTTCTTTGTTAAAAAAGGCAGTTCCAGGATTAAGACGAGAGAGCGCTCCACCACCTGTTCAGTTGGAAGCTGGAGTAGAATTTGAAGTTAAAGACATTTTAGATTCAAAAAGGGTGAAGAGTAAACTGTACTATTTGGTGGATTGGAAGGGCTATGGGCCAGAGGAACGCTCTTGGGAGTTAGAGTCAGATGTACATGCACCTAGGTTAGTAAGACTTTTCCATCAGCGAAACCCAACCAAACCCGGACCGGGAGGGCCTTCCTTGGTGGGGGGTACTGTCAGGATCCTTCCTAATGAACGGTCAGCAAGGGTTCTCAAAATGAGGAAACAGGACTGGAGTTTGGCTCCTTCCTGGTCCAAGGCGTGGAATTCATGGAATTCTAAGATGGCGGGTGAGCAGGACCACTGCCAGCCTAAGTTGCCAGTCTAGTGTTCTGAACATTCCAGACCGGAGTTCAGGTGAGGCGCGCGCTCTATCAGAGCTGCGCACTTCACCAAGAATTCAGCCCGAGTCAGTTAGATAAATCCTGTCAGAGTAGAAACGTTGTTAAAGAATAGTTATTTTCAGAATTCCAGAGAGTAAGGAGATATATTCCTAGAATCACCTCAGTATAATAGTTTCCTGCAGATATTGCCACATAGAAGTTAGCAGTTTGGCAGAAAAGAGATTTCAGAGCGACTCAGTCAAGACAACGCAGCGCCGTTTCTGGAGCAGAGCAAGCAGTCTTCACGTTGAGAGAAAAAACGGCTTCCTCAGAGCTAAGTGACAATTAAATCTAGACTGTTTTTTGGCTGAAATAGTATAACGCTACAGCCTGTGACAATTACTATTCAAAAGGATAACAGTAGCGTTATAGAAGCAGATGTTTTCAAGACTCAGTAACAAGAAATAAAATACGTTCTTCAGGGAAATGTAAATAGTTCGTTTAAAAGGCAATAGACAATTATTTGAAGTTAAAAGGAAAGGAATGCTTACCTGAATCTAGTGAGGTGAATAACTCGAGCAGGAAAAGCAGCAGTCCTTAAGAAGAAGAAAGACAAGAACTGAACTCATTATAGGATAGTGGAATCCAATACAGATGAGGTATTCACAAGCCAACTTATAACAAAGGGGAAGAATAAAAGACACCAAGTTGCATAGCGTGGTAGGTTTATAGTTTTTTATGTTAAAGACAACAACACATATTCTAAGAGAGTAGCTAGAGTGGAATATTAACTGAGTCATTTCATTTTAGTGAGACTGAACACAAAGGCAACTCCAGATAAAGAAACCCCACAGTAGAAAGAAGAGCTACAGGTCTATGCAGTCCCATGGGTATGTAGGTCTAGATATCAATAGAAGAAGGTAGATCAGAGTTAAGGTTTATGGGCTAAAAAATATTTGTATGTGTTTAGTATTCACAGGAACCTAGTTTGGCTGATAAAGTCAGAGAAGGATTCACTGGAGTATCGAGGGACCCGGACCAGTCTCTTCTGTGCTTTTCTTTTCTTATGGTTATTTTCTCCACTTTTCCCCTTCCCTTTTTCTGATTGCTTGGAGTTATGATTCTAATCTAGCTCCGACTGATTGGAGAGAGGGAGTTGGAAAGCAAGCATCTTCTGTTCCTGTGCAAGTCGACATAGAGACAAGAATTGGAAATTCGTGGAGCCCTGACAGAGTCATCGCTATCTTGTGTTGTCACCACTCCAACTGGACTGGCAGCACATAACATTAAAGGGATTACTTTGCATCGGCTACTGATGCTGCCAGTGGAGCATGATAACAAATTACAATACCACAAGTTATCTGGGGATGCTTGTTGTGAAGTATCTAGAGTTCTGAAGAAGATGAAACTTCTTATCATTGACGAAGTAAGCATGGTTTCCAATGTCATGCTTGCCTTTGTGCATTTGAGAATGCAGGAAGTTCTTAAAACAGAGTATGATGTGTTATTCGGTGGCAAACACATCATTGTTTTCGGTGATCTTCTGCAGCTGACACCAGTGAAAGGACAACCAGTGTTTAAACTGCTTACGCATGAAGATACCAGGAAGTGCCTAGGGAGCATTGGCAACATTAACATATGGTTAAACTTCAATTATGCTGAGCTGCGTGAAAATATGCGTCAGGCGAAGGATGAAGATTACAAGAATATTCTACAAGATGTTAGAATCGGGAAAGTGACTGAGCGTGGGAAAGAAACTTTACATGCACGATTACTGTCAAATTTGTATCCAGAAGAAGACGTTCTGCCAGAGGATATTTTTCAGAAAATTACTGAGAAAAAATCTGGAATATGTTTGTTTGTATAAGCTTTATTCGAGACAATTCTCATAAAAGCACATAAAGTTTAAAACAATTACACAATAATACATAATTACAGATTAAAAATTCATTAAACATGGAGTGCAGCTCATACAACATTTGCGTATAAAAACCATTTGTAACAAGTAATATTACATAAATTGTAATTAAAAGGAATACCTGATTACCTGATTCCCCCCAGAGACCGTCGTCTGATTGCCCAAACCCAACCCAGGTATTTGGCTACCCCTATGACTATCGAATTCTGAGTTGTTGTACATAAGATTCTTAAAGCCACTGCGCTGTCACGTGTCCCCAGGTTTTTACATACCGGCGTAAGCCATTTTCTCCTCGGATTTGTGTAAGCTTGACATACGAATAGAAAATGGCCTATGCTCTCCTCGGCATTTTCACATGCTGGACATAAGTTATTAGTCGGTCTGTGCCAGCCAGCTGTCAGTTTCTTTAAGGGGATAGATCCAGATCTTAACTGAAAGACGAGTTTCCTGTCCATTGGTACCGTGATGTTATCCCAGTAGTTTTCTAGGACAGGAAGGATTTTTGTCTCCAGGAAGCGACCAGACATAGAGTCCGCCCTGGCATCTTTCAGCAGCTTACCACCCACCCAATCCCAATATTGTTCTTTGAGGGCTTCTTTGCTAGGGAAGATTTCTCCCACAGGGTTGTTCCAAAGATTTGAAAACCCTAAATTAGCTAGCATGGACTTCAGATGTTTTAGCCATTTTATCTTGTGGAAGACATCTTCCTTGATTAACCATAGAAAACCCTCCGCATATGTCTTATTTCTGGAGTCTTCCAGAGGCGTCTCCAGTAGAGGACTGGGCGCAATCGGGCTCTGTCGACAATAGGACGCCTACCCAGCTCCAAAAACAATGGGGTTAAGGGGGTGCTCTGTGGGAGTCCTGTGATCCCTCGCAAGAACTTGTTCTCAGAAGTCTGAAGAGCCGCTAGACTATCCCAAGCCCATAACTCCGCACCATATAATGTGGCACCCAAGACCTTCGCGTCATACACTATAAGTGCAGGTTTTATAGGTTTTGTTTTAGATTTACGGTGTTCCCCCCTTAAAGCACCTGAGAGCTGCTGGTGCTTTAAGACCACTTTATCCACATGATGCGTCCAGCCAGTGCCCTCTGCGATCTGTACTCCCAGGTACGTAAATTCCGCGACAGTATCTAACCTGCTGCTGTTTAAGGTTACCTTGGGGTAATTCCTGCGACCTGGGGAGAAGGCCATTAATTTTGTTTTTCCCACATTCACCTCTAGCCCATGCTCTGTGCAAAAAGCATCGAAAATGTTTAATGCACGTTGCAGCCCCATGGGGGTCTTAGTCAAGATAAGAGTGTCGTCAGCGAACATCAGGATCGGAACCCTGGTGTCCGCTAACGACGGGGCGTCTACACCAGCCATCGACATTCTCTCAACAATCCCGTTAATAAATAACGAGAAAAGTAAAGGGGCCATGGAACAGCCTTGTCGGACTCCCCTTTCCACTGGGAAATCCGGAGTTGTCTCCCCGCTTCCACCCCACTGGACTCTTGCAAAGTTGGATTCATGCAATCGCATGATTAGTGTAAGCAGATCTGCAGGAATCCCCATCTTTTGCAGAACCAACCATAGTTTAGACCGGGGGACTAGGTCGAATGCCGCCCGCAGGTCGACAAACGCGACATACAGGCAGCCCCTTCCCAGTACAACGGTCTTCCACCGCAATATGGTGAAGCGGAAGACCTGGTCAATGGTACTGGTTGCTCGCCTGAATCCCGCTTGGTATGGAGAAAGGGCGTTGTTATCTTCAACCCAGTCCATAAGCTGATTTGTTACCATTCTCCCAACTACTTTCTGTATGGTAGCTATTAGGCTTATAGGCCTATAATTAGCAGGCAGTGAACGATCACCCTTCTTGTGAATGGGGATAATGGTTGCACCTTTCCAGAGGTCTGGGACCACTTCCCCCTTCGCTAGGGCATTTGCTACAAGGAAGGTATATCTCGCCCATCTAGTCACATCATATTTAAAAATGTCAGGGGGAATACCGTCTAGACCTGGCGCCCTCCCAGATTTCGCGGAACTAATGGCAATTTCCGCTACTCTAAGGGAAAACAGATCGTCGGTAGCGTAAACTGGTGTTATACTGTCAGCCACCACAGGATGGTTGACTTCAGCATACTGTGGTCTAAAATAGTCAACCCAAGCATCCTCTGCTACATTATTATCTGGCTTTGCAGGGCCAGCTCCTCTACCCCACTTAATAATTTTCCAAAATGTCCTGGAGTCTTTGTTACCTGAGGCCTCTTTTAGTTCGGCCCAGTGGTCTTCATCCCATTTCTTTTTGGCTCGGTAAATGGCCATTTTGTACAGTTTCCTATTCTTTATCACTGCAGCACGGTCCCTTTTCCTTATAGCTTGTCCCAGTTCTAGTCGTGCCGATCTACATTGACTGTCAAACCACCTTCCCACATCTTTAGCTTTCTTCCCTTTCCTGTTTTTAATGAAGAAACATGGTCTCAGGAGGGAGAATAACTTGTTGTGGATTTCGGTGATACCACTATCCCCTGGAACCACTGGAACCGCTGCTTCCATCGCGGAAATTGCACTATCAACCACATTGTTGATGTAGGTCATAGTAGCCTCATTTGCCAATACCTTGGGCCATTTTAACCTGCGTTCATCATTACTCATGACAGGGATTTCATCGTTTGTTTCAAGAGAGTTTCCCACACCAGTGTTCCACCACCTATGAGTCACACAGAGGGGGTTGTGATCACTTTCAACCCGGGGCCTAACTGTCATATCAACAACCCTGTTCCACAGCTGGAAACTACACAATATGTAGTCAATTCTGCTCCTGCTGATACCGTTGTCAAAAGTGTAGCTGCCCTCCTTGTCCCCAGGTGTCCTCCCATTCAGTGCTCTTAAACCATGTTCCATACAAATTCCATTCAATAATAAAATATCTTTTGTCCATCTCTTTACAGGTTTTAGACATAGAGATGGTACTCTCCAGAGATTATCCTCTTCATTCTCCAAGGGATCATTTGTGCAGTCCAAGGGTTCAAAAGTCCTGTTGAGGTCCCCTGCTATTATCATCATACTTTCTTGGGACTTGGCCTCTATGGCAGCAGACAACAGCTCAATGGTGGGTGAATTAGTTACATTGTTACCTCTCACGTAGACATTATACAAATCTATTGGTAGACCCTTGCCTGTGGAAATTCTTAATACTTGTAAATCACTACTTCCCAGGTCCAACATTTTGATGTTAATGTGCAGGTCCTGTCTAACCCATACAGTTAGGCCTCCCTTGGGCCGCCCTCTTCCACCTTTTAACGCTGGTATACAATAGTTCAAATAGCCAAAACAAAAGAGGGGATCGCAAGCCCAGGTTTCTTGAAAACAACAAATATCATACCCACTTATATAGTTCACCCAGGATTGGGAATCCAACTTACTGCCTAACCCCGCAACATTCAAAGATAAAAGCGTACCAATACTAGCCTCTGGCCCATCTCGAGTGTTGGTGATTGGAAATACTTGAGCTGTCATTGGGCTTTCAATAGAATTAGTCAGCCCTTCTAGGTCATCTATTGGATCTGCAGTCGTGTTAACTGTCACTGGGTGTGGTGTCATAACATTGGTGTTTAAGATTCCCAGTCTAGAGCCACCTTCTTCAATCAAACCCCCCGTCTCGATATTATTGACCGTTAGGTTTGTAACAATAGTATTAGCATAAACATCACAAACCCCTTTTAGCTCGTTATTATTCCCTCCTGTCCTATCTGTGCTGGTTTGTCAATATCCCCATCCCGGGTCCTGCCATCCTACATGAGAGTTGTAATTTGTATATGTGGTATGGTTGTGACCAACTGGAGGAAGTGGTAAGGAATTGACTGGCCATGATACAGTAGGGGGGATTAGGGGTTCATTGAGCAAACTAGTCGTTACACTGGTGGGTCGGGGGTAAAAAAAGGTAAGGTCTACAATTCCAATACCTCCCTTGTTTGTTCCCCATCCCTGCCTAGTTATCCATCCCGCCACCCTTGGATCTTGGAAATTAACCACTATACAGTCCCCACCCAAGGTTTTGGGTGTATATCCCATCCAGTCTATTCTCCTTACCCCTATGATTAACCCGTCGACATCACCAGGCAGAGGACGATTTTCCTTTAACCAGTGCATGATCTTGTTTTTAAGCATCTGGAAAGTTTCTCTCTGTCTTGAGGGTAATGATGGTACATTTATAAGAACTGCTACATAGGGGAAGGAATCTGGGGTGAGATTAATCGGGGGTTTTCTGTGAGGTGGCTTTGCCAAGGGCGGTGGGATTGATTTAGGAGCTTGGGGGACGTGTTGGGGGGCAGGCTTCAACGCCTGTTGTTTATTATTTGATTGGGTCGGTACTAGAGTTTTATCTACCAGCGGGCATACATTAGCCCTGTTCCCTCCCACCGGAATGTTTGAGGCTATCTGCATGTTATTAATTACTTTTGCAGTTGTTGGTGCTTTGCCCGCTTGGGAACGAGCTGAAGCCTCAGCACTCATAACGATTGGTGGATTTTGTGTCAGGGGAATTGTGGACTGTGTAGGGTGCATAGTGGTCGGCTGGGATAGAACAGGACCAGCGTTCGCTCTGTCAGATCTATCTGCGGGTTTTACAGTTGTTTTGGCTGTAAGATTGCTTTGCTTGGGAGGTAAAGGAGAGTTATTTTGGGGCTTTCTTCCCTTATCCTGGGTAACAGGGTTACTAAGGACCTGAGACTTTGTGCTTGCATCCACCCTGGTGTTCGCTTTAATCAGCGATTTTGTAGAATAGAAATTGTCTAATGTTGTCTGTTCGAAATGGTTTAGACTATCTGTAAGCTTGGCAATTCTATCCTCAATGGGGGTAAGCAATAATCTAAACAATTTTTCCAACTCAGGGAGCACATTTACAAGTGATAACTCCTTTTCATTATATGGTACAGTGGAGTCAGTACAAGAGTTGTCTTCTTTGTCTTGGCTGTCCAAGGGGGCAAAATTAGTGTGTGAGACACTTTCTGTACTTTGAATTTCTTCGGTGACGACCTCTCCAATGTTCACGGATTTGTGTAGCTTCCTGTGCTTTTGAGGGGGTTTGACCACCATTTTACATTTCCTTACTGGGGCTGGTCTTTTCCTTTTAGACCCAAGCTTGGGTTGGGCCAATGTAACCTGAGCACCAGAGTCAGGGAGCGATGTAGGTTGGATATTACTCCCACAGGGAATATTCAATTCTGCCACAACGTCCTTGTTTAATATTTGTGCCTGACCCTCAAAATGTTCATTTGCAACTGGGAGGTTCACTGATGACAAAGGAGTTACCAGGGTGGGGTACGCTAGAGTTGGAAGCTTATCCGTAGAATTCTTAAGTAATTCTATTGATAATCTACGCTCTGCGCGCCTCTCTGCCAGGGATAACTCCTTGTCAATTGACAATGAACGATTAAAAAAGAATTTATCTAGGGGGCCAATTGCCAGTGGACCAGACTCAACCGGGGGAGTTATCAAGTGGCTATTGGCAGAACTTGTCGATGTAGACATTGCCATATTCATCACCAATCAAAACCAACGTGTCAATGTCACTTACTAGAGACGATGCTATGGGTCGCTGGTAAGGGGGGTGGCCCAGCCCGGCCTCCTTCGGCCCCGGACGGCCACAGACGGTCCCGCCCTTGTCCCGGGCTTCTCCCGGCGCCCTCCCGCACGCTCCCGCGCAGCAGGAATTATGGTCTGTTTTATATGCTGGTGATGACTATCAATGGTTGGTGGACAGGGGGGTGTGGCCAGCGGGGAGAGCAGCCCAGGTGTGAGCAGTGGGCGCGCAGGGGCTCCTGGATACTGGAGTCCCTGCCTGTGCTCGCAGCCCCGCCGGCTCCTCTGCCTGCCCGCTCCTGAGCCGCAGACTCTCCACAGACAGCAGCCCCAGATGACCAGGCGCTGCGGGACCCGCGAAGCGGGTCCGGCGAGGTCAAGAGTCAAAACGAAGAGCAAAGGATCCCTCGGAGTGGCGCACCCTCAGCCAGCAGCACGAGCAACAGGAGAAGCAGATTGCAGGTAATCCACGGGTCAATGGACACAACCCGGTTTTCTAGCTCCAAAGCGGGGGGCGTGGCCAGCGGGGAGAGCAGCCCAGGTGTGAGCAATGGGCGCGCAGGGGCTCCTGGATACTGGAGTCCCTGCCTGTGCTCGCAGCCCCGCCGGCTCCTCTGCCTGCCCGCTCCTCAGCCGCAGACTCTCCACAGACAGCAGCCCCAGATGACCAGGCGCTGCGGGACCCGCGAAGCGGGTCGGGCGAGGTCAAGAGTCAAAACGAAGAGCAAAGGATCCCTCGGAGTGGCGCACCCTCAGCCAGCAGCACGAGCAACAGGAGAAGCAGATTGCAGGTAATCCACGGGTCAATGGACACAACCCAGTTTTCTAGCTCCAAAGCGGGGGGCGTGGCCAGCGGGGAGAGCAGCCCAGGTGTGAGCAATGGGCGCGCAGGGGCTCCTGGATACTGGAGTCCCTGCCTGTGCTCGCAGCCCCACCGGCTCCTCTGCCTGCCCGCTCCTCAGCCGCAGACTCTCCACAGACAGCAGCCCCAGATGACCAGGCGCTGCGGGACCCGCGAAGCGGGTTCGGCGAGGTCAAGAGTCAAAACGAAGAGCAAAGGATCCCTCGGAGTGGCGCACCCTCAGCCAGCAGCACGAGCAACAGGAGAAGCAGATTGCAGGTAATCCTGGAATATGTTTGATGCCAACTCTTGCAGAATGTTCCATCTTCAACAACAAAATGTTGAATTTAGAGAACCAAGAGATTGTGAAACTGGAAGCTATTGACAGAATAGAGCATATGGGTGCAACAATTGTTTTGTCTGAGAATTTGAAATCTAAATTGGATTCATTAGAGAAGACTATATCTAAAACTGCGGGTTTTGAAAAGACTCTGAATGTGTACTTAAATTGCCGTATCATTTTGAGAAGAAATTTACATGTTGAAAGAGGTCTGGTAAATGGATCAATGGGTAATGTTGTTGATTTTGAGAAATATAGAAGTAGAGATGGAATTGCATTTTTAAAAATTAAATTTGATGGCATTGAGGAAGTACAGCTAATTGGTCATTGCACAGCTAGGTTTTTGCTTGTAAAAAGACTTATATGTTCGCCGTAAACAGTTTCCTGTTTGCTTGGCATATGCGGTGACAATTCATAAATCGCAAGGTTTAAGTGTAGGCAGTGCTTTGGTGAATATTGGCAGTTCTGTGTTCAAAGAGGGTATGGCTTATGTAGCATTGTCACGAGTCAGAACTTTATCGGGATTGTACTTGATTGACTGTGATGTCACAAACATTTGTGCGGATCTAGATTGTGTTAAGGAATACAATAGGTTAAGAAAAGAGTATGCGCCACATTTGCCTCAAAATCCTTTGTTTGAGAAACGTGTGGTAGGCCGGAACGAAGAGATATCAGTAATAGTAGGGAGGTTGTAGCAAAAAGACCAAAAGTCGATGAACCGAAATTTGTAAGCAGAAATAAAATGAATTCTGTTGAAGATGTTGTTGGTTTTCAATTTGAAAATAGTTCTGGTGTCAACTGCTATGCTAATGTAGTGGTTAATGTTCTCTTTTCACTAGAGACTTTAAAAGAACAGATTGTGATCAATTCGGAACAAATTTTATGCTGTTTGTTGAATTCTGTGTTAGAGAAATGTAGCGCTGATAGAACAAGAGTAGAAAGTGTGTCTGAAATTCGTTATCTGTTAGATGAATGTTCAGGTCAAACACAATTCTCCCAAAATATTCAGCAGGATTGTCAGGAGTTTTTAATGTATATGCTTGATGTATTGCAAGATGAAGGTGTAGATGTAGATTATCTGTTTGGCCTTTCTTATCAATGGCAGCTTGATTGCGAGAACTGTAGGCTATCAAGTACTACTAGTGTAGACTCAGAAAGATTTATATATTTAACTTTGCCTGACAGTAAATCAGTATCCTTCAATAAGCTAGTAAAGGCAGTCGATCAAAACATGGAGTGTAGCCAATGTAAGTCTGCAATGCTGTCCACGTTAATATTACGAAGTTATGGCCAGTATGTCATTTTAATGTTCCAACGATGTAGGCCTGATGGAACTAAATTGACAACTTTAATTAATAATTTTGTGGCTTCGCAGTTGTCAATATCAGGAAGGACTTTTGTAACTACAGCAATTATATATCATGACGGTCCTTCAACTACTTCAGGACATTACACAGCTTATTTAAAATCTGGAAACGGCTGGTCATTCTGCAATGATTCTGTTTTAACTTTCAAAAAAAGATTGCCTTTCCACCTTCAAAATTCTTACCTGGTGTTCTTACAACCAAAATTTTAGGAAAGTGATCTTGGGATTTGTTCTGAGGAATTTCAAGTGGTTCTAATGGCTCCTACTCTATATGGCCTTGTGGATAAGTGTAGTACAGAGCGAAAACTGTTTGTGTTTATAAGCTAATTCAAGCAGCAGATCAAAACAAGGAGTAGAGGAAATGTAAGTCTGCAATGCTGTCCATATTATTTATTGAAACTTATGAGTGAAATGTCATTTTACAATTTCAACTACATAAACTGGATGAAAAAAAGTTGTTAAGTCTAATTAAAAATGTTTTGGCTACACAGTCATCGATTTCAGGAAGAACATTTGCAACTGCAGCTATTATATATTAATATCGTCCTTTGACAACATCAGGATATTACACTGCTTATTTGAAATAAAAAAAAGGCTAGTCTTTCAGCAAACATTACCAATTGAGTATGAAGCAATGTTGCCTTTTGACTTGTTTTCTGAAGTGAGAATTTAGGGTAGGTAACTGGACTATAATGATTCTAGGTGTTGCTGTAATTTAGTGTGCTGTTTTAAATTGCTTTGTATGTCTCATTTTTCTTAAATCGATGGAGTTTATCTTTCAGAAAGTGGCGGGCAGAAAATAGTAACAGCACAACAGAGTATAAGCTGTTCATAGGACATCCTTTGATGTCATAGAAAGTAAGTTACTTTTGAGGAGTTCTAATTTCTGATTAGTTATATTATTTGGGTTTTTTCAAAACCTTATTTATTGAGAGTTCAAGCAAGATTCGGTACAGCCCTCCACAGTCAGGAGGAGACTGTCAATAACATACACGTAAAAGGCATGGCAGTGAACCCAGAGTTTAGAAAAACATACCCCAATCCCCCCCATCCCACCCATCCCCAGAAACGCCCTTCAACACCCCCCCAACTACCCACCCCTTATCCCGCCCTAACCCAGTGCACGTGATCACAGCTTAGCAACATGAGATGGAAAGCAATGGCGGTGTCGGCCAACAGCCTAAGGTACAGGATCCACATCAGGGGGCAGTACATCATCAATATCAGTCGGGGGATCGAGGGCCATGCCCCTGTAGTCCGCCCACCGTTTCCAAATTTTGTAATGTTTCCGGGGACACCCCCTGGCTGCAAAAACAGGTAGATCCAGGCCCATGAGAAAGTCCAATCCCGCCTTCCATGCACCAAGCGGGGGGGCACGTTCATTCTTCCAGGCCTGGGCCAGATCTCGCTTGGCCACCACCAGTCCCAAAAGCAGCAAATGTAATTTGTAAATGTTACCCCCAACGTTTTCCAGGACATGAAGGAGACCCAGCCTAGGGGTACGGGGAAGGTCCCACCCCAACACCTCCGATAGGCAGTCCCAAACCCCCGCCCAGAATCTAGTCAGTCTCCCACAGGCCACACTGTATGGAAAAGCGTCCCCCTTTCAGTACCGCACCTCAGACACTCCGGAGCGGCTATAAGGCCCGCTCGCCACAGTCGTTCTCTAGTATAATACGCCCTGTGAAGGTATTTGAATTGGATGAATCTAAGACGGATGGCTATAGCAGCTCCACAGGGGGATTCAAGGGCCTCACGCCAGTCATCGTCATCCAAGGGGCCAACATCATTCTCCCAGGAGGCCTTCAATGTCGAAAGGGAAGGGGAGCAGTGCGTAACCAGGGAGCGGTATATCTGAGAGACCTTCTTGTCGCCCAGGTCGCCCATAAAAAGTTTTGCCTCAATGGGACTAAAGCCGGGGAGTTGCTCTAAGCCCACCAGGCTAGGGCCGAGGGCATGGCGGAACTGGAGGTACCGAAAAAATTGGGACTTAGGCATATTAAATTCAGAACTAAGGTCCTGAAAGGACTTAAGCGTAGTTCCAGTGAGGACATGACCGAGGGACGAAATCCCGATCGCATCCCAGCTGCCAAACCCGGACAGGGAGGCCAGCGCCGGAAGCAAGCCATTATGCCACAACGGCGTCTCGGCCGTCAGCCTGCCCCACCAACCTATACGGTGCAAGGCTTGCCGCCAGACCGCAAAGACCACCTGAGTGACCTTCGGCAGCATCCTCCTCCGTCTGGCCGAGAACAGTAAGGTGTGGAGTGTGGCACCACCCATCAAAGAATGTTCCCGAGCATAGGCCGGATCACTACGGTCCCCATACCACCACTCGTTGAGCACTAGGAGGTGGGAGGCCTGGTAATAAGACAACAGATCCGTGGACGCCAAGCCGCCGCAGTATGTAGAAAGAAAGCATGTACGCAGCGCCACCCTGGAGGCACCCCCGGCCCACAAAAACCGGCCCAGCACCGAGTTGACACTTCGGAACCATTGCGGGTCAATTTTATGTGGATGATTCTGCAGATGGTAGAGAAGCCGAGGCAGGGCTACCATTTTGAAAATGGCCGACCGGCCATAGATATTAAGGGGCATACGCGTCCAAGTCTTGACGTCCATCTGGACCCTGTCCCACACTGGCTGAACGTTCCGATCCCACGCCACCGTGGCCGAGAGGAAGACGCCCAAGTATTTCACACCATCGACTGCCACCTGAAGGGACGCAGCCCACGGGCAGTGCACCGAGTCACTCCCCAACACCCATAGGGTTGACTTGCGTGGATTGAGAAAGAGCCCCGACGCCTGACCAAACTCCTGCATTATCTCAAGAATGCGAGGGCCCGTACGATGCAAATCAGTCATAAAGAAAAGCACGTCATCCGCATACAAGGCTATGCGGTCCGAGTGGTCCGCCCCCCACACAAAGCCCCAATAAAGCGCGTCCTGGCGCACCCGGGCGGCCATAGGCTCCATAGCCAGCGCGAAAAGGTACGGAGAGAGGGGACACCCCTGACGAGTGCCCCTGGTCACAGGAAACCGCGCGGAGATCGCCCCAGAAACACGCACCAAGGCGGTGACATCCGTATAGAGCAATTTTACATAGGAGACGAAAACTGGACCCAAATTCAGTAGCGGCAGAAGGGCAAAGAGATAGGTCCAGCTGACCGAGTCAAGAGCACTATCAATGTCCGCCAGCAACAGCGCCGCCCGATCCCCGGTTGACCCGTTCGCGTCTATCGCGGCCTGTGCCCGCCGAATGTTGTGTTGCGTCGCCCGGCGCGGCATAAAGCCCGCCTGATCCGGGTGGACAAGGGCCGAAATATGCGGAAGCAGGCGGTTCGCGAGCGCTTTGGCCAGGAGCTTGGCTTCAAAATTAATGAGGGATATGGGACGATACGACTCATGGCGATCAGGAGGTCTGCCCGGCTTTTGGAAGACCACAATTTCGGCATGACGCCAGTCCGGGGGGAGGCTGCCACGCTCCCGCGCCAGTTCTAACGCCCGCCTGTAATGTGGCCCGAGCTGCAAGTGAAATTTCCGATAGAATTCGCTGGGGAACCCGCTCGGCCCCGGTGCCTTACCCACATTGAGTTGACCCAGTGCGTCGCCCAATTCCTCAGCCGTCAGGGGGAGATCCAAAGCATCACGCACTTTGTCGGAGACTGCATGTGGAGGGACTGCCGCGAGGTATCCCTCGATGCCATTGGAGGAAAGGCTCTCCCGAGAGGCATACTGACGCTCATAATAGCGCGCCAAGCTCGCCGCAAGGATCGCGGGGTCCGTTATCGCCACCCCCGCGTCGTCAACAAGCCCTGGCAAAGTGATTGGTTGTAAAGTTTGCTGACAAAGCCTGTGGAGCATGGTGCAAGACTTGTCACCCCACTGGTACACCCTACTACGCGTAGCCAACCACGCCTGGTGAGCCTCATCTACCAAGACCGAGGAATAAGACTGTTGCGCTTGTAGAAGCAGCCGCAGTGTCATATCATCAGCCACTTCCCTGTGTCGCGCCTCCAGCACCTCCACCTGCACCGCAGAGGTAACAATACTTTCCTGTTGAGTCCGGCGAGCAGAAGCGCACCAGGCTATATCAATACTCCTTAAGGCGGGCTTCATAGCCTCCCAGACCATCACCGCGTCCACCCCCACCGTAAGGTTGTCTTGCCAATAGCGGGCAATCGCACCGCGCAGATGCTGGGAGTAATCCGGTCGCTGCAGGTGCCACGTAGACATCCGCCACCGGAACGGCTGGCGCGCCTTACAGAGATCAATCTGAACTGCCACAGGGGAGTGGTCAGACAGCCCGCGAGGCTGGATCGCCGCCCCCTTCACCCTGTCAAGGAAGGCCCCTGGTACAAAACACAATCTAGGCGCGAGAGAGATCCGTGCACAGCAGAAACATATGTGTATTCCCGCCTCTCCGCATGCAGATGCCTCCAAACATCCACCCATCCAAGACCATCAATCATGGCACTCAACCGTGTAGGAGAGGCCACAGCTGCGGCCCCTCGTCCCCTCTGCCTGTCCAAAGTCATGTCCACCACATCATTCCAGTCGCCTCCAATCACAGCCAGGGAATGGGGAAGCTCAGTCCACAAGGCAAACAGCCGCTCCGCAAGGGTCCACTGCAGCGGGGGAGGGGCATACACACTACCAAATACTACAGGCTCCACACCAATCTTCCCCTGCACAAACACAAACCGGCCCTGAGGATCGAGCCATTGACGCTCATGAGTATAAGCCAACCGTCTGTGGACAAGAATGGCCACCCCCCTCGAGCCCCTAGTGAACCCGGCATGGAACACCTGGTGAAAGCCAAACCTCTGCAGACTCAGTGCCTTAGTGCCCAACATGTGTGTTTCTTGAAGAAAGAGCACATCCGCCAAGTCCCTTTTTGCCCAGCGAAGCACAGCCCCCCGTTTGATCTTGTCCAGGAGCCCCTGAAAATTCCAGCTCAGAATACGCATGGAAGTGCCAGGAGACACGAGCCGTGGAGCATCAGCCATTGTCGCGATGAGCCAGTTCCTGCGACCCCCGGTACCCGACCCAGGCCCCCAACACCCCAGTTGCAAACATCATAAGAAGCACGTGCACCCCACAGAACACAACCCCGAACCCCACTACCCCTCTTAACCCGGCCCAACCCACAAGCAACCAAACACCCCAGCTCCCCCCTCCCCCACCCCTATACCTCAAAGAACAATGAAGTATCTGTCACGGCATACGGTACTTCAGGCCCAAAACACAGCGCCTAAAGCCAGCCATACCAATGGATCCCAACTAGTCCCCCCACAAACCAACCAGACACACTCCCAGAACCACCCCGCAGTCCCAACAGGAGGAGGCAGCCCATAGGACGCACCCTGAACCCCCATCAAGCACACATCAAGGTCATAAGCAAAGCACCACAGGAAGGTACCAGTCTGCGAGGGCCCATGCACTCGCCAAAGAATAAGTCAATACTGCACCAATCAACGTTTGTCCCACCGACCAAAGCTCAGCTGCCGCAGTGTACAGCCAAAGATGAAAGGCAATCAGTAGACAGTCCTAGCGGACGATGATCAGGAGTCTTTGCCAGATTGATCCGTATCGGGCTGTGTGTCCCCCAGAAGGGGGTCTCGGGACAAGGACCTCTGTCGCGAGCGGGACTTGCGATGCCATTTCCCTTTGCCTGGCGGGTTGCTCCGGTCCTGAGAAGAGCTGCGCGATGACCCGGAGTGCAACCCCGGTTGGACGTGCGGTCGCAGTCTGACCGCCTCGTCGGTCCATCTGAAGACGGCCTCCGGTGTATCGAAAAAATGGGTCTTGGAGTTGAAGATCACCCGGAGGTGGGCCGGGTAGAGCAGCGAATATTGGATTTTCAGGCCACGCAGCTTGGCCTTGGCTGCCAGGAAGGAATGCCTCTGCTGCTGGACCAGTCTGGTATAGTCCGGGAATATCATGATTTTATGATTGTCATAGAGCAGAGTGTCCTTAAGCCGCGCTTCCCGGAGAATGACGTCCCTGTCATGGAAGTTGAGGATCCTGGCGATGATCGGGCGAGGCCGCTCCCCGGCCGGCGGCTTCTGCGTCAAGGCGCGGTGTGCACGCTCCACCACGAAGCAGCGCGACAGGGTGTTCGGGGGTAGCCAGCCCTCCAGCCACCGGGACAGGAAAGCGTCCATGGGCCCTTTCTCACAGTCCTCCGGAAAGCCAACAAAGCGCAGCTTGTTTCGCCGCGCCCGCCCCTCAGCATCTTCCACACGAAGTGCTAGGCCCCGTTGAGTCTTTTCCATGTCGGCAACTTTCTTCTTGAGGGCGCCAACATCTCCTTCCATTGCCATGACCCTGGTCTCCGTTTCAGTGATGCGGGCGACCGCGTTACGAAGGTCCTGGCGCAGCAGCATCACATCGCCACCCACCGCGCCAATCTTTGCATCTAGCATGTCGCGGGACTGTGTAATGGCCGTCAGCAACCCCGCGTTGTCCGGTCCAGCATTCTGGCCCCCACCGGCCGCTCCGGCACCTCCACCAGGGCCAGTGAATTTATCAATGGGTCCCGTCTTAGTGGCGGCCGTGCCACCCCCGCCTCTAGTCATGGCGGCAGCAGAGACAGCAAAGCAACACGCACCTGTATCAGGGTCGCACCGCGCGAATGTCCACCACTCAGGCCCCGGGCCGGGGCGTCCGGAGCACACCAAGCCACTCGGTATCCACTCGCCACCAGCCTGGCAGATCACGGGGAGGCACCCAGGCAGCGCCGCTCCACCAAGGCGCAGTAGTCACCAATCACGAGCCCAGAGCGAGGCCGCCGATATGGGGCAGCCAGTCTGCCCGCTCCAGTCGGTGGAAAGCCGCTGGCTCCGCAAGCTCCTCGTCTCCGGCAGAGCAGTAGATATGGGGCGATCTTCGGATCCGCACTGTCGTCTCGCCGGGACACCACTCCGCAGGACGCAGCAGCAGGGCGCGCCGTCACTCCACTTCCGGCGACTCCGCTCCAAGCCCGCGGGCTCAGACGTCTGCCGTCCGCCCGGCGTCCAAGGCCAGCCGGCGGGAGGGACAAAAATTGAGGTCCCGGCTCACCACGCAGCAAGTAGGCCCGGCAGGCACCCCCACCAAACGTCGCTGCAATGGCTGTCTGGGGCCCCAGTGACCACACCACCGGGCACTACCGGTCACCAGCAGGCACCTCCACAGCAGTAGATGAAGGAAAGGGTTTAGGGCAAGGATAATTAGGCGGATAAAGATCGGGCCGGCAGGAGCTCTACAGAGCCGCGCCGCCATCTTCGCCCTCGAAGCCACGCCTCTTATTTGGGTTTTTTAAACACAATCATTTTGATTGTGTTTTTTTTTCCCCGCTGTTATATGATGAATACCTTCAACTCACTGTTTTCAGTGAAATTTGATATATTCTGAGAACAGCAAAAATAAACCATTAAATATGTATATTTAATTTTGTACTTTGAATTGTGATTTATAATATGTATTCATCTTGTCTCATGCTCACTCTTTTTTTACTACCTTCTATTAATTTAAAAATGTTTGTTCTTTCTTACACAGATTAAAAGTATAAAAATTACAATTGACTAAATTAATAATAATTATAAGGTAAGTGTTTAGTACTCTTTACCTTACATCTCTATCAAATTTAACTTTTATTAGTTCCACTGCTTCATTTCTTTAACCTTCAGTTTCCTGCCTTTGCTACTTCCCTCATTTCTTTTTCTATTACTTACTTATACTACTCTTTCCACTCTTTTTCTCAGTCCCTCTTTCAACAGTAACTGTGTGTTACTCCCTCTATTTGTCTTTCTTTTAACATTACTCTCTGTTTACTTACTATTCTTTTTTTTAAAAAAAATTATTTTTTTAGTTCGCTTCCGGTTCGCGTACCGGCGCGCGAACGGGGAAGCGAATCAAAAGAAATAGAGGTTGCTAGAGTGCTAAACATTCTAGCAATTTTTCATAAAGGGAAGGTAGTTCTGAAAAGAACTTTTTTTTATTATTTTTGTTGTTTTATATTTTTTGTGTTTTTTTGGGGGGGAAACAAAAATGATTCATCAGAAAGGGCTCAACAGGAGCAACAAAAAAAAAGAAAATGTAGTTTCTGGGACTTTTTGTACATTGATGATGTTCATAAGCTCTATTGATTAGAGTTACACTCCTCTCTCCACAGGAAATTAATTTGCCGCAAGTTAAACATGTTATTTTCGTTTGGCCAAAGTTCTTCTGAAGATTTGGGACCGTTTCCCTTGCCTCTGATTCCGTCACTGCCACTTCATTGGTGGATGTACTGGCAGGTCGGGGGTTATCCACCAAATCTCGTATTTGGGCAGCACTGTAATTTATCGAGTGCCACCTCTCCATATGGCGATGCATGGTATAATTACCATAACTATATTTTTTTTCGGTTCCTCAGGACAGTACATCGTGGTAGATGAGGCAGGTAACGTACCCGGAATTTACCTTTTTTTCATGTGGAGGAAATGAAAAAAAATGCCAAATAAAATTTTCTTTTATATGGGACCTCCTTGGCTGTTCTTTTAAAAAAACCCTTGTCCCTTCTCCTGTTCCTCTTTTTCCTCTTCTTCCTCCTCTTGTTGGAGGATGACCTGAGGAGGTGGTACTCTCTTCCTTGGAGGTGGTGGTGGTGCTGGGGGTCCACCAGCTGCAGCTACTACAGATGCCATGACTGAACAAGCAGAAACAGGTCTTTCTCTCCTAAAAATGAAAGTCAGAGTGAGGAAAAAAGGTGGGACTTTCATCATTTGGGAAAAAAAATGTTCTAAACCAATGAAAAGTGTTAATTTTAAGTCATATGATCAAGCCTTCCATCATTAGGAAACTAAAAGTAAAATGAACCAATGAAAAGTTTTATAAACTAGTCACATGACCTGTTATGCTTACGTTACGCGCTCCGCGCCGCGCCTCGGATGGTTTCTGGGGCTCTGCGTTTCGCGGCTTGGTTCGCGTTCCAGAGCGCTTGCGGGTGCGCTAAGGCGGCGCGTCATAAGACGCATTTCGCAGTAACGCGATACGATGCGATTACGCGACGCGTCACGATGTTGCTTTCTAACGCGGTACTTGCGCTAACGGAACGTTTACCGGTTCGCGGACCAGCAGCGAAACAATAAAAAATAATTAAAAAAAAAATAAATTAAAAAAATATAATACAAAAATATAAAAAATATATTTTTGAATTAGAATAAGAATACATTTTACAGCTTTTGATATATACTATTAAAAAACCATTGAAATTCACTGAAAAAAGCATAGGTTATAGACCATATATAGTTAGGAATTAGCATTTACAAAACCTTGAAAATTCACTGAAAAAAACATAGGTTATAGGCCATATATAGTTAGGGATTAGCATTTACAAAACCTTAATTTACTCGCACAAAACCATTGAAATTCGCATATATAGTTAGTTGCACTAACTATATATCGCACACCCGCAATCCACTGCTGATGATGTCACATATTACATCATTCATGACATGGTCAGTGACATCACTGATGACATCACTGATGACATCTCAAATGACATCACTGATGACATCACTGATGACATCACTGATGACATCTCAAATGATATCACTGATGACATCACTGATGACATCTCATTTGACATTACTGATCACATCACTGATGATATCATTTATGTGATAATACAATGAACATCTTCAGACTCTAATATAACCTTAGATACAATCAGTATAAACAGACACTTACAGACTGTCACTTATCCATGGAGTTACTCACACACCTAGTCAGTCATGCAAAGAATCAATCACACCTCCATTTCCTCAACTATACAGTTATACACACCTTACGTATTCAAACATATACTTATATACTTATTATTATTATACTCATAAACATATATTTACTCTCTTATACAATCCCTGATACAAGTTCACAATGATCCATACAGCCACTCACACATTCACTGGCTCTTATGCACAGTTATTTATATATGTCAACTCTCACATGTACTGTGTTTTACATATGTACTTACTTTGACATGTAGCACTGAGATATCCATTCACTCACCAATACACTCATGCACACAGTCAACCGCCCATACAGCTGTTTCCACATGCACTTTTGAACCCATACATCTAGTGAATCAACTGCTCACACATCTATGCACAGAGTCATACACCTCCCAGCCACCCACACACACACTCAGTCTCCCATACAAATACTTGGGCAACCAATCAATAACCCATCTAGTTACTCATATAGCTACTGATCAACACATGCAGCAGTTTACAGAACAACAGACATATTGATGCACAAATTAAGACAGTTTAGTCACTAACCCATGCACTCAGTGAGACACATTTAATCACTCACTCATACAGTCAGTCATGCACCTACTAAATCCTTCATCCAGACACTTATACATCCACTCATTCTTCAATATGTAAGACATATTTTAACTTTACAGAAGCATACAGTCACTGGATGTTGTCATCAGTGATGTTATCAGTGATGTCATTTGAGATGTCATCAGTGATGTCACTGACCATGTCATGAATGATGTAATATGTGACATCATCAGCAGTGGATTGCGGGTGCGCGATATATAGTTAGTGCAACTAACTATATATGCGAATTTCAAAGGTTTTGTGTGAGTAAATTAAGGTTTTGTAAATGCTAATCCCTAACTATATATGGTCTATAACCTATGGTTTTTTCAGTGAATTTTCAAGGTTTTGTAAATGCTAATTCCTAACTATATATGGTCTATAACCTATGGTTTTTTCAGTGAATATATATATATATATAACGAACCACCATTCCCAGCTGTTCCTGGTTTCTAAGTTGCGGCGAGCCTGCATGGGTGCCGGACACCCTTTGAAATACAATCCAAGTTTCTCCCTTTCCGAAGAAAAGACGCAGGCTGCTTCTGAATGCTTACGTGTTCTTTATTTAAGGCACAGAATCTGGTAGCTGCCAACCGACGGGTTTCGCCACTAAGGCTTGGTCACAGAAAAATTCATTTGTGCTAGGTGCTATTTACATACCAAGTAGTTTGCACAGAAACAGGACTAGTACTGGTCACTCTACTTAGAATTGTGTCAGCCATCTTGGAGTGGTACAAATTCATATATCACACATGTTGCCATGATGTAAAGCCAGATTGTGCATTTTTCACAAAAAATACTATGTCTCGCCCCAGTGGGCTGGTATATAATTGTTATCACACATTATACATTTTTGGTGTTTCACCCAGATTGTCTCGCCCAAGTGGGCATGAATAAATTTGCACAATGTCCGCCCATATTGGGCACTTTTATCGTAGACAACATTCAGTAATTGTAATATTACTCAATTCCATGGTGTCCCAGGATGTTTCACTCGGTCTTAAATTCCTGTACAAACAAAAGAGAAATAGCAAAAGTGTACTTAAAAGATTTTTTTAATTCTCAATTCTCATTTCTATTTACAAGATTAAAAAAAGGAAATTCATAGAGGCATTCAGACTGGGTCTTTTCTACTGTATTGCTAATATCATAGATGGACTGCTAATTCTTCGCTACAGTTCATCCCTGTAGGCTGTAGTGTTTCGAAATCAATGATGAATCTAGATTCTAAAATTCTCAATTGATGGAGTCTATCTCCCCCTCTCACAGTTTGATTGACTGCGTCCAACACAACATACTTCAGTAAATTGTCATTTTGATCATGGTATGTCTTAAAATGACGAGCAACAGGGTATTGTTCATTGTTATTCCCAATTGCTCTTTTGTGCTCTAATATCCTGATCTTTGCCCTGTGCTTTGTACTGCCAATATAGAATTTTCCGCAGGGACAAATTAGACAATAAACACAAAATTCAGTATTGCAATCAAAGGGCCCTTTGATTGTAAACATTCTAGAACGGTTCGGTACCTTGATCTTCATACAGTTGTTACTGCCTTTGCAGGCTTTGCATTTCATACAACACTCAAAACCCCCTGAACTAGAGTTTTTTGATTTGTTTCTGGATGTCACTGCGTTTTTGCTTAAATCATCCTTCAATGATTTCCCTTTTCTAAAGGTTATCTGAGGGGTTTCTTTCACATGATTACTCAAAAAAGCATCCGTTGTTAGGATTGGCCAATTTTTGGTCAGTATTTGGCGAACCCTGTAACCTTGACCTGAGTAAGTAGTGATGAATCTCACCGTCTCATCTTCCTCTTTCAATAACCTTGTGGTAAATATTTTACCGTATACTATTTTTCCATATGATTTCAGACAGGTTACAAAAGAATAGCTCAATCAAATGAGAGGCAGAGTCCGTGGTGTCTGAGTCTTAAGGGCTTTAATCATAAATGACTAAATGACTCGAGTCAATGGAGATCTAGTACATCAATACAAGGGTTCGGGTATGCAATGATGGCAGGAAAAGATGTCAACGATTTATTCACAATACATGACATATATAGTAAAATGACACAATAGCATTGAATACAGTAGGCGTGACAAGTGGAATGTATATGATAAGAACACATGTGCGTAGCAAAAAGGCGTGAACATGGGTGTGCACAGAGGCGTGAACTAGAAATGTCACAGAAAAGTGTCATAAGTGGGTGGATGCTTAGAGAATTCTTGCAGAGTCAGCTGAAACTTATGGCCTGGATGCGCGCGCAGCTAATATGACGTGTGATTGACGTGCATCTGGAGGAAGCTAAGAGTCTGACTTTTAACACTAGTAGAAGAGACATAAGTCTGGCATGTCAGATCGACCTGTTCCTAAACATATCTGATATCTTGTGTTTGGAGGATGTTTTAATCTGGAGTAAAAGGTCTTTCGGGCAGAGGCTATTCTATACTGAATGTGTGCGTGTCTAGGTGCAAATGCTCGAAGACAGGGGCCTACCATGGCAACAGGAGCAATGAATTTCATGAGGGAGGACAGGAAGGCTTGGCCCTTGCTCTGCAGTCGGGGATATGTTTTAGTATTTCACTAGACAGGAATGTGTTTTCGAGGAGCTGAGCTGGCCATGCTGATAACTTGAAGGCAAAATACTGTTTTTGGCAGGCAGACCAGGCCGAGCCGGGCACCGCTCGCTTGGCAGGAAGTAAGGCAGAGGTCAGGGATGCGTCTCCATGCTGCAGCTTTCAGAGGCAGAGGCAGAAATGGCTTGAAGACAGAAATCAGGGCCTAGCTCGGCAGAGCCAGGAAAACGTGAAAGTGCACCACATAAAGACGGTGGCACGGCATACTTAGGAACGGAATTATCGATCCATTCATGGTGGATCTGATAGAGGACATGTTAACGTTGGACGCAAATGTATTTGCATCTTCAGATTCGGTTGTGGAGGGAAATTACATGTACTTGAAACTCGTACATGGAGCCGTTGGGGTCTACGTTAGGGGACACAATTTACCATGAAAATTCCAATTACCTCAACCTCTGTTTGGGTACTAACAAGTCTGTTCTTGGTACCTTGTTGACTCTTTTAATTGCTTGATTGATAGTCTTATTAGTATACCCTCTTTCACTGAACCGGTCAATCATCACTGATTTCTTTACTTCAAATTCTGCCATACTGCTGCTGTTTCTTTTAGCTCTTAGTAATTCCTCGTAGGGAATACTTTGAATAAGACTATAGGGGTGGGCACTGGAAGCAAAAAGGAGACTATTGCCCGCAGTTTCTTTTCTGTGGAGTTTTGTAGCTAGTTTGTTATTCTTTATTTCTACTGTCACATCTAGGAATATTAGTTTTTCTTTACTGATATGAGATGTTAATTTGATATTCCAGACATTTTCATTAAGGGCTGAGATGTAATTTCTAGCACTCGCTTCGTCTCCTTTCCATATCAAAAATATGTTGTCTATAAAGGAGAAAAGCGAAGCGATACAATTCATAGCTTCGAAGGGACAGTAATGTTCCTCGAATGTTGGAGCGGCAATTTGAATTGGCAGGCAATCTGCAATGTTGTGAAAGGTTGCACATTGCAGGAGATCTTTTGCGGCTGCGCAGGAATCCCATTCCACTGCGATTCCTTTTTACATTGCGTTCAACATTGCTCCACTGCCAGAACAATCCCGTTCATGGTTTTCAAGATAATGCATTACCTGCTGGATATCGGGAGCGATTGTTGGGATGTTGGCAAGGCATGCATACATTCGTCAGTCACATGGTAAATTTGTGTAATTAAACGATGGTTGTACGCATATTGCATAACTGTAGATAAATGTTATGTTGTAGCTAGCTCCGATAATAGATAGAGGCAGGTAGCCGAAAAGTTTTTCAGTTTTTTTACAGGATAGATGTAGTTTGGCGTAGAGGGCTATTCTGTCGGACATAGTTGTTACCACAGAGAGCGTAGCCATTTCTAGAAGTAGAATTAGTAGTAGGATGGCCGCAAAGAGAGCAAGAATTGTGGGCACTGTTCCTGTTATTCCAGAGATGATCGAATGAATGTAGTCTGCTATTAAAGGAAGAACAGTTTGAAAGCGTGTTAGAAGGCTGTAGGAGAGCGTGTTAAAAAAGAGTACCAGTCCTTGAGTGTGAAATGTGTTGTAAATTGTGTAACAATTCACAAACGGTAATGGGCAGTTCGTATTTAAAAGGGAGTGTATTTTACTTGAAGTTTGTGGTATCTGCAGTCGATAAATTTCTTTTGCAGAAGTGAGGGAGACTACTGTTGTGAACAAAAGCGTTTTTAGTTTGGTTTGTTTCTTGAAATATGTTTTCAAACTAAGAAATGAAGGCCAAGTTGAAGTTTGGGAGTTAGTTTGTGTAGGTGGGAATAGACATTGCCACAGGAAGTTACTCTGTTTGAAACAGTAAGGACAAGCGGTGTGCCAGCTCACATTCCATAGGAGTGCATGTTATTGAGAAGCAGATAACTGCCGTTAGAAAGATGTGTGAATGTTAGTCGGATTGTGGAAGTTGGCGTGCTTTTAAAAAAGGACGCAAGGTTGGGGGCTGGAAGCTTAGAAGCACCTAGTAGTTGGACATTCCTGGATATTAATGAATGACTGTCATTGTGGTCGCACTTTTCACCTGTGAGAAAAACTTCTGTATGTTCTTTAAGACAGCGATGTGTAAATGGGAGAAACCACTGCTCCTGAATAAACGTGCTACCTTATATAATCACATACAGCATGAAAAACAACATCTGCACCTAGCAGACACAATGATACTACATACTGTTGGGAACGTGGCTAGCCATGTACACAAACTAAACATGGCATGGCACCTCTGCCTCACAATGCAGAATGTGGGGAGAGATGGAAGCAAAGTATGTGTGAAGGTGGTAAGTAATTATCGATTATAAAAGTATATAATGTAAAATCTTGAGGGGATGTGCCAGACACAGTTGAGTATGCAGAAGACAGACATGTACATGTCAACATACGCTGATGGTCTGTTGAGTGAAGTGGATAGTGGACACAACCATGATAGTACAGTCAGTAGAGAAGATTACGGAATGGTAGCGCGTACGTGCCGCCCCCCTAAATGTTTAGGGTAGTGGGCTGGCTCAGCGTACACAAGGCTAGCGTAGGGGTTTGAAGAAGAGGCACGTTTCTCTGGGTGTGGTTCTCTTTCGGTTTGGCGAATGTGTCTGCCAGGTCTGCGCAGCTTACACCGCCAAGAGGCTGACGCCGTGAGCGAAGGTGGCTGCGTGAATGATGCTTTCAGTGTGCTGGTATCTAGAAAGCGTAATTGCCGCTGCAATGCATATATGCTCCACAGTTCACCTTTCAACACCGCTGTGTGTGAAAGAGGGCCCACCACGTGTCGGCGGAAGGTCCTGGGCCAAGGTCTGCGAGCTCGGAAGGCTCCTGAGAATAACGCTGCCTACCGCGACACAGGCACACAGCGTCCAGCCTGAGGCCCAGCACTGTGGAGTGCTCTATATACTACTTACACAGTAGTGCGATAGGTACCAACAGAGGAACGGTGTTTTTGATACCATAGTGGGAGATGTTAGAACTGTATCTGAGAGTGGAGATAAAGGTACTCCCTTCGACAAGTCCAACCAACTTTACGTCCCAATGTTTGAACAGTGTCTTGATCCCACAATGGACGATGTCCGATATTATCTTGTGGTTGCTTTTCACAGAGCTCCCTCCGTGAGGTGCATCCGACTCTGTGATTCCGTAGTTAACTGTTGCATATGATTATTGGGCTTCGTTGACTGCAGTCGCTGGACTACACCGTGGTACAGCAAGTCTGAACAGTGAAACGGGGTCTTAATTATATGAATGAGGATGTCAGAAGTTAAAGTTTGTGATGATTTCTGTGTACCCTGTCCAATGAGGGGCAAGCAACTATAGGTCCCAGCAGTGAAATGGTGTCTTGATCCTACAATAGACAATGTTAGAACTGTATCTGAGAGTGGAGATGGAGGTACTCCCTTTGACCAGCTGCAACCAACTCTAGGCCCCAACAGTGGAATGGTATCTTGATCCCATAATGGACAATGTTAGAACTGTATCTGAGAGTGGAGATGGGGGTACTCCCTTCGACCAGCTGCAACCAATTCTAGGTCCCAACAGTGGAATGGTGTCTTGATCCCATAATGGACGATGTTAGAACTGTATCTGAGAGTGGAGATGGAGGTAGTCCCTTCGACCAGGTGCAACCAGCTGTAGGTCCCAACAGTGGAACGGTGTCTTGATCCCACAATGGATGAAGTTAGAACTGCATCTGAGACTGGAGATGAACGTTCGCCCTTCGACTAGGTGTAAGAAACTCTAGGTCCCAACAGTGTAACGGTGTGTTGATCACTCAATGGACGATGTCTGACATTACCTGTTGCTGGATTTTCACAGAACTCCCTCTGTTGAGGTGCATTAGACTCTGTGCTTCAGTAGTTAACTGCTGCATGGTTATTGGGCTTAGTTGACTGCTATCGCTGGAATACACCACGGTACAGCAGGTCTAAACAGAGAAACGGGGTCTTAATTCTATGATTGAGGATGTCAGAAGTTAAAGTTTGTGGTGATTTCTGTGTACCCTCTCCGATGAGGTGCAAGCAACTCTAGGCCCCAACAGTGGAACGGTATCTTGATCCCATAATGGACAATGTTAGAACTGTATCTGAGAGTGGAGATGGAGGTACTCCCTTCGACCAGCTGCAACTAACTCTAGGTCCCAACAGTGGAATGGTGTCTTGATCCCACAATGGACAATGTTAGAACTATATCTGAGAGTGGAGATGGAGGTACTCCCTTCGACCAGCTGCAACCAACTCTAGGTCCCAAAAGTTGAACAGTGTCTTGATCCCACAATGGACGATGTTAGAACTGTATCTGAGAGTGGAGATGGAGGTACTCCCTTCGACCAGGTGCAATGAGCTGTAGGTCCCAACAGTGGAACGGTGTCTTGATCCCACAATGGATGATGTTAGAACTGCATCTGAGAGTGGAGATGAAGGTAGTTTGTTCAACTAGCTGCAACCAACTCTAGGTCCCAACAGTGGAACGGTGTCTTGATCCCACAATAGACGATGTCCAATATTACCTGCTGCTTGCTTTTCTCAGAAGTTTGTTCGTGTATTGAGGTGCATCACACTCTGTGCTTCCATAGCTAACTGCTGCATATGATTATTGGGCTTGGTTGACAGTAGTCAGTGGAGTATACTATGGTACAGCGGGTGCGAACATTGAAATGGGGTCTTGATTGTTAAAGTTTGTGATGATTTCTGTGTACCCTCTGTGCTCATGTGCAACCAACTCCGTGCTTTTGAATCAAATGGTATGTGGCTGTGAGGTGTTAATGATCACTGCATCTGTTCTAGACTGCGGTTCGCAGGGTTCACAATTTAGATTAAGTGGTGATTGTTTAATTACAGAATCCAGTAGTTAAGTAATTAGAACGTCTATTGAAACATACACAACATTGTTTTATTAGAACAGTGGAATGTTGGGAGCGCCATTGAAAACAATGGAGTAGCTCTGTTCTTATAATGTCTTGTATAAGCCTGGAGCTGAAACATTGTAAAGTTTTTTTGTTCACAGCTCTGGGTGCAAACAAATGCTTCAGGGAGCCTGAAAGGATTCCAATCCCCTTGCGCTCTCTTAAGGCTTTGCTTTGTTTGTTAGAACAATCTATCCTCTAGTGGCAGAATGTTCAAATAGCCTTATAGCCCTTTGTAGCTGGGCTAAAGTGGCTATTAAAGTCCCTCTCCCTTGTTAAAGGCCCTCGCCTTCAGCTTGGGCCTTTAATGCTGGAGAGGGCCTTTTATAGCTGGTATAGCCTGCTACAGCAGGCTATAAGGCTATAGTATACTTGGTTGAATACATTTTTTTCGATGAGTTATAGGTTTAGTAAAATGACCAAATTCATCTTGCAAGTCAAAAGGAACAGTGAATAGAGTAGACTGTGGACAGATGAAATCCCAATTTGAATTGTTTGGATTTATTTATTGCAGAGTTTTATTCAATTTATGTTGTTGTATTTTGTAAAAAGGGAGTGAGAAAAAGTATTGATGGTTGTGTGTGTGAGAGTACTGCCTTCAATTAACAATGCAGACAGTAGTGTTCACAATTCAGATTGAGTCGCTATTGTAGATGATGCAGTCCTGTAAGAGAAGAGATTTCTGTAGTTTGCTCTGTCTGCACCACTTATATGCATCATTGCAGGCTCCGCAACACGTTTTGTTTGCTTTGTGTGTTGCAAACTGTAGAGCTCAAGTCAGTGCCACATGGCTGTGGGGCCTTGCTGAACGCTCTCTCTGGCCTGTACTGCAGAATTCAGTATTCACATTTGCAATTGAGTCAGTATTGTAGATGATGCAGTCCTGTAGGAAAAAACATTGCTCCAGTGTGCTCTGTCTGCACCACTCATATGCACCATTGCAGGCTTTGCACACATTTACTTTTGCTTTACGTATTGCAAACTGTAGAGCTCAAGTCAATGCCATGTGGCTGTGGGGCCTTGCTGACTGCTCTCTCTGGCCTACACTGCTGATAGCAGTGTTCATAATTGAGATCGAGTTGCTATTGTAGATGAGGTAGTCCTGTAGGAAAATACCTTTATGCACTGCATACTGTCTGCACCACTCATACGCATCATTGCAGGCTCTGCAGACTTTTTTTTTTTGCTTTGCTTATTGCAAACTGTAGAGCTCAAGTCAATGGTAGGTGGCTGTGGGCCCTTGCTGAATGCTCTCTCTGGCCCGTACTGCAGACTTCAGTGTTCACATTTGACATTGAGTCGGTATTGTAGATGATGCTGTCCTTTAGGAAAAGACATTGCTCCAGTGCGCTCTGTGTGCACCACTCATACGCATCATTGCAGGCTCTGCACACGTTGTATTCGCGTATTGCAAACTGTAGAGCTCAAGTCAATGCCACGTGGTTGTGGGCCCTTGCTGATCGTTCACTCTGGCTTACACTGCAGACAGCAGTGTTCACAATTGAGATTGAGTCATTATTGTAGATGAGGTAGTCCTGAAGGAAAATGCATTGCTCTAGTGCGTACTGTCTGCACCATGCATTTGTATTATTGCAGGCTCCGCACATGCTTTTTGGTTGCTTCGCTTACGACACACTTGGCAGCTCAAGTCACCTTATGTAGGTGTGGGTCATTGCTGACCGCACTCTGAGGCCAAAACTGCAGACAGCAGTGTTCACAATTCAGATTGAGTTGCTATTGTAGATGGCGCAGTGTTGATGGAAACAGTTATTGCTCCTAGTACGGCCTGTCTACAGCACGCATTATTGTTGGCTTTGCACATGCTGAATTCTTTTGATGTGGCTATGTGAGTGCACTAGAACTGATGGAGTATTTATGATATATTCTTTTTGTGTATTATTTCAGATCTATTGATTGTGTGTCAGTATACCACAATTTGTGGTTCTTTCACGATTTCATTATTTCTGTATTATTTCTCATCTACTGTCCCTACCATACTGCAGCACAAATTATTGATTCTTTTAATATTGAATCTCTGTGTGTGATGCAATGATTACTGTTGTAGTTGATGCTAGCAGCAACTATCCCCTGAGGGCTGGTTTACAATCACCCCACACGCATCCAGCACAGACGTCACTGGATATGTGCCCCTGGTAATAAAACGGAGCCGAGCACACGTGCCTGTACCCACTTCCACTATCTATCTGTGTCCGTGTGTTCGTTATGTATGCATGATACTGTCTCTGGGCCTTACTATATTAATTTGAGCTGTGGACAGTGTATGCAACCATATTACGTCTGGTATAGGAGAAAATGTCGGTAATGTAACTTTTGGGTGTATGGCTATCACAGGTGATATGCTACTTTACAGAGCATGAATATTGATGAAAATGATGGTTGCATGTTGTGTGTAGTGTAAGATATGTGTATATTGCAAAAAGTTTAGAACAAAACTCTCTAAACAGAAGAGGTGTGTTTCATGATATGCAGTAGAGATATTGGCTACAATGGGTGGCGTTTTCGAACTGTTACCAATGGGAAACGTTATGAACTAATGAAATTGTTTTTTTGCTCACATGGCAATAGCGCAGCTAGTGCACAATGAGATCGCACCCAATGTAATTTTGAGAAAATATATTTACTATAATATAAGTTTATTACAGTTAGAAATATATAATTGTTTAAAATATTTTTAATTATCGCTTGCTCTCATATACACTTTAAATTTATTTAGATATAGTTTAGAGACAAAAATAAATGAGGGAATGGGGTATGCGGCATGATATCCTACGTCTATGACGTTACACAGGGTGGGCGGCGTGCATTCATCACATTTGGAACGTGCAGCGGGTGCCACCCCATACGTACATGACATAATGCTCCGCTTGGTAGTGCCTACCAGTCGCATCCCACAGTAACAGCTGGCGCAACCTCATACGTACATGTGGTTACGCGGGGCGCAACGTCACAAACCCATCGGATACGAAATGCGCATCATTTAAATATTGTGAATAGGATTCACGTGCAATTCGAGCTTGGTAGACTACCGGTACTGGACTGCAGTCTTCTAAAAAAAAATAATAATAATAATATACTTATTTTTGGGGGAAGATATAAAACATTACATAATTTTTAAAGTTAAAAAAAGGATAAAAGTGTTGCAAAATATTAAAAAACAATTAGAAAAAATATACGTTTTATAAATATTAAAATATGAATTTAACATTTAAACAACCTTTGAAATTCACTGAAAAAACCATAGGTTTTACAGACGTTATAGTTAGAAATTAGGATTTTAAAAACCTTAGAAATTCACTGAAAAAACCAGAGGTTTCAGGGACGTTATAGTTAGTTGTACATTTGACGCATATAAAACCAGAAAAATTCGCCAGTTATAGCTAGTTGAGCTAACTATAACTCGCGCGCCCTCAATGCACTGCTGATGATGTCACATATTACATCACTCATGACATGGTCAGTGACATCACTCATGACATCATTGATGACATCTCAAATGACATCACTGATGACATCACCGATGACATCATCCACATGATAATCTAATGCACATACTGATGCTCTAATATAAACTTTGATACACCCACTCTAAAATATAGACTACTATTTTTGAAACCATACACACAACAATGCCAGATACTACATACCACAACTATTTCCTAGGTCTACACACACATCCAGTGTCTTAAACATACAGTTACTCATCAATACAGTACTATAATATGTACTGCTACACCTATACATATAGTCACACTCTACCACTCAACCATAGAGTTACTCACACACCTAGTCAGGCATGCAAATAATGAATTACATACTCATTTACTCATGCATACAGTTATATACACCAATTGAGATATTTATACACACACCACACCACTTATTTATGCAGATACTAAAAGTGTCTTATACACTCACTGATACAAGCAGACAGTGATTTATACACCCACTCTTCAAATAGCTTACTCTCATATATACTCATTTATATACTCCAACACTAACATATACTGCTTTAAAACATATGTAGTTACTTTCACATATTCCACTGAGACATTCATTCATTCACCAACACACCCATACATACTCTAACTCACCCATACAGCCCTTTACAGATGCACTTTTGAATTCATACAACTAGTGAATCACCCACTCAGACATCTATGCACAGATGCCCACACACACCCCAACCCACCCACACAGACACTCAGGCACCCATACAGACAACAGATCAATAACCTATATAGACACTCGTGTAGCTACTCACCAACCCATGCAGCCGCTTACACCCCAACTGAGAGACTAATACAGACTTTCACACAGTTTAGTCACTTACCCATGCATTCAGTAAGACACGTTCAATCACTCACTTATACAGTCAGTTATGCATCCTCTAAATAATCCATTCAGGCACTTGTAAATCCACTCATTCTTCAATACACCTTGGCATAGATATATATGAAAAATATTTGAACTTTACAGAAACACCCATTCACTGGATTATGTCATTTGAGATGTCATCAGTGATGTCATCAGCGATGTAATATGTGACGTCATCAGCAGTGCATTGCGGGCGCGCAAGTTATAGTTAGCTCAACTAACTATAACTGACACATTTCTCTGGTTTGAAATGAGTCAAATGTCCAACTAACTATAACATCTCTGAAACCTATGATTTTTTCAGTGAATATATATATATAGCCAGTAGGTAGTTATTGTTAGGACCTACTTTCCATAGGAAATCCACAACATTCTATTTGGAATAGCTTTGGCGTCGGTGGATGAATCTACACGAATTTCTCCAAGAAAATGGCCTGCTTGTTCCTGCTCCTTCCCTCAAAGTTTGGGGGTGATCCGTCAAGTGGGGGCCGAGAAAAAAAGGGGGGTCCCAAAACGTGTTTTCCCCATGCAATTTTTCATAGAGACCTTTAGCCAGGGCTACAGCCCGAACGGCTGAACGGAATTACACCAAATTTGCCAGAGAGTTCGGTTCGCAGATTGTGCTTTGTGTTAAATGGTGTAAATTTCGTACAGTAGTTTCTTAGAAAATTACAAGTAAAATCATAGCAATATCTAGAGACGGAGTACAGTACGCGTGCCGAAATCCGTACAATTACGAGCCCGAGCTGCATGCTGATTGGCTGTCAACTGTGTGTGAACACTCCAAACCAGGAAGTGTTGGCAGCCATCTTGTTCGTCGCTAGAAGCGACTCAGAAGAAAACAGTAAAACAAAGTTGAGAAATAAGGAAAGGGGGCAGGGTAGAAACATCCTGACCATCTAGGCTTGCTCAGGGGGTCGTACATGGATCTTTAGGGTCAAATTTTATTTTTTTTAAATAAAAAGTCGGGGGTACGCTTATGGTATCCGTACGCGGTGGAAAAGGGAAATAAAAAATTAGGTCCTGGGGGGCAAATTTCGGAGGAAATTTTTTTCATATTGGGGGGCTTGTATGGTGCCCCGAGCACTGGGGAACGCCACCCCTCTGTGGTTTAATTTTGAAGTATGCGGGGGGGTTACGGTCCTCTTCCCCTCAGTCTCCCGAGCACCGGGGAACGCCACCCCTCTGTGGTTTTATTTTGAAGTATGGGGGGGGTTACGATCCTCTTCCCCTCAGTCTCAGGGACCGTCACCCCACGAGGCATTTTTGTAAAAAAAATTTAAAAAATTAAGTGTGTTTTCAGCTCTCGCTTTCTCTCTCCCCTTACAAGTCGAGGGGACCGCCACCTTCCTGGGGCAGTAATATGTAAAATGACCTTCCAGCCCTGGGTACCTGTACTCCCCTGGGTTTTTTAATGTTGGGAGGGGGTCGCGCTGCCCCCCTCTTGGAACCCTTGGTGACCCTGGGGTCCACCATCTCCCAGGGTCGGTTCTTGCAGTGTCTCAGGGTGCGTACTTCCGGGACACTGCTGTTTGGTATGGTAGGGCGGTACCGTCGCCGCTTTCACTTTACCACAGGAAACCGTTTTCCTATTTGAAAAAGAGAGCAAGTTAATCTGTTCTGTCTTTCAAGAAAGCAGATTGTTTTTCGAAAGAGAGAGCAGCATATAAGGTGATGTCTCTGATAAAGCAATGCGGGCTCACGAAGGACGCGGGGAGCTGTCTGCGATCATGGGGGCATTGAGGCTAAAAATAAAAAAAATAAAAAAATTATTTTTAAGAACTAACTTTACTGGTCAAAAAAAGAGCTATATTTCTTTTTTCTGCACCAGTTGTACTCTCTACGCATGCGCAGCCTCGTTTCCAAGCCCATGTTTTTTTCTTTTTCTTCAAGTTCGCCAAGCAAACCTCTCCTTATTTCAGGTTTTAAATTTGCCGCTTTCTTTACCTGGGCCGTGTGTGTCATCCGCTGCTATATTTTTGTAATACATTAATAAACATATTGTATCTATGTTTATTTGAAATGTAATGTTGATGCGCCAAACGTTGATTATATACTCCGTCCACCGCCATTTTAGTAGTTTTTCTCCGTTATTTTTATTATATCTGTTACTTTCATTTTACTCTCCGCTTATCTTCTCTAAGATCCACAAGATTTCCTGGCATAGACACACGGTGTTTGTCCTTGGCCTCCGATCTTATGACTTGGTCACACGTATACCTAAAAACTGATTTGAAGGACGTAAGCCAGAGCCATTACAACACGTGTTTGTCAACACAAAGATATTATTAAGATTATGCGTTTGTCATGCGTGGTAAATGTTTACTAGTGGTAAAAGCATGCGTGGTAAACTAATGGCTTCGTTGTGACGATCACACGTGGTTATGACCGCGTTGTAATGGCTGTTTGCCCCCAGGACACTGTAGGAACCGGGCCTGGGCGTGGTGGACTCCAGGGCACCAGGCGGAGGGCACGCAGTCCCTCTCATACAATATATACATTTTTGTGGGGTGATTGTTTCTGTGGTTTGAGGGGCGTCATTGAGGCCCACACTTAATTTTGTAGGGTGGTAGGTTTGCATGGGAAAATGTCGCAAGAGGTTTGTAAGTGTGGTACACATTGTTTCGTATTAGTTTGATTTCTTTACCATGTTGTAGTGTACCCATAGAAAATATAAGTCAGTACTTTTCAATCTTACTCTTGAACATTTTACTATAGTAGTTCAACATTATAAATAGTATTTTTATTGTCGACCGTCAACCCCCCCACAAAAATAAGAAGTATGTAGTTTTTTCATTAGCTTTTATTAAAAGAATAACTGAATACGGAGCTTAATGATAACTATATTACAAAGAACTAGAAAAATAACTTTGAAAAAACAATATTATAAACAAATTGTGAAGTGGACTCCAAAGGACGTTGGATTGGTAATCTGCAAAAAAGAAAAGAAAATTAGAGTTTAGAATTATGTAGATGTGAGTAAATGAGATGAAACATTACAAGTCAAGGTAACAGTACGATTTTACGTGTGCAGTGTGCCTGGCACATTTTACTTCTGTTATAGTGCCGCGTTCAAGTGGTGTCTATATGGAAGTGCCTACAGCGTCACTGACAGAAAAGTGGCACAATGGGATTGTAAATACACCGACTTATTTCTAATGCATTGTAATGAAGGCATTGTATATCTAGGCCTCTGTGCTTACCGTTGTATACACACTGTGGCCAAACACTGCGGCCAGTGGAATTTACAGCTTCACTTTAGCTGTTGTTCAACAAGTCAAAGCAGACAGCAGTGTCTATAAGTTTAAAAGAGAAAGAGAAATGATGTCACAGAGAGTGAGAGAGAGAAAGAAAGAGAGAGAAAACAATATTAAAACTGTCTCGCAGAGTCTGGAGTTGAGATTTTTTGGGGAAAAGTTAGACGTAGATTTATAATCTGCTTGCGTCACTTTTCCCATGTTAACAGTGATTCAAAACTGGCATAATAAGCTTGTAGATCTGTTTGTCAGACTGTTGTAACCTATCTGTTGTCAGTGCTCGGAGGTAATTATACATTTTAGAAAGTGAAGCTGCTGCACACTACCCACTGTCTCCTTTCACAAATGAAGGTAACACTACAGTTTTACGTGTTCAGTGTGCCTAGTACATTTCAGTTCTGTTATAGTGCCGCAATCAAGTGGTGTCCATATGGAAGTGCCTACTGCATTACTGAGACAAAAGTGGCTCAACGGGATTGTAAATATGCCGACTTATTTCTAATGCATTGTAATGAAGGCATTGTATATCTAGGCCTTTGTGCTTACCGTTGTATAAACACTGCGGCCAGCGGAGTTCACAACTTGACTTGAACTGTTGTTCTAGACGTCAAAGCAGACAGCAGTGTCTAAAAGTTTAAAAGAGAAAGAGAAATGATGTCACAGAGAGTGAGAGAGAGAAGGAAAGAGAGAGAAAACAACATTAAAACTGTCTCGCAGAGTCTGAAGTTGAGATTTTTTTTAAGTTAGACGTAGATTTATAACCTGCTTGCGTCACTTTTCCCATGTTAAAAGTGATACAAAAGTGGCGTAATAAGCTTGTAGATCTGTTTGTCAGACTGTTGTAACCTATCTGTTGTCAGTGCTCGGAGGTAATTATACATTTTAGACAGTGAAGCTGCTGCACACTACCCACTGTCTCCTTTCACAAATGAAGGTAACACTACAGTTTTACGTGTTCAGTGTGCCTGGTACATTTCAGTTCTGTTATAGTGCCGCAATCAAGTGGTGTCTATATGGAAGTGCCTACTGCGTTACTGAGACAAAAGTGGCTCAACGGGATTGTAAATATACAGACTTATTTCTAATGCATTGTAATGAAGGCATTGTATATCTAGGCCTCTGTGCTTACCGTTGTATAACCACTGGGGCCACCGGAGTCCACAACTTGACTCAAACTGTTGTTCTAGACGTCAAAGCAGACAGCAGTGTCTATAAGTTCATGATGTAGAGAGTGAGAGAGAGAAAGAAAGAGAGAGAAAACAACATTAAAACTGTCTCGCAGAGTCTGAAGTTGAGATTTGTTTTTGAAAAATTAGACCTAGATTTATAAGCTGCTTGCGTCACTTTTCCCATGTTAAAAGTGATATAAAAGTGGCGTAATAAGCTTGTAGATCTGTTTGTCAGACTGTTGTAACTGCTGGGGGGTAATTATATATTTTACACAGTGAAGCTGGTGCACACTACCCACTGTCTCCTTTCACAAATGAAGGTGATACTACAGTTTTACGTGTTCAGTGTGCCTAGTACATTTCAGTTCTGTTATAGTGCCGCGATCAAGTGGTGTCTATATGGAAGTGCCTACTCCGTTACTTAGACAAAAGTGGCTCAACAGGATTGTAAATATACCGACTTATTTATAATGAAGGCATTGTATATTTAGGCCTCTGTGCTTACCGCTGTATGAACACGGTGGCCAAACACTGTGGCCAGTGGAAGTCACAACTTGAAGACACATTTTCTTCTACAGGTCGAAGCAGACAGCATTTTCTATAAGTTGAAAAGAGAAAGAGAAATTATGTCACAGAGAGTGAGAGAGAGAAAAAGAGAGTAAACAACATTAAAACTGTCTCGCAGAGTATGGAGTTGAGATTTTTTCTTGAAAAGTTAGACGTAGATTTACAAGCTGCTTGCGTCACTTTTCCTATGTGAAAAGTGACACAAAAGTGGCATAATAAGCTTGTAGATCTGTTTGTCAGACTGTTGTAACTGCTGGGGGGTAATTATATATTTTACACAGTGAAGCTGGTGCACACTACCCACTAACTCCTTTCATAGATAATTTGTTGTTTTGGAAGCAAAATTCTTTGTTACCTAGTGCCATTGGCATTATCGAAAGATGGTTGTCTATGTGTGGAAGAAGCCTTCACTGTAATCAAGAGTGTTAACCACTTGCATGCTAATGACAAGGTGAACTCGTCATGATGCACGGTTGAGCTGTGCTCATGACAAGGTCAACTCATCATGTATAATGGGATTATCATAAAATCAGCACAGGACGGGAAAAGCCTTAGCAGCCAAGGTGTTAATTATTTCAATTCAGATATGGTTGTATACAGCAGAGTTGAGCTAGCAGCGTCCAAATCTTTAAAAAAGAAAGATAAATTATGTGAGAGAGTAAGAAAGAGAAAGGGAAGAAAGGACATTAAAACGTGGGAGAGACATACACGATAGGGGAGGGGTACGTGAAGCCAGAGGCGCAACCAAAGTGAACAATATCGGGGTGGGGGGGCTAGAAAAAATTTGGGGTGGGTGCTTAGTTCAAGCAAAAAGAAGAGAGGAGCTGACGGGGCTGTAAGCGGGGGGGATTATCAAAGCCTTGTTAACAAGCAAAATGTCTTTAAAAGATCTGTGACGTACTCGGGTGCGACTGTGTGTGGGCTCAGGAAGCTATCTCATCCTAGCTGAAGCCCTGTCAGCCCAATTTCTTTTTTGCGCCTGCTGCATTCTACATATTTTCTCCTTTGACAGATAACTTGTCGTTGTTTCAGAAACAAGCGTCTTTGCTCACCTTGTGCTATTGCCATTGTCCGTGTTACATAATCCATCCTGAAGCTGTACATCTAACAGATATTAAAAGAAAGATGTTATGATTGGTAATTCTTGCTATATTAATTTGGAGTTAGATAATATCGCGCTTATATAGATGTTGATTGTCAGATTTCTACGAACTGTTTGTATTGTGAATATATTCCGGAGATTTCAGCGATTATAAAAACGTTACTGCTATTGGGAAAAAAAATTAAACATGTAAATTAATACATTATGTAGGAGTGTGTTTGTGTAATATACTAAGTCGCATTTTTGTATGTAGTGAGCTACAACCCTTTGACTCCTTCCGATGCATACTCAAGCCTCACTGCTCACCTTTTTGTGGAAAAGACACCTTCTGCATGATGTAGTCCCAATCTCCAATAAAGAAGTCTCATATGTGGTGCCGAGTCTTGATATCTCTATGGCTAACGACATACCTGTGCTCCCTTCATCATCACAGGTTCTTCACCCGCTCAGTGCTTCGGGCACCACTAACTCTGTGACCAAAGAGGCCACGCATGTAGTAGTGGGCCCCTTGTTCGGTGCTTTGGGAACAACTCAAAAATGGCATACAACACGTGCCCTCCTTCTTTTTTATACATAGGGTCACGTGTGTAGTGACGGATACGCTGAATGGGCGTGGTGTGGATGTATACCAGTCATGAGGGAGTGTGTGTGTTGATCCGACAACTAGACCTGCAACTAAGAAATCACTACAATGGAAATTTGGGCTTTATAGTGTTGTTGTGGTTTCCTGGTAGCGTAAGAGTGGCTTTCTTTTTTGTATGTGATGTTACAATACAGTCAGCATATATGTAGATTATTTTGTGACGTATTTTATTGTATAATGCGTTTCAAAAACTAGTTGTGGTAGCATGCTTTTAAATTAAACTGTGAAGTCTGCTCGCGAGTTTGTTGAGTGTGGAAGTATTTTTTTTTCTATTTTCTATTCTATTATAATTGTGCTGACTTTTCTCCTTTAGCGTGCAGTACTATATTATTTTATAAAATGTATAAGTGTTGAAATCATCTTTGAAAGTAGAATGGAAGCATGGAAGCTGCTGTTTGTGACGAAAACCAATGACGGTTCTCGTAGGAAGTAGGGAGCTAGCTGGGACCGAGGAGGCCTTGGAGCCTTCCCACGGTCCGCAACATTACATTTGAGCCCCGGGGGATGGGGTCATCGGGCATTATGAAAAATTTGTGATAAATGCTATTTTTTTTTATGGTTTATTTATGGTACGCGTACCAAGCACGTATGTACGACGTACAGTGCGAAGATTGGAAGTCGTCCCATAAGCGTACTGAAGGAAGAAAAAGAAGAATATTTTTCAGATATTTATGAAGTGTATGTGTTTAGATGTTGGGTGGCTCTAAAAAGAGCCCTTGTATTTATTGGGAGATTTTAGTACCTACAAGTAAGTACCAATGCAGAGTCTAAAGTTCAAGAGGAATACTCTGTTTCCCTCATTTGTAAAATGTACACCGTCTTTCCTATAGATGCCTTCCATATTGAAACATAGATTGTTGTGGTAGATGGACCCCATTCTATAGTCTCGGAGAAAGGCAGAAACAGATTTATTCACATGTTTCCTAGCTTTTTTAATCTGTGGACAATAGTGGTTGGACCATTTCCATTTCTGCCTTTGGCATATATTAGAATATACAAAGGCAGTTTTGGGGAACAGGGTCATCAATTGTTGAAAGGTGTCCTTCATAAGCATTTCCAGACCTACCCCAGTCAAAGTGCCTAGGTCATTGCCACCACAGTGCACAATTATGAGGTCAGGGTGTTGGAGATGTAAAAAGAATTTCACCAATGGCATCTATTGTTGCCACTTTAATCGTCTCTGTACAATCCATTTAATGTCGACATTTGGTAAACGTAGGTGTTTGTGAATTCTTTTCTGTTGTGCGTAACTTTGGCTCAATAAAATATAGCTGTGTCCCACAATTCACACTGTAAACATCTTGAAGAGAGATCTGGATGCACTCTGAAGGTCTCTGTAAATGAAATGGCAGTTTGAAAAGTAAGATTTTTATAAAATGGTGGACAACATGCAGTTTTGAAAAGAAAAGAAATGATTTGTTGTTCGACAATATTGTACACTAAGCTAGGATGCATGTTTCTGTTTTTTAAAAGCCTGATTTTTATTGGTTAAGAAAAACTGATAGAAAAGAATGTTACATAAAATAAGCTGGTATATTCTCAAGTCAAGCACACTTGCTGTTTTAATTTGCAACAATGTTTGATGAACTTTTCACCTGTGTGCTGAGTTAGATGTTTTCTGAAGTGTTTCTATGATAACTGGCAGATTGTGGAATGTGGAAGGGTTGAAAGTTTTGTCCGTTGGAAAGGGTGCAAAAGTTCAAGCAATATAAAAGTGTGTTTCGTTTTGATTTAATGTGGGAATAAATGTGATTTTTTATTTATTTGTATATGTGTGTAGATTGAGTGTGTAGATTGACAGGAAAAGTTTGTTATTTGCTATAGGACTTCCTGTCCCCCTAGGACTGCTTAGGGGAGTTTAGAATGATCTGAAAGGTGAAAGTTTTGGATGGGCTTTGTTGAGCCTTTGATGGCCATGGGGACGACCACCTAACAGAGCCGGCTCCTGTAGTGTTATGGGGTGCCTATCCCTGGTACACTGCGGTTTGCTATGGTAGGGCGAGAGTTCTCTTTCAAGTAGGAAAGCAGGTTGCTTTTCGTCTGAGAGAGCAGCCTGTAAGCTGGTCTCTCTGACAAAAAGAAATGCTGGCTCCCGAAGGACGCAGGGAGTCGGCTTGGACCGTGGAGGTTTTGAGGCTCTCCCCACGGTGCTGAACGTTATGTTTGAGCACCGGGGGATGGGGTCCCCGGGGATTGAAAAAAATTAGTGATAGATGCTATTTTTTTTTTTACAGTATATTTAGTGTACGTGTACTGTGTGAATTCTGAAAGTAGTTTCACATAAGCGTACGTAAGCAAGAAAAAATCAATAAAAAATATATTTTTTTCAGATATCTATCAAGTTTATGTGTTTATATGTTGGTTGCTTGTAATGAGACCTTTTCTCTTTATTGGTACTTATAAGTAAGTGCTTATGCATAGTCTAAAATTGTTGAGGAGCAGTGTTTTATACAGTGCTGAACTTTTGACCTCTGTTGACAGTTGAGTTTTGCATGATCTGTTGGGGGTAGGGTGGAAAGTTCTGTCAGTTGGAAAGGTTTGCAATGTTAAAGCAATAGAAATGTGTGTTTCATTTTGAATTAATGTGCAAAGGATGTTAATTGGTTGTTTATATGTATGTAAGTGTAAAATGATAGGGAAAATGTTCCATTTCGTGGTTTTGATGGAAACAGTGAACTAGAGAGATTCTGTATAAGAATATCTTCTGTGTGAGTGGTATTCTTCTTAATCTGGAAATCAATTTGAAAGGTGAGTTGATAAATTATATGGGAATGTGTGTGGTGCATCCTTGTACATTAAGGTATTATGGGGCATATTATCAAGACAGGTGATAACATTTTTGCCGCTTTATCGGCAGAAAACTGCTGATAAAGCGGCGATAATGGGATTGATATTATGCTCTATGGAATTCCAATCGAAGCCCATGTTAGATGTCCTTCACATCTAACAGGGGCTTTGATTGGTATTCCATAGAGCATGTTATCAAGGCCATTATCGCCGCTTTATCAGCAGTTTTCTGCAGATAAAGCGGCGATAATTGTATCTCCTGTCTTGATAATATGCCGCTATATTCGTCCCTTGTTAAATGTTTTATAGTCGTAAATGTGTTTTGCTATAATGCATGCTGTTATGTTTTTTTGTTTAATATCACACTGTGCGTCTGTGTTCATTAAGGAATTATGGGCGATATTATCAAGAAAGGGCGATACATTATCGCTGCTTTTATCGTCAGGAAACTGCTGTTAAAGCGGCGGTAATGGGTTTGATAATATGCCCTTGTGAATTCCGATGGAAGCCCAGGTTATGGTGTTAACCTGGGCTTCAACGGGAATTCACAAGGGCATATTATGAAACCCATTTTTGCCGCTTTAGCAGTAGTTTGCTGCCGATAAAAGCGGCGATAATGTGTCGCCCTTTCTTCATAATATGGCCCTATATTTGTCCCTTTTTCCATAATTTCTAGCCTTTCTTTTTATACTTCCCTCTCTCTTTTGTTACTGTTTTCTCTCTCTCTCTGTACTACTGTGTTTTTCTTATATTGCCCTCTGTGGTCATATTGCCCTTGTTTGTCTTTCTTCTCTTATTTCTTCTGTCTTCCCTTTCTCTTCATATGAAATTTTTTTCATGATACTCCCGGTTCTGTCCTCTTTCTTGTTTCTTTCCCTCTGTATATAGTCTGACTTGATTTACAAGCATCTTGTGCGTATTTCAGACCCTCCAGGATATCGCGATTTTGCGATTTTGCAATTTGCCGCGAAATCTGCACTTTTTTAAAAATGCCGCGATTTTTACAAAAATGCCTGCGAAATCGGCATTTTTGTAGAAATCGCGGCATTTTTCGCTATATCCTGGGGGGTCTGCTTTATCCAAAGACACGCACCGGTTGCCCCACACCTGTAGATGATCTACAGACACTGGGGTCAGAGGGTTAAAGCAGCTCGGCTGCAGCTGGCAGTGTGAAGGTCTAGGCTCTTTGTCATTCAGAGCTGCCCGGGACTGCGCTCGTTCGCACCTCTTCCTGGCCCACAAGAATGACAATGGGAGCCCTCACCTTGCACATCAACAGGAGGGGAGGGGGGGATGGGTTGTTGTCACAGAGGATGGAGCAGGAATCGGACAGAGCAGTTCTCCTTCGAGTGTAATGTGAAAGGGTTTGCAGTGACAGGAATAGGAACTTCGAGTCTTAGGCCTGTGAGAAGGCTCATTTACTGACCTGGCAAATTTAAACACAGTCAGCAAGTCAATTTGGGAAAGAAACGGAGAACAATTTAAATTGAAAACAAAAGACACGCTACCTTAAATCTGTTAATATATTTTTTTTAACTCAAATCTTGCATTGCTGAGAGATTATCTGCAGCATGCACACCCGGAACTGTCTATGTGCTTGCACTTCTACTCTAATGTGAATTGTATTAGCAAAATGTCTGACCTTGCTTTAAAGATGTTGCACTAAGTGCTCCATCCATGTACGATTTTTAGCATTGGATCGTAGCAAGCTTCTCCTTAAAGCTGACGTTTAGTGCAAAAACGCTGGGCTCTCTATGAGCATACTATGAAATCAAGGTTTTATTCTATAGATTAAAGAATTAGCAGAGTATCAATTTTCCGATTTAAAAAAAGGACTACAGGCCATAGAAGGCAAACAAGCAATGGCACCTTTCTGTACTCCAGGATATGGGTTGAATGGATGAATGAAAGATTGAATAAATGGATAATGAGAGAGGATGGATGGATTGATGAGAGGGGAAGGATGGAGAGAACATTTAAATAGCTGGATGTATGGGTGGAAGGGTAGCTGGATGATGGATGAGGGGAAAGATGGATGAGGGGAAGGATGGATGATGGATGAAAGGAAGGATGGATGAGGGGAAGGATGGATGGATGAAGGGAAGGATGGATGAGAGGAAGGATGGATGGATGAGGGGATGGATAGAGGGGAAGGAAGGATGGATGGATGGATGGGTGGTTGAAAGGATGGATGGATGATGAGGGGAAGGATGGATGATGAGGGGAAGGATGGATGGATGGATGATGAGGGGATGGATGGATGGATGTTTGATGAGGGGGTGGGTGAAAGGATGGATGATGAGGGGAAGGGTGGATGGATGGATGGATGATGAGGGAATGGATGAATGATGAGGGGGTGGGTGAAAGGATGGATGGATGATGAGGGGAAGGATGGATGGATGATGAGGGGAAGGATGGATGGATGAAGAGTGGGTGGGTAGATGGATGGAGCGGGCATCCGGTGGGATATCAGGTTGTGTTCAAAATACACTGTACTATTTAACGTGCTTACTAATAAAAGGGGCGATAGGTATAGCCATCATTAGTGCAGCAGGTACAGTGGCACCAATCGCAAAAAAGCAGCGCAAGGGGCTTGTAAATCTGCCCCAAAGTGTCTAAATTGTAAAGAAACCAAATATACATAGCTTCACGTTGTTAAATAACTAAAAAAACGAAGATATCTGTGTTTGTTGTAGGAAAAATGGCCATATAAAATGCCGCAAAATTGCAGCTAAATTTTCATATTTGTGCCGCTAAATTTCCATTTTTGTGCATCTAAATTTGCTATTCCATGCCGCTATATCCTGGGGGGTCTGGTATTTGTTGTTGTATTGTGTTAGGGGGATATTATCAAGGAGCGGTGTTAAAATTATCGTTGTTTTATCGGCAGGAAACTGATGATAAAACAGTGGTAATGGGCGTGATAATACGCTCTTGTTAATTTCCATAGAAGCCCATCTTCTGATGTTAACATGGGCTTCTATGGGAATTAACAAGGGCGTATTATCAAGCCCATTATCGCCATTTTATCAGCAATTTCCTGCCGATAAAATGCCGATAATTTTAACACCGGTCCTTGATAATATGCCCCTTAGTTTTTTTGATGTAATAGTATCAGAAAAAATTTGTTAAATTGTATATGTATTTGAAAAATGAGTCAGTGCTGTTCACTGAAATGTTGTAAGTATATATATGGAATATGTACAGTTATTTAAACGTTTTTCAGTAGTAAGTGGTAAAATTCATGGTCTCATTTTTTGTATCTAATATCACACTGTGCATGTGTGTACATTAAGGAGATATATTCACACCTTTTTAAACGTTTTACAGTAGTGAATGTGGTTTGGTAAAATGTATGGTCTTATCATTTTTTGGGTAATATCACACTGTGCATGTCTGTATATTAAGGAATTATGGGCCATAATATCAAGCCTGGGCGATAAAATTATTGTCTCTTTTTCAGCAGGAAACTGCCACTAAAGTGGCGATAAGGGGTTGATTATAGGCTCTATGGAATTCCAATCGAAGCCCATGTTAGATGTGAAGGACATCTAACATGAGCTTCAATTGGAATTCCATAAAAGCCTATTATCAAGCCCATTATCGCCACTTTAGCAGCAGCTTCCGGCCGATAAACCGGCGATAATTTATATCGCCCAGGCTTGATAATATGGCCCTATATTCGAATATTTTGGCATATTTTCTGCACTCTCTTGTTATACTCCCTCCTGTCTCGTCTTACTCCTTCCTCTATCATTATACTATCTTATTGTTCTTATACTCTGCTCTCTTTTTATACTTTTTTTCATACTTGCTCCTCTTTTTGCATATTTTTCCTCCTCTTTATATTCTCTCTTGTCTTTATATTCACCACTGTTGTCATAGTTCTTATTGTCTTCTCATAGTACTCCTTCTCTCCTTATACGGTCAGTCTTCCTTTATAATTGTCTTTTGTCCACATTTTTGTGTCTGTGTCTTTTTACAGTGTTTCGTCTTTCTTCATATATACTCTTCTTTTCTTATATTCTCTGTTTCTTGTTATTCTCGCTGTTCTTTGTAGGCACTCTCTATTGTTTTTTCACACTTTTCTTTTTTTTCTAATACTCTTCTCTGTACTCATATTTCTCCTCTCTTTTCTTATACTTTGCATTCTCTTCTAATATTGCTGTCTTTTCTTTTTGTCATATTCGTCTCCTCATTTTCCCCCCTGTTCTTATACTCCCCCCTGTTTTCATATTCTCCTCTCTTTTCTCTTACTTGTGCATGTTTCCTTGTAGTATTGAGTTTTTCTTATATTTCTTTTTGTCCTATACTACTTCTCCTTGTGTTCATATTTTCTTGTTTTTCTTCATATTCCTTTTCTCTTTTCATTTTCTATCGTCTCTGTTTATACTTCTTAAATCTTTTGATATTGTTTGCTCTGTTCTCTTACTCCTCCTTGACTCCCTGCATACACTCTGCAGCACTTTCCTCATATTCTTTGTGTTTTCATACTGATCTGTCTCTTTATATTTATTTCTCTTGTCATACTTCTGCCTCTTTCCTCATACACTTTTCACTCTTCATAATATTTCATCTGTTTGTACTCCTTGTTTTCTCCTCAGACTGTATCCTCTGTTCTTGTACATCCCTTTTTTCCTTATGCTCCACTTTTCCCCACATTCTTCGTGCTCTCTTCTGGTACTGTTCTGTCTGTCCTTATACACACTGTCCTTTGCTAGTATTCGTTTTTTGTTCTTATAGTTGAGTGTCTTTTCACATATTCCTTCTTTTTTCTTTAGAGTCGTTCTCTGTTTTATAATAGTGCTCCCTCTGTCTTCTTAGTTTCTTTTTTTATTCTTATACTCTTTCTTTTCTCCCATTATTTCCATCTTTCTCTTCATAGTCTCCCTTACCTATTGATACTTTCCAGTTTATTCATACTTCCTTTATCCCGTTATATTGCAGTGTCTTTTTATACTCCCCTTTTTGTTATATGTTGCCTTGTTTCATACTTCTTCCTCTTTTGATGTAAGTACTTTTATTTTCATAGTCTCACGTTTCTCGTCATAATTGACCCTCTGTTCCTATAAGTAATATAATAGAATATTTCATATATTTATTTTTGTAATGTCATATATATTTTTTTTATAGATTCTGTTTATCAATACTGAAAAAACTGTATCATGCCTACCAAATGTCAAAAGAAGAAACAACAAAAGAAAGGTGTTTATTTGAAGAGAAGTCATCCACAAGATTTACATGAAGAACAATGTGTTAAGAAAAAGAAAAAAATCCTGGAAAGAGAAGGAACACGTTTCTGAGGAAAATATTAAAGACTAAGAGTAGTGTGCACAAAGGAAAGAATGGTATTAGTGTGTCTGCAACGAAAATGAAAAAGAAGTTTAAAGAGAACAATCATGGAGAGTCAACTGCAGAAAAACTAGTGTATAGTAAATGGAGGAAAAACCAATTCATGGAAATTAGGAAAAAAATGTTTTTTAATAGAGTTCTGTTAAATTTAAATAAAGAAATTAAGGGATGTAAAAGAAAACAGTTTTTTATAAGAAGAAGAAAGGTATAGAAAATGTAGTTGAGAAAGCTTTCGAATTGAAAGCAAAATGGTTTATTTTAGTAATCAATAGAATTCGATCACTAGATAAACCAATCAATTTAATGAAGGGCAAAAGTAAATGGAGAAGAGTAATTAACAGAAGTAATTTGTGTGAGTTTTTTTGGGTGAATAGAAACATAGTTTAAGTTCTGAGCCTTTTTTTAATGAAGAAAGTTATCTTCAGAGTAATGATTTGGTGCATGCAGTTGTCCCTAGTGGTCATGCTTATGAGGTTAGAAATGGCTGTCCTATTGAGAAAGAGAAAACTGTTCCTATAAATGCAGAAAAGGTGTTAGCTGATGAAGTTTTACGGAGACGTTCTAAAGCTCCAGTGTACACTTGGAATTGTAGTAGTATTAGTAGTGTACTGCAAGAATCTATTGATTTTTTACCCAATTTCTTACATAACTATACAAAGAAAAGTGTGAAACAAAAGATTAAGATGTTGCAAGGACTAGACCCTTACAGAGTAAGAGAAAATACTGGTTTGCAAGGTCATTCTCTGTTTCTAAAAAAGTATGTCGAAGTGTTTTTCACCATTTCAGGATGTTAGCAGTCCATCATTCTGAAATGAGGAAATTAGTGAGAAGATTGTATTATGCAAAAAGTCCAGCACTAATGTTTAAAAAGTTGAACAGTGCTCTTTTGCATGGATCTGTATCAAATGTAAAAAACATTTGTGATGAGATTGAGGTTAGTTATTTTGGTCCTGAGGAAGACAGTGCAGAAATTGAGATATTAATAGAAGGAAATGTAGAAGAGAATGTACAACATTGTAGTACAGATAATTTTGAGCAAGAAATTACAAAGTTTAAGGTCATTTCAGGTGAAAGGCCAAATTATTGTTGTGTCTGTTGTCGACGAACTCATTATAAAAATCAGACCAGGAGTGTTGATTTGTATTTAAAGAGTGAAAAGGAAAATAATAATGAGGTGAAGGATTTTGCAACTTATTTGTTGGTAGAGAATTGTTTTAATTTGGGTTCTGATCAGCGTATTTGTAAATACTGTTATAACAAATTAGATGAGAACAAAATGCCTGCTAGAGCTGTGCACAATAATCTTGAGTTGGTAAATAGTCCTTCTGAACTGATGGATTTAAATACCTATGAGTCTATTCTTATTCAATGTGTGCATCCATTTCAGGCTATTGTTCGTATGGAACCTAAGACAGAAAAATTGCCTCCTTCTGATTTACAGAGAGGATTAAAGAGAAGAGTTGTATATTTGCCACTAGATTTAAAGAAACCTATTGAAATAATTGGTGTAGAAAATGTAGAGGATGAGCCTTTAGTTATTCTTGTTAATGGCGTTCCTACTAAGAGTAAGAAAATCTGGCAAGAATTAGTGGATGTTAAGAAAGTGAAAAAGGCAACGTTGTATCTGGTAAAAAATAATGAATATTACAGAAATGTGTATGTGAGAGAAGAAGAAATAACTGTAGAAGAAGATAGTGACTTGCCATTTGGGCAAATTGAAAAAGTGCATGTGTCCAGAACTGAAGAAATCTACGAACATTACAGTGTTCATCCACTGCATTCTAAAGAAGTGATGGGGAATACTATAGAGTTATTCCAAATGAAAGAAGCAAAAGGAAGTCCCATTAGTGTATGGGAAAAAAGCTTGGAAGCTCGTTGTTTCCCTCAATTGTTTTCCACAGGAAAAGGAGGACGATATGATGACCGACCTGTGCAGATTCCTGCATCTGAATAACGGATATCAAGATTATATGCAGAAGATCCAAGATTTCGACAATGTATTACGTATTTGTTTCATCTTTTGTTTGAAAGTGATTTGTCTGGACTTTCTTATGCAGTAAACCATATATTGAAAACAGGTGTACATCTGCAAAATGTTTCAGCAAAGGAATTTATGGATAAAGTAGTGCAGAAAGATAATGTTTTGGAATCTCAGCTAATTAATCTCATGGCGTGTCACTGTGGTACTAATGAGTACTGGTACCATCGTCATGGAGAACTCAAATGTATGCTAAGGAACTTAGGAACTCCTACATGGTTCCTTACTCAAAGCTGTGCTGAATATGCTTGGGATGATTTAGTTCAATTTCTTCGAGAGGCAAATCAAAATATACTAAATATTGAATACAAGACACATGGAGAATTGTGCTCTTTGGATCCAGTTAATGTATGCAGGTATTTCAATCATAGATTTGAAGCTATGATGTCTTTTATCACCAATAAAAAAAACCTCCTCTTGGAGAGGTTTTGGACTTCTTTTGGAGAAAGGAGTATCAAGCAAGAGGTGCTCCTCACATACACATGCTAATATGGATCAAAGATGCTATCAAATGTGGTACAGATTCAGATGATACTATGTTGTCTTTTATTGAATGTGATATACCCAAAAGTGCACAAGATAAGGACTTAAGACAACAAGTGTTACGATTCCAAAGCCATCGTTGTGGGAAATACTGTTGTCGAAAGTACAAATCTAAGGACAAATTCTACACCAAATGTCGTTTTGCCTTTCCATGTCCAGTAATATCGAAAGGAAGAGTGAACAGTTTTATGTCATCTTTGCGACATACTATCACAAGAAAATCTCCAAAAAATACCTACAACTTAAGAATAAATGAAGAGTCAAAATACATAAATGACTACAACCCATTTTGTCCATGTGGAATGCTAACATGGATATTCAATATGTTGCAGACAATTCCATTGCTGTTGCTCGATATGTAACATCGTACATAACAAAATCAAAAAAGACGGAATTGAAGGAAATGTGGGAAGAGATTTCCCATGAGAAGAGTCTAAGTAAGAAATTATATACTTACAGTTTGAAGATGTTATCTCATCGAGAAATTGGAGCGTATGAATGCTCGGATCGCTTATCATCAGCAAGTCTATACTCCAAATCAAGAAGAATCATTTGGGTGAGTCTAGGTCTTACTGGAACACGTAACCAAGTTCCTAAATCTGTCCAAGAAATTGAATATTTAGCTGAAAAAGAGCCAGAAAGTACAGATATTGTGAAAACAAATATGTAAAATAGAAGTCAACATCTTGAGAACATTTGTCTCTATGAAGTGCAGCAAAACTATATTTTTAAACGGAATATTACAGAAAACATCAATAATGGTATATGCCGTGATTGGTTTCGAAGGATGTCTGGTGAAACAAAGAAAAGGTCATTTGATTAATCACCGTAAACTGAGTTGTGAAACACTTGACAAAAGGAAATTTTACTATTTAGCACTTTTGCAACTTTTCAAGCCATGGCGTTCAGAATTGGAAATACTTGGAGATTTCGAGAGCTATGAAGATACTTTCAATGCAACTAAAAATACTATACAATGTGCTGTTTTTGCTAATTATGTGAAAATATTGAATGACGAAATTGAGCAAGAAGCTACAATTGCAGCTGAGATTGCTAGAGATAGTTCTCAAGAGAGTCAAACTTCTGTTCTGTTGAGTCAGGACCCACTAAGAGAACCAATTGTTCAAAATGAAGCAGCAACTGCTATGGAAGAGTTGGAAACAGCAATGTATCAAGGTCAAGAAGATGTTAGAAACTTAGGAAATTTGGAAGAACAACTAAATCTTGAGCAGAAAGAAATATATGAGCAAGTGAGAGAATAGATTGACCATAGATTACTTCATGAGAAGAAAGAGTGCTCTTGCTCATCATTTGAACCTATCCGAATGTATGTGAGTGGACAAGCTGGAACGGGCAAACGTTTTTTAATTAAAGTAATCAGAGGCTTTCTACACAAAACAACTGAGTCAAATTTGTCTTGTGTTGTCTCTGCTCCAACTGGGTTAGCAGCCCACAATACTAAAGGAATTACTTTACATTGTTTATTAATGCTACCAGTAGAGCATGAAAGCAAATTAGAATACCACAAACTATCTGGAGAAGCTTGTTGTGAAGTTTCAAGAGTTTTGAGGAAAATGAAACTTATTATTGATGAGGTAAGCATGGCTTCAAACTTAATGTTTGCTTTTGTGCATTTAAGAATCCAGCAAATTCTTAAAACAGAGTATGACGTATTATTTGGAGGAAAGCACGTCATAGTTTTTGGAGATCTTCTACAACTTACTTCTGTAAAAGGACAACCAGTGTTTAAAACACTGCTGCATGAAGATACTAGAAAGTCTTTGTGGAGTATTGGAAATGTAAACATTTGGTCATATTTTGAGTATAAGGAACTTATTAGAAATATACGACAAGCAAATGAACTATTCTTCAAGATATAAGAATTGGAAAAATGACTGCATATGGCAAACAAGCTTTACAGAGACGATTACTTTCCAATTTGTTTCCGAATGAAAATATTGTACCATAGAAAATATATGTGACAATTGCAGAAAATAAATCTGTAATGTGCTTAATGCCAACACTACGTGAATGTCCTAAATTCAATGAAGAAATGTTGAAGTTGGAAAATGAAGACATTTTAAAATTGGAAGCTATTGATAAAATAGAACATGAAGGAATCACTATTATTTTGAGTGAAAAGTTGAAGAGGAAATTGGATTCTTTAGAGAAATCGATAAGTAAAACTGCTGGTTTAGAAAATAATTTGTATGCATGTGTAAACTGTAGGGTAATTTTATGATGTAATTTGAATGTGGAAAAAGGTTTAGTAAATGAAGCAATGGGTAAAGTTGTTGATTTCGTTAATTACGTAAATAGAGATGGTGTTGAATTTTTGAAAATCAAATTTGATCAAATTGAAGAAGTACAACAATTTAGTCATTGTTCAGCTCGTTTTTTGCTTGTAAAAGATTTGTATGTTCGCAGAAAACAGTTTCCTGTTTCTTTGGCGTATGCAGTGACCATTCATGAATCTCAAGGTTTAAGTGTAGATAGTGCTTTAGTGAATATTGGAAGTACTGTGTTTAAAGAGGGGATGGCATATGTTGCTTTGTCTCGAGTCAGAACTTTATCTGGATTGTACTTAATTGATTTTGATGAGACAAAGGTTAGTGCAGATGTAAATTGTGTGAAAGAGTATAATAGGTTAAGAAGAGAATATGCGCCTAATTTAGGTCAATATCCAGTATTTGAAAAGCGTGTGGTAGGTAGAAAAAGATTTGAGAATATCTGTAGTGAAAATGTAGAGAAAGAAAAAAAACAAGATGAAGTTGTGCCTGCAAGCAAAAAGAAAAAGGACAGTGTTGAAGAGAATGTTGGTTATCGGTTTAAAAATAGTTGTGGTGTCAACTGCTATGCTAATATAGTTGTTAATGTTGTTTTTGTTCTTGAAAGTTTGCAACAGCAAATTATTGAAAATCAGGACAACAATTCTGTTCATTGTTGTATTCTGTTTATGAGAAAGGTAGTAGTGATAAAAGTAAAATACAAAGTGTTTCTGATATTCGAAATGTTTTGGACATATGTACTGGTTCTAGTCAATTTACGCTGAATATTCAGCAAGATTGAGAGGAAATTTTTAATGTTTATGCATGCTGTACTGGAAGATGAAGGTATAGATATTGAAAACCTTTTTGGCCTTTCTTATAAATGGCAACATGACTGTGAAAATTGTTTGTTTACATGTAGCACTAACATAGACACTGAAAGATTCATATATTTGACTTTACCTGATTGTGAATCAGTGTCTTTTAACAATCTAATTAGAGGAGCAAGTCAAAACATGGAGTGTAGACAATGTAAATCACAAATGTCATCAACATTACTGATAGAAAGATATGGACAGTATGTAATTTAAATGCTGCAACGTTGTAGAGGTGATGGAAGAAAATTGGAAACTTTAATTAAACATTTTGTAGCTGGTCAAGTTTCAATATCAGGAAGAACTTTTGTAGCTGGTACAATTATTTTTCATGATGGACATTACACTGTTTATTTAAGATGTCTGAAAGGTTGGAACCATTGTAATGATAGTCAAATTACTTTTCAAGCAATGTTTGCCTAAAGAGTTACCAAATTCTTACCTAATATTTTTAAAGCCAAAATTTTAAGATCAAAATGTTTCCTTTATGGATTATTGCTGTTAAGATTAGTCTGGTGTTGTAGAGTATTTTGAAAGTGAGGGTGAGGAGCTTGAAGGTGATTGTCTTGTTGATATTGAGGCAGTGTAATTGTATCAGGCGGTGGGTGATGTATCTGTAGCAGGGGACATTGATGGTCACTCAGGTGGAGGTGTTTTGGATTTGTTATAGTTGTTGCAGGTGTTTGGCTGGAATTGCTGTGTAGAGTGTTTTGTCACAGTGTAGTCTGCTGCTGATGAGGACCTGCGTCACTGTTCTTCTTCTTTTGGTTAGGATCCACTTGTAAATGTTGCGGAGTAAGTGGAGTGTGTTATAGCAGTACGAGGAGATGGTGTAGACTTGCTTATACATGGAGAGGGAGGAGTGGAGGATGAATCCTATGTTGTGGACATGGTTGGTAGGTGTTGGTACTGTCCTCAGTGTAGTTAGGTAGGGGGGAGTCGTCCAAGGCTAAGGGGGTGGGTCTGAGGATCAGTACCTTAATTTTTTTTAGTTCATGTTTAGAGAGCTGCTCTTTATGTAGTTGGTGGCGTCCTTCATTGTGTTGTGGAAGTTGCTTTTGGTGGTATGTCGCTTTTTGGTGAGGAAGAGGATGAGCTGTGTGTTGTTGGCCTAGGAGATATTGTTAAATTGTGATGGTGGGCTACTTGTGTGAGGGTGGCCATTTAGATGTTGATTAGCATTGGGTTGAGGGATGAAGACTGGCGGAGGAGGAATTGATTTCAGTGGTTTTGGATCAGAAGGCTGGGAGGCAGATGCTCAGGATTACTAATGGACAGTTTGCAAAGTAAGAATTTGACGCATACTATTTGGCCGTGCGGAAAATTATATGAAAGCAATAACAAGTTTTTGTTGTATATTTTGTCAGCATATACTTGTAAGTAACATTATTTACAGTGTATGGAAATTAATCATAATGCTTTGTTGTTTTATGATTGTTTGAGATGTTTCATATTTATGTAAGAAATTGCTCTTAAAAAAAAACATTTAAGATATGTTTTATTTCTATTTCTTAGATTGGTATTGAGAATGTTGAATCTTTTTTTAAGATAATCTAATTGATTGTCTTTTTTTTGCCCGCTGTTATGTGATGAGTACTATTGAACTCACTGTTTCTAGTGAAATTCAATATATTCTGAGAACAGCAAAAAAGGTAATTGTAATAGTTTACAAATTATTTTGTATTGTAACTGTATTTTTTTGTGTCTTCCACAGATGGTAATTTTATAGTATATACATTTTTTAATATTTATTATGCTTAAATTAAGTACGAAGAACTTTTGAAAATGGTCGATGGAATGTGCTTCAACCGAGCTGAAGTAACAAAACAAGGATTGGAGAACATTAGTGTGTAAAGATGGTTTGTATTTTTTTAAAGACATTTCAAAAAATTATATAATGAGTGTACCTGTCAGAACCCGTAATTAATCAGTGGATACGATAATGACTTATCTAAACCCTAGCTGGCGCAGGAGAGATGAAAATCCGCAAGGAAATAGACTTGAAGTGCTTTAGTGCAACAGAGGAATTCAAATATGGCCGTGTTGAGGAAAGACGCGGTGGCGGTCTAGTCATTTACCACACACCTGTGGGGAATACTTGGTGAGGCGCGCGATCCCTAACGAGTGCGTACTTCACCTAAGACGTTACCGAGTTCAGATCCGTTTTCAATTGCTCCATAGATATTCCTGAAGAGAAAGCACCAATATTTCTTAGAGAGTTAAAGAAGGTTCCCGGTTAAGCTTACCTTAGTTATCGTGCCCGCAACTAAAATTAAGAAGGAACATTACTGAAAAATACAAGATATTCAAGGATTGACAATGAAATTAACAATATAAAAATTAGACAATAAACTGAGAGGCCTAGGTTAATGAATGTTATGTTATTATAGGTTATCAGCAGTGAGAAAAATAAAGAACGTCAAGCTACAAGGTTGCAGATAAACAGTAGAGGAGAGGCAACTTCGAAAGACCAAGGGGTAGGTAATTAGTAGCGTTAGACTAAATTATAGATAAGGAATAGAGATAGAATAGGGTAGGTTATTAAATAATTGTTCTTTGTTAGTTTCCGTTATGTATCCGAGTCAAAGGATTGTCTGTGAATAAAACAAGACAGCCAGAGAGAAGGTGCCAAGGAGGAAATGCAGAGGTCGCGAGCCAGTCTCTTCTTCTTTATTATTTTTTCCCATCCGCTTTCTCCTGTGGAGTTTTTTTTAGAGATTAGATTAAAAAGTTTGGTCTCTGCAGGATCCTGGAGGGGGAGTTGGGAAGTGGCGTCATTGTTCCTGTGCAAGTATTCGGTAAGAGTTTCTGGGCTTACTGTTCCTGACAGTACCAGTGTTCTATACCTGTTGTTGTGAGTATTTTTGACTTACATAAGGAATTACTACTTTCTAATTATGTTAAAAGGTGAGTACTGGATAGGTCTTTAAGAGTTTACTTGTGTGAAAACAGATGAAGTATTCAAAAAGTAGTGTGATAATGATATCTAAATGTAGAAAGATACACAGTGTTATTCTGGACAATCAATAGAATCTCTTGCATTTTACTAAAACAGATTTAGTATTTTGGAATGGGTAAGGTGAATAGACATATTCCACATTTTTTAGTACTGTATTTTACTATAACAGCCTGAGTCTTTTCCTATAGTCATAAGGAGTGACTGGTTTAAAATGTTAAGAAAACCTTAGAACAGGATATCCTTATAAGTAATTATATTTATATAACTTTATAAAGGAGTAAAACTCTATTAATGAAATGTTATTAGACTATGGCATTTATATAATATTTTTTGCAGGCAAAAATTAGGCGAAAACGCTAGTTTTGTACTATATATATATATATTGATGTGTATGAAATACCTGATGAACTTATTTTAGAAGGTCTGTTAAATTATGAGATGTTAGAAGAATACATTTATTGTTTAAAAATAATAAAGGTTTGAGCACTATCTACTATTGCATTCATTGTATAAAAGTGAAGAACTTATAGATTCAGTTATACATTCTTTACATTTTTGTATTGATTTGAAATATGCAAAGTGGGTCTGAGGGTATGGATTGCTTAAAATCCCTATGGAGTATACATGCAGTCTTCGATGGACCTGCAAACGTGTGTTTTATACCTTCAATTCCCCAGTCTGTATCCTTAGACTTTCACCAAACACTCTGACACTGCTGTTTTAGTATTGTAGTGAGCCAGTCAGCAGTATGTTATTTTCCATTGTACTGTGGTAAAACTGAAGCTGTTATAAATTTTGTGAGGAACTTTCTTTGCAGAACTGTAATGATCCACTCACTATCTAGATGCTCATGGATTAAAACAGGCTTTAGCCCATAGACTGTTTCAAACCTCTATAGACTGTGCATGCACTGTTCTGTGCACCAGCAAACTTATCTTTTGTACCTTCAATTCCTCAATGTGTATACTTACACTTCCAGCAAACACTATCATACTACTGTTTCAGTATTGTAGTGAACCATATAGTAGTATGTGTTTATCTATACATTGTTGTAAAAGTAAAGCTGCTATGCATTCAACCACACACTCTGCTTGTTGAATTGTAATAATTCAGTCAGTACCTAAGTACTGTTGGTGCAAAGTGGGCCTTAGGGCATGGACTACTTGAATCTTGTATAGACTATGCATGCACTGTTGTGTACACCTGCAAATGTATATTTTATTTGTTCAAATCCCCAGTCTTTATCCTTACACTTGCACGAAACACTCTGTCATTCTTGTTATAGTTTTGTAGTGACTCATTAATCAGTGTGTAGTAATGCATTCACTACATTCAAATAGTAATCATCAGATGTACAATAAGTGGTACATCCCCAGAGATATGCCAGTTATTGTGCACTGTGACATCACCACTATGGATGCACTGTATTTACAATGTGGTGTATTATGGGGCAAAAATGGTACAGATATGTGATGTATTTGTGTTGTGAAGGTGGCACATTGCTTGACTTGCGCTGGAAACATAATGCAGCTCCAGCAATTCTCTTAGGGCCCTATACTTACAATGCTGTGTCAATCCTTACACCTGTTTCAAGCAGATGCAGGGTTTTGATGCAGCATAAGCATAAAAGTGACTGAATGAAATCTTATAGATTTCAATTAGGCACTTTTAGGAGGCTTTCCTGCAACACAACACCTCCAGCCCCCCCCCCCCCTGTGCAGGAAAACCTCCTTCGGGTGCAGGGTTTTAGAAGTGATGCACTTTTCATATGCATGTCATTGTGAATACCACACACTATGGCACATCTTTTGCACCACTGCTGCATCACGAAAGTGACGCAACAAATGTGTAAAAGAGGCACAAGGGTGTTGTAAATCTATTCCTAACACATACAAATTCACCCAGATTGTTTCACTAGCAGTGTAATTTGAAGCATAGACTTGTAACATATTTATATGGATATGTTACATTCAAGTGCTTCGGAAATACTACACTATACTATAAATATCTTATAGATTTATGCTGTAGCACTTCCTTATAGGTGTGCAGTTTCACATTCACCATACAGTAGTAATGTATTAATTCATTCATTTACGAACTACATATTCATTCTGACAAACGTTTACAGACTAACATTGAAATATAAATGGGGGTGGGGTCGCAAACTACTCACAAACCGGGGGTGTCGCCCCTAAGTACACTGGTCAATGTAGTAACGTGTTCGCGATGCATCATCTTTCGATCTTCTGCTATATCTTCGCTGTCTTCGCCATCCCTGGACACGTGTTTCGGGGTATCACACCTCGTCAGCAGGGATAGGCCGTGTTCTGGGGTTGCCGATGGCTGCCACAATCTGCCAGGTATAGTACCACTCAGGCGCGTAGGTGCGTGATCCCAGGCTCGTCAGCCCGCTGCTCAAGGGAGCTTTAAAGTTACAAATGGGGGTGGGGTTGCACAATACTCACACACCGGCGGTGTCGCCCCTAAGGACTCTGGTCAATGTAGTAACGTGTTCGCGATGCATCATCTTTCGATCTTTTGCTATCTTTGCTGTCTTCGCCATCCCTGGACACGTGTTTTCGGGTATCACCCCTCGTCAGCAGGGATAGGCCGTGTTCTGGGGTTGCCAATGGCTGCCAATATCTGCCAGGTATAGTACCACTCAGGCACGTAGGTGAAGGATCCCAGGCTCGTCAGCCCGCTGCTCAAGGGAGCTTTAAAGTAACAAATGGGGGTGGGGTCGCACACTACTCACACACCGGCGGTGTCGCCCCAAAGGACTCTGGTCAATGTAGTAATGTGTTCGCGATGCATCATCTTTCGATCTTCTGCTATCTTCGCTGTCTTCGCCTTCCCTGGACACGTGTTTCGGGGTATCACCCCTCGTCAGCAGGGATAGGCCGTGTTCTGGGGTTGCCGATGGCTGCCAATATCTGCCAGGTATAGTACCACTCAGGCGCGTAGGTGTGTGATCCCAGGCTCGTCAGCCCGCTGCTCAAGGGAGCTTTAAAGTTACAAATAGGGGTGGGGTCGCACGCTACTCACACACCGGCGGTGTCGCCCCAAAGGACTCTGGTCAATGTAGTAACGTGTTCGCGATGCATCATCTTTCGATCTTCTGCTATCTTCGCTGTCTTCACCATCCCTGGACACGTGTTTAGGGGTATCACCCCTCGTCAGCAGGGATAGGCCGTGTTCTGGGGTTGCCGATGGCTGCCAATATCTGCCAGGTATAGTACCAATCAGGCGCGTAGGTACGTGAGCCCAGGCTCGTCAGCCCGCTGCTCAAGGGAGCTTTAAAGTTACAAATGGGGGTGGGGTCGCATGCTACTCACACACCGGCGGTGTCGCCCCTGAGGACTCTGGTCAATGTAGTAACGTATTTGCGATGCATCATCTTTCGATCTTTTGCTATCTTCGCTGTCTTCGCCTTCCCTGGACACGTGTTTCGGGGTATCACCCCTCGTCAGCAGGGATAGGCCGTGTTCTGGGGTTGCCGATGGCTGCCAAAATCTGCCAGGTATAGTACCACTCAGGCGCGTAGGTGCGTGATCCCAGGCTTGTCAGCCCGCTGCTCAAGGGAGCTTTAAAGTTACAAATGGGGGTGGGGTTGCCCACTACTCACACACCTGCGGTGTCGCCCAAAAGGACTCCGGTCAATGTAGTAATGTGTTCGCGATGCATCATCTTTCGATCTTCTGCTATCTTTGCTGTCTTAGCCATCCCTGGACACGTGTTTTGGAGTATCACCCCTCGTCAGCAGGGATAGGCTGTGTTCTGGGGTTACCGATGGCTGCCAATATCTGCCAGGTATAGTACCACTCAGGCGCGTAGGTGCGTGATCCCAGGCTCGTCAGCCCGCTGCTCAAGGGAGCTTTAAAGTTACAAACGGGGGTGGGGTCGCACACTACTCACACACCGGCGGTGTCACCCCTGCGGACTCTGGTCAATGTAGTAACGTGTTTGCGATGCATCATCTTTCGATCTTCTGCTATCTTCGCTGTCTTCACCATCCCTGGACACGTGTTTCGGGGTATCACCCCTCGTCAGCAGGGATAGGCCGTGTTCTGGGGTTGCCGATGGCTGCCAATATCTGCCAGGTATAGTACCACTCAGGCGCGTAGGTGCGCGATCCCAGGCTCATCAGCCCGCTGCTCAAGGGAGCTTTACAGATACAAATAGGGGTGGGGTCGAACACTACTCACATACCGGCGGTGTCACCCCTACGGACTCTGGTCAATGTAGTAACGTGTTCGCGATGCATCATCTTTGGATCTTCTGCTATCTTCGCTGTCTTCGCCATCCCTGGACACGTGTTTTGGGGTATCACCCCTCGTCAGCAGGGATAGGTTGTGTTCTGGGGTTGCCGATGGCTGCCAATATCTGCCAGGTATAGTACCACTCAGGCGCGTAGGTGCGTGATCCCAGGCTCATCAGCCTGCTGCTCAAGGGAGCTTTAAAGTTACAGATGGGGGTGGGGTCGCACACTACTCACACACCGGCAGTGTCGCCCCTAAGTACTCTGGTCAATGTAGTAACGTGTTCGCGATGCATCATCTGTCGATCTTCTGCTATCTTTGCTGTCTTCGCCATCCCTGGACACGTGTTTTGGGGTATCACCCCTCGTCAGCAGGGATAGGCCGTGTTCTGGGGTTGCCGATGGCTGCCAATATCTGCCAGGTATAGTACCACTCAGGCGCGTAGGGGCGTGATCCCCGGCTCGTCAGCCCGCTGCTCAAGGGAGCTTTAAAGTTACAAATGGGGGTGGGGTCGCACACTACTCACGCACCGGCGGTGTCGCCCCTAAGGACTCTGGTCAATGTAGTAACGTGTTCGCGATGCATCATCTTTCCATCTTCTGCTATCTTCGCTGTCTTCGCCATCCGTGGACACGTGTTTTGGGGTATCACCCCTCGTCAGCAGGGATAGGCCGTGTTCTGGGGTTGCCGATGGCTGCCAATATCTGCAAGGTATAGTACCACTCAGGCGCGTAGGTGCGTGATCCCAGGCTCGTCAGCCCGCTGCTCAAGGGAGCTTTAAAGTTACGAATGGGGGTGGGGTCGCACACTACTCACACACCGGCGGTGTTGCCCTTAAGGACTCTGGTCAATGTAGTAATGTGTTCGCGATGCATCATCTTTCGATCTTCTGCTATCTTCGCTGTCTTCGCCATCCCTGGACACGTGTTAGACATTTACGTCATCTCCGGAAACGTTGCATTGGCACAAACTCACGGCCATTTTTTATTAATACATTTTGGTTGTTTGCTTTATCCATTAGGAGTTGATGTTTTTGGTTGTGAACTGTAGAGAAAATATTGTCTATCTCTGTTCATGACTTTTGCTTGAATGTGTTTTTCTGTATTTATCTCCCCAACTTTGTGCTAGTAAATATACATTTTCTGAATATAATTCTTTTCTCTGTGTGCTCTCTTTTTACCTTCCGTTAATTTATTTTGAATATGTACTAAGGCTGATATCCTGTGGATACATTTGAGTGTGTTACATTTGTACAACTCACAAATTAGACCGACTATTCTTTTAAATAAGTCCCTTGTAGCATACCTTGACCTTAACCATATAGTTCCCTTAATATGTACATTAAATACATAAATATATGTTTTTGAACAATTAGAAACTTTCGCGCCGTTTACGTACGGGACACCGTACACAACGTCACATGGAAGTGTAGATGCGGATCGTAACGTCAAAGCGCTATGCGCAGAGTATAAATTACTGTACAGTATAGTGCAAATATTGTACGCGTATGGCAAAATTATCCCTCAAAAAAAAGAAACCAATGAAAAAGGAATTATATATAATTTATTTTTAATATTTTGAAAGAATAATTTAATTAAGAGACAAAAAAGTTGACTTTAGTTTTATTATTTTAGATTAAGAATATGAAATATAACTTTAAAAAAATAAACATAAATATACTAAAAATGTAGGAAATTAGTATAAAAAGAAAGAAATATAATAATTAATACATTTAAAAACTTATCATTTACAAAACCTTCGAAATTCACTGAAAAAAACAGGTTACACACACGTTATAGTTAGGAATTAGCATTTGAAACGCGTTGGCGTGCAGACTGGGCTCTGTTTAAATAAATCTTGAAAAAATCCAAGTTCCTGAGTGCGGCGTTTTCTTGATGAAAAATTGATGTTCCTGGCCCTTGGCTGAGCCGAACACCCTGCAGCCGGTACTGCGCTGCTCTGGTGAATGCAGCCACATTGTTGAAGAAAAAAAAAAATATATATATATATATATATATATATATTCACTGAAAAAACCATAGGTTATAGACCATGTATAGTTAGGAATTAGCATTTACAAAACCTTGAAAATTCACTGAAAAAACCATAGGTTATAGACCATATATAGTTAGGGATTAGCATTTACAAAACCTTAATTTACTCGCACAAAACCATTGAAAATTCGCATATATAGTTAGTTACACTAACTATATATCGCGCACCCGCAATCCACTGCTGATGATGTCACTTATTACATCATTCATGACATGGTCAGTGACATCACTGATGACATCACTGATGACATCTCAAATGACATCACTGATGACATCTCAAATGATATCACTGATGACTTCTCATTTGACATTACTGATCACATCACTGATGATATCATTTATGTGATAATGCAATGAACATCTTCAGACTCTAATATAACCTTAGATACAATCAGTATAAACAGACACTTACAGACTGTCACTTATCCATGGAGTTACTCAAACACCTAGTCAGTCATGCAAAGAATCAATCACACCTCTATTTCCTCAACTATACAGTTATACACACCTTACGTATTCAAACATATACTAACACATATTTACTCTCTTATACAATCCCTGATACAAGTTCACAATGATCCATACAGCCACTCACACATTCACTGGCTCTTATGCACAGTTATTTATATATGTCAACTCTCACATGTACTGTGTTTTACATATGTACTTACTTTGACATGTAGCACTGAGATATCCATTCACTCACCAATACACTCATGCACACAGTCAACCGCCCATACAGCTGTTTCCACATGCACTTTTGAACCCATACATCTAGTGAATCAACTGCTCACACATCTATGCACAGAGTCATCCACCTCCCAGCCACCCACACACACACTCAGTCTCCCATACAAATACTTGGGCAACCAATCAATAACCCATATAGTTACTCATATAGCTACTGATCAACACATGCAGCAGTTTACAGAACAACAGACATAATGATGCACAAATTAAGACAGTTTAGTCACTAACCCATGCACTCAGTGAGACACATTTAATCACTCACTCATACAGTCAGTCATGCACCTACTAAATCCTTCATCCAGACACTTATACATCCACTCATTCTTCAATATGTAAGACATATTTTAACTTTACAGAAACATACAGTCACTGGGTGTTGTCATCAGTGATGTCACTGACCATGTCATGAATGATGTAATATGTGACATCAACAGCAGTGGATTGCGGGTGCACGATATATAGTTAGTGCAACTAACTATATATGCGAATTTCTTTTTTTTAAATTTTTTTATTTTTATTTTTATAACCAGGAAAACAGAAAACAAGAGCAATTTTACGGCAGAAACAAAAAATGAAAAAACAGACCATAACGAAGAGGAATAAAATGTTATCTATACAGCAGGTACTACGTCATTGGGCCAATACTCAAACAAAAGAGGAAACAGTATGTTAAACAAGGTCAACATAAGTACAGCAATAAATATTTCAGACAAGTAGTATATAAACATTAATAAACATTAATTTTTGACTCAGCCAATACCGCTAGGTATAATGCCTGCCTTCCATCTAGTTATTGGACGCCAAAGTGCCTCCCCACGAGCCCTTGTTTTGGCTCCTCTTGTTTCAAAAATAGCTGTTTCAAACCTATAAACTGCTAGGAAGCGCGCTAGCCACATCTGAAAGCTAGGAGGATCTCTTTCTTTCCAGCGGGTTGATAAGATAAGTCTTAGTACTGCCGTACCTATAAAAATTAATCTTTTTTCAGATTTATTTATATTTAGAGAATAATCATGTCCTAGTAAAAATAGAGTTTCTGATTCGGGTATTTTGTGATTGAATACCTCTTCCCAAAAAGCAGCAATCATATTTTTGATTACCATCAAATCAGGACAATTATAAAACATATGGGTTAGCAAAGCAGGTCCTTGATTACATCTAGGACATAAGTCATTCTCCCGCTTCCCCCATGAAAACAATTTGGCAGGGGTAAAATACAGGTCAAATACAGTTTTATAGAGTTGTGCTTTGAGATTGCTGGCCATAAATAACTTCTGGCTCATCTCCAAGACTCTATCAATGTCGACATTAGGGTTGTTTAATTTTGAGTTCCATTTATTTTCAATTTTGTCAAGATCATCCTGTTTTAGAGTCAAAAGAATGTTTTATAGGGTTCCAATCCTAGTGTTTGTTCTGGGAATTACATCTAAAATTTCAACTCTAGAAAGGGAGATTAAGGACTCTTTGGCCTTTAATTTAGCGAATATCTGGGCGAAACTCAAAAAGTCTCCATTAGTTAACTTAAATTTAACTTTTAAATCAAAAAAGGTGGAGTCAAAATTATTTACTAAAAAGTCACCGATTGTTCTTATTCCAATCTTTTCCCATTTCTTTAGGACCACATTGAGTTCCTTACCTCCAATCGCATTTGAGCGCCAAAGAGGCGTATATCGATTAATCCTGGCAATATGCAAATATTTAGTCACTTTCTTCCAAACCCTCCATGCGCTATTTATAACTTCACCCTTGAAAGCCTTATAATTTCTTGCCTCAGTTTTCCGTAGAAGTAAACCCTTAGCCTCCTGACCTATAAGCAGTTCATAAATTGAGGGGATATTTTCAACTCCTTCTGGATTATAGCCATTAATCATAGGTGTGAGTTGTTTTAAAAATGCTGCCAAATAATACAAAGGAATATCGGGAATTGCCAGGCCACCTCTATCCAGGGGCAATGATAGTAACGCCAAGGATCTCCGAATCTTACCATTCTGCCACATAAATTTAGAAATAAGTGAATTAATCACCTCTAGCGTTTCCTGATTGATAGCTAAAGGAATAGCCCGAAAGAGATACAAGCATCTGGGGAGTGTATTTATTTTAACATAGTTGGCTCTGCCTATAATTGACAGATGTAGACTATTGACTCTTTCAAAATCATTCTTAATCTTGACCAGTAATGGATCGAAATTAGCTTTAGATAGTGATTTAGTATCTGCACACATAACAACTCCCAAATACGTAGCCTTTCTGGCTCTCTCTACGTTGATCCGTGCAGATACTATTATCCGTACACAAGATAATCGTTTTTCCTTTATTAAGTGAATTGCCCGAACAGCGTCCAAATTCAGTAGTGAGCTTTTCTATTTCACGTATAGCCTCAATCGGGTCTGTTGTAATAACCGCGATGTCATCGGCATACGCCAATACTTTAGTTTCGAATTGACAGCTAATGACCGGTTTAATAATATTGTTTTCTAATAGATTCAAAATGAGAGGGTTAATGTATAAAGCAAAAAGCAGGGGTGAACAAGGACAACCCTGCCTAGTACCCCTTGCAATATTAATATTTTCAGAAAGTAGTCCTGCCGCTAGTATTTTTGCTTTGGGCTGAAGGTACATTGACTTAATAGATTTAATAAATTTGGGGCCGAAATTATTTCGTTTCAACGTTTCCCAAAGGAAATTCCATGAGACGCGGTCAAATGCTTTCTCAGCGTCAAGTAGGATCATTGACATCTGTCCCCCCGTGGCAGCCATGGCGTCGAATAGGGCAATAGCTCGACGAGTGTGTTCTGTAGTTCCTTTACCCGGGATGAAGCCATGTTGCCACGGGGAGACAAGCCGTTCAATGACCCCACTGAGTCTGAGCGCCATAACTTTTGCATATAATTTGGAGTCCGAATTAATCAGGGATATGGGACGATATGAGGTTAATTGTTCGGGGGGCTTTCCCTTTTTCGGAAAAACGATTATTTTAGCTTCATCCCAAGATGTTGGTGGGGCACCATTATATTGAATACCAAGAAATAAATCATGTAAAATAGGGCACAGCTGTTGACTAAGCATCTTATATAAATCAATTGGAATATTATCAGGACCAGCTGCCTTGCCCGAAGATAATAAAGATAGTGCTACCTCCACCTCTGCCAATGAAATTTCTTTTTCAAGATCTTCCTTACTGGAATCATCTAACAACTTCGTTGCCTCCGTATTAATAAGAAGATTATCCAGATAGTCTATTATATCCCTTTCGGTAGCCGGAGTATCTTCTGTATATAAATTCTGATAATATCTTTGAAATTGATAGTTGATATCTGTCGCATGGGTAAAGGTCTGCCCATTTTCAACTATTGAGGGGATATTATTCCTTGTATTTCTCTGGCGTGTAGAAAGAGCCAAGTGTCTACCCACTCTTTCTCCACTTTCATAAATTAACTGTCTGTGTGTTTGATACGTTTGGGCCGCTTTCTGGCTGAGGCTGGTGTTTAATTCTGATTTTAATATTGCTATCTGGGTCAACAGATTCCCTGCGTCTTGTTTTTGTAATATTTTAACAGTGTGTTCCTCCTCGGCTTTAGCTAAGGCAGCAATTTTCAGTTCAAAATTCACTTACAGGGTTTTTCGAGCTTTATTTTGATAGCTAATAGTCTCACCCCTTAATGCAGCTTTGTAGGAATCCCATACAATGTTTCTTGGTGCACTGTAACGATTCATATTAAAAAATTCATTAGTCCAAGTTTTAATGTAATTAATATATTCATTATTAGCTAGCAGCTTCCTATCAAAAGTCCAAGAATGCGTTTGGGTGGGATTATTAACGTACATGGTTAGTAATACTAATGGATTATGATCCGAGATTATCTTAGGTGGTTTGGTTATATTAGAGTGATTTGCTAATTCTCTAGAAGTAAAGATATAATCTATCCGAACATGTTTTTGGTGTGGATGGGAAAAGTATGTATATCCAGGGTCATTTGGTTTATTAAAAGGCCATATATCAATCAATCCCATACTGGTTATTAAGCTCTTAACCGCTCGAAATATTCTCGGTTTCCGACCATATATTTCAATTCCGGTGCTTGAGTTATAAATGCCGGGGGTAGTGAAATATTTAAATATTTAAATCACCACAGAAAATTAACGGACCCTGCATGTAGCTAGTTCTGTTTCTAAGAAATCGAATACTGCAGGATCATCATGGTTAGATCCGTAAACGGAACAAATGGTAATTCCATTAGCAAGTTTAACAATTGCCCACCTTCCATGTGTATCCGATAAGCAGCGAATTCCCTGGCCAAAGCAAGATTCCGCAAAAATTGCTACTCCCCTTATATTTGAGGATTAGGAAGTTGTTATCAACAGATTATACCCTTTAAGGCTTAATAAGGCTCTGTTGTTCCATGGGATGCGTGTCTCTTGAATACACAAAATATCTACGGGATTTAATTTAATTAACTCGGCCAGTCTCTTACGTTTATCTCTGGATAAGAGCCCCCCTACATTCCATGATTGCACAGTAAATTTACCCATTATCAAAATGAAAAGATTGAAAGATGTTCTTGTACTTATTCATATTGTGTTCTTTGCCCTGTAATATCACCTCTCTCTTTAATACAAAAATTAGCAATGCACCTGTCCCTGATCCTGGTTCATTTTTTATTTTTTTGCCCCCTTCCCCCACTCCCCCTTTGCCCTTCCCCTCCCCACGTCCCCTACAATCCCTCCCCTGGTCCCCCCCAACTGCCCCCCTCCCCTTTCCCCTTTTCGTAGGCATTCAGACTCCACTTGGAGTCTGTGTGATGGAGCGCTGCACTTCTGCTGAGCTACCGCTTCCTAAATTAGAAAATAAACATGAAAAGAAAATTTCCCTGATGTAGAAATACAAAAACAGAGAAAAAAAAAAACACTAAGTACTGAATACTGAACACAAGCCATTATGTACCATGACCTAACTCAGATAAGTCAGATAAATCCTAAATAAAGCTTCTCAATCCCATCAACTCGTTATTAATTACAATAGAAGATTCCTTCATACGAATAAGATATTCTTAAATAAGCGATTAGGATTGTTCTCCAAATTTGACTACAGATTGTCTAGGGTCCATCTACGATATTTCATCAAGAAAAGCTTTTGACTTAATTTCTGATTGAAAAAACCTTGTCGAGCCACCATGAATGATTTTAAGTTTAGCAGGATTGTTCAGGTAAGCCAGGGCTCCCTTTTCTTGGAAAGGTTTAATTAGGAGGCGCAGCCGACAGCGTCTTTCCACCGTTGCATAACAATAGTCAGGCCTTGAAAAAAAAGAGACATCATTGAAAGAGAGTTTATGATCGGGTCTCGCTTTCTCGGCCACCACTTGTCGGAGCAAAAAGTTCCCAAAATATACTAATATGGCTCGTGGGTACAGCCCTGGCTTGGGTGGTGGATTGAATGGAACTCGATGGGCCCTCTGTATTTCTGATTCCCAATTCCAATTTTGTACTTCGGGCATGGAAGCGCTAAGGAGTTTAACAATGAAGGCTCGCATATTCTCCCCCTCCAATTTCTCAGGCACTCCTAGGATGCATAGATTGTTGCGACGCTGCCTATTTTCAAAATCCTCCAGCTTCCATTTTATATCCATTAGCTCTGCCTCCTGTAACTTTATTTTCTCTGAATTCTCGGTGGACTCTTTTTCTGCTATCATAACCCTTGTTTCGACTTCAGTAACTCTCTCGCCAATATTGCTGCATGCTTTAGAGAGTTTCTTGACGACCCCCTGCATTTTACGAAGGGCTGCCTGGGATCTTTTACTATCTAGCGCTGTCTCTTCCCTATGAGCGGCGATTGCTAGTAGTATAGTCTCAACCGCAATAGGAGGAATCTCAGAGAAAGCAGGATTGGCACCAAAATTACTATCAGAGCATTCTTTAGCTAAGGTATTTTGCATAGTTCTAGTGCCTGTTTTGGATTTAACTGTATTAATGTTCCTTCTTTCACCCCCGTAGCTGTCTTCTGAGGAGTAGGGGTGAGATTCCAGTTCATCATCTTCCTCTTCCGTAGAAACAAAGCTCTCTGACCATTCCCCTACTACATCAGCCCCGACCTCCCCGACCTCTCCAGTTTCATCCGAGAATGAGTAGAACTCACTAGGATCCTTCTCAGTCTCCGAAATCTGAGGTGCATCTGAGTGGGTTGTCGGATCAACAATATCAGGTAATACAGAGTGTAGAGATCCAGGTATTAATTTTTCGGGGGCATTTAACAGACGAGTCGGTGTTGTTAATAAAGTCTGACTTATGGCTGTCTCCCCAGAACCGCTAGGCAGCTCACTCTGCACTCCTAAAATGTTTCCACCTGGGCCGGTGAAGGACATAGAGCGTCCCTCCTCTATCTGCTTACTGTTAGTTTCTAGCCCATCTACAATTTCGCTAGTTTGTATGGGTTCAGTAGTTTTTGCTGATTTAGAAAGTAATCCATTTTCCAGAACGGTCAGGTTGTCTGATACATTCCCAATAGGTTGAAGAACGGGGGGAGCGCTTAGAGGTTCAGTAACTGCATTGTTAAGACCCAGAGGATCATCTGTCTGAATAAAAGGTAAAACAGGGGGGCCGCTGCATGACTACTACTACATTGATCATCAATATCACCCCTAGATCAATATCACCCCCAGATCATCCTGTCTGGGGGTGATAGATGTAGGTACTGTAGGTTGTGGTCTCCTGGATTTTGATCTTGCTGCTCTAGCAGGGGCACCATCAGATTCACCTCCATCCTGCAAGCCTTCTTGTTGCTGCCTCTCGATTTCCTTGCGTAGTGCTCTCGCTGCCTTTGCCACTCGAGTTCTGGTAGCAGCTGCTGAGGCACTTTTTGGGGGCGTCTTTGTTGTTTTCCGAATTCTCGACTTCTCTTTCCTTTGCTTTTCACTGGGTTGATCCTTGCACAAGCTGTCGGTAGTGAGCAGGAACACAGGGTCTCTCTGAGACGGCGGCTGCAGCGCTGCTTGACACGCCCTCTTCAGCTGAATCGTCTCAGGCAGAACTAACTATATATGCGAATTTCATTGGTTTTGTGCGAGTAAAATAAGGTTTTGTAAATGCTAATCCCTAACTATATATGGTCTATAACCTATGGTTTTTTCTGTGAATTTTCAAGGTTTTGTAAATGCTAATTCCTAACTATATATGGTCTATAACCTATGGTTTTTTCAGTGAATTTCAATGGTTTTTTAATAGAAAATATCAAAAGCTGTAAAATGTCAAGTACGTGGTAGGTAAAAACATTTTCGTATTTATGCACGCTGATGTGCTTTCAACGCTGCCCCCCCCCCCCTCCTCTTTTAGGAGTATTCTCTCTTTGCAGATAGTGAAGGGCAGGTAACACAGGCCTTTGCCCCCGTTGTAATCCGTCGTGCCTGCTTCCCTCTCCATTTGATTGATTGTTATACTAGCATTTATTTTTTTTGGAATTGGTTCTCTTTGGTTCATTCTCTATTTACAAACAAGCACAGAGTCGCAATACTCTGTTTAGTCTTTGCAGATAGTGAAAAATCGTTAAAAAAACAAAAGGAATCAAGCAAAATCAGTAGGCCACTAATGGGATCTCTTTTTGACCTCGCTAAAATAGAAACATTATGAACAACCCCTCATGAGAAATACGAAACTAGTGCGAGGAACTGAGCTCGACACCATGATGGCTGCAAGACAGCTCGGCTCCGCCGCCCACCCCACCAAAATAACGACAAACACTATGCAAATATTATAAATATATACAACACACCAGCAAAGTAACAGGCTAAAACGTTTTATTAAATAACTATTTACATGGCAGCCTGCTGCAACATCGATCCAAACAAGCCTTTGTATTTTGGGCTCAAAATAAACCATCAATAGTAAGATTTTCATAGGTGAGTGTAGGTTCATGGTTTTCCATCCACAGACTAAAAGCCTGGAGTGGGAGTGAAAGAACAATAACTGGGTAAGAAGGAAGGCAGAGGTTGTGGGAAGGACCCTGGATATGGTATGTTGCTTGGTCCCTGAGATGCTTCGATGTCACTGCCTTGCACAAATGGCATAAGTCCTGGATGTTGGGTGCCATAGTTAAGGGTTCCGAGCAACGCTTATAACACTGTCTGAAGCTTATTTGCACCTGCTGCAGCTTCACTATTCTCAAAGTAAATGGGGGCTGTTTGTGGACCTGACTGCATTGGAAAACAATGTGATGCGGTGCCTCCCTGAACCACTTGACGGAGGCCCCCGAGATAATTGCGCCTGCTCCACACCTTGTCCCACAATCCGTTTGACCTGAAGACACGTCCTGCGGTGCCCTGGTCCGACCATCACATATACCTGCGCCAGGAGACGGCATGGGGTGCAGTAGAAGGGAGAGGCGGCGTGAACGAGCCTCCCCTACCTCCCCAGGTGGAGGTTTCTCAGCTACACCCCAGCGCTTCACTCGACCAGCTGACTTGCGCCCGCTCTTGCGACACAGTGCCTCGCTCGGCCAGCTGAATTGCGCCTGCTCTTGCTATTACAACGTCTCACCCGCCATCCAACGGAATTGCACCCAATCTTGCGGTACAGTGACAGGCGGCTGCTAAGAGCTCACGAAATGGCGGTCGGCTCCACAGACTTGGGCCTGGCATGCAAAGATGGCTCTAGGCAACAGTGGAACTCGGACGCTTGACTGCTAGGGCATGGGCCCCATTCCCAAAAGAGTCCCCTCAGCCTTGAAGATTCTACAAGTCACCAGGACCCCCAACTCCCGTAGACTTCCGGTGAGGAGCGTCTGCCATGATTGCTCGTGGAATGGCCACGACGTAGCCACGAGATGGTGGTGCTCTCATGTTGACGCCAGCTTCAGTCTGAAACATCCAGAAACACTGTAGACTACCAATTCGATCAGTTCCAGTGGAGCCCCAACATGACCCGGTAGAGAAGAACTTGCCCTCCCCTCTTTGACTGATGGTTCTTGTTGCCTGTCCATTCTCTTGTCATTTAACAGAACTTTTTGGACTGCTGAAAGGGGTTGTGTTCCGACCGCTGGTTGGTGGAGACATTTTGACTATATTCTATACCTGCGTTGTCGAGAAACGTCATATGACCAGCAGCGTTAGCGTACCCGGAAGTGCTCCAGTGCGCGAGACACGGCTTCCCGGAAACGATCCAGAGCGCGGCGCTGTAATGGCCGGATTTTCTGCTTAGATGGGATCAGCCCCTAGGGGCCCCTCTAACCCAGCCAGAACGTAACCACATCCCTCCTCAGGACCATCTATCCAGGTACCTGGGTACCTACCTGAGGATGGGGAACTCGCAATATACAAGCTCATATCATCAGAAACACCACTAAATCTATAGGGATACTAAGAATACTCACTGATTACTAAGGACATCCATGCCCTACACCACACTCATACCTTATAGTCTCGCGACCACATGGGTCCAGACTAATCTACCCTGGGGCAGTTCTGATTATCTACCATTACACACCAGTATCCTCCCTGGTGTTCTCATTACACACATGGGTCTGCAGCCCCAGTGCTCTCATTTATATCTGGTCTACAATCCGGCAGACTTCCACGCTGGTATTCCCCCCCCCAGCGCTCTCACTTACACACGGCCCGCAATCCGGCAGACCTCCACACCGTCTCCTTCCGGTGCTCTCACTTAACACAAGCCACAATCCTGTGGGTATACACACTGACCACAATCAGTGCTCTCACTAACGCCACTTACCAATGACGACCACTTTCCTATGAATACCTTCAGCTCTCTGTCTCTCTATGTTGGGAAGTATCTCTCTCTATTCACTAAGGGTTTGCTACTACACTAATAGAAATTGGTATAAACTTTATCCCTTAGTTGCAGGTTTCCTATCTCCCTAATTACTCACTATCACTTACCTGATCAGGGGTAACATCTGTTCAGACAGTAATACCTGGCTAGGAAAACGAAGCTACCCCCACTGTATGGGGACAAAGGATATACACCACACTAGTTCACTAATTAAATGGGGTCATTTATTGTAACAATAATAAAATACACATACACAAAACTATGGGGTCTCTATAACTAGCAGTAACTTTAACACACCGCTGAAAGAAAAGGATTAGACATACAATTTATCTGCGGGGTAACAGGAACTTTTAACACACCGCTGAAAGGGAAAGATTAGACATACAATAGCCTAAGGAATAAGAACAAGATTAAGGTGTAATTGTAAAGGGGACTAGTTCAAACTACCTCACCTATTAGAAGGAAGATTTCTCTCTCGGACTCTGGTGGGATCCGGGCTCTCTCTGTCTCTCCCTCCGTCACCACATCACCATGCCTCTGGTTCAATTGCTCCAGCTGACAGCCTTCTTTGATGCTCTCTGCACTGCTCTCTCTCTCCTCATCTTCAGCAATCGTCTGCCTTCTTTCTCCATTCCAGAACTGCACTCTATTCTGCAGCTCCAGCAGACATCCTGCTCTCTCTCTCCAAGCTGAACTGAGCTCCAAGCTGAACTGAGCTCCAAGCTGAACTGCACACAAGCTGGAATGAACACTCCTCCTTTCCTACAGCTCGCTAATATGGAAGCTTGTCCTTTCATGGAAAGTTACGGCCAGTAACCTGCCGCCCACCAAATTCTTGTACCTCCCCGTACCAAGGACACGTTCCCAGCAGGCCAGCCTGAAGTTGTGTCTTCGGAGTGGAGAAAAATACATTCCTTCGATAAGGGCCAGCCTGAGCCGGTTCTCTCCAAGCGAACAACAGCTTTAACTATAAACTTTACCTTTACTCTAAAAGCCTCTCAGCTCCATCAAGATGGAGTCCCTCTAGTTCTAGGCCTGTGAAAGGGATGAAATACCCCTTAGCTCTGTCAGAATACCTACATAAACCATACCAATGTGTCAAGTATGTCAAAGCCAATAGGCAATAGACAGGTTAGAGTCAAGAATAAGGGATCTATCATCATATTAAGCAGCTATCCTCTTCTAGGTCTGGAAGAAAGGGCTTAAAAGGGCCAACACAAGCTAAGAATACCTATCCTAGATGTGAGCAAGATTAAAGTCTATATCACTGCTAAATAGAGCCAAAAACCCTGCCATTACAGGCGCGCAGCGCGTAACGTAAGCATAACAGGTCATGTGACTTGTTAATAAAACTTTTCATTGGTTCATTTTACTTTTGTTATTCTAATGATGAAAGACTTGGTCATATGACCTAAAAATAACGCTTTTCATTGCTTTCGAACATTTTATTTTCCTAAATGATGAAAGCCCCACCTTTTTTTTTCTCGCTCTGACTTGTAAAGCAAAGGACCCAGATGCATTTACAGTTTATCACTAACAATGTTCCAGGCTAATGTATTTTCCCGGGAAATTTACAACTGTCCTGCAAGTAAAATATTCCTGTTTCGAGAAAAAGGGTGTTTCTTCGTCCCATGAGGGAGCCATTGAGCAAAAGAGGCTCGGCCTGCGGTCTTAGTCGCTGATAGGCATGAATATCGGATTCTTATCGATCACTTTATGTTGCAGGAGTGGAAAACACAACAGCCCTTGACCATTTATCTTTACTGCGTTCCTGCGTATTATACCTTTCAACCGTCATGTAATCGGGCTGCTTTATTTCACTTGCCTTTTACTCATTCGAAATCAGTGGCTATTATTCAAAACTATACCAAAAAAGGTACTACTACCATGTTTTGTTTTAAAAACCTTTAATGTGAAAATGTCAGTATACAAATACGGGCCTATAACCACGTGGGCCGGCCACGGAGCAAACTGGAATCGTATATGATGAGGGGACATTTACACTGTAGAAGAACGTAACGAGCGGGCCATTAGGTTGCAAGAACTAAGGTGTCTAACAGTTGCGGAATCGGGGAACGTACATTTTATAATTAAAGTACGACAGGGCCAGTTACATTAAAATTATCTAGATATACATTTGCGGGCAAGTACCATAAGTGACGTTAATTCGAACTTTCAATAGTACAGTAATCAATAACACATCAGAACTTAATATCAATAGGGATGTCCAAATGTTCAATCAATTCTCGTCCCCGCCCGCCATGTGCTTCAAAACTGCATACGTATCTCGTGATATCAAGGTTGGGCAACCAGTACACAACAAGGAGTTACGAGTCCCATTTATACCAGCGCCATTTTGTGCGAGGCCGGGCAGGTCCAGGATAGTCAAAATGTCTCCACCAACCAGCGGTCGGACCGAACACCTTTAGGCAGCCCAAAAAGGTTCTGTTAAATGACAACAGAAGAAATAGGCAACAAGAACAATCAGTCAAAAGAGGGGACGCTTTCGTGAATGGGGCCCATGCCCTAGCAGGCAAGCGTCCGAGTTCCAAGGTGTCCCAGGGCCACTTTAATGGACCAGGCCCAAATCCAAAGAGCTGGCCACCATTTTGAGAGTCCTGTTGCAGCCGGCTATCGCTGCACCACAAGAGTAACCGCAATTCAGCTAGATGGCGGGTGAGTCACTGTACCGCAAGAGCGGGCGGAACTCAGCTGGATGGGGGGTGAGGCACTCTGCCGCAAGAGCGGGCGGAACTCAGCTGGAAGGCGAGTAAAACGCTAAGAGGCGCCCCACTGCAGATGAGGTGCCTCCAACTGGGGAGGCGGGAGAGGGCCGTTTGCGCCGCCTCCCCCACCCCCCCCGGCACCCCACGTCGTCTTTCGGCGCAGCATTGTAGGATAGCCACACCAGTGCGGCAACTTGCTGGACACCACCTCGGTGCCATCCGGATCTCGGCGCGTTCCAGTCACTGTACCGCAAGAGTGGGAGGAAAACAGCTGAATGGCGGGTGAATCACTGTACCGCAAGTGCGGCCGCAACTCTGCTGAACGGCGAGTGAAACGGCAAAGGGCGCCGCACTGCACAGGAGGTGCCTCCACCTGGGGAGGCGGGAGAGGGCCGTTTGCACCGCCTCCCCCCCCCCCGGGCACCGCACGCCATATTTCGGCGCAGCATTGTAGGATAGCCACACGAGTGCGGCAACTTGCTGGACACCACCTCGGTGCCATCCGGATCTCGGCGCGTTGTGCTGCCTTCGGCCTATTCGCACATCGGTCTGCTACTGACGCCGCCTCACAGGCACACGGATTTTGTAGGCTTTTTATAGCCCAAAGCCGCATAACAGGTCATGTGACTTGTTTATAAAACTTTTCATTGGTTCATTTTACTTTTGGTTTAATAATGATGAAATGCTTGATCATATGACCTGAAAAGAACACTTTTCATTGGATTGAAACATTTTTTTCCCAAACGATGAAAGCCCCACCTTTTTTTTTCTCACTCGGCAATCCAAAAAGGTTCCGTTAGATGACAACAGAGGGTACAGGCAACAAGAACCATCAGTCAAAAGAGGGGAGGGCAAGTTCTTCCCTACCGGGTCACGTTGAGGCTCCACCGGAAGTCATCGAATTGATAGTCTACAGTGTTTCTGGATGTTTCAGACTGAAGCTGGCGTCAGCATGAGAGCACCACCATCTCGTAGCTCCGTCGTGGCCATTCCGCAAGCAAACATGGCAGCCGCTCCCCACCGGAAGCCTGCGGGAGTCGGGGGGCCCCCAAGACTTTTGTAGAATCTTCAAGGCTGAGGGGACGCTTTCGAGAATGGAGCCCAAGCCCTAGCAGACAAGCGTCCGAGTTCCAAGGTGTCCCAGGGCCATTTTAGTGGACCAGGCCCAAATCCGAAGAGCCGGCCGCCATTTTAAGAGTCCTGTGGCAGCCGCCTATCGCTGCACCGCAAGAGTGGACGCAATCCAACTAGATGGTGAGCGAGACGCTGTAGCCGCAAGAGCGGGCGGTAAAGAGCTGAATGGCGGATGAGGCACAGTGCAGCAAAAGCGGGCGGAAAACTGCTGATTGGTGACTGAAACGGTAAAAGGGCGCCCCACTACAGCAGATGAGCCTCCACCTGGGGAGGCCCGTTCACGCCGCCTCCACCCCCCCCCCCCTTCCCGGGGCGCCCCACGCCGTTTTTTGGTGCAGCATTGTAGGATGCCAAAACCAGTGCAGCAAGTAAAGGACATCACCTGGGTGCCGTCCAGATCTCGGCGCGTTGTGCTGCCTTCGGACTATTCGCACAACAGACCGCTACTGACCATTGTTGCTGTGTTTAATTTTTTTTTTAACGTGTTTACTGTTTCTGGTGCTTTGTATATAGTTATAAGTTATTAAAGTTTTATAATCCTACTACTTTGTTGGAGTGCTATATATTTTTAATGTGACACATAATTGTGAAGACTTTGATGTACAAAAAGGCATCCCTGGAATCTTCCGCTTCAGGCTCGGTCCCACACACCCTCACAGTGAGAATCCCCTCCCCAATCACAATACAGGATCGTTATCAGATAGTAGGAACGCGTGTGGTGTGACGGATCTCATGGGGTGGGGGCCTTGATCTACTGTAACTCCTTTGAAGAGGGGTGATTCTTTACAGTTGAGGCCATAAACTACATCCGTAGGGCTAGGTGATAGCCTGGGATCGGCCTGGAATCGGCCTGGACAATCAGACACAAAGGAAGAGGAGTGTCAGAGGGTGCGGTAGTGAATAGGGTGGAAGGGAGGTGTCGGGCGGGCACAGGGTGTGATTCTCAGGGAAGAGCAGCGCAGATGGGGGGAGGTTTATGGCCCATGCATAACACAGAGAGCGGGGGTGACCAATGCGTGGGGGAGATGCTTGCGAGGGTGGGGAGCCATGCTGAGGATCGGCAGCGTGCAGAGAGTGGGTCTGGTCAAGGCATCTAAAATGGCTGCCGTGCACGACAAAAGTGTGGCATTGGAAAAAAAAGCAAGATGGCGCAGACAATAATTATCAATACGGATTAATTTATAACAATTATTTTTAACAATATATTTACTCGCAGTGTCAAAATGGCGGTCAACACTTCCTGATTTCCTTCGAATCGAACGTTAACAGACGTCACGCGCAGCCGCTGGAAGACAAGTATCAACATATATGAGCATCCTCAGCCACCCTCAGAAAACATAGGGGGTCAAGATACGTCTCCCGTACCCCTTTATACCCATTTCTCACATTGTTTTTCCTCCATCTTGTAATTTAATTAAAACGAAACACAAAATGGCGAATTCCTGTTTCGCGTCCCGATTCGCTACCCGGTTCGCGAACTGGAAAGCGCTTCTACCGCAAAAAATCATTTTTTTTATTTGCCCCACGGGACCCTTTAATAACCCCAAAATCATTCCTAGGGGGTCAAGAAGGTTCTACCTTGCCCCCTTTCATTAAATTCCCCCTTCGTTTTTCTCCTCTTCTTGTCTCTCAATCCTACTGAGAGACAAGATGGTGGCCGCTCCGGACTGTTTAGAATGTTGACAGACACCGGAGCGCCAATCAGCTTCGCTTCGCAAAGCTCCGTTACGCGAAAAGTTCGCGAACGGGAGCGCTACCCGGGACGCTGTCACAGATATATCTGTTTTTTAAAACGTTAATTTCTCAAAATCCACTGGAGCACATATATTGAGACCCAGCAAAGGCACATCGGGCTAACAATCCCTACAATTTTGCCAAGTTTCATGCAAATCCATTCAGCCGTTCGAGCTAAAAGTGAGGCCAACCGCCCTATGGAAAACTCAATGTTAAAAACGCGTTTTGGGACCCCCCTTTTTTCTCGGCCCCCCCCTTGACGAAACCCCCCCAAATTTTCAGGGGCTGCTCAGAAACAAAATGTGCCATTTTCCTAAAAAATGTCAGCCAATTCCGTCCACAAACGCCAAAGTTATTAGACATAGAATTTTCAAAAGTCCCATAGAGAAAAAATCCTAACTATATATACCTACTGGCGACCGCCAGTAGGTAATATATATATTACCTACTGGCGGTCGCCAGTAGGTAGTTATAGTTAGGATTATTTTGAATAGGGAAATTCACAACATTCTATTGGGAATAACTTTGGCGCCGGTTGATGAATCTGCCTGAAAATGTCCTCAAATTTGCCTGGCGGCGCTCCGCTCCTTCCCTGAAAGTTTGGGGGGATTCATCAAGCGGGGGCCGAGATAAAGGGGGGTCCCAAAACATGTTTTCCCCATGTTAATTGCCATAGGGCGGTCGAACTCACTTTTAGCCCGAATGGCTGAATGCATTTCCACCAAACTTGGCAAAATTGTAGGGACTGGTAGCCCGATGTGCCTTTGCTATGTCTCAAGATATGTGCTCCAGTGGATTTTGAGTAATTTAGGTTCAAAAAAATATATACATCTATAAGCGCGCCCCGGTACGCGCACCGGGGCCCTTTCCAGCACGCTACGCGAGTTCGCGAGCGGAAAGCTGATTGGCTCACGGGTGTCTGTCAACATTCCAAACAGTCCGGAGCGGCCGCCATCTTGTGTCTCGGTAGGATCAAGACACAAGAGGTGGCAAAAACAAAGGGGGAAATGACCAAAAGGGGGCAGGGTAGACCCCCCTGACCCCCTAGGTTTGATGTGGGGGCCATAAAAAGGCCCCGCGGGGCAAAAAAAAATATTTCTTTTTTCCATTTTCCCGGGGGGAGCGCCCGGTACGCGCACCGGGGAGCGTACCGGGGAGCGTACCATGGGGAAAACCCAGTGAAACAGTAAGATAATAATTTAAAGTGCTTAGAGGTAGGGTAGGTCTGAATAGAGTTGTTGTGTGGGTGATTTAAGTACCAGCATGTAGGTACCAATGCAGAGTCTTAAATTTAATGTACACCGTCTCCTCTGTAGATATCTTGCATGTTGTTACAGAAGTTATTGTGGTATATGGAATCCATACCATAGTCTGTCAGGAAAGCAGAAACAGATCCTTTAAGCACTCCCTGAGAAGACCTAGGGGATCATTGGTAGTCTATCCTGCTCCCTTATGATGAAAAAGAGATGTAAAATACACATTGGAGATAATATAGTGGGATAAAGGAAGTAACTATGAGCAAACTTATTAGGTAACACAAAAAAGTTTCACTTTATATTATAATCATTTTGGTACTACTTCATGATTTACATATAAAAATGAATAATGTCTCAAACAATTTATGATTATTAAATATAAATGTATTCTTCTGATTTTTCAAAATTTAATAAAACTTCCAACATTAGATTGTCTGGAATTTCTTCATAATTTTCATTGCATGAATCAATTTTTTCCAAACAGTCAATTCATTGTTGGTCCAGAGAGTCATCCATGAAATCCAAGTCATCTTTTTTTTCTTCTGGATTGTTCTCAACCTTTCCTTCGAAAGAAATAATATTGGATTGTTCTTTTCCTTCCATTTTCTTTCTGTAAATTGCATAAAAAATAACTATATCAGTAGAGTTAGGGTACTGTTGGGTTTAAGTTCAGACAGGTACTTCTGAGTTTTTAACAGTGAGGTAATTTTTGGGAAGTGTATGGTTTCAGGCAGGAAGTAGAACTATTAAAAAGTGCATGTGATGAAGTCTAAGTAAATTCATAATTTTACCAGAGAAGCCTAACTCAATCCATAACTATAACAGAGAAGCCTATCTCAATCTATAACTATAACAGAGGGATAGTAAATAACTATCAGAAAACGTGTTTCCAAATTAACTTAAAGTGCACAACATAGTTCTCCTTACAAATTAACAACTTACCTCAATCAGACTCCTTTCTCTCTCACTCATTCCCCTTTTATTTACTCCTCTTTCCTGATTTCGTTTTGCTAACTCACATTCTTTTAGTATCTTACTTACCTTCAGTTCATTTCTCTCTTCTTCTCTTCCTCTCTGTCACTGAATGTATCTGCCTTACTCTTAGTCATTTGCTCTCCTTTTTCTTTTTCCCTCTTTTTGTCCTTCTACATTACTTTATTTCTGTGTCCTCGCTCTTAATTTATTTCTTAGTACACTTTTATGATTTTTAACCTCTTGAACTGTCTCTATTTTAAAATATATATTTTACTAATTATAACTTATTTTTCTTCTCTCTTTCACAGATACAGAGTGTAGTAAAAACATGTATTTAAGTTTACATTAATTATATGGTAAGTGTGACAAAAAAAATGTCGTTTGTCATCACCCTTTGCATTAACCTCACTACTTTTCTCTCACCCTACCTCACCCCTGTTTCCTTACTCTGCTTCCCTCACTTACTCTAATCCTCCATGTTTACTTCTCTTTTCCTTACTTTCCTACCACATTCAACTTCCTTCAGTACCCCTGCTTTACTTCCCTTACCCTGTGTTTGCTTCGTTCACTCCCTCACTCATTCCCTTTCCCTTACTCACTTACTCCACTCCTCTCACTTCTTCTCTCAGTTCCTCTGTCCTCACAGTTCCTCACTCCCATTCCCTCACTCCGTCTCTGTTATCCTCACTGACTCTGTCCTTTCACTGTGTCACAGCTCTTTCATCATGCTCACTCCCTATAACTCACCCACACTCCCTCACTTACCTTTCTTTTCTGCTTCACTCAGTCCCTTTCTGTCACTCCTTCCTTTACTCTCTGTATTTTCTCCCTGTCACTCCCCATGTCTTACCCTTATTCACTTTTATTCATCCTCTTTCACCCCTTTTTACTTACACTCACTGGTCTTTTCTTACCCTCCCTCACCGCTGTTCCTTTTCTCTGGTTCCGTCACTACCCCTCATTCCCCATCCTTTACTCTCCTTCCCTTTACTTTCATCACCCACTCACATTCTCCCAGTACCTCTGCTTTAGTCTTCTTCCTCTTTCTTCTCTTCTTTCGCTGCCTTATTAATTTACCTTTTCTCAGTTACTTCCTCTTACACCTTTTCTCTGTCTTACTATCTATTACACAGTCCCTCTGTGTTCCTCCCTCTAGCTCTCTTTCTCTTAACAACACTCTCTCTGTCCCCTTTCCATATGCTCACTCCTTCATTATTATTTTATTTTTATTTTTTTGGGGTACGCTAACGGGATGTGCCCCGGTACGCGCACCGGGGCGCGCCGGAATACTGCGCTTACTTGTGCGCTCACCGGTACGCGCCCCGGGAGCGCTCCAGGGCACAAAAGTAAAAAAATATGAATATACATTAAAAAAAAAAATAGTATCACATAAATATACAATATAGGATTCGTTTTAAAAAATATTACATTTCATAGCTATAGGCATTTGCTATTAAAAAGCCTTTGAAATACACTGAAAAAAAACATAGGTTTGAGGCCCTATATATAGTTAGGAATTAGCATTTAAACAACCTATGAAATTCATTGAAAAAAAACCATAGGTTTCACACCAGTTATAGTTAGGAATTACCATTTAAAAAACGTTTGAAATTCACTGAAAAAACCATAGGTTTCACAGCAGTTAAATTTAGCTGGAAATGTTACTGACATAAAACCATTGAAATTCCCATGTTATAGTTAGTTGGACTCACTATAACTTGTGCGCCTGCAATGCACTGCTGACGACGTCACATATTACATCACTCATGACATGGTCAGTGACATCACTCATGACACCATCCTTGTGACAGAGTGACAGACCTCCTTTCAGTGTAATGTAACCCTTGAAACACATATTCAAAATTAGAAACTAACATTTTCAAAAAAATGGAGATACCCATACCAGTTACAACAACCAATTCTGTAATTCCACCATTAAAATACACATCCACTCATTCACCAACAGTTCTATATAGTCACTCATACATATACTCACTCATCATATGTAGTGATACACCTATACATCCTGTTACACACCGACAGTCATCCAAACGTTACTCACACACATACTCACACATGCAAATAAACTATTGAACATCCATTTGCATATACAACTATACACACACACTACCACCTTAAGGAAACTTACACATACTTACTCTCTTAAACAAACACTTATAGAAACACATACTTATTTAAACAGGAACTCTTACAATCTCTCACTCTCACATATACTCACTTACAAACATCAATACTCACATATACTAGATTAAAGCATATGTCGTTACTGATAAAGACACTAGTGAGACAGTAATTCACTCACTAACAAACACATATACAAACTCATCCACCCTTACAATCCTACACATATGCTGTCTTCAAACACATACAAACAGGGAGTCAGTCATTGATGCATCTATGTGCTAAGTAATACCCCCACCAAACCATACAGACACTCATACTGATACTAAAAAAACATCTAATAACCCATATACACACACACGTAGGTACTCACCAACCCATGCAGCTACTTATACACAAAGTGAAACACTGATACGTATATTTAAATATTACTCACTAATATATGTATTCACTAAGATACACTTAATAAGCCAGTTAACCAATCAATTTTTTTTTTTTAAACATCCATTTAGACACTTATTTAAACATTTATTCTTCCATCGACCTTTACATATACATATATAAAACATATTTATTTTTCAGAAAGACACACATTCACTGGATGGGGTCATCAGTGATGTCATGAGTGATGTCATGAGTGATGTCACTGGCCATGTCATGAGTGATATAATATGTGACGTCATCAGCAGTGCATTGCAGGCGCGCAAGCTATAGTGAGTCCAACTAACTATAACGTGGGAATTTCAATGGTTTTATGTCAGTAAAATTTCCAGCTAACTATAACTGCTGTGAAACCTATGGTTTTTTCAGTGAATTTAATAGGTTTTTTAAATTCTAATTCCTAACTATAACTGGTGTGAAACATATGGTTTTTTAAGTGAATTTCAAACGTTTTTTAAATGCTAATTCCTAACTATAACTGGTGTGAAACCTATGTTTTTTTCAGTGAATATACGTGGCTTTAAATCCTTCATGTGCACTGCCTCCTGTAATGATGACACCGGGCTACTGCCCTTGAAGAAGAGTCAGGGAGACTCGAAACGCGTCGGCACAAGATGTTTGTTTTTACCGAAACTGCCTGCAGCCTTCTTGAATAAATGCACGTTACTTAACCTACCTGTGTGAGGCTCTTCCAAGCTTTGGCGAACTTTGGTGATTGGAGATATATATATATATATATTTTTTTTTTTCACTGAAAAAACCATAGGTTATAGACCATATATAGTTAGGAATTCGCATTTACAAAACCTTATTTTACTCACACAAAACCATTGAAATTCCATATATAGTTAGTTGCACTAACTATATATCGTGCACCCGCAATCCACTGCTGATGATGTCACATATTACATCATTCATGACATGGTCAGTGACATCACTGATGACATCACTGATGACATCTCAAATGACATCATTGATGACATCTCATTTGACATTACTGATCACATCACTGATGATATCATTCATGTGATAATACGATGAACCTCTTCAGACTCTAATATAACCTTAGATACAATCAGTGTAAACAGACACTCACCGACTGTCACTCATCCATGGAGTTACTCACACACCTAGTCAGTCATGCAAAGAATCAATCACACCTCCATTTCCTCAACTACACAGTTATACAAACTTTACTTATTCAAACATATACTAACACATATTTACTCTTATACAATCCATGATACAAGTTCACAATGATCCATACAGCCACTCACACATTCACTGGCTCTTATGCACAGTTATTTATATATGCCAACTCTCACATGTACTGTGTTTTACATATGTACTCACTTTGACATGTAGCACTGAGATATCCATTCACTCACCAATACACTCATGCACACAGTCAACCGCCCATACAGCTGTTTCCACATGCACTTTTGAAACCATACATCTAGTGAATCAACTGCTCACACATCTATGCACAGAGTCATACACCTCCCAGCCACCCACACACACACTCAGTCTTCCATACAAATACTTGGGCAACCAATCAATAACCCATATAGTTACTCATATAGCTACTTATCAACACATGCAACAGTTTACAGAACAACAGGCATAATGATGCACAAATTAAGACAGTTTAGTCACTAACCCATGCACTCAGTGAGACACATTTAATCACTCACTCATACAGTCAGTCATGCACCTACTAAATCCTTCATCCAGACACTTATACATCCACTCATTCTTCAATATGTAAGACATATTTTAACTTTACAGAAACATACAGTCACTGGATGTTGTCATCAGTGATGTCATCAGTGATGTCACTGACCATGTCATGAATGATGTAATATGTGACATCATCAGCAGTGGATTGCGGGTGCGCGATATATAGTTAGTGCAACTAACTATATATGGAATTTCAATGGTTTTGTGTGAGTAAAATAAGGTTTTGTAAATGCGAATTCCTAACTATATATGGTCTATAACCTATGGTTTTTTCAGTGAATTTTCAAGGTTTTGTAAATACTAATTCCTTACTATATATGGTCTATAACCTATGGTTTTTTCAATGAATTTTCAAGGTTTTGTAAATGCTAATTCCTAACTATATATGGTCTATAGCCTATGGTTTTTTCAGTGAATATATATATATACGTACATATATAAACATATATCATCTGTATATCTATATAAATACAAACATAAATGCATGCATACATACATATACTTATATGCATACAGATGCATGTTATTTACATGAAAGTTGAAAAAACACTAATAAAAGCAAAGCTAAAAAGCCACCTCATTACAAACAGAATGGCTTTAACTTAAACGAGGGCGAGATCTATTGCATTTTCAATGCTTGTTTACTTTGGTTCCATCAAGAAGGCATTCAGATGTGTCACACATTTGCCATAAATTCTGAATGTTAGCACTCTAGTTGCACATTAGATCACTGTAGTAAAGCTACTGCTCACCAGGGACGTCTGCTGCTGGTATTCAAAGTGCATGTTTCAGTCTGCATGTCAGAATTTTTTTAATGAAATAGAAGAGGATTTGAGAAGTCACTCAAAATGATCCCTAATTTTTCTTTCTGAAGCACTAATCATACTTTCTATGGCAAAATTAAACCCCTCATGTTGTTCCTTTTTAAATTGAGTGTTTTCAGACTTACCACTTCATTCCAATCAAGATGGCTTCTGGTGTGCCATACTTTTGTCATAAGTAAGACTGTTAGCGCTCTAGTTGTTCTTTAGAACACTCTATGAGGCTGCAGTAGAACACAAAGGAATCAACTGACAGTCTCTGTCCTTGTTGGATGTACATGTTTTACTGAGAATGTCAGACTTCATTTTCACATGACTGAGAAAGATAATGTGAATTTACAGAAAATATGCTTTCAGTTTAGCTTATAGATCCCCTTCCAAACCACTGTGGGAAAATCATGAGATATTAGTTTTCTTTCAAACAATATTCATGATATCACAGCAGAAGGCTTTTTCACATGGTAAAATCACCTTAGAACCCACCACAATTCCTAAAACGAGTATGGTACCATCAACAAATGATTTATAATGTAACTAAAGTCCTAAAACCCTCTATTAACTACAATGCTTTTTAATGAGGTGCTATCATGTATATTGGTCCCAAGATGGCTGCCAACACTTCTTGGATGAAGTGCTGACAGCCAATCAGATCAGATGTGTGGTTAGGGTCCGCCCAGATATATATCTTTTTTTGAACCTAAATTACTCAAATCCACTGGAGCACATATATTGAGACCTAGCAAAGGCACATCGGGCTAACAGTCCCTACAATTTTGCCAAGTTTCGTGCAAATCCATTCAGCCGTTCGAGCTAAAAGTGAGGCCAACCGCCCTATGGAAATTAACATGGGAAAAACGTGTTTTGGGACCCCCCCTTTTTTCTCGGCCCCCCCTTGATGAAACCCCCCCCCCCCAAATTGTCAGGGGCTGCTCAGAAACAAAATGTTCAATTTTCCTGAAAATTTCAGCCAATTCCGTCCACAAACGCCAAAGTTATTAGACATAGAATTTTCAAAAATCCCATAGAGAAAAAATCCTAACTATATATACCTACTGGCGACCGCCAGTAGGTAATATATATATATATATATATACGCCAAGGTGTATTGAAGAATGAGTGGGTGTATGAGTGTCTGAATGGATGATTCAGTAGGTGACTACTTTGACTGTACCTTACAACAGACTCATACAAGGAAGCCTAATCACTAATGCTTCCCCCAAGAAGTATTAAACCTCACTTTTCTTTTGAAAGTTCACTAATAATCGGCTGCTCATAATGTTAGGCCTACCTACCAAATATAAAACAGCAATCCTATTCACATCAATGTTGTAAGCCTGACAAGTTTATGAAGGTATGCATGAGTGTCTCTGCTTTTACCGAGTGACATGTTACATAAAAATAAACATAGAATACCTGTGTTTCAAACTGCATACTCTGAATGACAGAGCAGAACTGAGAACATTTAACCACCTATAGAAGAAGTTACCCACTTTTTAAGCTACCATCTTCAGATGCATAACACATGTGAGAATAAATATAGAAGTAGACATACACCTCAGTCACAAGAGCTAGCAGACCTTTAAACTTGACAGCTTGCACTTCCCATTTGAGTAAAGAAAGAGGCAATAGAAGCATAGAAAGATGTAAGAGATGTGCAGAAAGAAACAAAAGAAGTACAGAAAGAAGGAACAGAGATGCATAAAGAGGCAACAGGGGTGCAGAAAGAGGGAAAAGGGGTGGAAAAGAGGCAAGGAGCTACAGAAAGATGCAAGAGAGCTGTAGAAGGAAACAAAAGAAGTGCAGAAATAGGCAAGAGGGATACAGAAAGAGGTAAAAGAAGTATGACAGATGGAACAGAGGTGCAGAAAGAGGCAAGGTGCTGTAGAAAGATGAAAGAGAGCTGCAGAAAGAAGCAAAAGAAGAACAAAAAGAAGGAACAGAGGTACAGAAAGAAGCAAGAGGGGTACAGAAAGGAAGAACAAGGGACCAGAAAGAGGTACAAGGGGTGCGGAAAGAAGCAATAGAGGTACAGAAAGAAACAAAAGTACAGAAAAATGAACAGAGTTGCAGAAAGAGGCAATAGGGGTGCAGAAAGATATGAGAGGTGCAGAAAGAAACAAAAGTAAAGAAAGAAGGAACAGAGGTGCAAAAAGAGGCAAGAGGGATACACAAAGAGGGAAGAGGTGTGTGAACAAGGCAGGAGGAGTGCAGAAAAAGCAAGAAGATTGCAGAAAGAAGCAACAGAGGTACAGAAAGAAGCAAATAAGCAAGAGAAGTGCCATATGAAGCAACAGAGGTGCAGAAAGAGGGAAGAGGGGTGAAGAAAGAGGCAAGAAAAAGGCAGAAAAAGGCAACAGTGGTGCAGAAAGAGGAAATCGGGGTGCAAAAAGAGGCATGAGGGGTGCAGAAAGAAGCAAGAGACATGCATAAAGAAACAAAAGAAGTATAGAAAGAAGGAACAGAGGTGCAGAAAGAAGCAAGAGGAGTTCAGAAAGGAGGTATATGGGTGCAGAAAGAAGCATGAGTGGGGTACAAAGAAGCTAGAGAACTGTAGAAAGAAGCAAGAGGAGTCAGAAAAGAAACAGAGGTGCAGAAAGAGGCAAGGGGGGTACAATAGGAAGAAAGAGGGGTGCAGAAAGAGGCACAAGGGGTACAGAAAGAAGCAAGAGATGTGTAGAAAGAAACAAAAGAAGTATGGAAAAGAAGGAACAGAGATGCATAAAGAGGCAACAGGGGTGCAGAAAGAGGGAAAAGGGGTGGAAAAGAGGCAAGGAGCTACAGAAAGATGCAAGAGAGCTGTAGAAGGAAACAAAAGAAGTGCAGAAATAGGCAAGAGGGATACAGAAAGAGGTAAAAGAAGTATGACAGATGGAACAGAGGTGCAGAAAGAGTCAGAGGTGCAGAAAGAGGTAAGAGGAGTTCAGAAAGAGGGGTGCAAAAAGAAGCACGAATAGTGCAGAAAGATGCATGAGAGCTGTGGAAAAAACAAGAGGAGTGCAAAAAAGAAGCAACAGAGGTACAGAAAGAGGCAAGAGGGGTATAAAAAGAGGAAAGAATGGTGCAGAAAGAGACACGAGGGTTGCAGAAAGAAGGCTACAGTTGTGCAGAAAGGAGCAAGACATGTGCAAAAAGAAGCAGCATAGGTGCAGAAAGAGGGATGAGGGGTTGAGAAAGAGGCAAGAGAAGTGCAGAAAGAAGCAACAGAGATGCATAAAAGGGTAAGAGAGGTGGAGAAAGAGACAAGAGGAGCGCAGAAAGAAGCAAGAGATGTACATAAAGAAACAAAAGAAGTGCAGAAAAAGGAACAGAGATGCAGAAAGAGTCAAGAGGAGTGCAGAAAGAGAAATATGCAGAAAGAGGCACAAGTTGTACTGAAAAAAGCGAGAGAGGTTCAAAAAGACGCAAGTTAAGTGCGGAAAGAAGCACCAGAGATGCAAAAAGAGGGAAGAGGGGTGGAGAAAGAGGCAAGAGAAGTAAATAAAGAAGCAACAAAGATGCAGAAAGGGGGAAATGGGTTGGAGATTGAAGCAAGAGGGGTGCAGAAAGAAGCAAGGGAACTGCAGAAAGAAACAAAAGAAATACAGAAAGAAGGAACAGAGGTGCAGAAAGAGGTAAGAGGAGTTCAGAAAGAGGGAAGAGGGTTGCGGAAAAAAAAGCACAAATGGTGCTGAAAGATGCATGAGAGCTGTAAAAAAAGCAAGAGGAGTGCAGAAAGAAGCAACAGAGGTGCAGAATGAGGCAAGAGGGGTACAAAAAGAGGAAAGAGGGATGCAGAAAGAGGCACAAGGGTTGCAGAAAGAAGGCTACAGTGGTGCAGAATGGAGCAAGAGAAGTGCAGAAAGAAGCAGCGGAGGTGCAGAAAGAGGGATGGGGTTGAGAAAGAGGCAAGAGAAGGGCAGAAAGAAGCAACAGAGATGCAAAAGGGGTAAGAGAGGTAGAGAAAGAGACAAGAGGAGTGCAGAAAGAAGCAAGAGAGGAACATAAAGAAGCAAAAGAAATGCAAAAAGAAGAAACAGAGATGCAGAAAGGGGGAATTGGGGTGAAGATTGTTGTAGGAGGAGTGCAGAAAGAGAAGAAGGATGCCAAAAGAAACACAAGTTGTACTGAAAAGAGCAAGAGAGGTGCACAAGATAAGTACAGAAAGAAGCAACAGAGATGCAGAAAGGGGGAATTGGGGTGAAGATTGTTGTAGGAGGGGTGCAGAAAGAAGCAAGAGAGTTGCCAAAAAAAACAAAAGAAGTACAGAAAGAAGAAAGGAGAATTCAGAAAGAGGGAAGAGCGGTGCAGAAAGAAGCATGAGTGGTGGGGAAAGAAGCAACACAGGTGCATAAAGAGGGAAGAGCGGTGCAGAAAGAAGCATGAGTGGTGGGGAAAGAAGCAAGAGGAGTGTAGAAAGAAGGAACAGAAGTGCAGAAAGAGGCAAGAGGAGTTCAGAAATAAGGACGAGGGGAGCAGTAAAAAGCATGATTGGTACAGAAAGAAGCAAGAGAGCTGTATAAAGAAGCAAGAGGAGTGCAGAAGGAAGCAACAGAAGTGCAGAAAGAGTAACGATGGGTGCAAAAAGAGGAAAGAGGGGAACAGAAAGAGGCACAAGGGTTGCAGAAAGAAGGGTACAGAGAGAGAGAGAGGGATGAGGGGTAGAGAAAGAGTCGAGAGAAGGGCAGAAAGAAGCAACAGAGATGAAGAAAGGGGGAAGAGGGGTGGAGGAAGAGGCAAGAGGAGTATAGAAACACAAGAAGGGTGCAGAAAGAGCTGCAAGTGGTACAGAAAGAAGCAAGAGAGGAACAGAAAGATCTAAGAGAAGTGCAGTAAAAGCAACAGAGATGCAGAAAGAGGGAAGAGGGGTGGAGATTGAAGCAAGAGGGCTGCCGAAAGAAGCAAGAGCTTTGCAGAAATAATAAAAAGTAGCGCAGAAGGAAGGAACAGAGGTGCAGAAAGAAGGATGAGAGGTGGAGAACGAGGTAAGCAAAGTACAGAAAGAAGCAAGAGTGTGCAGAAATAAACAAAATAAGAGCAGAAAGATGGAACAGAGATGCAGAAAGAAGGGTTCAGAAAGAGGCACACAGGGTGCAGAAAGAAGCAAGAGATGTGCAGGAAGGAACAAAAGAGGTGGAGAAAGAAGTAATAGGTGGAGCAAGGGGCAACAGGGGTGTGGAAAGAGGAGAGAGGGGTAGATAAAGAGGCAAGGGGGTGCAGAAAGAAGCATGAGAGCTGCTGAAAGAAAAAAAAACAGAAAGAAGGAACAGATGTGCAGAAGGAGGCAAGAGAGGTACAAAAAGGGGAAAGAGGTATTCAGAAAGAGGCACGAGGGCTGCAGAAAGAAACAAGAGTTGCAGAAAGAAATGAAAGAAGTGCAGAAAGGGGCAACAGGGGTGCAGAAAGAGGAACGACGGGTGGAGATAGAGGCAAGGGGGTACAGAAAAAAATGAGAGCTGCAGAAAGAACCAAACTATGAGGCCTATTAGGATGGCGGACGGAAACGGGTTCCGACCGCCATGGTCGTGGCAAAAATACTTCCGACCGCACCGCAGATAATTCGCAGTAGCGATTAGGATATTTCTGTCATCACACACCGACCGCGGCGGACGGATCACATCAAAGACCGCCGCAAGCAGATGGTACCACAGAAACACCGTCCGCCGCGGACGCATTGACCGCGGAAACAGGCCCAACCACCGCCAGACCTGCGGAGGGTCTGGCCGCACGATTAGGATAACCCCGCCATCCCAACAGAACTCACCACCTTCCTCGACCGCCGCGGAAAACAGCACCGACAAACGGAGCATGACTGTGGAAGGACCAAACGAACATCATCCCTGCCGTCAAACCGATTAAAAAATGGCAGACGGAAGTAAATAGAAAACACAAAAAACAGGACACACACCCACCTGAAACACCCACCCCCAACAACTACACGCCCCAATGACACCCCTCCCCAGCACAAACAAGAGCACACAAGTCACCACACCCACAGAACACCTGACTGGCAACAACCATTGGGACACAACCACCACACAGAGTATAAAATGAATCCCTCCCATTACCACAATTTTTTGCATCACAGCACAGCTGGAAGAAAGAGGCAGAATAGCACAAACAGCAGACGCACACAAACACACATACAACCTGCATACCAACACACCCATCACACAAACCCCCACAACACCATCCCAACATACCACACACCTGCACACCCCACCCCACCCCACCAACACCTTGCACATCACACACCATGGCACCCAAGAAAAACCCCAAGTTCACAGAGAGTGAATTGAAGGTCATGGTGGATGAAATCATCCGTATTGAACCACATCTGTTCAGTACCCTAGTCCAGCAAACCACCTTGGCAACTAAAACCACCATGTGGGACAGGATAGTGACCAGAGTGAATGCTTCAGGGACCGTGCCACGCACCAAACACGAGATTCAGAGGCGGTGGCACGACCTCAAGGCAAGGGTGAAAGGCATCAGGGCCAAGAACCACCTGCAGGCACAACACACTGGCGGCGGCACTTCCCCGGAGCCTGTACCATTTGCCGAATGGGAGGAGAAGGTGCTGGGCATACTGCACCCTAAGAGCCTGGAAGGAATAGAAGAGGGACTTGAGGCTTGTTAGAACTGGCTATTTCTGGTAGGCTAAGGCGGACGCCAAAGCCAGGCGGAAACCACCGTTCTAGTCAGGGCAAGGAAGTCACACGCAAAGATAACCCCTGCTCACCCCCTTGGTAGCTTGGCACAAGAAATAAGGCTAAACTCGGAGGCAATGTGTAAAGCATTTGCGCCAGCACACAACAGCAACAACATACTAGGCACACCACAAAAGGAACTCCACACAAGGTTATTATAAAATAACTTTTGTATTGTAAAAACACAGATAGAATCACACATGTACATTGTACCAACTGGCACGGGCAATATTCACAAGGGATTATTTACAAAACAGGGCCACATGGGCCACTGTCATAATCAACACTTTTTAGTAATAGAAATACTGTCAGACATTAGAATAAAAGGATCTAAAATCACTGTAGCACAAAGTAACAGTTAGAAATCACAACCAGTATCTACTGGTAACAGGTAAGTACCACCTACGCAACCCTAAACACCTTAGGAGCATGTCACGCAGGGGACCAGGACCTCACTAGGACCACCTGTACTAAAAAGAACAACCACCTAAGTATCACACAGCATTTAGGGGTCTAGGAAAGAACACATTACCCATGATGCATAAATATACATTGAGGAGTAGTAAAGGGAAACACATGATGCATAAACCTACACATTCAGCGGTGTTTAAGAATAAGGCACATGACGCAATAAAATACATTCAGAGGTGCAGCGCAAGAAGACACATGATGCCTAAAACATTCAGAGGTGCAGCGCAGGGAAAAGGAAGACACATAATGCATAAAAACATTCAGAGGTGCCAGAGCAATACAATAGCGCAAAAATCACATGATGTCTAAAAACATTCAGAGGTGCAGGAATAACACATGATGCAAGAGAACACATTCAGAGGTGCAATAACCATATAATTGCGCAAAAACTCACATAAGCCACTACCTGTGGCAGTCCCTGGGCCAACTGGCCTTGTTGGGGCTAAGACGCCCTGAGTCTCAATGTCAGGGTGAGATTGCCATGCAGCGCCAGTCTCAAGAAAAGAAAGCCTAAACGTAGCAGCTGGCACTAAGTGCTGCGCAGCTGTGAAGGCCTGGCACCACTGTGCCCTCTCTGTCCCACATAGGGACTCTCTCCTGAAATTGTGCCTAAACGGTGCAGCTGCCCACTAATTGCTGGGCAGCTGTGAACTTCAAAACTGCGACAGGGTCCTCACTGACCCTTAGGCGCAAACTGCGCCCACGCTGGAGCCACACTGTGGAAAATTAATACGGTTTGATAAACATTATCTGCGCCATCTTGCCTTTTCCCTTGATGCCACACTTTCCGTGCACGCCCGCCATTTTAGGTGCCTTGGCCAGAACCACATTCTGCGCGCTACTGACCCCTAGCACGGCTCTTCACCCTCACAAGCACATCCCCCGCCTGCTGACAGCCCCCGCTCTCACATGCCTTGGGTCATAAACCTCTCTTCCACACAGCTCTGCCTCGGAACCCCATCCTGTTCCCAGCGCGACACTTCCCTCCATCCCTTTCATGGTCCCGGATCCCTTGATAACACCCCTCTTTCCTTTGTGCCCGTTTGTCTCTCGTTCCCAAGCCGCCACCTGGTCCTGCGGATACTGTCATTACCCCCTTCCCCCTGTACAGTAGGAAACCCCCCATCAAAGGATCCTTGAGCTGATCAAAGCCCCCACCCGATGAGATCCGATCAACCTCACACATTCCGTGAATCGGCGGAATGTCCAGCTGCGCAATAATCATCATCTGTTGTGACCAGGGTGGGGACTTCAACTATAAATGTGTCTGGGAACGGGCCTGAAGCGGGGGTTCCAAGGATGTCTTTCCGTACATCAAAGGGTTGACAGAGATGTGTTTTATGCAATAAAGTAATAAACTCATGTACAAGAGGCCAGGCCTCAGAGATGCAGTTAGAGCACCTCGTGACGATACTTGCTGTCTGAACTGATGTGGTCTCCTCCGGAGTGAATAAACCCTTGTTTCCAGCCTTCCAGTCTCCAGCGCCTGCCTCTTCATTGATTAATATTTTGTGGGTTAAAGAGGCGATACCGCCGGGCAACACTAAAGGATCTTTGTTTATTGGTTGCTTCCTACCTTTTAACAATTGGCGTCCCAAACGTGGGGCCCATCAGCGACACGTGGATCCAGTGGGAGAGGTCCTGACGACAGAGTGAACGACTGCAACGATCGGGAGAGCTCATGCCCAATAGACTCTCGTCTGGCAGCCGATCATCCGAACTTCACTGGTTCCGAATCGACCTCGCCCGAGTGATCTACGGTCCTGACTGGGAACCCTCAGGAGTGCCGTGGCAATATCGGAGATTGGAGGACGATCGGGCGCTGGACGCGGAAGACGAGAAACAGCCCATGTGGTCCGGGTAAGGTCGTGTAAACACGACGAATTGCGAAATGATTGTTTGATTGATCGGAAAATACTAGTATTACTCTTTGTTGATTCGTTTGGAGATTCGCTGTCTGCAAACAGCGAAACAATAGGCTCTCCCTTTGCAAGCAGCGAAGGATAGGTAACGCAGACTTTCGTCTCCATTGTAATCCATCGTGCCTATCTTTCTCCCCCACTGATTGATTGTTTGAAGATTGTTCTCTGGAGATTTCCTTCTCCCCCACTGATTAAATGATTGAACCCGAACTTCGTTCGCGGATTATTTTCTGGATAGTCTCTATCTACAAACAGGAAAGAACAGATTTCCTCTCTGCAGATGGTGAAAGGGTAAGTAACGCAAACCTTTGCGGGCCTACTTATTCTCCCCACTGATTGATTGACTCATTGACTGATTGATTGATTGTAAGGGTCGCTCCCTGTTTTATTGTCAGAATAGATTTTACTTTTGAGATATTCACTATTTGCAAACAACGTAGAATAGCAATATTCTGTCTAGTCTTTGCAGGTAGTGAAGGATAGGTAACACGGACCTTTTGTCCCCGTAGTGATCTGTCATGCCTATCTTCTCCTCACTGATTGGTAGCTGGTTCAACCCGGACCGTTTATTAGAGGTGGACCATCTAGCTCCGCTGGAAGGCACCCCTAATAAAGACATGTTCACAAAATACGGATTAGTTACCATAGCCTATAGTAAACTGTGGCATAAGTATACCAAAGAAAACCAAGAGAAACAGTGGCCACTGATAGGATCCTTCGACCTTGATAAAATAGAAACGTTAGAAACAGCCCTTTGTAACAGTAAGACGACGCCTATTATGCTCGACAGCCTCGGTATGTGGCGCAAAGAAGCAATGCAACGAAAGAAAAGAGACGAAGTTAGAGTAGATAAAGAAACGCGACAGACAAATACCCCGCATCTGGTAGGCCAAAGGAAGGGATAGCGGCGACACGGTTCCAAGGAGTAAATACAGGAAGGGAACGGTGTAAAGGGGTATACCGACAGGACAACCCCAAGACACAACGACTCGAAAGTAATCCCCCGACACTACGCACAGGACGAACAGACTTAGGACAAAACCAATGTGCTTTTTGTAAATATTCCGGACACTGGAAAGCCCAATGCCCGACTCTACTGAACACGGGTAAGAGCAGAGGGCCGACAGAAATAACAGGCCGCCCGAAAGGGAAAAGGCGTGAGACAAAGACGAATCACACTGACACGGACAGGCCGGATAGAACCACCCCGTTTGATTACGCCCGATGGCACAGATTTCGCCAGACAGATTTCAGCGACATGCTTGAGTTCTCATAGGACGAACAACGCTAAGACGGGAAACCCAGTCAATGCTCTAGGTTACCCGGTGACGAACCCCGTACTACTGCTACTGTTCCTGAACACGAAAGCCACCCTTTCGGATAACATACAGAAACAACACACAGAGTAGTCTCGGACAGATTAGTACACATTCCATTAATGAACTCAAACTTTGAGCGCAATGGGACTGATTACTCTCAGCTGACCCCACTCTGTGGACACAAGCAATTACAGGCTTGCATAGACAACCCCCCGTTCAGGAAAACTGTTCTTGTGGAAACCCCCCCCCCCATTACCCAGGCATAAATACCTACCCCCACTGCAGTAAGGTTCTCATAGTAAAAAGATTCAAGGAAGCCAAGTCTCCGTCATATAATTTAAGATTTATTTTCAGTTAAGTAACACCATACTAATAGGAACAATACAATACACATTTCCGGAAGTTCCCAAAATGCAACAGGTCGCCGGCCACGCCCATCCGGAAGGTGAAACACTCAGCACGTGTGGGGCGGAGTCCTGCCGACAACCAGCGATCACAGAGGTCGCCGGTGGGATGTCCAGGAGGCACCATGGGCCTGGCTTGTCCCATCCTCTTCTCCCATATGGTCTAGCGGTTAGGATTCCTGGTTTTCACCGCCGCGGCCCAGGCCACGAGTAGGAAGGGGGCGGATGCAGATGACCCCCTCCCTCGCATCTTCTGGTCCGGCCATCACGAATACCTCCGCTGAAAATTGGTGCAGGGTGGGCTGGGAGAGGGAGGCGGCGCGAATGAGCCCCCATCGCCTCCCCAGGTGGAGGTTTCCCAGCCCCGGCCCGGCGCAGAAGTCCTCCAGCCGGGCGACGACCCTACCTGCGCAGCACAGAACATAGAATGGCCGGCCACCCTACTTGAGCAGCACAGAACATGGAATGGCCGGCCACCCTACTTGCGCAGCACCGGACACAGAATGGCCAGCCACCCTATTTGCGCAACACAAGACATACGATGGCCCTCAAGTGTACTGGTGGAGGCACCACAGCTGCACCCTAGTGCCTCGAGCCGAATGTCCTGCTCCCACGGCACAGTTCCGTCTTTTTTTCGCCCCAAAAAGTCTATGTAAATAGGACGCTTGCCCACCTGGGCACGAGTCCCCACCTCCGACAGCATCTCCGCGACCTTGAAGATTCTACAAGAGTCCCAGGAGCCCTCGGCCCCTACAGGCTTCCGGTGGGGAACGACTGCTTTGATCACTAACGACGTAGCCACAAGATGGTGATGCTCTCGTGTCGGCGCCAGCTTCAGTCTGAACCATCCAGAAAGACTGTGGGTTAACGAATTCGAGCAAGCTCCGGCTGAACCTCAACGTGACCCGGTAGGGGAAATTTTGCTTCCCTCCCCTTTTGATTGATGGTCCACATTGCCTGCCCCTTCTGTTAGCACAAGTCTTTTTGAACTGCCGCAAGGGACTCTGGTCCAACCGCCGGTTGTCGGAGACATTTTGTCCCTGGTGCTGTTTCCGGACTAACCCGGCCTCGCCCAAAATGGCGCCGGTGTCAACAGGAACTCACGAACGCCTCGTGGTGTTTTTTAGCTAATAAGACTTGATGTTCTGAAATATGTATATGATCCTTTGTACACTCGACAAAAAAAAAAAAAAAGGAGGGAGGGTTCACATGTATAAAGATCCCGTTGAAATGTTGTTTTCAATGTACGATTTATTATGATATTATTGTAACTGATACATAACGTCGCTTATGACACACGCCCACAGTATGCATATAGGAAATTTGATTACAACTAGTCTAACTATGCTTCCAGTAATAAAATGAATGCCCCCTGATCCCTCAACTATTGATAGACGTTTTTAGTTTCCTGCGAATAACTAGATAAAAGCTTCTTAAAATGTTTTTTTAATACTGCAAAGTAGCCCCCGCCCCTACTGTACGCGCTTCAGCCAACGCCGTGTCCGGCCGAATACGATTACACTCTCATATATACATGCTGAATAATTGTGTAAATAAAGGTTTTTCAAACTATGAACAGGTATCGTATACTTTTGTAAATGTGGGATCAGTGGGAGGGTTTTTTCTGTGCGATCTGTTTTGTTCTCTTTTTAAGGTTACTAGAAAATGGTTGCTCAGCCCCGGATTGATGATCGAATCTAAGGCACGATACGCTGCCACCAAGTGTGCGACTGGCTCAGGAACAAACGCATGGGGAAGGACCTCGACTTCTGAGAACGGGTAAAGTAAAGCGGTATGAACGATAAAATGTTATAAAGGTATGGTACTCGAAGGTACTAGAGAACAGGGCTGGCCGAAGAGCTGGTATGCCTTAGGACTTCACAGCATTGGAAATGATTTAAGGATCCCGATAGCTAGATACATCTACAAACCAGGTACCTCGCACTAAACGCCTCTGACCTCCAACGTTTCCTTACACACGACCTATAATGCCACACTCGGACCGTCTCCCTCATGATCAACTTATCGCTCGCCGTCCCTACCACACTGCCCGCCCCCACCCTGGCTTCAGAAACCAAGACCCCAGGGATTACATCCCGAGGAGATAAGACGAGTATGTGGTAAGTAAAGGACTTTCGTGCCCGTACATTTGATATGCGCGAATGCTGTCCCCCTCTCCCTTCCCCTCTTTTCCTCCCCCTACAGGTTACATTGGAATAACGACTGGGGTATGATGAAGATCCGAAGCCACGCCACGTCTGATGCATGAAGCGGACTAACGCTGCAAGATGGCACCTAAGGACACCCACGAGCTACCCTTGTAACGAAAGAGCCAATTGTTGTATGATATGATGGGACGCGATCCCCCCCAACCCGTGTTGCGTGAATGAGCACATGTCACGTATGTCTGAAACTATGAGAAGATGCTTTCTATGCGACTGAAACACTGACTTAACTAGACAAAAGACCGAGAGTGCGAGATGTGCAACCCAATGGTGCCTTTTACTCAATACATGTCCCTTCGTACCCGGCTTAATGCTAGTCCGTCCCGAATTGCATGCTTTCTAAATTCTAACACAGACCCGTAAATGTCTCATGTTGTGTGATGCGCTGAATAGCCTATCCTAGTACACGGCCACTCTCCATGTCTCACGTGTACTGTTTAGCCTATTGTTGTATCTCTCTCTCTCTCCCTCTCCTCCACACTCTCACTCTTCATAACGACTGGCACCTAATTGGCGAACCGCCATCCATGGTGCACCACCCAATTGGCTCCAAATACCGCAAGTATTTGCACAAATTTGTCTTAATAAAATCACATTGATGCCATGTTACTATCTCTCCTTTCTGCTAAATATTGATAAAAACTAGATTGGCCAGAAGAGAAAGGACAGGTAAGACGACTGAGGTTCCCTAATCTGACCCGTAACCAGGGAATCACATGTCAGTGGCTTTTATGATAAAAATGCCTCAGGTAACGCGACCCTCCCCGTCCCAAATTGTCTCAATGCCCAAACAGTAAAAGTGATCGAAGCGTCCCCGTCTTCCCAGAACACCCCCAGTTTAGTATCGGCTACCCCGAACGAGAGTTTGAAAAATGTGGCTCACCCCCGGCTGTAAGAGATGGGTTGGCTTACAACTGACACAGACCAGCAGTTGTTCCTAGAGATAATTTTTGATGAACAAGCTACAAAGTTTAGAAAATTCGAGAAATGTCCCTGAACGCATACCAACTGAACTGTAGCCTTCTGCTAGATAACACCCTTATGACACAAAGCAAGACGATAGTCCCTCCCCCGGTCTGCTATGTTCCTAGTTGTTTTCCATAAGACCCCGGTCACCCCAAGGTTGAGTTGAATAGATATCGCAAGCCCCCCCGTTTTTAATGAAGTAGCTAGGTTGTAAAAGACTATGTAGAAATTAGAATGATGTTTGCGAAGTTAAGATTAGATCGAAATGAAGAAATTGTTGCAGTAAACACTGTTGAAAGTAAAATGTTTAGCTGAAAAATAGGATGCATCGACATAATGGAAAATTGTTTAGCCTATGTTCATCCCTCTGAAAGATACCTATCAGGCCATGATGATAGCACGTTGCACTTTTTCGTAAAATACAGAGCCCTGAAGAGCGGTATAGCTTTGCAAGACTCGTACTAGAAAGGCAGGTCTCAGCCAGAGGAACTGATGTGACTGTAATAAACAAATGCAATGAATAGGTATCAGACCTCATACCACGACAATGAATGTAATACCAACAAACGCCAAAGGAATAGTTGCGATGGAAAGTTGTAGGGAATCCTGCAAAACCTATTATCAATTATTTATACGTTGGTTGTAAACCCCGATGTAACGGACGTTTCCCCAGTTGCTTGGAGTTGGGAGAGAAATAGACTTATGTGATTACCTTCCTCTGCCAGTTCTCTAAAGACTGTCTTTTCAAAACTCATTTAAGGGTACCACTGTCGGAGGAGAGAGAGACCGGATGTGGGAGCACGCGGCCTGACTGCAGATCGTGGAACACCTGCGACATTGACCAAGGCGGGACCGCTACAGTAAGGAGCCGCAGGACGAGGCACTGCTTCCGACAAATTGAAAGGAAAGGGCTGACCTGATGCCCCTGCTCAATGATCAACATGTGCCGAAACGTCCCCGCCCTCTGAGCCCGGTCATGGGCCCACCTACCTGACATTTTCCGTCCCCTTGGTCAGTTCCCGATCTGGCCCTGCTCCATCCCCTCTTCCCCCGACTTACCACAAGGACTACCCACACACTCCTTCCACCTGAACTCTTTGACAATCGACTCGAAAAAGAGCAAAAACTGCAGTCCGATTGAATAGAGTTTTGTTGCAAACTAAAATTAAACCTGGGTGCCCTGTCAAATAACCCATGAAAGAACAGTTAGGACACAAGGCGAAAAAGGACCCCCTTTTTGACCAGAAAAACGAGGAGAAGGTCGTGCCCTGCAACGCAGGTCCCGGAATAGAGCTGAACGCATAGCTCCACCGCCGGTGCTCAACAGTAGACGACAAAGAACGCTGAGAACTCACTAATAATGGTCTAGAACAATAAGACACTGGAAAAAGCAACACCCCTCCTAACAGTGACACCCCTGATTATCGTTTTTACTACGTCTCATTTCTCTCCCAGCCACCATTGTATCGATTATGCTCCAACCAAATATGAAATGAACTTACATACGTAATAACCTATCAGTTCATATCCCAAATGACTATAAGCATCTATGAAATGTACCCAACGCTATCACTACAGAATCATTTTTTTATCCGATATTGTACTGCTATGACTTTCCTGCAACGAGCTTAACGAGGGTCTCGCCTCCTAAAAATGAAAGATTTAAATGTAATATTTAGGTTCCTACTTCTTTACTTACGTGAATAGGAAATAGGCCAGCAAGATGTCTTGTAAATGTTAAAGGGAGGACTGTGGAAAATTAATACGGTTTGATAAACATTATCTGCGCCATCTTGCCTTTTCCCTTGATGCCACACTTTCCGTGCACGCCCGCCATTTTAGGTGCCTTGGCCAGAACCACATTCTGCGCACTACTGACCCCTAGCACGGCTCTTCACCCTCACAAGCACATCCCCGCCTGCTGACAGCCCCCGCTCTCACATGCCTTGGGTCATAAACCTATCTTCCACACAGCTCTGCCTCGGAACCCCATCCTGTTCCCAGCGCGACACTTCCCTCCGTCCCTTTCATGGTCCCGGATCCCTTGATAACACCCCTCTTTCCTTTGTGCCCGTTTGTCTCACTCGTTCCCAAGCCGCCACCTGGTCCTGCGGATACGGTCATTACCCCCTTCCCCCTGTACAGTAGGAAACCCCCCATCAAAGGATCCTTGAGCTGATCAAAGCCCCCACCCAATGAGATCCGATCAACCTCACACATTCCGTGAATCGGCGGAATGTCCAGCTGCGCAATAATCATCATCTGTTGTGACCAGGGTGGGGACTTCAACTGTAAATGTGTGTGGGAACGGGCCTGAAGCGGGGGTTCCAAGGATGTCTTTCCGTACATCAAAGGGTTGACAGATGTGTTTTATGCAATAAAGTAATAAACTCATGTATAAGAGGCCAGGCCTCAGAGATGCAGTTAGAGCACCTCGTGACGATACTTGCTGTCTGAACTGATGTGGTCTCCTCCGGAGTGAATAAACCCTTCTTTCCAGCCTTCCAGTCTCCAGCGCCTGCCTCTTCATTGATTAATATTTTGTGGGTTAAAGAGGCGATACCTCCGGGCAACACTAAAGGATCTTTGTTTATTGGTTGCTTCCTACCTTTTAACAACACAGGCTCTGAAGACACGCGTTGGAGCCACACAGGCTCTGAAGACACATTGGAGCCACACAGGCTCTGGACATCCCACATGTCCAAACATTGGAGCCACACCAGCTCTTAAACAATTAGAATGGCGCTCCAGAGCCTCTCTGGGGCTCTAATTAAACCAACTGCTCCCTGAGCCTCTCATGGGCTCTAAACAAACATGTGGACAGGGGGCCTCGGGGCTCTAAACAAAGAAATGCCCCACGAGCCTCTCTGGGCTTGCACTCAATGCCCCCTGGACGTTGGAGCCACCTGGCTCTATCGAAATGGTGGGGCGGCCCACTGCCATCTGGGGCCGCCCTAATTCTGCCTCCCGCCGGCAATCCTAGGCTTCTCTGGCTCCCACGGGGAGCTAAAACAGATCTGTCCCACTCTGCCCGGCCCCCACATGGTTGCTCTTACTGCTGGAGGAGGGGGCGGGCACCGGCAATGTGCCCCGACGCCCCCCCTCGGCCATATCAATGGAGCCCCACTCACCGGGAGTCTTGACGCGCCGGTCTCTCCTTCAAGCAGCGCGGGCTCTCTTCTTCTCCAGTCTCCCTCTCAATCACGGGAGACCCGCAACATCATCCATTTCACCAGCATGGCTCTCCCCAAGACACGGGAGCCCTGCTTACACCGGCGCCTCCATGCTCCTTCATCTCCTAACCGCCTCACTTCCGCCCCATGGCAGGCCCGCCTTCGTCACGGCGGCGGTGATTCCACGAGGGCAATGCCGGGTGGGCACCGGCTTCAAATACCAAATAGAAATGGGCAAATACGCGGCAAGTCCGCGGCAGCACTAAATGCAGGGTGGGCACCTGCCTGGATCATCAAAGCGCTCACAAGCGCTATGACAGCAGAAGCGCTCCCAAGCGCTAGACCAGAATAAAGCGCTCTTCAGCGCTAAGGCACAAATTACAGCGCCTTCCAAGCGCTGAGGGGCACAGACAGCACGAGGCTCCTCAGGAATGGCCCCCCCTCAGAGACCAGGGACCCAGCAACAAGGCAAATCCAAATTAAAGCGCCTCCCAGGTGCTAGGGAAACAAAGCCCAGAAAAGAGGTCCCTCAGCAGTCCTGGAATAATAAAGATGGAGCAGTACAGCCCCCAGCAGGAATCTGCTCCAGTATCCAGGGGTAGGACATCCAGGAAAGTCCAGCAAAGTCCCCCCCTCAGCCCAGGCAAGGCAGACGGGTCCCCCAGAAGTCCTCCAGGCATCCAGGGGCTGGGCAGCGCCCGCCCCTGGTAGATTCAAGTCAGAAACAAGAACATTTTGGAAGGGGACACAGCCCCTTCTTATACACAGAAATGTCTTTGAAGTCTTTGTGCAGGCAGTGTGAGAACCAGCTAGAACTGGTTATAGGGAAGTCCTGTCAGTATCAGGGACAGAGGTGACAGTCGCCTAGCGGGGGGGGGGTGGAGCCAGCATTGTGGTTTGGCAGGCACAGCCCTTCCCTATCAGGTGCCATCTCCTCCCACTTCCCTGGCAGCAGATGCTGCCTTTCATCCAAGGGCTGACTCAGACAACCTCCTGGGCTCTCCAGCCCCTGTCACCCTCAAACCAGACAGTCAATCCACAAGCAGGCCCAGGCACTCCTGACCCAGGTTTACCAGCCAATCACAGCTAGAACCAACTTACACAAATATGCCAACTTCTAAAAGTGGCACTTCTAGACTAGACACACTCATGCCGCATATAACATTAGGCAGCATTCACTCTCACGAATTCTCTCATACCAAACTCGCCCCTGCACTCCCCACACATCAGGAACTACCATGGGCATACATATTCCCCATTCATTCCTATGGGAGGGCAGGTCACTCACCACACATACACAGAGAGCTCAAGCACTTTACACTGTACCACAGTGAAAAAGTGCGCAGAGGCCTAAAATCACCAACACCAGGTCACAGAAACAGGCTAGGAAAAAGCAAAAAGTCTCGGGGTGAACCTGCCTAAAGGGCCGGGTCCAACAAGGCTGGTAAGTACAAACCAATGACCACTATCACACTGTCATGGTCTGCCTTACACAACTGCCAAGACACATCTCCCAGGCTCCAATCCATGCATGTGGACCACGCAGTCACCCAAATGTGAAGTCCAGGCCTCAAATGCACCCACCATGATCAACCACAAATGTTGCCTCCTATGTTCCCAGGCTTGCATGTTGTCAAAGCAGCTAACACCACAACTACCAACAGGCCCCCATGTCAACATGGAGGGTGGGGTGGGTGGAGGGGTGGGTCCAGCACCACAACTCCCAACAGGCCCCCATGTGTACAGGGAGGGTGGGTGAGAGTCCAGCACTACAACTCCCAACAGGCCCCCATGTGTACAGGGAGGGTGGGGGTAGGTGCGTGAGAGTCCTGCACTACAACTCCCAACAGGCCCCCATGTGTACAGGGAGGGTGGGGGTGGGTGGGGGGTGGGTCCAGCACTACAACTCCCAACCGCCCCCCCTGTCCCATCCCAGAGCAAGATGAATTCCACCCACCATTTGCTGACCAGTGCATCTCCCCCGTCAAACTTACAGGTAGGTAGCCATCTTCACAGGGGCACCATCCAATAGCAGGACCGGACCACACATATCCAAGTATTGTCTCCCCACCTCCACAATGCCCAGTTCTGTCTACCACACCAACATGATGACACCAACAACCATGGCCTGATTCCCTAGAAATTTGCAATGTAACAACAACAAACCGGTCATGTCCACAGCATTGACTCTTACATTTTTGTCCCTCAGGTGATCGCAACTTGACAGGCGAAACCAGCAACCGCCAGCACCAGTCACCCCCCTCACAGCCAGGACTCTCCGGTGAAGATTCCATGGACACCTCGGGTGCAGAGGACGATGCTGGCCCAAGCACACTCCCAGGGCCATCAGGCTCCCAGGACAACCCTGCCTCCACCACCTTGGCCAGTGTAACAACACCAACACCTGCCATTGTGAGCTGTACAGCTACCACCACCACCACCACTCCTGCCAGTGCCACTCTGCCTGACCCATCGTCCGAAGATGGGCCATCAACATCTCAGGCTAGCAGGGAGAGTGGACGGGGGAGGACACAGTTGAGGCCACAGCTCACAAACAGGAGTGCAGGTGCAAGGCGAGGTCAGGAACAACACCAAGCCCATCCTGGGACCGAGACCCTGGATGCCATTGCCAGAGTGGAAGCCTCCTACGAGCGGTCGCAGGCACAGGCGGATCGGGCACACCATGACTCGCTACAGACCTGCCAGCTGTTACGGTCCATGGACACCCGAATGGGACAAATTGTTGACCTCATGGGGCAGCAAACAGCTCTTTGGAGGAATTGGTTATCACGCGCCACACCACCTCCCCCTCCCCCAAGTGGCCAGCGGGACAGGGCACCAGCACAACCTTCCCCTCCCCCAAGTGGCCAGCGGGACAGGGCACCAACACCACCTCCCCCTCCCCCAAGTGGCGTGCGGGACAGGGCACCAACACCACTGCCACCATCACCTGAGGCCACTGACAGGGAGGTGGTCCCAGAACATCCTGCCCCCACAGCTGGCTCCGCTCCGGCTCCAAGACGGAGGGGCCATCCGAGGCTGGATCCAGCACAGACCAGTGGCAATGCACCATCCACCCACTCGAAGAGGGGCCACCACTGACTTCACCCTTCCTTGAGCCTGGCATTCACTCTGCAAACTATCTTGCCCCAAAATGCCAAGCATTGGCACACGTCTGTTGGACTAGGTGTACATCACACAATGTGGTGCCCCTACGGTGTGGTCATCTGACATGACCTTCAACTCACACCTCCCCCCAACACCTATTTGTAAATATGCACGAACAGTAATCCATACCCTGTAAATAAAAATCACGGAAACACTCAAGGCTGTTTGATCTCCATGTTGAAACACAAGTTTGTCTCAGTTGTTGTCATCACCAGGTGCAGGGATCAATGTTGTTTTGAATCATGGCTCTGTGTGAGTGACCTATGGACAATCAGAGAACAAGAAGCACAGGTCAGGAAACTGAATCACACAACAACGTACTGCAACATCCCACATACCACAATCATCTCAAAGTAAGCGGATCACAGGGCACACATCAGGGAGCATTGCTCGTACACCATGTCCCACACCCATGTGCAAACATAACATAACAGGCAGCATTCACACACCACATCCACCCATCCCCAGCAGACATAAGTCACGCATTGAACAGCAGCACAAGAGGTAGTGTTACTCACATTCAAGGAAAGTAGCGAGCAATGAGCTGACGCCTCTGGTCCACACCTTCTTCCTCCCCACTATCCTCATCACTGGAAATGGGTGGTATGGGAGGCGGAGCAACCCAGTGGTCTGCAGGGTCCATGATCAGTTCAATATTCTTGCGTTAGGCCAGGTTGTGGAGCATGCAGCAGGCAATCACTATTTTGCATACTTTGCCGGGTGAGTATGGCAGGGCCCCTCCGGTTTTATCCAGGCAGCGAAACTTAGACTTCAGCAGTCCAAATGTACGTTCCACCACCCGATGTGTCTTCCTATGGGCCTCATTATAGCGCATTTCACCTGGGGTAGTAGGATTCCGTAGGGGGCTTAGCAGCCACGGGTGGTTTGGGCACGCAGAGTCGCCTAGGTGGGTGGATGACAGACACATACATCATTACCAGGATTGGTGGGAACAGCATGGCACACATACACCACAGTAGTCATCACAGCACACTCACCTACAAGCCACGCACGTTCTTGACCCAGATTAGCCATCAGTTGGGGGACAATGCTGCTCCGCAGGATGTGGGAGTCATGTGCGGACCCGGGAAATCTGGCACACACATGGGAGATGTTGTCTGCCAGGCACACCACTTGCACATTGATAGAATGGTAGCGCTTCCGATTGCGGTAGACGGGTTCACGTGCCTGGGGTGGAATCAGACCAATATGTGTGCCATCAATGGAACCCACTACGTGTGGAATCTGGCCCAGGGCATAGAAGTCCCCTTTCACTGAAGCCAGCTCTGCCGGACGTGGGAAATGGATGTAATCATCCTTGTAATGCATCATGGCTTCCAGCACATCCCACAGTACCATGCTGAACATGGATTGGGACATCCCCCCAGCATGACCAACTGTGTACTGGAAAGTGCCTGTCGCGAAGAAGTGAAGTGCCGCCATCACCTTTGCTGTGGGTGTAATTGCTCCTGGATATGGCCTTGGTGGCTGCAGATGAGGTGCCAATTGGGCTACAAGGTCCTGCAATGTCGGTCGGTCAAGCCGGAATTTGCGGATTACCTCCTCTTCAACCATGTCCTCCAGCACAGTGTATGGTCAATGCACATTTGGAGCCCTCCTGTGTGGGAGTAGATGGGAGCAGATGTCAATTGACCAACACCTCACAGCTGTGCCACAGTATCACATCTTGACCAACACAATACAAATAATACATGTTGCAGACACTGATCGTATGTGTGACGTGACCGAAATATAAGGCACTACAGCTAACTACACACACAATATTCACCCACAAAACATCCTGTGTGCAAACATGTCCAATGGTACGTGCACACATGTTGAAAGAACAGCCAACATCACATGACTGAGGGCCCATGTGTGGACAAGCATCCCCACAGACACACATGGACGTGCACACACAACACGAACATGGAACACACCCTCCTTGTCTTCATGCACCCATGACCCCACCTACAATGCTGTGCATCCTCACTTGACAGGCATGGACATACAACAGGCGACACACAGACGCATACACAGAATGCATGTATACCCCATCATTGCTACTTGCACACACAAACCACACACTCACGACTGCTTCAAAATGTGGGTACACAGCCTTAATGTACTGTGTAGATGTGTACAATTAGAAACGTGTGACCTTAAAACCAAGACGTCACCTCATAGCCATGCACATCTGACGCAACTTGGGCTCACATCACTGGCCATTGTTAACCACTGGCAAGGTCAATAGTATGACCACACATGCAACAAATGGACATGACACGTGGACATGGGCCATTGACATGACATAATGATTCTTGACACATACCGGACATGGCCTGACACACATGTACACCTACAAAACTTACATGTGTGCGGAGACATGCAGTGTGTGTAAACACTCCTTCCGCCAACACAGAAGATGATCCTTGATACTGCAATTGTGCGTAACATTTGCTGCATGGTCAAGGACCATAACGGTCACACCCCGCCTACCGCATGTGCGCACTACCACGACGGTGCATCTTTTGAAAATCATCACTCACTGGCATCGCAATGGCGGAGCATGCATTCCGCGGGGGCAGGGCAGGCTAACACATGCATTTGAATGCGCAAGTGGAAATGGCAGTTGGTATCCCCCCTTTCAGTCACATAGCAGCACACACCGCAGACCGCCGGGTGTGGGCGGTCACCCACCGCCGGGTGTGGGCGGTCACCCACTGCCGTGTGCGGGCGGTGGGTGACCGCCCGGTGTATTGATGTTACCCTGGCATGGATGGCCATGGCCGGTCACCCACCGCCAGGTGCGGACGGTGGGTGACCGCCCTGTGTATTGATATTACACAGCACACTGGGCCCACACTGCCACCAACTGCAGCAAGTACTGCTCGTGCTCGCCAGAGTAGGGGGGAGCAGAGTGGCCTTCGTTGCAGGCACCGCTGCCCCTGCCCCTGTGACACAAACTGCCCTTTGTGCTGAGGCAGTTGATCTGCTGCGACAGCTGTGTGTAGGGTAGACCAACATGATCAATGCATTCCTTGACCACGATAGGAAGTTGGGGCAGGTGGTAGCATTCATGGAGGGGATGCATGGCGATGTTGCTGGTCTCCACAGAACAGTTCAGTCATTATCCAACACAGTGTCTGCAGCCATTCAACAGCCGCATGGACAAGGTTTTACTTCAGTTCCCCCATCCACACCACTTGATGTCTCAGGGGAGAGTGACATTTCTGACCAGGCCTCATTTTCTGGGTATTGCACTAGAAGCAGGCACAGGCAGCAAGGCAGGGCATGGAAACAACAGACACCATCCCCTAGGACAGGGAAATCTATCACAGAACACGAAATCAGCTACCCTGGAGTTGACACACAGGATCCTCAAGGGGTGTTGAGGGACAGGGATTCACATGTAACACAGGCATCCCCCTCAAAAGGTACTCCCAAGGCAAGGGCACCTCCCAAGGACAGGGACCCTGCCAAGGACAAGGATACTACAAAGGACAGGGCAACTCCCAAGGCCAGGGACACTCCCAAGGACAAGGACACTACAAAGGACAGGGCAACTCCCAGGGACAGGGACACTCCCAAGGACAAGGACACTACAAAGGACAGGGCAACTCCCAGGGACAGGGACACTCCCAAGGACAAGGACACTACAAAGGACAGGGCAACTCCCAAGGCCAGGGCAACTCCCAAGGCCAGGGCAACTCCCAAGGCCAGGGCAACTCCCAAGGCCAGGGCAACTCCCAAGGACAAGGCACCTCCCAAGGACAAGGCACCTCCCAAGGCCAGGGACACTCCCAAGGACACTACAAAGGACAGGGCAACTCCCAGGGACAGGGACACTCCAAAGGACAAGGACACTACAAAGGACAGGGCAACTCCCAGGGACAGGGACACTCCCAAGGACAAGGACACTACAAAGGACAGGGCAACTCCCACGGACAGAGCACCGCCCACGGATAAGGTACCTTCCAAAAACAGGACACCTCCTAGGGCCAAGGCGTCTCCCACAGCCAAGGAACCTCCCAGGGCCAAGGCTTCTCTCATTCACAGGACATCCACCAAGGACAGGCATACATCACCCCTGCGTCCCCTAAAGCTGGTGTTGGTGAAGGAAAGTACACCACATGTGTCAGAGGTGGAGTCCCCCATACCTTTACTCCCATCCAAACCCCGGTGAAGCAGAGGAAGGAGTACACTGTTGTTGCATCCCCCATTACACATGATACAGAGGGCAGAAGGCAGGGCCAGAGCAAGCGCCAAGCAGGGTCCAGCACGTCCCAAGATAGCAGACCACCACCAGCACATAATCCACCTTGATGGGTGATGTTTCAGATGAGCCCGCACCACTTACCAGTCCAGTCCTGTCCAGGGTGCACTTACAGATCCCAAAGAAATGGAGACACACACCAGTGACACCTGACCACCCCAATGTCGGTCCAATACAGCTGTCCCCATCTCCCAGAGCCACCCTGCCTCCTGGCCCATACAGCCCTGTGGCTCATAATTTCAGTGGTCCTAGTGGGTCAGCTGCAGTTCACTCTCATGTGTCAGATAGTGGCGCTGTCTCTGTTGTTCGCTGTCATGCCTCATGTAGTAGCATTGTGTCAGTTGTGCCCTCTCCTGTTTCAGGTACTGCCACTGTGTGTGTCTGCCACTCTCATGTCTCAGATGCTGGCATGGTATTTGTTGGTCACTGTACAGGGACATGTCCTGGCAGTGTGTCTGCGTCTATGGCTCATGTGTCAGTCACTAGATCTGTGGCTGTGTCTCACACTCCTGTATCTGGTGCTGGCAGTGTGTCTGGGTCTATGGCTTATGTGTCAGTCACTACATCTGTGGCTGTGTCTCACACTCCTGTTTCTGGGGCTGGCAGTGTGTCTGGGTCTATGGCTCATGTGTCAGTCACTAGAGCTGTGGCTGTGTCTCACACTCCTGTTTCTGGTGCTGGCAGTGTGTCTGGGTCTATGGCTCATGTGTCAGTCACTAGAGCTGTGGCTGTGTCTCACACTCCCGTTTCTGGTGCTGGCAGTGTGTCTGGGTCTATGGCTCATGTGTCAGTCACTGGTACTGTGGCTGTATCTCCCAATCCTGAATCAGATCCTGCCACTGTGTCCGAAGCTACTAGGCCAATCAGTCCACCTGATTCTGTGCTGTGAGGTGCAGTTCCCATCACTCACATGCCATTGTACTTGGTGTCTGGATTGTCCATTGTAACCACCCTTTCATTATTAATGTCCATGGGATGGGGCGCATGACACACGTCCTTGTGCTGCTTCAGATGTACCTGCTCTGTTCTTTGCCATGGCCTGTTGATGCACTTAGCCCCTCTCATGTGCTGCCTCAGATGTACCCGCTCTGTTCTTTGCCATGGACTGTGATGCTCTGTGCCCCTCTCATGTGCTACTTCAGATGTACCTGCTCTGTTCTGTGCCATGGACTGTTGATGCTCGTTGCCCCTCTCATTTGCTGCTTCAGATGTACCTGCTCTGTTCTGTGCCATGGACTGTTGGTGCACTTAGCCCCTCTCATGTGCTGCCTCAGATGTACCTGCTCTGTTCTTTGCCATGGACTGTTGATGCTAGTTGCCCCTCTCATGTGCTGCCTCAGATGTACCTGCTCTGTTCTTTGCCATGGACTGTTGATGCTCTGTGCCCCTCTCATTTGCTGCTTCAGATGTACCTGCTCTGTTCTGTGCCATGGACTGTTGATGCACTTAGCCCCTCTCATGTGCTGCCTCAGATGTACCTGCTCTGTTCTTTGCCATGGACTGTTGATGCTCGTTGCCCCTCTCATGTGCTGCCTCAGATGTACCTGCTCTGTGCCATGGACTGTTGATGTACTTAGCCCCTCTCATGTGCTGCCTCAGATGTACATGTTCTGTGCCATGGACTGTTGATGCCCTTAGCCCCTCTCATGTGCTGCCTCAGATGTACCTGCTCTGTTCCATGGACTGTTGATGCACTTAGCCCCTCTCATGTGCTGCCTCAGATGTACCTGCTCTGTGCCATGGACTGTTGATGCCCCTAGCCCCCCTCATGTGCTGTCTCAGATGTACCTGCTCTCTTCTTTACCATGGACTGTTGATGCTCTGTGCCCCTCTCATGTGCTGCCTCAGATGTACCTGCTCTGTTCTTTGCCATGGACTGTGATGCTCTGTGCCCCTCTCATGTGCTGCTTCAGATATACCTGTTCTGTGCCATGGACTGTTGATGCTCATTGCCCCTCTCCTGTGCTGCCTCAGATATACCTGCTCTGTTCTTTGCCATGGACTGTTGATGCTCTGTGCCCCTCTCATGTGCTGCCTCAGATGTACCTGCTCTGTTCTGTGCCATGGACTGTTGATGCGCTTAGCCCCTCTCATGTGCTGCCTCAGATGTACCTGCTCTGTGCCATGGACTGTTGATGCCCCTAGCCCCCCTCATGTGCTGTCTCAGATGTACCTGCTCTCTTCTTTACCATGGACTGTTGATGCTCGTTGCCACTCTCATGTGCTGCCTCAGATGTACCTGCTCTGTTCTTTGCCATGGACAGTTTATGCTCTGTGCCCCTCATTTGCTGCTTCAGATGTACCTGCTCTGTGCCATGGACTGTTGATGCACTTAGCCCCTCATGTGCTGCCTCAGATGTACCTGCTCTGTTCTGTGCCATGGACTGTTGATGCACTTAGCCCCTCTCATGTGCTGCATCAGATGTACTTGTTATTTGCCATGGACTGTTGATGCACTTAGCCAATCTCATGTGCTGCCTCAGATGTACCTGCTCTATTCTTTGCCATGGACTGTTGATGCACTTAGCCACTCTCCTGTGCTGCCTCAGACGTACCTGCTCTGTTCTTTGCCATGGACTGTTGATGCACTTAGCCACTCTCATGTGCTGCCTCGGATGTACCTGTTCTGTTCTTTCCAGTGCCCATGCTCCTGGCTACTCTAGGAGTCAACCCCTATTATGTGCAATAAAGCAAGTTATTCTTGTGTAGTGGTTTCGCTGTGTCATTCCTGCTTGTTTCCTTGCATTGTTGATATATTGGTGCTATCGTAAATGCTGTGTCCCCAACATGCCCCTCCCCACGTCACAGCCCCGGCAGGTACTCCCCTTCCGACAGCGATTTGTGTGTTTGCGTACCTGCGTCGTCGTCGGCCCATGACTTGCTGGTGGTGGAGCAAGAAGAGGGGCGGAAATGCTTGTAGAGCTGGGTCCATGACGGCGATCTGCCTGTGGTGGGTATCTCTGCAATGTTTTGCATCTCCGCTGTGGTGAATCCGCCGTGTTCAGGCTGGTGGTTTTTCCGCTGCGATTTGCTGTGTCTTTCCCGCCATCGTGATATCGAGGACGATCGGAGACGTCATTCCTTTTTTTTTTTTAATGTTTTTATTTATTGCAAGAAAAAGCAAAAAGAGAAATCATATTTTGTTATGCATACATCATTACATAAGTATCTGTACATAAAGTTATCATTGAGATAGAAACAGAGGATTACAGTAAAAATATTCACAAGTGTCTAAATCATAACAATAGTGCTAATCTGCTGGTCTCTCAAAACAGTTACATGTTTAGCTAATAAACGTTCCCCATATTTTTTCCCTCCCTTTTAATGCCTTAGGGTCCCTAAGTTTAGCCAGTGATAGCTCCATTGTATGTATTTCATGAATAAGGTACCACCATTCCATAACACTAGGAGGTTCCTTCGAGATCCAAGTCCACGCAATGACCAACCTAGCGCAAGCAAAAACAATAGATATCAGGTCTTTATAGTTACTATTAATATCTTGTACATCTAACAATATCAAATGTGCAGAGAGAGCGGGTGTTGTTATATGTCTACTATTAAGAGCCTCTGTTATTCCTTGCCAGAATGTTGTGAGTTTCGGACACTGATAAAGCATATGTTCTATACCAGCAGCTTCCATATTGTATTTTAAACATTTAGTACGCTCATTAGAAATATTTCCAGAGGTCCAGCTAGCAATTCTTTGAGGCGTATAGTAAATTTGAGTAACCGTTCTGTAAAATTGCAGCCTCAAATTTGAAGATTGAACCACTCGATTTATTTGTTTGAGCGATCCTGCAATCTGGTTGGAGATGATATTAACTCCTAATCTGTTGGTCCATTTGTCCGCCATTTTCGCACAATCCCCTGTTCGGCCTTTATTAAGACAAGCGTAACTCTTGCTAATATGTGTTTTAGTATAGCTAGAATAAATACATTATAAAGTATATGAATGTTCTACTCTCCCAATTTTCATTTTATTAACCAAGAAGTCTTGTATCTGTATATATTTAAAATACATAGCATCGCTAATTTTATACAGTGTTTTTAGTTTACTAAAACTCAAAAGGCCATCCGGTCCATATAGATCGCCTAAAGTATTTATACCATGATCTATCCATTGTGTGCAGGCGCCATCAGAAAAAATGCCTGGCATCCCTGGATTCCCCCAGATTTGTAGCTCAGCATTGAAAAATGGGATTTTGTCAATGCTCATAATTTGATCCCAGATTCTTTTGATATCTCTTGCGGTCTTGAATTTGACCCTCTTGTAGTAATTGGGGTCATGCACACGAAATAGAAACTGATTACTTTGTGATCCCAACATAAATTGATGATGAAATAGGGAACCTTCCTTAGACATGAGACTGCGTATACGTTGGATAAAGGGTGCAAAAAAATTAATTTTGAGGTCCAGGAAATTTAATCCTACCTTTTCTATTGAGAGTTTCAATGCGGTCATTGACCTTCGTGCTTTTTTATAGCCCCAAATATAGCTTCTACATATACTCTATATATATATATATATATATTATTCAATTGCATAGGGATAGACCTAAATAAATACAATATTTTCGGTACAATCTTCATTTTGATTATATTTATACGTCCTACCAAACTGAGTGGTATCTTATGCCAGTTTAAGAGTAGCAGTAATCTCTTTGAGTAGAGGGTCATAGTTTAGTGCTATGATTTTCTTTATATCGGCGGTAAGTTTAACTCCTAAATATATAGCATTTGGGCAAAGCCCTTATATCGGTTGTATGGGCTTATAGTTGGCAATTACTTGAGTTTTACTCACATTTAACCTATACCCCGATATGACACCAAATTTGCTAGCTTCCTCAATTATCTTAGGGATGGCCAAAACTAAGTCGGTAGTATATATAGCTATATCATCAGCAAAGCTGTGATTTTCAAACTCTTGCCTCCATGCTCTATTGGAATTATATTATCCTGAGCTGTTAGTGCATTTAAAAATGGCTCCAAAGCTAAAGCAAATAGCAGGGGTGATAAAGGACACCCCTGCCTAGTCCCCTTTTGATTGAGAAATTAGCCGAATTGGCTGCTAGATAGCTAACTATTGCCTTTGGAGATTCATATAGAGATTGGACCCAACCGAGATATTGCCCCTGTATACCAAATGTACTCAACGTTGCCCATAGGTACTCCCACCCCACTCGGTCAAATGCTTTCTCTGCATCTAACATAGCCATTCCGGGTGGGGCGAGAGTAGCTGCGGCAACGTCGAAAGCTGTGACAGCAGTGTTGACATGGGTAGTGGTGTCTCTCCCCACCACACACCCATGTTGTTGGCAATTGACCAAATCTGGCATAATAGGAGCCATCATTCCGTATGGCGGTGTCTCTGGATTGGTTACGTCCGCCGCGGGGTCAGGTGTATTTACGCGGCGGTGCATGTTCTTCCGCGGCGTACGGAAATTTGACAGTGCTTCCCATCCTAATATGGCGGACGGAATGGCCGCGGCTGGCGGACTGTAAAAAGGCATTTTCCGCCTACTCAAGGCCGGCGGTCGTCCTTCAGTCTGCCATCCTAATCGACCCTCAAAGTGCGGAAAGAAGGAACGAAGGTGAAGATAGAGGTAAGAGGGGTTCAGAAAGAGGTAAAAGGGGTAACAAAAGAAGCGAAAAGTGCAGAAAGAAACAAAAGAACTGCAGAAAGAAGGAACAGAGATGTAGAAAGAGTCGAGAGGAGTGCAAAAAGAGAAGAAGGATGCAGAAAGAGGCACAAGTTGTACTGAAAAAAGCAAGAGAGGTTCAGAAACACGCAAGATAAGTGCAGAAAGAAGCAACAGAGATGCAGAAAGCGGGAAGAGGGGTGAAGAAAGAGGTAGGAGAAATACATAAAGAAGCAACAGAGATGCAGAAAGGGGGTGGAGATTGAAGTGAAGCAAGAGGGGTGCAGAAAGAGGCAAGAGAGTTGCAGAAAGAAACAAAAGAAGTGCAGAAAGAAAGAATACAGGTACAGAAAGAGGCAAGAGGAGTGCAGAAAGAGGGAAGAGGGGTGCAGAAAGAGGCACAAGTATTGCAGAGGAAGGGACAGAGGTGCATAAAGAAGCAAGAGAGGTGCCACAAGAAGCAACAGAGGTGCAGAAAGAGGGATGAGGGGTAGAGAAAGAGGCAAGAGAAGTATAGAAAAAAGCAACAGAGTTGCAAAAAGGGAGAAAAAGAGTGAGAAAGAAGCAAGAGGGGAACGGAAAGAAGCAAGAGAAATACAGAAAGAAACAAAAGAGCAGAAAAAAGTAACAGGTGCAGAAAGAAGAAAGAGGAGTTCAGAAAGAGGGAATAGGGTGCAGAAAGCAGCACGAGTGGTAGAGAAGGAAGCAAGAGGAGTGCAGAAAGAAGCAACAGAGGTGCAGAAAAAGGCACAAGGGGTGCAGAAAGAAGCAAGAGACATGCAGAAAGAAACAAAAGAAGTACAGAAATAAGGAACAGAGGTACAGAAAGAGGCAAGAGGAGTTCAGAAAGGAGGAAGTGGGGTACAGAAAGAAGCACAAGTGGTGCAGAAAGAAGGAAGCGAGCTGTATAAAGAAGCAAGAGGAATGAAGATGGAAGCAACAGAGGTGCAGAAAGAGGCATGAGGGACGCAAAAAGAGATAACAGGAGTGCAAAAAGAGGCACAAGGGTTGCAGAAAGGAGCAATAGAAGTGCAGGAAGGAGGAACAGAGGTGCAAAAAGGGGCAACAGGGGTGCAGAAAGAGGGAAGACGGATGGAGATAGAGGCAAAGGGGTACAGAAAGAAGAATGAGAGCTGAAGAAAGAACCAAAGTGCAGAAAGAAGGAACGAAGGTGCAGACAGAGGTAAGAGGGGTTCAGAAAGAGGCAAAAGGGGTAAAGAAAGGAGCGAAAGATGCAGAAAGAAACAAAAAAACTGCAGAAAGAAGGAACAAAGATGCAAAAAGTGTCAAGAGGAGTGCAAAAAGAGAAGGATGCAGAAAGTGGCACAAGTTGTACTGAAAAAAGCAAAATAGGTTCGGAAAACCCTCAAGATAAGTGCAGAAAGAAGCAACAGAGATGCAGAAAAAGGGAAGAGGGGTGGAGAAAGAGGCAAGAGAAATACATAAACAAGTAACAGGGATACAGAAAGGGAGAAGTGGGGTGCAGAAAGAAGCAAGAGAGTTTTAGAAATAAATATAAGAAGTACAGAAAGAAGGAATACAGGTACAGAAAGAGGCAAGAGAAATATAGAAAAAAGCAACAGAGATGCAAACAGGGGAAAGGGGTGGAGAAAAAGGCTAGAGGGGTACGGAAAGAAGCATGAGTGGCGGAGATAGAAGCAAGAGGAGTGCAGAAATATGCAACAGAGGTGCAGAAAGAGGCACAAGGGGTGCAGAAAGAGGCAAGAGAGATGCAGAAAGAAACAAAAGAAGTACAGAAAGAAGGAACAGAGGTGCAGAAAGAAGCAAGAGGAGTGCCGAAAGAAGCAACAGAGGTGCAGAAAGAGGCACAAGGGGTGCAGAAAGAAGCAAGAGAGATGCAGAAAGAAACAAAAGAAGTACAGAAAGAAGGAACAGAAGTGCAGAAAGAGGCAAGAGGAGTTCAGAAAGGTAGAATAGTGGTACAGAAAGAAGCAAGAGAGCTGTAGAAAGAAGCCATAGGAGTGCAAATGGAAGCAACAGAGGTGCAGAAAGAGCAATGAGTGGTGCAAAAAGAGGAAAGAGGAGTGCAAAAAGAGGCACAATGGTTGCAGAAAGAAGGGTACAGAGGTACAGAAAGAAGCAATAGAAGTGCAGAAAGAAGCAACATAGGTGCAGAAAGAGGGATGAGGGGTGGAGAAAGAGGCAAGAGTAGTATAGAAAGACGCAACAGATGCAAAAGGGAGGAAGGGGTTGAGAAAGAGGCAAGAGGGGTATGGAAAGAAGCAAGAGAGATGCAGAAAGAAACAAAAGAAGAGCAGAAAGAAGGAACAGAGGTGCAGAAAGAAGCAAGAGGAGTGCCGAAAGAAGCAACAGAGGTGCAGAAAGAAGCAAGAGAGATGCAGAAAGAAACAAAAGAAGAGCAGAAAGAAGGAACAGACGTGCAGAAAGAGGCAAGAGGAGTTCAGAAAGGAGGAAGTGGGGTACAGAAAGAAGCACAAGTGGTGCAGAAAGAATGAAGAAAGCTGTAGAAAGAAGCAAGAGGAGTGAAGGTGGAAGCAACAGAGGTGCAGAAAGAGGCACAAGGGACGCAAAAAAGGAGCAATAGAAGTGCAGGAAGAAGTAACAGTGGTACAGCAAGGGTAAACAGGGTTGTAGAAAGAAGGAAGAGGGGTAGATAAAGTGGCTTGGGGTGCAGAAAGAAGCATGAGAGCTGCAGAAAGAAACAAAAGAAGTGCAGAAAGAAGGAACAGAGGTGCAGAAAGGGGCAACAGGGGTGCAGAAAGAGGGAAGACTGATGGAGATAGAGGCAAAGGGGTACAGAAAGAAGAATGAGAGCTGCAGAAAGATGGAACGAAGGTGCAGACAGAGGTAAGAGGTTCAGAAAGAGGCAAAAGGGGTAAAGAAAGAAGCGAAAATTGCAGAAAGAAACAAAAGAACTGCAGAAAGAAGGAACAAAGATGCAAAAAGTGTCAAGAGGAGTGAACAAAGAGAAGAAGGATGCAGAAAGAGGCACAAGTTGTACTGAAAAAAGCAAAATAGGTTCGGAAAACCCTCAAGATAAGTGCAGAAAGAAGCAACAGAGATGCAGAAAGAGGGAAGAGGGGTGGAGAAAGAGGCAAGAGAAATACATAAACAAGTAACAGGGATGCAGAAAGGGGGAAGTGGGGTGCAGAAAGAAGCGAGAGTTTTAGAAATAAATTAAAGTAGTACAGAAAGAAGGAATACAGGTACAGAAAGAGGCAAGAGGAGTACATGAAGAGGGAAGAGGGGTGCAGAAAGAGGCACAAGTATGCAGAGGAAGGGACAGACGTGCATAAAGAAGCAAGAGAAGTGCCAAAATAAGCAACAGAGGTGCAGAAGGAGGGATGATGGGTGGAGAAAGAGGCAAGAGGAATGTAGGAAAAAGCAACAGAGATGCAAAAAGGGGAAAGGGGTGGAGAAAGAGGCTAGAGGGGTACGGAAAGAAGCAAGAGAGATGCAGAAAGAAACAAAAGAAGAGCAGAAAGAAGGAACCGAGGTGCCGAAAGAAGAAAGAAGAGTTCAGAAAGAGGGGAGAGGGGTATAGAAAGAAGCACGAGTGGTGGAGAAAGAAGCAAGAGGAGTGCAGAAAGAAGCAACAGAGGTGCAGAAAGAGGCAAGAGGAGTTCAGAAAGGTGGAATAGTGGTACAGAAAGAAGCAAGAGAGCTGTAGAAAGAAGCCATAGGAGTGCAAATGGAAGCAACAGAGGTGCAGCAAGAGCGACGAGGGGTGCAAAAAGAGGAAAGAGGAGTACAAAAAGAGGCACAAAGGTTGCATAAAGATGGGTACAGAGGTACAGAAAGAAGCAAGAGAAGTGCAGAAAGAAGCAACATAGGTGCAGAAAGACGAACGAGGGGTGGAGAAAGAGGCGAGAGAAGGGCAGAAAAAAGCAACAGATATGCAGAGAGTGGGAAGTAGGTTGGAGATTGGAGCAAAAGGGGTGCAGAAAGAAGCAAGAGAGTTGCAGAAAGAAGCAACAGAGGTGCAGAAAGAGACATGGGGGTGGAGAAAGAGACAAGAGGGGTGGAGAAAGAGACAAGAGGGTGCAGTAAGAAACAAAAGAAGTACAGAAAGAAGGAACACAGGTACAGAAAGAGGCAAGAGGGGTGCAGAAAGAGGGGAGAGAAGTGCAGAAGAGCCACAAGGCTTGCAGAAAGAAGGGACAGAGGTGCTTAAAGAAGCAAGAGAAGTGCCAAAAGAAGCAACAGAGGTACAGAAAGAGGGATGAGGGGTGGAGAAAAAGGCAAGAAAAGTATAGAAAGAAGCAATAGAGATGCAAAATGGGGGAATAGGGGTGGAGAAAGAGGCAAGAGGGGTGATGAAGAGAAGTAAGAGGTACAAAAAAACAAAAGAGCAGAAAGAAGGAACAGAGGCATATAAAGAGGTATGAGGAGTTCAGAAAGACTGAAGAGGGGTGCAGAAGGAAGCATGAGTGATGGAGAAAAAGCAAGAATACTACAGAAAGAAGCAACAGAGGTGCAGAAAGGCAAGAGGGGTGTAAAAAGAGGAAAGAGGGGTGCACAAAGAGGCATGAGGGGTGCAGAAAGAAGCAAGAGACATGCAGACAGAAACAAAAGAAGTACAGAAATAAGGAACAGAGGTTCAGAAAGAGTCAAGAGGAGTTCAGAAAGGAGGAAGAGGGGTGCAGAAAGTAGGACAAGTGGTGCTGAAAGAACAGAAAGAAAGAAGAGAGCTGTAGAAAGAAGCAAGAGGAGTGCAGATGGAAGCAACAGAGGTGCAGAAAGAGGCCTGAGGGATGCGGAAAGAGGAGTGCAAAAAGAGGCACAAGGGTTGCGGAAAGAAGCAAGAGAAGTGCAGGAAGAAGCAAAAGAGATGCAGAAAGAACGAAACGAGGTGCAGCAAGGGGCAACAGGGGTGCAGAAAGAAGGAAGAGGGGTAGATAAAGAGGTAATGGGGTGCATAAAGAAGCATGAGAGCTGCTGACAGAAACAAAAGAAGTGCAGAAAGACGGACCAGAGATGCAGAAGGAAGCAAGAGGTGTGCAAGAAGAGGGGTTCAGAAAGAGGCACGAGGGGTGCAGAAAGAAACGAGTAGCAGAAAGGAAAAAAAGAATTGCAGAAAGAAGGAACAGAGGTGCAGAAGGGGGAAAGAGGAGTGCAGAAAGAGAAGAAGGATGCAGAATGAGGCACAAGTTGTACTGAATAAAGCAAGAGGTTCAGAAATATGCAAGATAAGTGCAGAAAGAAGCAACAGAGATGCGAAAAGGGGGAAGTGGGGTGGAGATTGAAGCGAAGCAAGAAGGGTGCAGAAAGAAGCAAGAGAGTTGCAGAAAGAAATAAAAGAAGTACAAAAAGAATGAATACAGAGACAGAAAGAGGCAAGAGGAGTGCAGAAAGAGGGAAGAGGGGTGCAGAAGGAGGCACAAGTGTTGCAGAGGAAGGGACAGAGGTGCATAAAGAAGCAAGAGAAGTGCCAGACAAAGCAACAGAGGTGCAGAAAGAGGGATGAGGGGTGGAGAAAGAGGCAAGAGAAGTATAGAAAGAAGCAACAGAGATGCAAAAAGGGAGGAAGGGGTAGAGAAAGAGGCAAGAGGGGTATGGAAAGAAGCAAGAGAGATGCAGAAAGAAACAAAAGAAGTACAGAAAGAAGGAACAGAGGTGCAGAAAGAGGCAAGAGGAGTTCAGAAAGGAGGAAGTGGGGTACAGAAAGAAGCACAAGTGGTGCAGAAAGAATTAAGAGAGCTGTAGAAAGAAGCAAGAGGAGTGAAGATGGAAGCAACAGAGGTGCAGAAAGAGGCATGAGGGATGCAGAAAGGAGCAATAGAAGTGCAGCAAGAAGCAAAAGAGGTGCATAAAGAAGTAACAGTGGCACAGCAAGTGGAAACAGGGCTGCAGAAAGAAGGAAGAGGGGTAGATAAAGAGGCATGGGGGTGCAGAAAGAAGCATGAGAGCTGCAGAAAGAAACAAAAGTGCAGAAAGAAGGAACAGAGGTGCAGAAAGGGGCAACAGGGGTGAAGAAAGAGGGAAGACGGATGGAGATAGAGGCAAAGGGGTACAGAAAGAAGAATGAGAGCTGCAGAAAGAACCAAAGTGCAGAAAGAAGGAACGAAGGTGCAGAGGTAAGAGGGGTTCAGAAAGAGGCAAAAGGGGTAAAGAAAGAAGTGAAAATTGCAGAAAGAAACAAAAGAACTGCAGAAAGAAGGAACAAAGATGCAAAAAGTTTCAAGAGGAGTGAACAAAGAGAGGGATGCAGAAAGAGGCACAAGTTGTACTGAAAAAAGCAAAATAGGTTCGGAAAACCCTCAAGATAAGTGCAGAAAGAAGCAACAGAGATGCAGAAAGAGGGAAGAGGGTGGAGAAAGAGGCAAGAGAAATACATAAACAAGTAACAGGAATGCAGAAAGGAGGAAGTGGGGTGCAGAAAGAAGCAAGAGAGCTTTAGAAATAAATAAAAGAAGTACAGAAAGAAGGAATACAGGTACAGAAAGAGGAAAGAGGAGTGCATAAAGAGGGAAGAGGGGTGCAGAAAGAGGCATGAGTGTGCAGAGGAAGGGACAGACGTGCATAAAGAAGCAAGAGAAGTGCCAAAATAAGCAACAGAGGTGCAGAAGGAGGGATGATGGGTGGAGAAAGAGGCAAGAGGAATGTAGGAAAAAGCAACAGAGATGCAAAAAGGGGAAAGGGGTGGAGAAAGAGGCTAGAGGGGTACGGAAAGAAGCAAGAGAGATGCAGAAAGAAACAAAAGAAGAGCAGAAAGAAGGAACCGAGGTGCAGAAAGAAGAAAGAAGAGTTCAGAAAGAGGGAAGAGGGGTATAGAAAGAAGCACGAGTGGTGGAGAAAGAAGCAACAGAGGTGCAGAAATAAGCAACAGAGGTGCAGAAGGAGGTATGATGGGTGGAGAAAGAGGCAAGAGGAATGTAGGAAAAAGCAACAGAGATGCAAAAAGGGGAAAGGGGTGCAGAAAGAGGCACAAGGGGAACAGAAAGAAGCAAGAGACATGCAGAAAGAAACTAAAGAAGTACAGAAAGAAGGAACAGAGGTGCAGAAAGAAGCAAGAGGAGTTCAGAAAGGTAGAATAGTGGTACAGAAAGAAGCAAGAGAGCTGTAGAAAGAAGCCATAGGAGTGCAAATGGAAGCAACAGAGGTTCAGAAAGAGCGATGAGGGGTGCAAAAAGAGGAAAGAGGAGTGCAAAAAGAGGCACAAAGGTTGCAGAAAGAAGGGTACAGAGATACAGAAAGAAGCAAGAGAAGTGCAGAAAGAAGCAACACAGGTGCAGAAAGACGAACGAGGGGTGGAGAAAGAGGCAAGAGAAGGGCAGAAAAAAGCAACAGAAGTAGATTGGAGCAAAAGGGGTGCAGAAAGAAGCAAGAGAGTTGCAGAAAGAAGCAACAGAGGTGCAGAAAGAGACATGAGGGGTGGAGAAAGAGAAGAGAAATGCATAAAGAAGCAAGAGGGTGCAGAAAGAAACAAAAGAAGTATAGAAAGAAGGAGCACAGGTACACAAAGAGGCAAGAGGGGTGCAGAAAGAGGGGATAGAAGTGCAGAAGACCCACAAGGCTTGCAGAAAGAAGGGACAGAGGTGCTTAAAGAAGCAAGAGAAGTGCCAAAAGAAGCAACAGAGGTACAGAAAGAGGGATGAGGGGTGGAGAAAGAGGCAAGAAAAGTATAGAAAGAAGCAATAGAGATGCAAAATGGGGGAATAGGGGTGGAGAAAGAGGCAAGAGGGGTGATGAAGAGAAGTAAGAGAGGTACAAAAAACAAAAGAAGAGCAGAAAGAAGGAACAGAGGCATATAAAGAGGTTAGGAGTTCAGAAAGACTGAAGAGGGGTGCAGAAGGAAGCATGAGTGATGGAGAAAAAGCAAGAATACTACAGAAAGAAACAGAGGTGCAGAAAGAGGCAAGAGGGGTGCAAAAAGAGGAAAGAGGGGTGCACAAAGAGGCATGAGGGGTGCAAAAAGAAGCAAGAGACATGCAGAAAGAAACAAAAGAAGTACAGAAATAAGGAACAGAGGTGCAGAAAGAGGCAAGAGGAGTTCAGAAAGGAGGAAGTGGGGTACAAAAAGAAGCACAAGTGGTGCAGAAGGAATGAAGAGAGCTGTAGAAAGAAGCAAGAGGAGTGCAGATGGAAGCAACAGAGGTGCAGAAAGAGGCAAGAGGAGTTCAGAAAGGAGGAAGAGGGGTGCAGAAAGTAGGACAAGTGGTGCTGAAAGAACAGAAAGAAAGACGAGAACTGTAGAAAGAAGCAAGAGGAGTGCAGATGGAAGCAACAGAGGTGCAGAAAGAACGAAACGAGGTGCAGCAAGGGGCAACAGGGGTGCAGAAAGAAGGAGGGGTAGATAAAGATGCAATGGGGTGCAGAAAGAAGCATGAGAGCTGCTGAAAGTACCAAAAGAAATGAAGAAAGACGGAGCAGAGACGCAGAAGGAAGCAAGAGAGGTGCAAAAAGAGGGAAGAGGGGTTCAGAAAGAGGCACGAGGGGTGCAGAAAGAAACGAGTTGCAGAAAGGAAAAAAAGAATTGCAGAAAGAAGGAACAGAGGTGCAGAAAGGGGCAAGAGGAGTGCAGAAAGAGAAGAAGGATGCCGAAAGAGGCACAAGTTGTACTGAATAAAGCAAGAGAGGTTCAGAAATATGCAAGATAAGTGCAGAAAGAAGCAACAGAGATGCAGAAAGGGGGAAGCGGGTGGGGTGGAAAGAAGCAAAAAAGCTGTAGAAAGAAGCAAGAGGAGAGCAGAAGGAAGTAACAGAGGTGCAGAAAGAGGCACGAAGGGGCGAAAAGAGGAAAGAGGGGTACAGAAAGAGGCACAAGGGTTGGGGAAAGAAGGGTACAGAGGTGCAGAAAGGATCAAGAGAAGTGCAGACAGAAGCATCTTAGGTGCAGAAAGAGGGATGAGGGTGGAGAAAGAGGCAAGAAAAATGAATAAAGAAGCAACAGAGATGCAGAAAGGGGGAAGTGGGGTGGTGATTGAAGCAAGAGGGATGCAGAACGAAGCAAGAGATTTGCAGAAATAAACAAAAGAAGTGCAGAAAGAAGGAACAGAAGTGCAGAACGTGGCAAGAGGGGAGCAGAAAGCAAGAGAAATGCAGAAAGAAACAAAAGAAGTACAGAAAGAAGGAACAGAGATGCAGAAAGAGGCAAGAGGACTTCAGAAAGAAGGAAGTTGAGTGCAGAAAGAAGCAGGAGTGATGCAGAAATAAGCAAGAGAGCTATAGAAAGAAGCAAGAGGAGTGCAGAAGGAAGCAACAGAGGTGCAGAAAGAGGCACAATGGGGCCAAAAAGAGGAAAGAGGGGTACAGAAAGAGGCACAAGGGTTGGAGAAAGAAGGGTACAGAGGTGCAGAAAGAATCAAGAGAAGTGCAGACAGAAGCATCCTAGGTGCTGAAAGAGGGATGAGAGGTGGAGAAAGAGGCAAGAGAAGGGCAGAAAGAAGCAACAGAGATGCAGAAAGAGGGAAGAGGGGTGAAGAAATAGGCAAGAAGAGTGCAGAAAGAAGCAAGAGAGGTGCAGAAAGAAAGAAAAGAAGGGTAGAAAGAAGGAAGAGAGGTGCAGAAAGAGGCAAATGGAGTGTAGAAAGAGAAGCAGGGTGCAGAAAGAGGTACACGTGGTACAGAAAGAAGCAATATAGGAACAGAAAAGTCTTAGATAAGTGCAGTAAAAGCAACAGAGATGCGGAAAGAGGGAAGAGGGGTGGAGAAAGAGGCAAGAAAAATGAATAAAGAAGCAACAGAGATGCAGAAAAGGGGACGTGGGGTGGAGATTGAAGAAAGAGGGCTGCAGAAAGAAGCAGGAGATTTGCAGAAATAAACAAAAGAAGTGTAGAAAGAAGGAGCACAGGTACACAAAGAGGCAAGAGGGGTGCAGAAAGAGGGGATAGAAGTGCAGAAGACCCACAAGGCTTGCAGAAAGAAGGGACAGAGGTGCTTAAAGAAGCAAGAGAAGTGCCAAAAGAAGCAACAGAGGTACAGAAAGAGGGATGAGGGGTGGAGAAAGAGGCAAGAAAAGTATAGAAAGAAGCAATAGAGATGCAAAATGGGGGAATAGGGGTGGAGAAAGAGGCAAGAGGGGTGATGAAGAGAAGTAAGAGAGGTACAAAAAACAAAAGAAGAGCAGAAAGAAGGAACAGAGGCATATAAAGAGGTTAGGAGTTCAGAAAGACTGAAGAGGGGTGCAGAAGGAAGCATGAGTGATGGAGAAAAAGCAAGAATACTACAGAAAGAAACAGAGGTGCAGAAAGAGGCAAGAGGGGTGCAAAAAGAGGAAAGAGGGGTGCACAAAGAGGCATGAGGGGTGCAAAAAGAAGCAAGAGACATGCAGAAAGAAACAAAAGAAGTACAGAAATAAGGAACAGAGGTGCAGAAAGAGGCAAGAGGAGTTCAGAAAGGAGGAAGTGGGGTACAAAAAGAAGCACAAGTGGTGCAGAAGGAATGAAGAGAGCTGTAGAAAGAAGCAAGAGGAGTGAAGATGGAAGCAACAGAGGTGCAGAAAGAGGCAAGAGGAGTTCAGAAAGGAGGAAGAGGGGTGCAGAAAGTAGGACAAGTGGTGCTGAAAGAACAGAAAGAAAGACGAGAACTGTAGAAAGAAGCAAGAGGAGTGCAGATGGAAGCAACAGAGGTGCAGAAAGAACGAAACGAGGTGCAGAGGTGGGGCAACAGGGGTGCAGAAAGAAGGAAGAGGGGTAGATAAAGATGCAATGGGGTGCAGAAAGAAGCATGAGAGCTGCTGAAAGTACCAAAAGAAATGAAGAAAGACGGAGCAGAGACGCAGAAGGAAGCAAGAGAGGTGCAAAAAGAGGGAAGAGGGGTTCAGAAAGAGGCACGAGGGGTGCAGAAAGAAACGAGTTGCAGAAAGGAAAAAAAGAATTGCAGAAAGAAGGAACAGAGGTGCAGAAAGGGGCAAGAGGAGTGCAGAAAGAGAAGAAGGATGCCGAAAGAGGCACAAGTTGTACTGAATAAAGCAAGAGAGGTTCAGAAATATGCAAGATAAGTGCAGAAAGAAGCAACAGAGATGCAGAAAGGGGGAAGCGGGTTGGGTGGAAAGAAGCAAAAAAGCTGTAGAAAGAAGCAAGAGGAGAGCAGAAGGAAGTAACAGAGGTGCAGAAAGAGGCACGAAGGGGCGAAAAGAGGAAAGAGGGGTACAGAAAGAGGCACAAGGGTTGGGGAAAGAAGGGTACAGAGGTGCAGAAAGGATCAAGAGAAGTGCAGACAGAAGCATCTTAGGTGCAGAAAGAGGGATGAGGGTGGAGAAAGAGGCAAGAAAAATGAATAAAGAAGCAACAGAGATGCAGAAAGGGGGAAGTGGGGTGGTGATTGAAGCAAGAGGGATGCAGAACGAAGCAAGAGATTTGCAGAAATAAACAAAAGAAGTGCAGAAAGAAGGAACAGAAGTGCAGAACGTGGCAAGAGGGGAGCAGAAAGCAAGAGAAATGCAGAAAGAAACAAAAGAAGTACAGAAAGAAGGAACAGAGATGCAGAAAGAGGCAAGAGGACTTCAGAAAGAAGGAAGTTGAGTGCAGAAAGAAGCATGAGTGATGCAGAAATAAGCAAGAGAGCTATAGAAAGAAGCAAGAGGAGTGCAGAAGGAAGCAACAGAGGTGCAGAAAGAGGCACAATGGGGCCAAAAAGAGGAAAGAGGGGTACAGAAAGAGGCACAAGGGTTGGAGAAAGAAGGGTACAGAGGTGCAGAAAGAATCAAGAGAAGTGCAGACAGAAGCATCCTAGGTGCTGAAAGAGGGATGAGAGGTGGAGAAAGAGGCAAGAGAAGGGCAGAAAGAAGCAACAGAGATGCAGAAAGAGGGAAGAGGGGTGAAGAAATAGGCAAGAAGAGTGCAGAAAGAAGCAAGAGAGGTGCAGAAAGAAAGAAAAGAAGGGTAGAAAGAAGGAAGAGAGGTGCAGAAAGAGGCAAATGGAGTGTAGAAAGAGAAGCAGGGTGCAGAAAGAGGTACACGTGGTACAGAAAGAAGCAATATAGGAACAGAAAAGTCTTAGATAAGTGCAGTAAAAGCAACAGAGATGCGGAAAGAGGGAAGAGGGGTGGAGAAAGAGGCAAGAAACATGAATAAAGAAGCAACAGAGATGCAGAAAAGGGGACGTGGGGTGGAGATTGAAGAAAGAGGGCTGCAGAAAGAAGCAGGAGATTTGCAGAAATAAACAAAAGAAGTGTAGAAAGAAGTAACAGATGTGCAGAAAGTGGCAAGAGGGGTGCAGAAGGAAGGAAGATGAGTGCAGAAAGAGGCACCGGTATTGCACAAAGAAGCAACAGAGATGCAGAAAGAGGGATGAGAGGTGGATAACGAGGCAAGAGAAGTAAAGAAAGAAGCAAGAGAGGTGCAGAAAGAAACAAAAGATGAACAGAAAGATGGAACAGAGGTACAGAAAGAGGCACAAGGGGTGCAGAAAGAAGCAAGGGATGTGCAGGATGAAACAAAAGAGGTACAGAAAGAATGAACAGAGGTGCACAAAGGGGCAACATGGGTGCAGAAAGCGGGAAGAGGGGTAGATAAAGAGGCAAGGGGGTGCAGAAAGTAGCATGAGAGCTGCAGAAATAATCAGACAAAGCGCAGAAAGAAGGAACGAAGGTGCAGACAGAGGTAAGAGGGGTTCAGAAAGAGGCAAAAGTGGTACAGAAAGAAGTGAAAGGTGCTGAAAGAAACAAAAGAACTGCAGAAAGAAGGAACAAAGGTGAAGAAAGAGGCAAACGTTGTGCAGAAAGAGGGAAGAGAGATATGAAAGAGGCTCAGAGATTGCAGAAAGAAGCAAGAGGAATACAGAAAGAAGCAACAGAGGTACAGAAAGAGGCAAGAGGGGTCAAAAAGAGGGGAGAGGGGTGCAGAAAGAGGCACATGGGGTACAAAAAGAGGATGGATGGGTGGAGAAAGAGGCAAGAGGGATGCACAAAGAGTTGTAGAAAAAGTGAGAGATGTAGAAAGAAACAAAAGAAGTGCAGAAAGAAGGAAGAAAGGTGTAGAAAGAGGCAAGAGGGGTACCGGAAGGGGGGTGTTAAAGAGGCACGAGGGGTGCAGAAAGAAGCAAGAGAGGTGAAGAAAGGAGCAACAGTGGTGCAGAAAGAGGGAAGAGGAGTGGAGAAAGAGAAAAGAGAAGTGCAGAAAGAAGCACCAGTGATGCAGAAAAGGTGTAGAGGTATGGAGAAAGATGCAGGAGGGTTGCAGAAAGATACAAGAGAGGTGCAGAAAGAAGGAACAGAGGTACAGAAAGAAGCAAGAGAAGTGCAGAAAGAAGCAACATAGGTGCAGAAAGGGGAATGAGGGGTGGAGAAAGGCAGGAGAAGGTCAGAAGGAAGCTGCAGAGATGCAGAAAGGGGTATGTGGTGTAGTGATTGAAGCAAGAGGGGTACAAAAAGAAGCAACAGAGTTGCATAAAGAAACAAAAGAAGTATAGAAAAAAGGAACAGTGGTGTAGAAAGAGGCAAGAGGGATGCAAAAAGTAGGAAGAGAAGTGCAGAAAGAGGCACAAGGCTTGCAGAAAGAAGTGACAGAGGTTCAGAGAGAAGAAAGAGAAGTACAGAAAGAAGCAACAGAGGTGCAGAAAGTGACATGAGGGGTGGAGAGGCACAAGAAGTGCAGAAAGAAACAGAAGTATAGAAAGAAGGAACACGGGTGCAGAAAGGGGCAAGAGGGGTGCATAAAGAGGTGCAATGGTTGCAGAAAGAAGGGACAGAGGTGCATAAAGAAGCAAGAGAAGTGCCAAAAGAAGCAACAGGGGTGTAGAAAGAGTGATGAGAGGTGGAGAAAGATACACGAGAAGTATAGAAAGAAGCAATAGAAATGCAAAAAGGGGGAATGGGGTGGAGAAAGAGGCAATAAGGGTGCGGAAAGAAGCAAGAGAGGTACAAAAAGAAACAAAAGAAGAGCAAAAAGAAGGACAGAGGAACAGAAAGAGTAAAGAGGAGTTCAGAAAGAGGGAAGATGGATTCAGAAAGAAGCATGAGTGGTGGAGAAAAAGCAAGAAGACTACAGAAAGAAGCAACAGAGATGCAGAAAGAGGCAAGAGTGGTACAAAAAGAGGAAAGATGGGCACATAAAGAGGCACAAGGGGTACAGAAAGAAGCAAGAGAAATGCAGAAAGAAACTAAAGAAGTACAGAAAGAAGGAACAGAGGTGCAGAAAGAGGCAAGAGGAGTTCAGAAAGGAGGAAGAGAGGTGCAGAAAGAAGCATGAGTGGTGCAGAAAGAAGCAAGAGAGCTGTAGAAAGAAGCAAGAGGAGTGCAGAAGGAAGCAAATGAGGTGCAGAAAGAGGCATGATGGGTGCAAAAAGAGGAAAGAGGGGTACAGAAAGGCACAAGGGTTGCAGAAAGAAGCAAGAGAAGTGGAGACAAAGGCATCTTGGGTGCAGAACAAGGGATGAGGGGTGGAGAAAGAGGCAAGAGAAGGGCAGAAAGAAGCAACAGAGATACAGAAAGGGGGGAAGAGGGGTGGAGAAAGAGGCAAGAGAGGTACAGAAAGAAACCAAAGAAGGCAACAAAGAAGGACGAGAGGTGTAGAAAGAGGCACAAGTGGTACAGAAAGAAGCAAGAGAGGAACAGAAAGATCTAAGATAAGTGCAGTAAAAGCAACAGAGATGCAGAAAGAGGGAAGAGGGGTGGAGAAAGAGGCAAGAAAAATGAATAAAGAAGCAACAGAGATGCAGAAAGGGGGAAGTGGGGTGGTGATTGAAGCAATAGGGCTGCAGAAAGAAGCAAGAGATTTGAAAAAATAAACAAAAGAAGTGCGGAAAGAAGGAACAGATGTGCAGAAAGTGGCAAGAGGGGTGCAGAAAGAGGCACAAGGGGTGCAGAAAGCAAGAGAAATGCAGAAAGAAACAAAAGAAGTACAGAAAGAAGGAACAGAGATGCAGAAAGAAGCAAGAGGACTTCAGAAAGAAGGAATTTGGGTGCAGAGAGAAGCATGAGTGGCGCAGAAAGAAGCAAGAGGAGTGCAGAAGGAAGCAACAGAGGTGCAGAAAGAGGCACAATGGGGCCAAAAAGAGGAAAGAGGGGTACATAAAGAGACAAGTGTTGGAGAAAGAAGGGTACAGAGGTGCAGAAAGAATCAAGAGAAGTGCAGACAGAAGTATCTTAGGTGCAGAAAGAGGGATGAGGGGTGGAGAAAGAGGGAAGAGAAGGGCACAAAGAAGCAACAGAAATGCAGAAAGAGGGAAGAGGGGTGGAGAAAGAGGCAAGAAGAGTGCAGAAAAGAAGCAAGAGAGGTGCAGAAAGAAACAAAAGAAGTGTAGAAAGAAGGAAGAGGGGTGCAGAAAGAGGCAAGAGGAGTGTAGAAAGAGAAGAAGGGTGCAGAAAGAGGCACAAGTGTTACAGAAAGAGGAAATATGGGAACAGAAAAGTCTTAGATAAGTGCAGAAAAAGCAACAGAGATGCAGAAAGAGGGAAGAGAGGTGTAGAAAGAGGCAAGAGAAATGAATAAAGAAGCAACAGAGATGCAGAAAGCGGGAAGTAGGGTGGAGATTGAAGCAAGAGGGCTACAGAAAGAAGCAGGAGATTTGCAGAAATAAACAAAAGAAGTGCAGAAAGAAGGAACTGATGTGCAGAAAGTGGCAAGAGGGGTGCAGAAGGTAGTAAGATGAGTGCAGAAAGAGGCACCGGTATTGCAGAAAGAAGCAACAGAGGTGCAGAAAGAGGGATGAGAGGTGTATAAGGAGGTGAGAGAAGTGCAGAAAGAAGCAAGAGAGGTACATAAAGAAACAAAAGAAGAACAGAAAGATGGAACAGAGGCACAGAAAGAGTGGTTCGGAAAGAGGCACAAGGGGTGCAAAAAGCAGCAAGAGATGTGCAGGATGAAACAAAAGAGGTGCAGAAAGAATGAACAAAGGTGCAGAAAGGGGCAACATGGGTGTAAAAAGAGGGAAGAGGGGTAGATAAAGAGGCAAGGGGGTGCAGAAAGTAGCATGAGAGCTGCAGAAATAATCAAACAAAGCGTGGAAAGAAGGAACGAAGGTGCAGACAGAGGTAAGAGGGGTTCAGAAAGAGGCAAAAAGGGGTACAGAAAGAAGTGAAAGGTGCTGAAAGAAACAAAAGAACTACAGAAAGAAGGAACAAAGGTGCAGAAAGAGGCAAAAATTGTACAGAAAGAAGGATGAGGGATATGAAAGAGGCACAGAGATTGCAGAAAGAAGCAAGAGGAATACAGAAAGAAGCAACAGAGGTACAGAAAGAGGCAAGAGGGGTCAAAAAGAGGGAAGAGGGGTGCAGAAAGGCATTTGGGGTACTGAAAGAGGATGGATGGGTGGAGAAAGAGGCTGGGGGTTCAAGCAAGAGAGCTGCAGAAAGAAAAAGAAGTGCAGAACGAGGAACAAGGGGGGCAAAAAAGGAAAGCGGGGTACTGAAAAGGCACACTGTTTGCTGGAAGAAGGGTACAGGGGTGCAGAAAGAAGCAAGAGAAGTACAGACATGAGCATCTTAGGTGCAGAAAGAGGGATGAGGGGTGGAGAAAGAGGCAAGAGAAGGGCAGAAAGAAGCAACAGAGATGCAGAAAGAGGGAAGAGGGGGGAGAAAGATGCAAGAAGAGTGCAGAAAGAAGCAATAGAGGTGCAGAAAGAAACAAAAGAAGCGTAGAAAGAAGGAAGAGAGGCTCAGAAAGAGGCAAGAGGAGTGTAGAAAGAGAAGAAGGGTGCAGAAAGAGGCACAAGTGGTACAGAAAGAAGCAATATAGGAACAGAAAAGTCTTATATAAGTGCAGTAAAAGCAACGGAGATGCAGAAAGAGGGAAGAGGGGTGAAGAAAGAGGCAAGAAAAATGAATAAAGAAGCAACAGAGATGCAGAAAAGGGGGAAGTGGGGTGGAGATTGAAGAAAGAGGGCTGCAGAAAGAAGCAGGAGATTTGCAGAAATAAACAAAAGAAGTGCAGAAAGAAGTAACAGATGTGCAGAAAGTGGCAAGAGGGGTGCAGAAGGAATGTTGTGAAGGTATCTAGGACCCTAATTAAATATTCCAGATTTATGCCCTTATATGGTTATAATAAAACATGTCCTTATAAAGGCATAAGAATCATATCCATATTTAGTCATAGCCCATGCAGTCCAAATACGGCAAGGCTACTTCCCTAGACTCCTAGAAAGTACAACGCGTTCTTTAAACAAACCAAACCTCCAGCAGCCTGGGAATCCCCCTGCTTTTGTTTTGATTTGTCATAGAACTCCTGAGAGTCATGAAGAACTGCCAGTTCTTAGTGACAGTCCTTAGTGACGTCTTATGTCCAACCTTACGTCAAACACGGCACCTTCCAGGTATAAAGATACCAACACTTGCCTTAAGCAACACACGGTGGTTGGGAGCAGAGCGACGACCTACTTGCCCAAAGCCCAGCTGTTGCGAGAGCCAAAGGAAGCCATCTCTCCCCTTTGACACACCGGGAAAGAAGCTGCCTTTTCTCACGCCAAGAAATCCAGCTCTGGTGTTTCCAGTCACCCTTGCGGGTGACTGGGAGATTGAGTCCTAAGAACGAGATACAAGACCTCCTTCATTATATAACCAAGGTACGGAGCTGATTAAAATCTTAAAGAGAATTCTTGATTCAGATTCGTGGCAAAAATCTACTTAACTTAAAACTGCAACTTACTTACTCCTTCCCACGTATTAGGCTTAGGTCAGGTACACCGGGGTAGGCGTATCTTAGAAGCACCAGTTGAGTTTGTTAGTCAATGTTTTTGTGTATGTAAATATGTTATCCATTTTAAAGTATCATATGGCTAAGAAACCATATCAATGCTTTTACAGTATTATTTTATAATACTCCTTTTACTGTACGCACTTTACTTCATGATAAGTATTTCAATTGTGGGAATTCATTTCTCTTGCATGAGAAAGAAGACTGCTCATTAAAATAACACCTTTTATTGAAAACGCCCGTCTCTCTATTTCTCTGCACTCTGGTGAAATTAAGCATGCACGATTGACTGAGTGAAATAGCTGTCTATTGTTTTCACACGACTCTGGAGATATACTCCTTATTCTGGGGGAGCAAAGTTGTCATGTTATATGGTTGTCAGAAGCTAATCCCTTCTTGTCTGAATCAGGGAAGTTAACCCCTCCGTGTTCATTCGAAAATGTTTCTAGTGACCTCTGAGCTAGCTGGCAAAACTAATTAAGTCTAACATAGTCAGTAGAGACCTAGAGGACTTCAGTCCTACGTCTACACTGCTGTTTGTTATTCCAATGCGCAGAGCCTATTGGGAATATAGGAACTACACTACATGGCGCCCAACGTTTGGTAAGGCGATAATCTAACGTAAGATACTAGAGTAACTCAGTCGTGCTTTTCACACAGACCCCCTTTTTCCCATAAAAACTCCAATAGACGTCTGGAGTGGGTGAAAGGTCAATATCCGCCAGAACTTAGTAGGAAGAGATTCCTATGTATTAGTTTTTGGTTTAATCAATGTTGAAGGATACAGTGTTCCAAAATATTGTGCACCTAATCTTTGTTTCCTTGAAACTTGATCTGCAAACTTTCAGTCAGAAAAATGACGGAAAGTGAAGAAGAAAGAGATAGAGATGCTATGGCAGCTCAACTCTTAGCGGATGACACAGTTATCCAAGATAATGACCCGAATGCAATAATCATCCCGGTCAATATAAGAAAAACCATAACTATAAAACTTATAGAAAATGGAGTATCATCAAGAGGTGGTACAGTCGTATTTGTGTTAGAGGCACATGAATTTCGGCAGACAGATGTATTCTATTCCTGGATACATTTTCCAGCAGCACATGCTGTAACACATGAGTTCCACTACTACAAAATAGCGGAAGCTCCAGAGGAATACTCTCCTTTCGAGTAAGTTGAAATTCCACTAACATACCAAGAGCACCTGCTCTGGTTTAATGGTGCCCTAAAACATCAAAATCACATAACCAGGCTCGGTCCACTAGGTAGACCAGGAGCCACATGGCCGGTTCTAGCCAGCTACACACCACACCCCGACATTGAAACAATGTCAGACAGAGAACTTTTAGTTCAGTTAAAATAACTAATTAAAATACATAGACAATTGGTCCATTATGTCATGTGGACTACAACAGTCCAACCTGCAATTAGAATTCCACAAAACACCCCCCAACAGGGAACACAAACAAAATTACACCACAGAATATACTGAGTCTATTATTGATTAGATGATATATAACAAAGATGTAAGCAAAACAGAAAGAAAAGAGGAGAGGGCAGGAAGACTAGAACCTACGGTAGAACGAGATTCTTAAAAATATCAAAACAAAAATACCTTGTTTACTCAAAAGTAGTGCTTTTCAGTCTATAGTCCACATCAGGAGTCTATAAGGTGGCTTTCCAAGTGTCGGAAATCTTTGTAAAGGCTTGTTGTATAATTTGGCCGAGTCTTCAGAGCCGATTTGGGTTAGTAATTAAATAAAAATAAAGAGAGGGGAGGGAGAAGGAGAATACACAATGAGGTGCCTGAACAGGTATAAAAGTAGGCAAAACTAAGTCTCTTGGTGCTTTAGACTTACTTGTTAGGTCTCGGAAGCTATCAGATGTGGGTGATGCAGAATCATTAGGAACAGTGTTGCCTCGTAGTAGAAAAATATTTATAGATCATGTAAATCTGAAACATGTAAATCCAAAAGAGGCTTCATAAGTCAAAATATAAACCAGGGGTGTGAAATACCCTCAAGACATAGCAAAGCGGAAACATGATTGTTCACATAGTATGTGGGGTCATAATACCAATAGGTCCCTAAATGATACTATCAACTGTCAATGACAAGAATAGATTACATAACCTGTGGAGAAGACAAGATTCACCTATCATCATAGGCTATTACCTGTGTTAAAATCAAATGTCCAATGGATATATTATATATACCACTTTAGACGAAGATGTGGGCACTGGACATCAGTAGGCCTAGGAGGGAGACAAAGAAATGAGCTAACAGACAGAAATAGGGCAGATAAGCCAAAAGCGGTAAACAACATGAGAGATTAATAAATCACTAGGCAGAGCCTATGACTATTGTGACACAATATATTTTCTGTCTGTCTTTTAAGCAAGTCCCATTCTATATAGAATGAGCTAAAAAATAGTATGGTTCACATGCTGATCAGTACTCTTGATCCTATAAGGGTCACTCTCCCTACCCGAAAAAACAAAGGAAAAATAGTACTCAATGTTATATAAGCTATCCCTGCTACAGCAAAAAGGAAGTTCAATCAGTGCACTGTGTGCATTACAAGTAACATGGTCCGAGAGTTATGAGTGCAAAGACAGGCCGGTAATACATACCTAACTAATCCACCCCATGTTAGTGACAACGTCTTGTCTTGAATATCTACGCTCTATGAGGGGAAATTTAAAAAACAGCCTTTCTAAAGTTGCCCTACCGATCGTAATAAATCGTCCTGCAGTCATCCACAGAGCCTTCGTCCTTGCTGGAGTCCGTCACCGATCCACCCAGAAATGGTTGTAGTATAACTGACTATATTTATAGTCAGACTAATAAGGGGAGATTGGATGCACCTGAAATTGACGCGCGAGATGCTAAAACATGCAACCCAGCTTTAGTATTGACTTTGTATGAATGTACGGCGGCCATCTATAAGTGTATAACAACACACTATTTTTGATGAATATAAGCTCATATAAGTAGTTAGAGAAGTTTTGGGATATCCTCCGGCATGTAAAAAGGGAGAGTAACAACCCCTGATAGCGTGTGAATGTATACTTGTGCCCTGTTTTATATTCTAAGAGCATGAATAAGTTATTAATATAATGGCTCGTATAAGAGCCTGATCGATGAAAATCCTATTTAATGTCCTAGCTGTACCCCACCGTAGAGCGGCTACCCATTACTACAAAATTGAGGTCGGTACTTCTTTTTACAGTCCCCAATACATCATTCCATGATAAATAAATAGGGACATGAAATGCCCAACGTAGCCTGTATTGCAGGGTTAGGAAGCACCACCTGCATAATGGGACGTGAATAAGCCTAAAGGGTAAAAAACCTCTTCGTTTTCCCAGTTATTATACCAGATGGGGCCGTAAATATCTAATCCTAACAAGAGGTCAGTTGCATTGTTTTCAAATTCCGTTAAACCGCGCTCTGATGGATGACTGGAGAAGGACCGGACTTTCGGAGCCTGAGGTACAGGGTTCGAATCCACCTCCAGCACCTCCCGTGTCAAAACTAACAATTTTAAATATGCACTCTAAACACTTAAAGTCTCAAGCAGTAATGTTAGATAGAGCGATGAGAACGTTTTTTAAACTGAATTAATGGGTTTTGTTTAAGGATATAAACGTTCCCATATCCAATGGTCCTCAGAGTAACACAAACAAGTAGGGGGAGAGAGAAAAAAATCCAAGGAAAAGAATATGTACTTGTTAAGGAAAAGGAATGAGACAAACAAAATGAAAAACACATAGTATAACAATACATTTCAAATGAAAACGAACATTAAATATGCATAGTATGCTGAAATGCAATGGAAATATTATACAATATTTTCATAGTGATGAATTCAAAAGGTCAATTGTATACAGTAAGTTAATCATGTTTTCTATTTTTGCATAATACAGTCAGACAATCATGTTTTCTAAATCTACACAGTGAAATTCCAAAGTGAAATAAGGAATACAGGAAAGAAAAACTATTAACCATGTGTATGTCAACTGAAGTGAGGTGATTGAGAATTCATGAGAAACACATGTGTCATGGTTTCAATGTCCGTTCCTAACGGCAAAATTAAAAATGGACTGTTTGTTAATATGTCATTAAGTTTAAGCCAAGATAGGAAAGGGAAGAACTAATCGAGGAAGTAATGTAGTTCATCCTCAGTGTTATGGCCGAGTTCAATGCAGCGCAATCTGCATATCCAGCCTGCCTCTCGTTGTCTCAGGGCAAGTTCTCTATTGCCTCCCCTTGGATGGGCAGGCTGATGGTCAATGCCAAAGAACCACATATTGTCCGTATCTTTATGGAATTCCCGCATATGGAAAGTCAGAGGGTGTCTCAGGTCCCCGTTGCGTCTTGCACGCACATGTTCCTGAATGCGGATCTTAAGGGCTCTTTTTGTACTGCCTACGTAGATTTTGTTGCAATCACACCCCAAAATATATATCACAAATTTGGTGTTGCAATTAATCAAGTGGTCTATTTTGTAAGTTTTTTTGGTGTTAAAACAGAACTCTTTGGTTCTGTTTCTCCCTAATGGACACATGTTGCAGTCACTGCATGTGTAAAAACCTTTTGTCGAAGGCACAAGCCAGTTGGGCTGTCTACCAGATTCAATGTAGCTCGGGCACAGAATGTCACAGAGGTTTTTGCCCCTCCTGTAACATATTTTAGGGGTCTTAGCCACCGAGTCCTGTAGGCTCGGTATGTCGGCAATGAGGTGCCAATGTTTCCTCAAGGTGTTGAATATTTTGCTACTTTGATCAGAGAACTGCATGCTGAAGGCCAAAGGTCTATTACTATTTGTCTTTGTACATGTGGCTGCTAAGGTGCTTTGTCTTGTTGTTTGCAACACTTTTATGTTTGCCTTCCTGAGGGTATTCTTTGGATAACCCCTATCATGGAAGCGTTTTTCTGTTTCCTGGATATTCTGGAGGAAAGTATCCTCAGTGCTGCAATTGCGGCGCATACGGATCATTTCCCCGTACGGAATGTTCTCTATTACATGTCGGGGGTGAGCACTCTCATAATGTAGTATACTGTTACAGGCAGTCAGTTTGCGATGTGTGCAGCTATGGATTTTGTTATTCTCCACAAAGAACGTAATGTCCAAAAAATCAATAGCACGTTGGTTATGTGCCATTGTAAATCGGACATTAAAGGGGTTGGCATTGAGAAACTCGAAGTATTGCATCAGGTCTGGGGTAGGCCCATCCCAGATCATAATCACATCATCGATGTACCTACCCCAGAATATTATGTTGTTCATCCATTTGGCTGCATGGCGTCCCCAGGCATGCTCCCGCTCAAACCAGCCCATAAAAAGGCCGGCGTAAGCGGGAGCAAATTTTGAACCCATCGCAGTTCCCTGCTTCTGGTGGTACCATCTAGAGTCATGTAAGAAAAAATTCTTTGACAGAATGATTTCCGTCATTTCAAGGAGGACGCCATTATGTAATAAATGGTCTGCTGTTCTCCTATCCAAAAAGCTCTCCAAGGCTCTTATCCCAAACTCCTTTTTTATACAGGTATAGAGCCCAACAACATCTAAGGTGACAAAATTGAGCGTATCTGACCAGATGAAGTCCTCCAATTTTCCAAGTATATCCTTAGTATCTCTCAGATATGCTGGGAGATTCTGTACCATAGGTTGAATAAATGTATCCACATACTCTGAAAGTTTTTCTGTGGGTGAATTAACCCCCGAGATGATCGGGCGGCCTGGTGGAAAGAGGCCACCCTTATGAATTTTTGGTAGTATGTAGATACAGGGAAAGGATGGGGCTGAAACAGTTAGGTATCTACATTCTTCTTCACTTAGTAAGCCCGTCTCGCGCCATTCCACTAGCCTCATGTTGATGTAAGAAGTGAGGGACTCAATTGGATTATTCTTGAGTTTGGTGTAACAGGTGGTATTTGATAACTGGCGATCGATTTCGCCCATGTAGTCTTCCCTATTCATAATGACCACGTTGCCACCCTTATCCGCCTCGCGGATGACAATGGTGGTGTCCAAGTGGAGGTTTTTTAGGGCTTCAGATTCTTTATGTGTAAGATTGTGTTTGTGTGGACCAGGGCGTGTTGGATCCCCCAAGACTTGATAGAAGCCCTGAGTGACCTTTTCACGGAAAATGTCAATGTTTGGATGAGTACCTGTCGGAATGAATCTGGACCTCGGTTTGAGCCCACTTTCAATTGTAATATTTTCTACAATGTTAAGTTCACTTCTAACATTTTCAATATTAACAGAAGTCTCAAGTTCCACAGTCATCATTGCTTGAATGGTGTTTATTTCATTCACATTATAATCTGTAACATAATTCACATTGTTTACAGTTTCATGATATGTGGGATTGCGTGAAAAGTGATCTTTTAATTTTAACAGTCTAGTAAATTTCATCAAATCCACAAATAGATCTACATCCCCTCCTACTTGGTTTGGGCAAAAACCTAATCCCTTACTAAGGACTGAAATTTCCTCCTGCTTAAGTTCTCTCTTGGACAGGTTAACAACAATAGAACTTTTTGACCTATCCTCTTCTGAACGGGCTATTGTTGTTGATTCCCCGTCTTTTTGGATCTTGGTAGTCTCCCCACTGGTTCCAGATTTGGTTTTTTGGAATTTCTGTTTACGTTTCTGCCAGTTCCTCCCTCCCCTTCTTGTCTTGGATGTTCTCTGTGTGTCGGTCGTGCCCCAAGTCTCAACCTCTCCATCTCCAATAAAAAATTACTAGACCTGGTTTCTGGCTCAGTGGTACCTAGAGGTTCGATTGAGGAAGCAGAGCTTGCTGCTGATGAAATTGAAGTTATGCTACTTGCGGTGCTCAGCTCTGGAGTATCTACTCTTTGTCTTTTGCCCTCTCCAGGGACTTTCACTTTGACATACTTATGGGCAAAGGTATAAACCCTCCCATCTTTGTAGTCTTTGTCGTCCCTTCTAATTTTCTTCAGTTTTTTGTCTCTAAGATAGATTTGATGTTTTTCCAAAACACCATCTAATATGGCATAGTTTTTCTTAACCACATCTTTCAGTTCAGATAAAGCTTATAGATAAATTGTTCTCCATAGTTCTGTTCTCCCAACTCATTTAGCTGAAATGCTTCTAGACTACTATATGGAAGACATTAGTGAAATGCTTACCAGGTGGCTTGAGAAATCACCTCTCAAGTTACTCTCCGTCTGTCTTTTCAGCGTCCGTGGTTTTAATCAAATGTGCAAATTAGGCCTTTTGTTGTTTATGTTTGTATAGGTTGGTTTTTTAAAATACAGGCCTATTTTTAATCAAGTATGTCGAACTTACATTTCTCAGGCTGAAAACTGAGTTTATGTAAGTGCTGTTAAAACCTTGTGTGTAATTTGTTGTGTTGTATTAATATTTATTGTAAATATGTTTGTATTAACAGCCCTGAAGAAGTCCCAGTGGGACGAAACGCATCGGCTGTACGGTGTTAACGGTTGAAAATAAAGACTTATTGAAAAAACAAGAAAAACATCATCTTTCCGTGATTTATTAGTAATACTGTGTCTTGATGAAAATTGTGGTGCACCTTTGCGGTTGTTTCTCCATTCTGCATCAAACCATTTTCAAGTATTTCCCTTTTTTGCTCCCACAGTTTTTAGGAGGTGAGTAGCCACATTACCTAGAAGAGCCTCGAAGTTCTTGATTATTACGTCTGGCTCATTTGAGGGGGTTAAGCAAGCATCTAACCTTTGTTTGTTTGTTTTGAAAATCTCCGCCTCTAAGTGACTTACATCTACCTTATCCCACTTTAAGGTGACCCCCCTGATTCTGGCTAAATTTGATTGGATGGTCCACAGACTGTGTTCTCTTGAAAACGGGACACAGACTCAGAATTAGGTGGTTATGGTCGCTAGCTGGGTTTGCCTCAATCTGAAAATCATTAATAAGATGAGTATATTTTCTGGAAACTAAAGCAAAATCAATTACACTCATCTGACCTCATCTGACCTCCCGTACCATGGAAGGTAGGGATACTCAAAAATCTTGAAAAGTTGGACATATCCATGGCACAAAGGTCATTAATCATTATAATATTATTTAAGGCTTTTCCTTGTTTTATTTATTTATTTATTTATTTATTTGTTGACATTTCTAAAGCGCAACATTTACCCGTGGGCGTCTTGGCGCTAACTGCAGTTTTTTGTCATTGGGAAAGCTGAACATCGTTGTGGGAAGGCTACTGCTCAAAGAGCCAAGTTTTTAGTTGTTTACGAAACTGGAAAAGAGAAGGGCTTTGCCTGATATGTCGGGGGAGAGTATTCCATAGTTTCGGGGCAGCCACCAAAAAGCGGCGATCGCCCCAAGAAACTGTTCTGGCCCGTGGAACAGTTAACTGCTGGAGAGTGGCTGATCGGAGCGGTCTGCCTGGTTTATAAAGTTGGAGTTGCTCTTTTAGGAAGTATGGACCTTGATCGTTCAAAGCCTTATAAACTATGCATAAGGATTTAAAGTGTATTCTGTTCCTGATTGTAAGCCAGTGATATTCCTTTATAACTTTTGATGTGGGCTCAAACTTTGTTTTTCTTGCGAGTAGGCGAGCTGCCGCATTTTGAATGGATTGAAGTTTCCCTATGACTCTAGATTGTGCGTTAAGGAATAATCCGTTACAGTAGTCCAAAGTGGACAGGACTAATGAGCTAACCAAAGTTTTGATGGCTGTTTCTTGGGAGAAAAGGACGAATCTTCCTAATCATCTTCAATTTAAAATGGGCTGTGGATGCTGTTTTATTAGCGTGGTCCATAAAATTTAGTCCATCATCGAAAATGATGCCCAAATTCCTCACCTTGGCTGTTGGGATTGGGGGAATGCCAAAAGTTTCTGGCCACCAGTTTAATGGCCAACTTGGGAGAAGGGGTCCAAAGATGACCACCTCAGTTTTATCTGAGTTCAGTCTTAAACAATTGCTAGCCATCCATTCTCCTATATCTAACAGTTTTGAGTGCTTAAAGTGTGCAAATAGCTGATCATTTAGATCTACTAAACCACAAACTCTGGAGCCACTAAATTTACACAAACTACAGTTAAAATCACCTACCCACATGATAAAAAGAGGAAATATAGTATTGGTTACTTTAACAATCTCATCCTGTAATTTTTCAATGACGACTGTGACATGGGAATCGAATATATTATAGTACCAATTGATTAAAAGCAAAGACACCAGGATTAAGTCCTTAATCACAAGCAATTGGTACCAGGGAGATTCCGCCAGTGTGACAGTTTTTATCCTATTATGCTGTACCGAAATAGCTGTCATAAGACCGCCCTTGGCTCTTCCAGCATGTGAGGGTTCAGCACAAACATTGAAAATTTGATAGCCATCCAGGCCAAGGTCCCCTCTGCTCCAAGTCTCCTGGAGGCAGATTATATCGAAAGATTCGACAAATGTTAACCATACCGGGTCCTCTAACCTCCGTGAGAGACCAGCTATGTTCCATGAGATCAAGCGAAAGGAGTAACCCTCAGCCAAACTATCTACTTCCTCCAGGGGTACTGTAACTTTCAACTTGGCCGCGTCACTCCCTCTTGGAATTGCCACCATTAGGCTAGTGTCTGCAGCCAGAGGGACCGATTCTACCTGTCTGGTGTTAACTCTCCCACCCTGTGGTGAGGTACAGTCAAGATGCGCACGATCCCCAGTCAAAGGCCCGTTTGACACTGGTGGTCAATCAACCATCTCCAGACAGCTATACCTGTTCGTAGTTGGGATTCCTCTCCAGGTATCCCTAAAAACTGGTTCCCTAATAGGATATCTGGTGAAATTTCCTCCCCAATCCTCCCTGATAGAATATCTGGTGGGATTACCTCCCCAATCCTCCCACTCTCTTCCTAAATCTCGATGGCCTACTCAATGCTAATTCTCTTCATTGGCTAAATCATTATGGGACCCAGGGAGATAGAAAAAAGAGAGTTGTTTTGTATCTATGCCTTCGTTGTTGTCTTGAGTACCCCATGAACAAATATGATTCACTGTGCGTGGATCCTTAAAATGAACTAGGACGCAGTCACCCTGGATTGATTTCCTTCCATGCCCCACCCAGGGAGCCCTTCGAACCATTAGGATCTTACTCGTCCAATAGGGTGGTAATGGTCGATTTTTATTAATCCAATATTGGACCTTGTTCTTTAGTGCCCAGGTAGGTTCCTCTGTGGTGTTTAGCAACTCCGGGATGCCAGTCATCACCACCACAAAGGGGCTAGCCTCGGGGGGGAGATTAACAGTGAGTCTACTATTGGAAACTCCCCTATAAGAATCCCTGTTAACATCTGTCGGAGGAGCTTTGGGGGTATTACTAACCCTCCTGACCTGCGCAGTGGTTCTTTGGGGTTATCTGTAGTTTTCTTCTCTGCTGCTGCAGGGGTTTTCAATGTTACATTAAGCCCTACAGCCGCAGTTTTTGTTACTTGTGGACCCGCTGATTTATCGGTAAATAGTTTGTTTCCCCCAATCTTTGGTGTCCCAGGGGTTAATGGGTTTTTTCTTTTTGAGAGGGCAATTAATTCAGCTAGATGTTTTTCATTATGCTGTAATCTAATTTCTATCGGGGAGAGATAAGATTTAAATAACTCTCCCATTTTTAGGTCTCGCCTTTTCCATTCCGAAGGAATGGAAAATGGAGAGAATTCAAGTGCTCAAAATACTCGTCAAACCAAGGCTTTTTTGGTGCGATTTTCTTCGAGTTCACGTGAATCACGTGACCAAACAAGCACGTGCATCAGCCTCCCTCCCTCCCTCCTAATTGTATTTTTTCACGGCCGCCACCACATCAAAGGGCTTCTCCCAGCGTGTGCTCGTCGGCTTCTCCTCCCCTAATTATTCATGGCTGGCCGGCCGTACTTTCAGTTTCCCGGCCGCTCTTGTTTAGTGGGGCATGCATTATCAGGTATGTGTTGGTGACGATTTACACAGAACGCTTGTTGATGACCCTGGTCTGCTCAGCTAGTGCGCACTCCCGCAGATCGACTTTCTGTTTGGTGTGTTTCCCGCCAGGCTTCCTATCACATCACTTTTTTTTTTTTTTGCCCGGGACCCCTGCCAGCACATTCTCAGAACCCACAATGCTGCTACGCAATGAGGCTTATCCGTTCTTTTTAGTCCCCTTGTATGCACAGGCGTGTCATTTATTTATTATGTCTGCATCTAAGAACAGGATGCTTGTCTCAGACTGCAACTTCTGAAAGTTGGGGTTATTCAGCTGAACGCGAGCCATGCCTTCTCCTTTGCGATACGTGCATTTAAAGCAAGCCATATATGGGTACTGTGTACTTTTCGTTTTGAGAAGGCGATAATCTGACGACATTTGATATAACGGTGCAGCCGCATGGGTCTGTTTGTTTTCTGGATACCGTTATGCAGTTGAAAGGGGAGGGTTTATGGAGAGTGCATACTTTCAGACATATTCTGGATGTTTTTATTTTTGCAGTCGCAAAGCAACCAAACTATCGTCTGTCACAAACGAAACATGACATGTCATTTCGTATTTTTTATTATTAACTATTTGATTCTAATAACTATCCATTTGTCCTCTGGAGGAAGTGACACCACCTGCGTCCTTTAATCATCATCAAATTAACTTTATTTCGGTTTGTTTAAGAACCATAAAAGTACATCAAGTAGTGAAAAATACATTTACAATAATAAAATAATACACAATTAAATCTCATTTTGAATAAAAGCAGTTAATATGTGGTTTTTAGGGAATTGGAAAAAAAAAAACAATAAAGCAAGAAAATGCATTGATTAAGTATTCAAAACACAGTAAAAGCATAGTCTTACTGAATTAAAGTAGCTTAATTCTACTGGATCAATCTCCGTCTATTTAACCACATTGAAAACAAGAATTTAGAAATAGCAGTAACTATTAGTGTATTAGTATCGGATTTTAAAATTCTAAAAAACTCTACATAATTCCTGACTCCTAGGTTCACACATAGCTGTATAATCCATTTTTTCCTGCTAGCAGAATAAGCAGGACAAAACAGTATCACATGGATTAGGGATTCATTTGGATCATTGCAGCCTGGGCAAGGGTGAGCTGGACCCGCTTTCCATTTATTAGTGTAAGAATGGAGGGGTAGTGTGCCATATCTAAACTGAAAATACAGTTTTTTTGCTAAAACAGGTTCTATAATGTCTAATTCCTTCTCAAAGCTGTAGGTAATTTTAAAATCCAGAAAGCTGTCAGTGAGACTAGAAGACCTGGCTGATCGAAGGACCTCTTCTAAGTTGTGATATTTTATAGTCTCAGCCAGAGTTTTCTTTGAGATAGATTTGCATGTGTCCTCCGGGTTGGACCAGAGGTTCTCCATGCGAATCCTAGACGCCTGCTCCCTTATAAAGGATAACCACTTTATCCTCCCTACACTCGGGCGAGCCATCACAGTCTTCAATTCCTCTCTATAGCACGCAAGCTCCGGGACGCTCCACAGTCTGCGCCAATAAAGGAGCGGACGTGAAGCAATAGCTTCTGCGATGGGTCTCAAGTTTAAATCCAACCTTAGAGGAACAAGAGGAGTGTTTTTTGGTAAGGAGAGCAGATGCCTAATAAAATTATTCTCTGTTATACTAATCTCACTCGCTGGACAGTGGCCCCAGAGTTCAGCTCCGTAAAGGGTAGCTGATCTGGTTTGGACTTTATATATTTCCAGTGGAACACTGACTACTTTATGGACACAAGACTTCTGCACCTTGAGAATCCCACCCGTGGACTGTGAAAGGGCTAAATTAGCCTTGGTCATTTGAGTTACCCAACTCATTTTGTCGTTTAAAGTCAGACCTAAGTAGGTGAAATTATTTACCCTTTCCAGTGGTCTTCCATCCATTAACGGGCGTGGGCAATTTATTGTATTGGCATTAAACACCATATACTTTGTTTTGTCTATATTAATCACCAAATTCCTGTTCCTACAGAATTTGGTGAATTGGTCTAACACCCGCTGCATCCCCATAGGTGTTTTAGAAAGGAGCAGGGTGTCATCCGCAAACATAAGTGCAGGGAATTTACCACCAGCTAGATTAGGAGCGTCAATGTTATGAACACTGTTTAGGTCGTCAACAAGGCCATTTAAAAAAAGGGAAAATAAGGTAGGGGCAAGTACGCATCCCTGCCTAACTCCCTTCTCAATAGGGAATGCTCTCGTCAGCTGGCCATATTTGCCATAACGTACCTTAGCATAGGTTCCTTCGTGGAGTCTTTTAAATTGGTGACATAAGTAGGGTGGGATGCCCATTGTTGTTAATATACTCCACAGTTGGTTCCTGTCCACCATGTCAAATGCGGATTTAAGGTCCACAAATGTCAGGTAAAGACTACCCCCTTCCATGACCACATGCTTCCAGTATAATACCTGGAGCCGTAATAGTTGGTCGTAGTGGATGCTTTGGCACGGAACCCTGCTTGCAGATGGGAGAGGATATTGTTCTCACTAATCCAATCTTGCAAGCGCTGCAAAAGTAGTTTGGCGTAGATTTTTTGGGTGACATCAATAAGACTGATTGGCCTATAATTTGATGGGTCCAACGGTGATCCCTTTTTATAAATCGGGATGATTTCGGCCCCCAACCAGGTATTTGGAATCTCTTGACCGTCAAGAATAGCATTAAATATGACGGTCAGGTAGGGGACCCAGATCTTCGGCTCTTCTCTAAACAGATCACCAGGGATCTTATCCAACCCCGGGGCTTTGTTACATTTTAATGCTTGGACTGCAATTGTGACTTCCGACATGGTAAAGGGTGGCGGAAGACATCCAAGATCCAAACTCGAAGATACGTTAAGTGGTACTTTGTGTTGGGGAGCAGGGCTAGAGTAGAGTTTACCAAAGAATGCACGCCAGGCTTCCTCAGCGATGTTAGGATCGATTTTTGCCTTGCCTTCTGGTTTTCCGGTATGAACCAGGTTCCAAAAGGTTCGAGCATCTTTTGTTATTAGGGCCTGTTTAATGGCCTGCCACTTCTCTGTTTCCCATTCGGATTTTGCGTGGGAAAGGAGATTCTTATAGGCTTTCCTTGCAACCATAATGGTAGCTCTATTGCCTTGTTTTAGGGCAGAGATTAAAATAGTCTTCGCCCTCCTGCAGGACTGGTTATACCAGGGATTTGTGGTACGGGCCTGTCGGTTAGTCTGCTTTACCGATTTATAGAAGCTTACCGCTAGGATGAGCATTAAGTCATTATGTATGTTTAGAAGTTTAGCATCTTTATCAGGGGTGTAAGCACTTTCAAGCAGTGTTTTTAATCGCTCTAGTTGGGCAGTGACACTATTATACAGTGATGCCAAATTATCTGCTGATGATTTAATGGAGGCCCAGCGGATTCTCTTGCCACCCTGTAAGATCCTAATATTACTGGAGGGGATATCATCAACTTGATACTCCCCATCGGGAAGTGGCAATTCTAGCTCTGCTACCAAAGGGTTGTGGTCACTTTCTGAGCGGTCAGGTACATGAAAATATCGAATCATGTGCCATGAGGACATACTGACCATAAGATAGTCTATTATTGATGAATGGCCCATTCCACTATAGGTACTCTTTCCTGGGCTATCCCCCGGGAAGCGGCCATTGCAAGCCCTAAGCGAATATGTGTATGTCAATGATGTAAGCTGCATGGCCATAGGTGACCAAGATTTAGTTTGGTAAACATTTGGGGGCGGGATCCGGCAGGCATCATCCTCATCAGTTGTTATTGGGGGAACGCCCCCAAGTGGTTCATAATGACAATTAAAATCCCCCCCCCATTATCACCTTGGTATCACTTGGGAGGGAGTTTAATAAAGCAGTTAAGCACTCTAGAGTACGGGAGACTGCACCCCCCATGACAGGGCGTAAGTAGATGTTAATGATCGCTATTTTGGGTGTGCTAGGACGGGTAAGGAGGATACATAGTATGTCACAAGTGTTAGTATTGATCCTTTTAACCGAGAACGCAAGATGGACACCCACCCATATTGTTAGTCCACCAGATGGTCTGCCTCTAGGACCCTTGGTTGCAAGCTCAGCGTAGGTGGCAAAACCCATTCTGTGGTGGACAGCCCTGGCCCATGTCTCTTGGAATATACAGATACCATGGTTGTCCACATAATCACACCACTCCATATTATCTAGCTTAGCACCCAAGCCCGCCACATTCCATGATATCAACAATACATTTTTATCACTACGAGGCAACTGGTCATTTAACTGGTTAGGGGACATAGTGTTTTCTACAATTTGGTCACCCACTTCAGGCCTCATCTGCACCATAGTGAATTCATGATTGGTTGTAGTGCAATTAACCTCATGTATACTTAAAGGGGGACTGGCACAGTGGAGAGGTGTGGTTGGAAACCTTGTCCTACTCTGGGTGGCCTCCTCTATTAGCCCCCCCCCCAACTACTCCTAAATCTTTCAATAGGGGGGCAGCCATATCGGGGAGTCAATCGCAACCGTCAAGGCCGGAAAGGGCGCCATATCTGTTCAAGGTTTCCAGTGGGGTAAAGGGAATCAGGTGCTCCATATTTCTAGTCCCCTGCAGATGCTCTAGCCCCACAAAGGGCAGACTGCGACCGCTGGCAGGGACTATATTCCACTCTGTATTATTCCTGGTGGGCAAAGGCCTTTGGAGTTGACACATATAGCTATTAGTGGGAGGCATATGGATATTCCTGATATCTTTGGGGTCAGTTATCCCCCCGGTGTAGAGGACAGAGGTCATATACGACCTTGGATAAAAATATGTTAGGTCGTATGGGACTATAGCAGTGTTCAAGTTCCTAGGGGGTCCTGTTAGTATGGACCTGACTGCTTCTGGGTTCCTGAAATTGATAACAACTATGTCTCCCTCAATATTTTTTTCCCTGGTGCCCAGCCAAGGCAGGCGTCTAACATGAATTATCTCCCCTTCGATGTAATACGGGAGAGGTCTGTTTTGTCCTAACCAATGTAAGATCTTATTCTTGAGTTGGGGATAGCCCTCCTTTCTGCCTGCTTCTAATGGGGGGACACCTGTGAGTACAACTACAAAAGGTAGCGACTCTGGGGGTAGTTCAACATTGGGACCGTATTGCTTATCGTTAGTCGGCTTTGCAGGCCTCCCCCTACCCAGTTGCGGGCTCTTGGTGGTAGAATTGGAATCGCTCTTCTGAGGAACTCTTGGAACCTGGGCCACAGATTTTGCAGCTGTTTGGACAGGAGCCTGCACCTGCAGTGACAGTAAGTTTTTCTGCTGGTTGTTATTCATGGGCTTACTGGTTACAGTATTTGCCTTAGCAGGATTCTTGGTCGGGACTACAGAGCTCTGTTTATTGCTAACAGGGGGTTTAGTTGCTCCATTATTGCCACTGTTAGAGCCGTTTGGAGCCGGCGGGTTGGGAACATAGACAATTGGGATCTGGGGTATAGTTGTGGAGTCAATGGTAGGCCTTGGCGAGGTCATGCGCACATTTGTCTTATCAGCGTACAACGCCTCCAGATTACCTAGTCGGTGCTCCACCCTTTTTAGAATATCCAGGATAGGCAGCATGAAAGACCTGAGCAACTGCTCAACAGTGTTCAGGTCGATATTAGTAGAGGGAATGGTTACTGGGCTTGGGGTGGAGACAGCCTCGGTTTCCCTCCCTCGGGTGTTAATGGATTGCATAGGTTGTGGGTTTGGAATTGGTACTGCTATGGGTGTAGTATCAGTTATTACCAGAGTTTTAGATGTAGTACCGCCAGTGGTCCTAAGTTTTGACGGCTTACCAAACTCGGTATGACTAAGCTTGCCTCGTTGAGGAGCGCCTAGCCCCCTCCTCTTTTTAGATGGTGGTGGGCCGTGTGCTATGGACGTAATGAGAGGTCTGCCTGTCCTTTTGGACGGCTCTTTGGGGGGAGGTTTTGGGGCAATGTCTACATTAGGAGAGGGACTGATGTCAGACGAGAGCAAAACATTAGGTGAAGACACAACCAATAAGGAGCCCGTGGGCGGTGGAGTACTTCTGAGGAGTAAAGGAAATTTATCCAAAGATAATGGATCTTCATAAGGTGTGTCAATAATAATGTCCGACATAGTGGATGGAGATGCCAGATCAGTACATGGTCTATTTTTCAGAGACTCAATAGAACGACGACGTTCAATCCTACGTTCAAGTAGTGAGTCATCCTTATCCAAGTCCACAGAAACCCTTGGGAAATAATTATCCAATGTTTTTTTACTGGACCCCACCATGCTGGAGTTCTCAGTGTTAGCAGCCATGAATAAGAGCCTACCTTACAGTCCGGGACCAGTGAAGTCCAAGTACAAGGGTAAGGCTTTAGGGGGGTGGCCCGGCCCGTCCTCGTACGTCCCCGGACGGCCACAGACGGTCCCGCCCTTGTCCCGGGCTTAGCCCGGGCTTCGTCCCGCGTGCGTCCCGCTACGCGATTGACTCAGTCTACTCTTATACCTTTCCTCTGACAAGGGGGCGTGGCCGCTGCGGGAAGAGGCTGCAGCTGGTTTACTTGCCTCGCAGTCCCGCAGCGGTAGGGGGTGGTCCGCAGATCCTGGTGAGCAGGCACAGCGCCTGCGGCGTCCTCGCTGCCCCTGGCAGCAACACAGCGAAGGTCCGACTCCCTCCGAGGTCCAGGCACAGAAAATGCACAAGTGAGTAACACCCGCGCAGCGGGTGTTGCGAAAGGTTATTCCTTTCCGCTGATAAGGGGGCGTGGCCGCTGCGGGAAGAGGCTGCAGCTGGTTTACTTGCCTCGCAGTCCCGCAGCGGTAGGGGGTGGTCCGCAGATCCTGGTGAGCAGGCACAGCGCCTGCGGCGTCCTCGCTGCCCCTGGCAGCAACACAGCGAAGGTCCGACTCCCTCCGAGGTCCAGGCACAGAAAATGCACAAGTGAGTAACACCCGCGCAGCGGGTGTTGCGAAAGGTTATTCCTTTCCGCTGATAAGGGGGCGTGGCCGCTGCGGGAAGAGGCTGCAGCTGGTTTACTTGCCTCGCAGTCCCGCAGCGGTAGGGGGTGGTCCGCAGATCCTGGTGAGCAGGCACAGCGCCTGCGGCGTCCTCGCTGCCCCTGGCAGCAACACAGCGAAGGTCCGACTCCCTCCGAGGTCCAGGCACAGAAAATGCACAAGTGAGTAACACCCGCGCAGCGGGTGTTGCGAAAGGTTATTCCTTTCCGCTGATAAGGGGGCGTGGCCGCTGCGGGAAGAGGCTGCAGCTGGTTTACTTGCCTCGCAGTCCCGCAGCGGTAGGGGGTGGTCCGCAGATCCTGGTGAGCAGGCACAGCGCCTGCGGCGTCCTCGCTGCCCCTGGCAGCAAAACAGCGAAGGTCCGACTCCCTCCGAGGTCCAGGCACAGAAAATGCACAAGTGAGTAACACCCGCGCAGCGGGTGTTGCGAAAGGTTATTCCTTTCCGCTGATAAGGGGGCGTGGCCGCTGCGGGAAGAGGCTGCAGCTGGTTTACTTGCCTCGCAGTCCCGCAGCGGTAGGGGGTGGTCCGCAGATCCTGGTGAGCAGGCACAGCGCCTGCGGCGTCCTCGCTGCCCCTGGCAGCAACACAGCGAAGGTCCGACTCCCTCCGAGGTCCAGGCACAGAAAATGCACAAGTGAGCGTCCTTTAATATTCTTGTCGTTCAGCTGTGTTTTAAGTCAACGATCCTGACTGAGCATGCCCCCAACTCTTTCCTTCTTAGTAGGACTGACCTGTGCGCCACACCCGTTATTTCTGCGACCTCTATGTAAATCTCACTTGACACCGGGAGAATGTAAATAGAGCTCTTATCAACTGGCATGCTTTTGTTTTGGTTATATTGTCCCTGTCATGCGTGCTGCTTTCCTGGCTGAAGTGCCTTGGGCTCAGTTGTATATCGAGATTCTAGCAAGATACACTTGTTTTTGGGGCATTTTTCTTTCGTAATTCCACTTAAAGCTTTTAATGACCGTCAATGATTACAACATGGCTCGAGCCCCAAAACATAATGTTACATTCAACCAGTGTTATGATCATTTTACCCAATAGTATTTTGGATACTATGATTTGTAGTCTTGCTTTCATGTTGCATCTTTGAGCCGCTTAACTGTAATGATCTATTTCGTATTGGTTTTACTTGATCAATATAAATGTATCGTTGTTCACTACATGCAGTCAGTCCAGCGCCAAACGACCCGCACCGTAATTGGGTTTTACAGAAACCCCTTATAACTGGGCAATGCAATTTAATAAGGGTCTGGCAGGTAGCACGGGATGAGGCCATGTCCATTTAAGTGTGTTATTTTCTCAACGCGAAGACTGATTGAAGTCCATGGAACAGGCTCTTTTTGCGAGTGAATGTAACCGAGAACGGAAATAGGTGGTTTGAGGTCACAGATTCAGCTAGCTTTGCTGCGATGCACGCACTCCTTTTCCGCTGTGTTGCGGTTAAAACTTCTTAAGTAAATATTATTGAAAGTGGTTATGGTGCAGGTCGACTTACTTGCAGCATTTCTGCAAAGTTGTTGTCTAATGTCACATTTAACTGATGCAGAGAAACTATTAGTATTTTTATGTGACATGAAGAAAAGCTTTTTATTGACATGTAAAAAGAAACAGCTTTTTTCTTCTGTTTTTTTTGTTCGTTCGTCTCGTTGGTGCAGTATCACATCCCTTTTTAATATAGCTCCATACTCAGCTGGTCTAAAAAGAAAACATTACTTTTTATTCTTGCTCGCAGAAAAACCACACACACAACCACACACCCAACCACACACACAACCACACCACACACACAATCTCACACACAACCACACACAACCACACACCCAACCACACACACAACTACACACACAACCACACACAACTACACACACAACTACACACACGCAACCCCACAAACACAACCCCACACACAACCCCACCACCATACACGCATACAACCACTCACACATACAACCACTCACACATACAACCACTCACAGATACAACCACTCACACATACAACCACTCACACATACAACCACCCACACATACAACCACTCACACATACAACCACCCACACATACAACCACTCACACATACAACCACTCAAACAACTACACACACAACCACACACAACCGCACACACACAAACACACACATCTGTCGCCCTCACTCTATCTATTCCCCTCACTCTATCTATCTATTGCCCTCACTCTATCTCTCTATCGCCCTCACTCTCTATCAATCTATCTATCTATCGCCCTCACTCTATCTATCGCCCTCACTCTATCTATCGCCCTCACTCTATCTATCGCCCTGACTGTCTATCTATCTATCGCCCTCACTCTGTCTATCTATCTATCGGCCTCTATCTATCTATCACTCCACCACAGCATCACTCAGGGGCACCACAGCATCTCTCAGCACCACCACAGCATCACTCAGCACTACCACAGCATCACTGGTTCAAATATGTTCTCTCAATGTTTAAAGCTTTATTGCAAATGTCACAAACATTTTTTAATATTTCACTTCTGTTCTTGGATTTTAGTCACTGAACATAATCTTCACAACAGTTATTTACAAAAGTTTAAGCTATTGCCATTAAAAATTACAATCACTTTTATTTAAGTATTAATTATTTAAAAAATTAAAAGCCAATGTTAATTGTAATATCAATACATCTAAGTAAAGGCAATACAAAACATGTGACATTACAAATACTAAAAGTGTCACATATGCTAAAGTTACAAGTATTGGCATTGTAAATTACAAAACATAAATATAAAATGTCATTTACAAAACCAATAGCTCCAACTTTCCTTCTGCGAGACCTATTGGCAACGCCAGTGCTTGTTATTAGAAGTTGGTTATCTACCACTTTGTCGTTTTCTCCCCCTACCGTATTAATCAAAGCCTCAGTACTTTAATTTCCCAAGAACTCACTTATTACAGGATTTGGTGGCTCCATATTCCTGTTTTCCCCCCCTTCTGTACAGTTTGGAAACTCTCCCCCTGGTTTTTAGGTGGCTCATGTGTCTTCTTAGCCCTTATAATTTTCCGTTTGTCCCGTTTTTTCTTTACAGCACCCTCCCTCTTTCCCCTCAGCTGTCTTGTTACCTCTGGTGTGGTATGAATAGATAAATCTGGAGTTCTTTCCTATTCCAGACTTATTTGGGAGTCAGACAGAAGTTCTGATGCTGATAAGTCCACCACATTTGGTAGGCTATGCACATCAGCACAAACTTCTATGGGGGGAAGTTTCCTGACCTGCTCAGGTGTTCTGACAGTCGCAAGGTGGCCCAAGGAAGATCTTTTCTCCAAAGCCAAGGCTAAGTCTTGGGATACTCTGCGTTCCAGGTCGGAAATTCCCTGATCTATGAAGGAGTTCGCCCTTATAAGAAAGTTGTCTATGGGACCTACTATCTGACCCCCTTCTGCAGCTGTTTTACTCCTGCTTCCACGTAGTCATGATGCTGAAGTAACACAATATACACAATCCCAAACTAACACTCATATTAGATAAGGAACAGATTCAAAATATGTCAATACAAGTGCAGAGCATACATACTATTCATTGGGCGTATAAAAACAGGGTTAGAGAGGGGGCCAGGTCCGGTATTACACGGTCTTTAACGGGTTTAAACGGGCCCGACCTTGGCCCGGGCTTCGCCCGGCACCCGCCCGCGCGTGTCCCGCGTGCGCGGATGGAATGATTATTAAATAACTGAAGGTGGGGCGGGAAGAGGACCAGCTGCGGCAGATCACCAGCCGCTCTGCATGCTGGTCCTCGCAGGCCCGCAAAATGCCTTAGTCACAAGGGCGCTTCCACTCCGACCCTTAGTTTCAAGTTTCCGTCCCCTCAGCTGTTCATGGAGACCTCAAGCACGAGCGGCTCCCGCGTAGCGGGGCCGCAAGTTGTGGTGATTTCACAGCGTAGGTGAAGCAGTAGCAGTCTCTGCAAGCACCGGACTCTCCCCTTCAAAAACAACACAATAGCAGCACCAGGTAGACGGCGTCCGTAAAGGGCTTTATCCAGGCAGAAGGTGGGGCGGGAAGAGGGCCAGCTGCGGCAGATCACCAGCCGCTCTGCATGCTGGTCCTCGCAGTCCCGCAAAGTGCCTTAGTCACAAGGGCGCTTCCACTCCGACCCTTAGTTTCAAGTTTCTGTCCCCTCAGCTGTTCCTGGAGACCTCAAGCACAAGCGGCTCCCACGTAGCGGGGGCTGCGAGAAGTGGTGATTTCACAGCGTAGGTGAAGCAGTATCAGTCTCTGCAAGCACCGGACTCTCCCCTTCAAAAACAACACAATAGCAGCACCCAGGAAGATGCGGATTCACATACCTGACCTCTAATGAGGGAGAAACGGTACCAATAGCTTACAAATCACATTTGTACACACAAGCTGAAATGAAATTCAGTTCCACTGAAAAAATTCTAATAGCGGTTCAAACTGCTGTAGCAAAAGAAAGAGCCCTAGCCCAAGGCAAGAGAATATCTGTTTTAACAGCAGAATCAGCCATTGAGGCATTAACAAGCCTACGCAATCTAAATGCTGTGGCATTAGATCCAAAATGGATACAATGGGAAAATTCTCTTGCTGCAGAAGACGTGAAACACTATTTTGACCCGAGAATGAAAAAACTAGAAAATCTAGAATACGAACATGAATATCCTCTGCCAATCGAAATTCTGCCTCTCGAACAGTACAGCTGTGTGATCTACACAGACAGATTTGCACAACACTACGTTGTGGAAAAGCAAATTTACAATAACGCGTGCGCGGTTGTTAAAGGTCGGTGGCGCTTAGGTAAATTCAGACCAATAGTCACTAAAACTGAATCATTCAGAAACTGAACAGCTCAGCGAGCTGAAATAAGATCTCTAAAGATGGCGCTTGAAAATGCCGATCGCGAATTCCCCACACTGATAGAGTGCGATTCGCATTACTGCATCCAGTCTTACAATAAGAGCATGCAGACTTGGATTCAAAACGGTTACAAAGATGACACAGGTGCCACAATAAAGCATAAAAAGCTATTGGAACAAGTAGTTCTTTTGCAGAAAGAACTACGAAAGACTCACATGATACATACACTGAGTCATCGACGTGATGGCGTTCACGTTGCAGGGAATTCCATGGCTGATATAGCCACAGCGGCAGCTGGTCAACCGGCTTCCGTAGCCACTAAAAAGCGTTCAGAAAAACAAATAGATGGAGAAACCATGCTGGCAGTAAAAGCCTCATTAAAAGACGACTATGCAGCATTACCTCTCAACTATCCACTCAATAATACATACATAATTGATGCGAACTCCGTTCCGTTTGCTCAAATCCCTGGAGTGGGGGATAGAGTAATTCCAAACACGAGCCGGAGAATCTTCTTGATACAAGAAGCACACATGGGATTGGGTCTGAGGCACCAAGAGATCCTGAAATCTCTAATAGAATTACAATCACAATACTGGTGGCCGGGAATGAGCGTGCAAGTTTATAACTTTGCAATGAATAGTCAAGATTGCAACAGAGGTCGCAGTTGTGAACCGGACCAGACACCTGCCCAGACACCTCTATTAGACAGCATTAGACTATCTACACGCAGACATCCACACGGAAGAATGTGGTTCCATAATTATTAAGACTAGATTCACTAAAGATGTGGCCCCAGCGCTCGGCTGACGCCAGAACTGTTATAAAAGATTTGTGACTCTTTATCGGCACATACGTAATTGGCATGCTACATTCTGACCAGGGTCCTGCATTTAGCTCTCGAGCTTACAAAGAGGCCATGACCAGCATGGGCATTGCATTGCGGTACTCTTCTCCCTTCCATCCTGAGGGAAATGCAGTAGTGGAAAGAAAAACTGTGCCATAAAGCAATCTATAACAGCGAGGGTATTAGGTTCGGGTGATGGGTGGGTCAAACATCTAACAAGTGTTCAACGTAGTCTTATCAATCTGCCAAGAATTTCTATAAAGGGTTTCACTCCATACGAACTATTGTTCGGCACTAGAATGAAAATCCAGGATTTAGATTGTCAAACTTCAGTGGTACAAGAAAAAACCTTTGATATCAAAGATCGTTTGGCTGTTTTACAGGACTTGAATGAAACAAGAAAAAGTCTAAGTAACATAAAGTTAAAGCCAACAACCACTGAAGAACCACCTGTCCCAGCAAGACCTGTCTGGATTCCAAAGATTGGGGATCTGGTCAGAGAAAAGATCGCGGTGAAGAAGGAATTTGGGCCTTCTTACAGAAAAGCAGTACCTGTCTTAGCTGTCAGCGGAACAAGATCAGTAGTACTACCGCTCCTTGCTGGTAAAAAGGAGAACCGAGTTGTATCCATCGACCTGGTGAAACCACAACCATGTGACCGATAATAAGTAGTAGGCCCAGTGGACTCCCAAGAAGTAGCAGAAGACCAAATCCTGCTACAATCCAAGAGGTTCAAACTGAGAGACTAATCACTTTCGATAAACCTTCAGTGAATAAAAAAGGACTATGCCACAAAGCCATGGAACTTGTGCCTCTTGAAACCCAAATTGCAACAGTTCATCAAGAAACACCAGTCTACAACGATGAAGCCTCGGACTATACAAATGTAACAAAAGAAAATGCAAAGATCAATGGAAATCCGGAAGCAATCCCACCAATTGACAGACCGGCATCTGGCTACTTTTTTCAACTTTGATGACTTTTCCGATGATCCAAGTGAACATGTAGACAAGCCAGCAACAAAAGCTTTTAAAAAGAAAATTACAGAGCTCTTTCATCATCTCAAAGAAACATATCTGATTTCCCCATGGATTGAACTATGGATTGTGTTAGGCGTACTTTTACTACGCCTCTGGCTCATCTTAGTTTTAATTTTGGGTAAATTTATTGATGGAAAATGCAGTACAATGGACACAGCAAGTCAGAATATCAACTTGGTCCTGAAACCACACAGATCCTCTCACATCGAGAAAAGAGAACTATCATCAGTGAACATCACAGCAAAGCCTATACCTGGTGGTATAGCATGGGACAGAACTGACTATGAAATCTATGGCCCGGTAGAATCCTTGAAATATCCACACCAATTCAAGATTTCATTAAGTGACTTTGTGACACCAAGTACTTTCTCTGATGATTGGGACTTTGAAAATATTAATATTATAATGTCAGACTTAGAAATGTCAGCTAAATTTACAGAACATGATTATTTACAGGGTTCATCGAATTATGAAGAAATTGTTGCGTGTTTATCTAGGTTCCTGATCGATACTGTGACCTTATGCCCCTATTCGGCTATAAATCCATTTATTCCCTATATTGGCATAACCGTTCAAGTGCGATTTTCTGAAAAGTCATCTCTGGCCTCACACGAACAGAGCCACATTCCAGCATAGTTCTCTCTGCCACTTCCTTTGCGACCAATTAGTGCAATGACAGAGCAGTAGTCACTATCTGATATTCCTAGATAACACTCCGAGTTCTTCAACAAGATAAAAACTCAGCAAACCTGGAAATCCCCGCTTGCTGTGTTTTGATTAGTAATGGAACTCTAATGAGCACCTGATAACTATCACTTCCTAGTGACATCTTTAATTGACGTCTTATGTCCAGCAAACTTGCGTCAAACCCGGCACCTGTCAGGTATAAATATTACCAACGTTGCCTTAAGCAATGCGAGCTACTGTTGCTGATGCCAGCTGCCTGCAAGACCCCGTGTTGGTAAATCTAGCACTCTGTCGCTGCAGCCTGCTGTCCCTGTGGTGGTGAAGCTGCTGATACCATTATCGCTGCTAAAGCGCGAACTATGGTGCAGTACGCTTAAGGAGCTGAACAGCCGTCCTCTGCGAAGACATCCAGCAGATTCGAGCTGCCCGCAGACGCTGTCCCCCCTCCTTCCTCGACGCGCTGAAGAGACCCGCTGCCTTTCTCCTGGAGAGAAATCCAGCTCCGGCGTTTCCGGTCTACCCTCGGGGGTGACTGGGATATCGAGAGAGACCCCTGAAGGAGATACCAATCCTCCATCATTCTATTCAGAGGTATGGTGTTGACTAAACCCTTAGACGAGAATTCTTGAAACAAACCTTGGCAAAACCAACTTAACTTAAAGCTACTTACTTGCTCCCCTTCCACGTGTTAGGCTTAGGTCAGGCACACTGGGGTAGGCTTAGTTAGAAGCACCAGTTGAGTATGTTAGCCTAATGTATATATGACTGTATATATGTTTTATTACTTTTAAACCATTGTATGGCTAAGAAACCATATCAATGCTTTTACAGTTCTATTTTGCAATACTTATCTTACTGTACGTACTTTTTATAATAACAATTATTGCAATTGTGGCAATACATTTCTCTTGTACGAGAAGAAAGACTGTTCAATAAATGTTAACCCTTTATTGACAAACGCCCGTCTCTCTATTTTCTACATCTCGTGAAAGTAAACTGCACCAGACTGACTTAGTGAAATACATGTCTATTGTTTCACACGACCCTAGAGATTGACTCTTGATCTGAGGAGCAAAGTTGTCATGTTGCACGGTTGTTGGAAAGCTGAATCCCTTCTTGTCTGTGCCAAGGAAGCTGATCACTTCCTATGCAGAGAAGAAAGTTTCCAGTGACCTCTGAGCTAGTTGGTAACACAACCCAATTAAGTTTAGCATAGTCAGTGGAGGCCTGGAATATCCGCAGTTCCACGTCGATACTACTGTTTATGTTATTCCAATGTGCAGGGCCTAGTGGGAAACTAGGAACTACACTACATGGCGCCTAACGTTTGGTAAGGCGATAAACTAACGCAAGACAGTTAGAGTAACTCAGTCGTGCATATTTCACACCCCTTTCTCCCGTAAATACTCCAATAGACGTCTGGAGTGGGTGAAAGGTTAAAATCCGCCCGACCTTAGTAGGAAGAGATTCCTATGTAAAGCTCTGGTTTATTCAACGTTGAAGGATACAGTGTTCCAAAATATTGTGCACCTAATCTTTGTCTCCTTGGAGACCTACTCTGCAAACCTCGCATTTTTACAATGCCAGAAAATAATGGACCCACTGGGGGCGCAGCAGATGCGACTCAGCGAGGTCCCGAATACACAGACCCGGATGCTATCGACATCCTGGTCCACTTAAGAAGATCTATAACGTTAAAACTTATAGAAAACGGACTGACACCACACGGTGGTACAGTAATTTTCGTGATAGAGGCTCACGAGTATCGGCAGACAGAGGTATTCTATTCATGGATAAACTTTCCAGCGGTAAACGCTAGAACAAAAGAGTTTCACTATTACAAAATAGAGAAACCTCCGGAAGAGTACGCTCCTTTCGAGGAGATTGAAATTCCACTTAAATTTCAAGAGCACCTGCTCTGGTTTAATGGCGCCCTAAAACATACTGATCACATTACCAGGCTCGGTCCACTAGGTAGACCCGGAGCCACGTGGCCGGTTCTAGCCAGCTACACACCACATCCTGACATTGCAAAAATGTCAAAAAAAAGATCTCTTAGTTAACATAGGAGAATTAACAAAAGCTTATAGAGAGTTAGTAAAATTATTTATTAAAAATAATTTAAACACTCCTAAAAAGAGCTGGGATGGAAATAAACAATCCACTCCCAAGGAAAAAGTTTTCCAGTCCAGAGGAAGGTCTCCTCGACGGAGGGAAAGAACTCCGACTCAAGAACGCCAGTCTCCCCAGCGGGAGCCCTCTGAGAAAAGATATAACCTTAGAAATAGGGATAATCTGAAAAAACCTGATAGATATCAAAGTATTGATACACGTCCCTCTCGATCTCTTCCACAGAATTCGGAAATAAGAGGACGGTCAGACCCAGGAGAGCACACCAAGTCCAAAGACAAGGAACCTGCTCAGAGTAAAAAATCTCAATTTCAGAAAAAGAAGGTAGCCAGTATTAGGGTAATCAACCATGCCGAGAATACTGAGGACACAGTTGAAAAACGGGGAGTGGGCATTGACAATGTTGGACAGTGCAGCAGAAATCAGTATAGCGCGCAAGATCTTGATGAGTCATCTGGAGACAGTGGACACGAATGAATACATTCAAGTTGAAACTGCCGACACCAGACTTAGCGAGCCCCATAAAATATACGAAATAACTTTGCGTATAGAGGGTGATAAGACTAGGAAAATTAAGGGTCTATTTTGGGATAAGCTCTCAAAAGGCTATGATATTCTGTTAGCTGAAAAAGATTGGCCCCCAGAGTTTGTCAGGGAGTGCCCTCGTGGCGAAGAAGTGATTATGCCTGCCTTCTCGAATCACATTCCGATTCACAAAAAATATACATATGCAAGGAAATGGGCAGTAGCCCAGGCACCTACATTATATAAAAATCATGTAGGATGGGATGAGGATTCACCTCCTCACAAAATCCAATTAAAAAGTGAACCAACTGCCCAACGGCAGTATCCCATAAAGCAAGAAGCTAAAAAACAAGTCAGGGAGATCTTAGATCAACTTGAGTACCAGGGGGTGATTGAAACATGCACCTCTCAAATGAACAATCCTTTGTTTCCTGTCTCCAAGCCAGACAATTCATATCGTCTAGTTTTGGACTACAGACATCTTAATACATGTTGCAAAACCTTTGCAGTACAAAACTCGCATAGTGCAGCCCTAATGAATAACATAGTTAGGAAAAAATATAAAACGACATTAGACATTTCTAATGGTTTCTTTTGTCAAAACATTGCACCAGAAAGCAGATATTTGACCGCTTTCTCTGCATTTGGGTCACAGAAAAAATTCTGTCGACTCCCACAGGGGTTCAAGAACAGCCCAGGACTATTCTCAGCTAGGGTAACAGAGTTACTACAAATCTATGATGATGAAGCATTATCTTACGTAGATGATATTTATCTCACAGACGACGACTTGGATACTCACTTGAAAAGAGTGAACACCATTATACTTGGGTTCGCAGCAGAGGGTTACAAATTCAACTTTAAAAAGTCCAGAATTGCCCATCTGACAGTACTATTCTTAGGGTACGAATTATCAAGTGAAGGGAAAAGCCTAGCGGACAACTTCTTAGAGAAGTGCGCTGTACTCCAAGCTCCAAAAACGCTGAAGAATTTACAATCCATTCTAAGTTTTCTGAATTTCGGAAGAACTTACATACTAAATTACGCAGAGAGGGTTAAACCTCTCTACGAACTAATTAAACCTGATTTTAAACAAATCAATTGGACTCAAAAACACACGGAAATTTTGAGATCACTGCAAACAGACATGTTAGCAAAAACTAAATTAGATACACGTGACAACACACGTGATCTTGTAATCCGAGTCATCCCAGGAAGATGCGGATTCACATACCTAACCTCTAATGAGGGAGAAAAGGTACCAATAGCTTACAAATCACATTTGTACACAAAGGCTGAAATAAAATTCAGTTCAACAGAGAAAATTCTAACTGCGGTTCAGACTGCTGTAGCGAAAGAAAGGCCCCTAGCACAAGGTAAACGAATAATAATCGTAACTCCTATACCGGCTTTAGAAGCGGTAACTAAAGCAAGCATTCCTAATGCTAAAGCTTTGCATCCGAGATGGATTCAGTGGGTTAATTCTCTTGCTGCAACAGACGTAGTTTACGAATTTAATCCTAACTTAAAAACACAGGAATTTTTACAATATGAATATGAATGTCCTCTGCCAATTGAAATCCTGCCTCTCGAAGAATACGGAAGTATTATATATACTGACGGATCAGCACAACCCGCAGTTGGGGGTAAGCAAGCTTACAGTGCTGCGTGCGCGATTGTAAAAGGTCGCTGGCACAAAGGAAAATTCAGACCACTGGTCACTAAAACTCAATCTCTAGGAGATTGCTCGGCTCAACGAGCTGAATTAGTAGCATTTAAGATGGCGCTAGAAAATACCGATCGCGAATTCCCCACACTAATAGTGTGCGATTCTTTTTATTTGCGTACAATCTTATAATGAATACTTGCAGAATTGGGTGGAAAATGGTTTCAAAGATGCAAAAGGTGGCACAATAAAGCATAAAATGCTTTGGGAACAGGTAGTTCTTTTACAGAAAGAACTACAAAAGACTCACGTGATACATACACTGAGTCATCAACGTGATGGCGTTCACGTTGCAGGGAATTCATTGGCTGATGAAGCCGCGAAGGCAGCTGTGCAAACGGCTTCCGTAGCTGCGATAACTCGGTCACAAACAAAAATAGACAGCGATATTCTACAAGCTGTCAGTGCGTCAGTAAATAATGATAAGAAAACACTCCCAAAAGGCTTTCCTGAAAAGTACTTGTACTTAACGGATACAAATAATGTTCCTTTTGCTCGAATCCCTGGAGTGGGGGATAGAGTAATTCCAAACAGGGAACACAGACTAGGACTAATCAAAGCGGCACACGAAGGGATTGCTTCTGCACATGCTGGCGTTTCCGCAACAATATCACTATTAAAACAGAGATATTGGTGGCCTCGCTTGAGAATACAAACTAAAAAGTATGTATTAGAATGCGACATATGCCAAAGGATAAAAGTATCAACAGTAAAACGACCAGCGCAGACACCCCTTCTCATCTCGGATAAACCATTTGCATGCGTTTACCTGGACCACTGTGGTCCCCTACAAAGGGACGGTAACTATAGATATATCATGGTAGCAGTGGATTCCTGTACGAGGTTCATATGGATGTGGCCCCAGCGCTCGGCTGACGCTAGAACGGTTATAAAAGATTTGCAGTCTTTATCGGCACATACGCAATTACCACGTTCCATTCTGACCAGGGTCCTGCTTTCAGGTCTCGAGCTTATAGGGAGGCCATGGCCAGCATGGGAATTGGGTTGCGGTATTCTTGTCCGTCGCACCCGTAAGGGAACAGTGTGGTAGAAAGAAAAAAACGTGACATAAAGCAATCTATAACAGCGAAGGTATTAGGTTCAGGCGCTGGGTGGGTCAAACATTTAATAAGTGTCCAGACTAGTCTTAACAACATGCCAAGAAATTCTCTAAAAGGTTTCAGCCCATACGAACTATTGTTCGGAATTAGAATGCGAGTTCAGGACCTCGATAGTCAGATGTCAGTGGTACAAGAAAAAACAACAGACTTTGACATCAAAGATCGTTTGGCTGTTTTACAGGAACTGAATGAAACAAGAAAATCATTAAGCAACATAAAGTTAAAGCAACAGCCAAGTACCACTGACGAGGCACCACCCGCAACAGCCCCAGCAAGGCCTGTCTGGATTCCAAAGATTGGGGATCTAGTCAGAGAAAAGATCGCGGTTAAGAAGGAATTTGGGCCTTCTTACAGAAAAGCAGTACCTGTCTTAGCAGTCACCGGAACAAGATCAGTTGTGCTACCGCCCCTTGCTGGTAAAAAGGAGAACAGAGTCGTGTCTATCGATCTGGTAAAACCACAAGCATGTGGCCTATAATCAACAGTAGGCCCAGTGGACTCCCAAGAAACAACAGAATACCCAAACTTGCAACAATCCAAGAGGTTCAAACTGAAAGACTCATCACATTCGATCAGCCTGCAGTGCACAATGAAGGACTATGCAATAATGCCATGGAACTCGTGCCTCTTGAAACACGGATTGAAACAGTTCGTCAAGAAACAACACCAGTCTACAATGATGTGGCATCAGAAAGTGCTACCGAGAGACAGATTGAAAGAACAATCCCATCAATTGACAGAACTGCCTCTGGTTATTTCATCAACTTCGACAACTTCTCTGAAGATCAAAACGACCCCGAAGTGATGCCAGAAACAAAAAAGTATTCTAAAGAAAATACAACAGGACTCCTTCAACAAATCAAAGAACTATACCTGGATTCACCGTTGATTGAGCATTGGATTATCTCAGGGGTATTCATACTCCTACTATGCCTAATTTTAGTTTTAATTTTAGGGAAGTTCATTACAATTGAATGGACACAGCAAGTCAGAACATCAACATAGTCCTGAAACCACACAGATCATCCCACGTGAAGAAAAGAGAACTGTCAACAGTAAATGTCACAGCAATTCCAATACCTGGTGGGGTAGTATGGGAGAAAACAGACTATGAGATATATGGTCCGGTCGAAATCCTGAAGTATCCTCATCAACTAAAGGTTTCCTTAAGTGACTTTGTGACACCTAGTACATTCTCTGATGATTGGGACTTTAACAGTATTAATGACATGATGTCTGATTTAGTAATGTCAGCTAGATTCACAGATCATGATTATTTACAAGGTTCATCTAGTTATGAGCAGCTATTCTGTTACACCCATTATGGGGATCATTACTTGCATAAATCTGCACAGCCTAGAAATGTTTTTATGTATAATCAATGGGAACATTGTTCTACACCACCTAAAAGCAGTTCTAAAGCATTTTTTGAGAAATTCAAATACTTCTCAGGGTTTAACACCAGTGATGCAGAAACGTTTTATTATAAACTGTTAGATAAAACAGGAATGAAAACAATGCTGACAAATTCTAAATTGATATATTCAGAAGCATTTTATGACAAAATGATGACATTTGGTTTTGATTATTGGAAGAATAATATTGAAACGAAAACAATTTGGGGTACAAAAGATTGGCAGGTGCAAGGCATTGAAGCACTATTTAGAACCTGCATGATACCAGAACAAATGTTATTTTTAAATGACACAATACACCAAACATCTTGTCTTGGCCTAGCTAAGATCAAAGACCTTAAAACACCGTCTATACCGAAGCCAATACCTGAGAATGCAACCACAGATATTGAGTTAGATGTGTCACAAATTTTACATTTCAACAGAACACATCCTGATTGGAAAAAGTGGTTAATCTGGCCTACAGACACAAATAGCTGTCAAGATAGATTCCTGAATAAAACACAGGGGTTAAAAATGACCAGATTAGACCCTAGATACTCCCAGAGACAACATCCAGGGATTATAACAACATACAGTGTAGGGAAACTCTGCCTTGAATGGCTAACTTCGTCCACACTGGCTGAAATTAAGCAACACTTGTCTTTACTAAAAGATGGTGCTGATCTGCGCGATTTCATTCTTGGACCACGCAAACAGCGTCAGAAGCGTTTCATAGCGACCAGTGTCTATGCTGCTTACAACGAGGCTTGGAAAGTAAAGCAAATTGAAACTGCTGAAAAAATACGAGAAATTGATCGTATTAATTTGGAGAAATCACTTTCTGTGGTAGACAATGGGTTAATGACTCTGTCTTCCAGAATATATTCGTTGGACAATATTGTATCCTCTGCCTTTGATGTGATAGACAGAGATTTGCTAATGTTACAACATGGCCAGTCTCAATTACGCTCTATTATAGAACTAGGCTGGACGCTGCAAAATCTTCGTTCAGGCTATGTGCCTTGGCGTTTAATCAACACAACGTCATTATTTTCCAGTTTTAACCTTACTGATAAACAGATCAGTTTGGCACAGAAAAGAGCAGACTATACAATCCTGAGCATCGAAAAACTCGAGAGATTACCATTGACAATGTCAGAGAGTCCTGTCATTGAATGGATAATACACGGAATTATCACAATTCCGATAACAACTTTCCGATTTAAAAAGTGCCTTGAGTACATACCTGCTGGCCAATATGAACAATTGGGTAAAGGATATGTAAAATCCGAATGGAAATTACCATACACTCATTCTTGCTATATTGACAGCAACAAAAATGGATTTCTTAGTGGTGAGAACTGTAAACATTCACTAAGCGGTATACTTTTGTGTCAGGGTATTAATTTACACAGAGCATGTGATGGAAATTCAAACAACCTTTCATGCCACCAGCTAGTCACATCTGCAACTCAGATAGAGCCCTTCTTTATGCAACTCGCGAACGGGAGTTACATTCTTAGAACGGATCACAGATGTTGTGGCCTCGTGCCAGGGAAAAGTTATCTAGTAGAAGTAACATCCATGGTCAAATGCTGTATGCAAGCATTGTTTCCGAGTGGGCCTGCAGACATAGTGACTCCCATCTGGCCTCGTCTGAATCTCTATTCTATACGAATTGATACATTAAGCAAAATGAAATCTGTACTTTTACAGACAACAGTGCCTATAACGTCATCTAAAGAGACGTATGATCTTCTAGTTGCAAGGACAGCTACTGAAGTTCATGACCTTTTATCAACAAATTGCCCAGTGCATTTCGTAGAAATGTTCAGCCAGCTCCTTAACATGTCTAGTGCTACAAGCATCCCAGGCATATTTAAGACAGTCTTTACGGGACTGCTAACACCCTTCCAGGCAATTTTGGGAATCTTTCCTAATTTTGTGCACTCCATTTTTGGCGGCATACCATTATTTTTGGGACTCGTCGCAGGGATTTTATTTTTGACCCTCCTGCTACGTTATGGCAAGCCTCGGCTCAGACATAGCTCCCATGGGAATGGAAGAGACAATCCTAGCAATGCGCTACCGGGACAGGATAACTAACGTCCTTGGATTGGCCAGGCTGAGAGATCTAAACATGACCTGGTTCCTTTCATTCAGACCGATATGGCAAAATTGCATTTTACCTGTGCTACGGTGTATGCTTTGCGGCGATGAATGCGTGTTGGACATCTGTCTTTCACTTCCATCAGCAGTACCAATGGACGTCGATACTTTGCTCAGTCCAATAACGGCTCACGCATTGTGTTGTCCCCAGCGGCTACCAATCCTGATGACGGCATTCGTGGAGACTCCTGTACTACAGCCAAGTGGTAACAGTGGAGCGAGTGACAAAAGCAACATCATCCAGGTACAACGTTCTGTGAGCATTGCTGGTCCTGACTTCGATGACAGCAATCATTCTCACACCTGCCAAGTTACAGCGCTATCTAATTTGGTTGAACTATCACCTGAATTTGTAGACCAATTCTTTGAGAGCCTGTCTGATACGATGTTCTCACCCGTAGAGAAACAATAACTTTTAGAAGCTTTTCCGACACACAACGTTCCCATGAACTCTGAATTCGGCCTTCAGTTTTGATCAACAAAGACTGCAATAAGCTTTGGAACTCTATGTTTCCCCGTTCAAGCATTAAACATTTTTTTTTTGAATTGGACATTTCTAATATTGACCTTTTTTGGCACGAACAATTCTTTGCTTAACATAAAAACTATTCTTAGAGAACAGAAGCTTCACACTTCTATTTCTAAACACATCTAGAGACATAAACAATATTACACCAGCCTCTAGCACATGTTATTACAATGCATTTTTATGTGATGATTTATCTCGCCTTTCTTCTGTCAGAGATACTTCATGTGTAATTCTTTATGCATAATCGTTCAATGATTTCATATGCAATAATTTTTTGAATGATTTCTATGCTTTAAAAAACGTACAGTACCTAAATTCATGTATTACAAGTACGCCTATTTCAAATGCATTTATGTATTTTGGGGTGGGCAATGTTACACATACATCTAATTGCTTTAGTTTTAGTAATTTTGATGGACATTAACCCGTGGAGTGGGTGTTGCGTGTTTATCTAGGTTCCTGATCGATACTGTGACCTTATGCCCCTATTCGGCTATAAATCCATTTATTCCCTATATTGGCATAACCGTTCAAGTGCGATTTTCTGAAAAGTCATCTCTGGCCTCACACGAACAGAGCCACATTCCAGCATAGTTCTCTCTGCCACTTCCTTTGCAACCAATTAGTGCAATGACAGAGCAGTAGTCACTATCTGATATTCCTAGATAACACTCCGAGTTCTTCAACAAGATAAAAACTCAACAAAACTGGAAATCCCCGCTTGCTGTGTTTTGATTAGTAACGGAACTCTAATGAGCAACTGATAACTATCACTTCCTAGTGACATCTTTAATTGACGTCTTATGTCCAGCAAACTTGCGTCAAACCCGGCACCTGTCAGGTATAAATATTACCAACGTTGCCTTAAGCAATGCGAGCTACTGTTGCTGATGCCAGCTGCCTGCAAGACCCCGTGTTGGTAAATCTAGCACTCTGTCGCTGCAGCCTGCTGTCCCTGTGGTGGTGAAGCTGCTGATACCATTATCACTGCTAAAGCGCGAACTATGGTGCAGTACGCTTAAGGAGCTGAACAGCCGTCCTCTGCGAAGACATCCAGCAGATTCCAGCTGCCCGCGGACGCTGTCCCCCCTCCTTCCTCGACGCGCTGAAGAGACCCGCTGCCTTTCTCCTGCAGAGAAATCCAGCTCCGGCGTTTCCGGTCCACCCTCGCGGGTGACTGGGATATCGAGAGAGACCCCTGAAGGAGATACCAATCCTCCATCATTCTATTCAGAGGTATGGTGTTGACTAAACCCTTAGACGAGAATTCTTGAAACAAACCTTGGCAAAACCCACTTAACTTAAAGCTACTTACTTGCTCCCCTTCCACGTGTTAGGCTTAGGTCAGGCACACTGGGGTAGGCTTAGTTAGAAGCACCAGTTGAGTATGTTAGCCTAATGTATATATGACTGTATATATGTTTTATTACTTTTAAACCATTGTATGGCTAAGAAACCATATCAATGCTTTTACAGTTCTATTTTGCAATACTTATCTTACTGTACGTACTTTTTATAATAACAATTATTGCAATTGTGGCAATACATTTCTCTTGTACGAGAAGAAAGACTGTTCAATAAATGTTAACCCTTTATTGACAAACGCCCGTCTCTCTATTCTCTACATCTCGTGAAAGTAAACTGCACCAGACTGACTGAGTGAAATACATGTCTATTGTTTCACACGACCCTAGAGATTGACTCTTGATCTGAGGGGCAAAGTTGTCATGTTGCACGGTTGTTGGAAAGCTGAATCCCTTCTTGTCTGTGCCAAGGAAGCTGATCACTTCCTATGCAGAGAAGAAAGTTTCCAGTGACCTCTGAGCTAGTTGGTAACACAACCCAATTAAGTTTAGCATAGTCAGTGGAGGCCTGGAATATCCGCAGTTCCACGTCGATACTACTGTTTATGTTATTCCAATGCGCAGGGCCTAGTGGGAAACTAGGAACTACACTACAAAATGTATTGTTACAACCACTATGGTCATCATTATCTGCATAAGTCTGCAAATCCTAGAAACTGTTTTAGTTCTAATCAGTGGGAACATTGTCCAACTCCACCAATAGGCAGTTCGAAAACATTTTATGATAAATTCCAATACTTTTCAGGGTTTAATTACACTGATCCAGAAACATTTTATTTCAAAATGTTAAATAAGACAGGAATGAAAAACATGTTGACAACTACTAAATTGATTTATTCTGAAAAATGTTATGATAAAATGTCTACATTTGGTTTTGAATTTCGGAAAAACAACATTGAAACAAAAACCATCTGGGGTACAAAAGAATGGCAGGTACAAGGTCTAGAAGAAATGTTTAGAGCCTGCATGATCCCAGAACAAATAATATTCCTGAATGATACCATTCAACAAACAACATGTCTCGGTTTAGCCAAGATAAAAGATTTAAGCAACCCGTCTATACCAAATTCTTAGCCTGATAGAAACACCACTACAGATGAGGGGTAAGACGTGTCCTATATTTTAAAACAAAACAGAACAATTCCCGATTGGAAAAAATGGTTGATCTGGCCCACAGACACAAATAACTGTCAAGATAGATTCCTGAACAAAATACAGGGGTTCAAACAGAACAGGCCAGACCCAAGATATTCCCAAAGACAACATCCAGGGATAGTTACAACATATAGTGTAGGAAAACTATGCCTTGAATGACTACAGAAATCCACACTTCCTGAAATTAAGCAACACTTAACTTTACTTAAAGAAGGTGCTGACTTGCGAGATTATATAATGGGACCTCGCAAACAGCGTCAAAGATGTTTCATATATGCCGGTATATACGCAGCTTACAATGAAGCTTGGAAATTAAAACAAGTTGAACCTGCAGAAAAAATGCGAGAAATTGATCGTATTAATTTGGAAAAATCACTTTCTGTAGTGGACAATCGGTTAACGACTCTGTCCTCCAGAATCTATTCACTGGACAGTATTGTATCATCTGCTATTGATATAATAGAGCAGGACTTGCTAATGTTACAACATGGCCTGTCCCAATTACGTTCTATTGTACAGCTAGGCTGGACGTTGCAAAACCTACGTTCAGGCTATGTGCCATGGCGTTTAATCAACACAAGGTCATTATTTTCTATCTTTAACCTTACTGATAAACAAATCAGTTTGGCACAAAAAGGAGCAGACTATACGATACTGAGCATTGAAAAACTTGAGAGATTACCATTGACAATGTCAGAAAGACCTGTCATTGAATGGATAATACATGGCACCATTACAATCCCGATAACAACTTTTCAGTTTCAATACTGCCAAAAATATATACCAGCAGGCCTGTTTGAAAGGTTGGTTAAAGGATACATCAAATCGACCTGGAATTTACCTTATACACACAAATGTTACAGTGAAGGGAAAAAAGAGGTATTTCTTAGTGGTAACAATTGTAAAAAATCACTAAGCAGTACACTCCTGTGTCAAGGTATTAACTTGCATGGAGCCTGCGAAAGTTCATCAAACAACCTTTTATGTCATCTGCACGGCACCCCAACTACACAGATAGAGCCGTTTTTCAGACAACTATCCAACGGTAGCTACGTTCTAATAAGTGACCACAGCTGTTGTGGCATGATGCCAGGAAAACCCTATCTCGTAAGCGTTACTTCCAGGTTCATTTTCTGTATGCAAGTATTGTATCCAAACAGCAATCCAGACATGGAGGCGGCAATATGGCCTTGTGTGAATATCTCTTCTATTCGAATTGATACTTTAAGCAGAATGAAGTCTATTCTTTTACAGACAACTGTGCCTTTAACCTCGTCTAAAGAGACGTATGACCTGCAAGTTGCAAGGACAGCGGCAGAGATACATACCCTATTATCGGCAAATTGCCCCGTGCATTTCGTAGAAATGTTAAGTCAAATCTTAAACATGTCAGATACCAGTGGCATCGCACATGTATTTAAGACAATTTTTTCGGGACTGCTAACACCCTTCGAAGCAGTTCTTGGCATCTTCCCGAATTTTGTGCATTCGCTCTTCGGTGGCCTGCCTCTTATTTTGGGACTTGTAGCAGGAATTGTATTTTTGTTCCTTCTGCTCCGATATGGCAAGCCAAGTCACAGACAAAACTCTGGCAACAATGGAAGAAATGATCCTAGCAATACGATACAGAGATTGTTTCACTAAAGTCCTCGGATTGGCCCGGCTAGGAGATCTGAATACTACCTGGTTTCTTTCATTCAGACCAATTTGGCAAAATTGCATCTTACCTGTGCTTCGATGTCTGCTATGCGGAGAAGAATGCGTGTTGGACGTCTGTCTTACACTACCATCAGCAGTACCAATGGATATCGATGCTTTGCTTTGTCCGGTAACGGCTCATGCAACGTGTTGTCCCCAGCGGCTACCTATTCTGATGATGGCATTCGTTGAGACTTCCTAAACAGAATAGAATCCACTTGGGAGGTGGTGGCGGTTCCTACAATGGTGGGGAGCACACAGTGTTGTTTAAATACCCCTCACACATCAACAGGCCCCTTAGTGTCATGCTTCATCATCGGGGTCTTCGCACCCCTCTACGGGATGCGGCATGCTACGACCGACGACTACGTGGGAGCACTTTCTGTAGATTATGTGTGAATGTGTGTGGGGTACTTAAATGTGAGTGGTGGAGTGGTGAAAGTGATACTTAAAAAATACCTGGCTCGTGGGGTAAAAAAGACTTTAATTAAGCCCCCGGCTGTTATTATTAAAATGGGTGCAGTGTGAGGTTACTGGTGTATAATTATGTACATTAACCTCTTTTGTGCATCGACATAGGTGCAGAAAGAGGGATGAGGGGTGGAGAAAGAGGCAGGAGAAGGTCAGAAAGAAGCAGCAGAGATGCAGAAAGGGGGAAGTGGTTTAGTGATAGAAGCAAGAGGGGTACAGAAAGAAGCAACAGAGTTGCGTAAAGAAACAAAAGAAATATAGAAAGAAAGAACACAGGTGTAGAAAGAGGCAAGAGGGGTACAGAAAGAGGTACAATGATTGCAGAAAGAAGGGACAGAGGTGCATAAAGAAGCAAGAGAAGTACCAAAAGAAGCTACAGAGGTGCAGAAAGAGTGATGAGGGGTGGTAAAAGATGCAAGAGAAGTATAGAAAGAAGCAATAGAAATGCAAAAAGTGGGAATGGGGTGGAGAAAGAGGCAAGAAGGGTGCGGAAAGAAGCAAGAGAGGTACAAAAAGAAACAAAAGAAGAGCAGACACCCCTGCTTTACAATATTAGCCTCACATAAACTGATTTTTTCCTCTAGATACTAGATCTTCTCTTCTCTTCTTAGCTCCCAAAGCACCCAGTCTCCCTCTCAGAAAAGCTTTACAGGTATCCAACACGATCTCCAGCCTGGCTGACCCTACATTTCTTTCAAAGAAAACCTGAGTTTCTTCAGTAAGAATTGTTAAACTATCCTGATCCAAAAGGATTGTTCGATCTAACCTCCAAGCCGAACCCAAACCTTCCGTACCTAGTTCTAAAGTCAATAAAACGGCTGAATGATCCGAGATATGTACCCGTACGTGCTCAACCTTAGTCGCCCAGTCCTTTAACCTCGAGTCAATCAGAAAATAATCTATCCCAGATCTATGGTTATATTTTTTATTATAAAATGTGTATGTAGGAGAGCAGGGTCTGCAATCCTATGGTCACTCCAGATTTATGCTTTTTGCTTCACTGGTTTACGACTTTCCCTGGCTGTGGGCCTGCTAATCAGACCCACAGCCTAGCTGTTCTCTCTCTAAATTGACCCACATGTACTTTAGGTGCATTTACCAATTGGTATTGGGTCACTTTTATAAGTCCTTGTACAGTGTACCATAGGTATCCAGGGCCTAAGTGCACCCATGGCCTACCAGGGGCTGCAGCATGTATTATGCCACCCCTGGCTGGCCATCTAAACAGACACAACTGGCTGGTAACACAGCTGGGGCAAGGTGGTGTAATCACCCTTTGCTGTAGATATAGTATACCTATATCTAACCCCAAAATGGACACATATACTCCTATAAATCACTCCTATGGCAGGCCTTATCAATCCTGAAGGCAGAGTGCTTGGAATTATGTGAGATGGTGCTCTAGCATGAGCTGAGCCTGTCTGCAGCTTTCGGAACCATGTCCTTATAGCTGTTCCAAGATAACGCTATACCATATACTCTTAAGTGCATTATAATCCTCGTGGTTATTGCTAACTTTGGCATAGCATTATCAAAACATATCGAGTAAGGTGTCATACGATTTGGAATACTACCCCCTCGCCAGTTCTGGCAACGGGGGTAGCATTCCACCCTTCTAGAGGGATACGACATGTCCATAACTGTAACCCCGGTTAAAGTTAAACAGAGCCTCAGCATCACAAAATGGATGCTGCCACCACAGACACAAGTCTGACCTCCTGCTGTTGGGAGTCCTTCCAGTGAGGGAGGCCTGGACAAAGGGTTTCCTGCCTTGGGAGGTGCTAGCACCACCCCAGACAGGATTTTGTGTATTGAGGTAGGCAGGACTGAAAGGAATGAGACATGCCTGGGGCACACAAGGTGTCCCTGTGCATACCCCGGTTCAAACCAGTTGCTGGGGCACTCCAGCCCCAGCTCTGGCGTGAAACCTGACAAAGGACAGGGGGTGTAACCACCCCCCTTCCTGGTCCCACCCATGGGAGGGACCTAGTCGCTAGTACAGTCCCCTTTAGCAGAATAAAGTTAGGAGCTGGCCCCATTCCAAATTAGATTATCCTGAACAACTTTACAAGAAGAAACTCTGGACTTTGACGTTCTGCTCCACAGAAGACTGAAGAAATCTCCCTTGTGGGCAAGGAGTGTCCACCCTGCAACTCCAGGCACCATCAAGCGTCCTCAAGGTTCACTTTGTCGTCCTTCTTACGGGAACCAGACTTCAGAGCCCGACAAGATCTGGACTTCCAGACCTCCTTGACCTCTACCGACATCTGCAGCACAGCTGAGATCCTTGGGTGCGACGAGACACGTGGGACCGGCTATCTTGAAGAAACTGCACTTCGCTTCCAGCACAACTTCAGAGGTATCCTCGAGAAAGTGCTTTGGGGATTGAGAAGCCCCAGCCCCGAGCAGCTCCTGCACCGAAGACCAGCCCTCCAGCATCCACGAGATCTGCGTGGGGCCCTTTTGCTTGGTTGCTGCTCGATGCATTGTCCGGTCATTTGCCGGCTGGCTAGTGACCTCCTAGACGACAATCCACGAAATCTACACTGCTGGTCTGGTTGCCCTAGACTGGCCCTTGCTTCCCTGCAAAGGAGAAGCACCCCGGACCCTCCTGGTCCGCACCAGACACCTTTTCCACTCACCGCGTGGGTTGCCTTTGCCAAGGCCTGTTGATGCTGAATCCGGACCAGACACCGCCGACAGCGAGAGCCTGTGTGGGACAGCTCGTGCCTCCATCCTGGTTGTCGAAGACACCTCCTGGTCCACGTGGCTGCAGAGTCAAGCGTCCCCTCTTCACCTGATCGCGACGACAGCATCTGGTTCCTTCGTTGTTCCACTCTGGTCACTGGCTAGTGACTTTGAACACTGTCCCTTCTGCTTTCAGGTCTTCATCTTCCTCGATCCACCCTTGGATCGCTCAGGACATCTTCGTCCTGGTCGCCTGCAGCATCTTTCTTCAAGGCTCCATAGACTTTGACGCGGAAACCCGACACACTTTCACACCTATGCACCCGCAGCCCGTGGTGAGGTAACAAGAGCATTTTGGTGCTCAAGGGTAGATTGACTCTCCTAGTGTCCAGGTATCCTGTCATTTTAGTCATAACTAGTAGCAACTGTCTTCTACTTACCTTTTCGTAATTTGTTCTGCCCATTGACTTTGTTCCGCATCTCGCGCGTGAGTTCACACTCTGCACACGCGTCCCGTCGGCCTCGTATTACTTCCCTAAGGTGAGGGTAGTGTAGTCTCAGTGAACCTACAGCCTCTGGGCATCTTCATTTCCTCTATCGATTTCCTTATACCATTTATTTAGTATATGGTTTGTCGTGCCCCTAGGGCACCATTGTAATTTGTGCAACTTATCTTATTTTTCTTAAGAGTCTTGTTATGTGCTTAGCCCTCTGATCTCATAAAGAGTTCAGAGGTGTTTGTTATTAATAAATATACTGTTTATTTTCATAACAACCTGTGTGATGTCCTTTCATCTGGTATTCAAGGGGTTATATGTGGTAAAACAGCTGGCTTCACATGCCAAAAGAGTTTAGCCTAAGACTGCTTCATCCATGCTACCACTAGGATAGCTGGTCTATAAGGTTGACTTACAACCAATCACCATAAGGGTTGTTTGGACTGATACAAGGTGATCACTAGAACTAGTGAGCATCATATATCAGGCCAACTTCTCACAGTGTATCCTAGCTGCTGACCTGATTTCAGTCTCCAAATATCACACAATCCTTGATGCGTCATAAGTGTCTTAACTCTGGCAGACATTTGACTATTTACCAAAGCTCTACTCTTTTCCGAGCGATCCAACTTATAATCTAACACTGTATTAAATTCTCCTGCTTAAACTTATATTTGCTAACCCAAAAATACACTAAAGCTTCCAAGGGGTCGATCTACTTGGGTTTTATGGACCTCTCCACAGCTTTCGATTTGGTCAATAGAGCGAAGATGTGGACACTTTTACTGGATCTGGGCTTTGATCCTTGTTTGGTCTATTTTCTTGCAGACCTACACAGGGAATCTTTTAAATCTGGTAGAGGGGTCAGGCAAGGCTGTATTCTGGCCCCTCTCCTATTTACTTTATACGTGAATTCCCTAGATAAACATCTGGACACTGCTACTCTAGACGTCCCGCGTATAGGAGACAGTTCCATCCCGGTTCTCCTGTACGCGGACGATGTGGTCTTGATTTCCCGCACCCCGTTAGGCTTACAAAGGTTGTTGAGTGTATTTGGAGAGTTCATGGATTCAATGGATCTGGTTGTATATAGTGCAAAGTCACACACAATGGCCATGGGGGTAGGTAAAAATAAGATTAGGTCTTTTTATTGCAAGGAGGTTGAAGTAAAAAGGGTCAAGGCCTTCACCTACTTGGGAGTCATGTTCGATGAACGATGCTCCTGGACCCCCCAGTTTTTAGTAAAAAAAACTATGCTAACCAGAGCAACGCATGCAGTCCAAAGCTTTGCCCAGCGGTTAGGGGGCAGGCCCTGCGAAGCTGTTCAATCAATTTATAAGGCGAAATGTTTGGCAGCAGCTTTGTATGGCTCAGCTATATGGGGGTACAAACAGGCAGAAGAACTTCAAAAGGTAGAAAATAAATTTTTACGATCTTTGTTATCCTTTCCACAGTCCTCGCCCACCTTTGCTACCCACCAGGATCTAGGGATGGGGTTTGTGTCGGATCAGATTAGTTTGGCCCCACTTGTGTGTTGGATAAAAGTTTGGAACAACCCGGATTTACTTTTAAATGAGCAGATTTTAAAAGATTGCCTTAGGCTGGATAAAGGAAACGAAATACAGTGGTTATCTTATGTAAAAAAGGAGCTGCAGAAACTTGGGCGTATAGAGCTAATTGTAAATCCAGATGCTATTGTAAAGGGGGATATCACTTGGGTAAAAAAACACTTCCTGGCCCGAAGATCTATGGAAAGGGAGGATACTGAATTAAAAAAGCCTCTTGTATGGGGCCATTTTCTGTTAGTTACGACACCGTTGATTGAGCCATATTTGCAGTTGGTTACAAGGCCATTTCATCGCACATTGTTAAAAAAAATTGTTTTAATCTAATCCATTTTGTATTAGTAACATACGAAGGGTGGGGTAAGCCTGGTGATATAGCCCTTTGCAATTGTAACGATAGCTCTAGACAAGATACAATGCACTTTACGCTTTTCTGCTGTCATTTTTATGAAATCAGAATGAAACTTATAATACCACTGTTAAAGGGAATGTGGATTTTCCAGGCTAAGCCTGCCTTGCTTTATTTACAACTATTGGAAAACCTGTGGAACATTTTTAACATTGCAAGTTACTTTGTTGCAGCCGTGCGTCTTAAGAATCAAAGATGTGTTAACAATTTTGTCTGCTGATCTTTGGTGTATTTTATATTCACCTGTATAATATATTTTAAGTAACATAATTGTTTTAATTGTATTAATGGAATTATATTGTATGTACTGTGTGTTTTTATGTGTACCTTTTATGATTTTAATTAATCGATTAAAGTGGTTTTGACTTGACTTGAAATTCTCCTGCCATGATTATTTTCCCTGAAAAACCTAATAACTCACCAGCCAACCAATCCAGAGGGTCAACATCATCCTGATTAGGACCATAATAGCCAATAATAACCAACATTTCCCCTGCCACCTTTAGTTTCACAATCGCCCATCTACCTCTGTTATCTGCTGCCTTACCTTCTATTACAATATTAGCTCCCTGTCTGATCAAAACTGCCACACCCTTCGTAACTATTGATTGAGGCGTATAGAACGAATGAGAAATCCATCGCTGAGCTAAAAAAAATTCCTTACTTTCCTCAGCAGTCAAATGTGTCTCCTGCAAAATTATAATATGGGCCAGAGAGTCCTCTAAATACTTCAAGATTATTTGTCTCCTGGATTTTACCCATAAACCATTCACATTTCAAGAGAGGAACCTCAGTTCCATAAGTTTATCCACAATCATAACACCCAGAGCCGGCTACCACCAATAACCTAGTGCTTAGAACGCTTCGGAGGATTTTCTTATTTTTTCTCCCCTCCCCCCTACCCTCACCCACACCCAACCTCAACCCCAGTCCCTGTACCTCCTCCCCCACCACCCCCTTAACCCCCCCTTCCTTGGAAAACCCAACCAAAACACCCATTGCCTCGGCCTTTGTGGGTGTCTTCAGTGGTGCTGCTAATATGCCCAGAAGAAAATTTGCTAACAATATATACATGCCTGGCAGAGATCAGGCTTGAATTCACATATACTTAACCTCTACATTACAAATTACTCCCTTGATATTGCTCTAAGAAACAGTCAACATCCTCAACCGCTCGGAACGAGTACATCTTGTTTTGCCATATGACTTTTAGAAAGGCCGGGAATTTTAGTTGAACTGTAGCCCCCAGTGCCCTGTGAGGCTCCATGCGCTTCCCTAGCTCCCATTGCCTATAGCATTAGCTGGTGACAGATCCGATCTTACCTCAACTGTTATACCGTTTACCAAAGTACTCTTCCTTTTAAGAGCGGCTGCCAAAATTTTCTCTTTCACATTATGTCATTAAATTAATAAAAATATTTCTAGGCTTGGAACGGTTCGGGTTCAACCTAAAGGGGTCCCAATGAATCCTCTGAATATCCCCCATTAACACTTCTTCCGTTTCCTCCAACTGTAACTCAGATTTAAGAAGCTGTACCACATACTTTTTAATATCTGATCCTTCTTTTCCCTCCGGTAACTTCAAAATCTTCAGATTATTACGCCTTTGCATATTTTCAAGCCTTTCCACTCTCTCCTCATTATCCCTCTCTTTAAGCTTAATAGCCTCAATCTTTTTATGATTATCAAATACCCTCTCACGAATCTGTAGTATAAATGGAGACAGCACAGCAGGAAAGCTTGAAGTCTCAGTTTATTGAGCTTAGGAGAAGCACAGCGACAAGAGGCAGGAACAGCTATCAACTGCCAGAAGGCAACATTCTCTCACAAAGCATGGAACTATCAAGAACAGAGGTTCTATCTACAGGGGCCTGGGAGGCACAACACAGAGAATACTACATTATCCTCTTTCCTATAAAACAAAAGAAGAAACATTCGTAGATGGAAAATGGAGAAAAGAAAAGAAAAGAAAAGAAAAGAAAAGAAAGAAAGAAAGAAAGAAAGAAAGAAAGAAAGGAAATGAGACGGGTAGGGAAAGGAAAGTGAGAAAACACAACTGGATGCACAACCGAGAAAGAAAGAAGGCAATATGAAGAGAAAAAACAGAAACAGAAAGTTATCTGAACCTGGCAGGAATCCTACAAACTCTACGACTCCTGCGAGGCCCTGGTACAAAGGTAGCATCAACATTACTGCCATTTCCATTATTATTAACAGAACTAAAACGCTTGTTGTTTGAATCTGAACTAGAATTGGACAAGGGAACACAAGGGAAAGCATCATCTCTACTAACCTTTACAATTTTACAGATGTTCCACCAATCCTTGTTATTCACACGTACCGCATTCCCGCAGACCTTATCAACCACTAGTGGCTCAGAGAATTTGCTTCTTCCCTTGGTGACATGAACAGGATTTTTAATGCGAACAACATCACCAGCACAAATATCATGGGGAACAGATCTCTTCCTTTCATCAAAATAAGTTTTTTGCTTCTTTTGAGCTTCAGAGACGTTGTCTCTAACAAAATCATCAATACCATCCATCACATTCATCTTCACCCATTTTGACATCCAGCCCGGACAAATTTTTGTAGAAGGTTTCCTACCCCTCAGGAGTTCAAAGGGAGAAACCCCAGTTGAAGAATGCGCAGTTGTACGGTAAAACCATAACATGGAACGCACAGCATTCTCAACCACGCACTTGCTGGCAATGGCCCACTGGACACAGTTGTTGAGTACACGGTTCATCCTCTCAACAAGGCCATTGGCCTGGGGGTGGTAGAGGGAACTTTTTTTATGAGTCACACCACCCTGTTTAAGGAAAGATTCAAATTCACAACTGACAAATTGGACACCATTGTCAGTCATGACAACTGAAGGAAAACCCTCTCTCAAGAAGATGTCTTTCAAAAGAGAAATGACACTAGCAGAAGAGGGTTCACTGACAAAACGAATATCCGGCCATTTGGAGTAATAATCAATGGCAACAATAGCAAAACGGGAACAAGAAGGTAAAAGATAAAAAGGACCAACTAGATCAACTCCAATCTTTTCCCACGCCCTTTCCGGAAATTGAATGGGTTCCAAAGGGGGAGACCTAACCTTGTGACTTTTGTCTGAGGACTTGCAAATGACACAATTATCAACTAAAGTATCAACACAAACGTCCATCTGCGGCCACCAAAACACATCCCTCAACCTACGTTTCGTGAAAGTTTTCCCTAAATGTCCTTCATGTGCACCATCAACCAGACGCTTCCGCAAGCTCTCAGGAGGAATAAGCCTACCACACCGCATGAGAACACCATCTTCAACAGTGAGTTCATCAGCAACTTTGACATAGGTTTGGAAAAGACCAGAAACATTCTTTTCTTTAGGCCATACAGACTTCAAATAATTCACAACTTGAAGGAGTACCACATCCTTCAATAACTCCTTCTTCCACTCAACTTCACTGATAGCGCACATACCTTCAAGATCCAAAGCTGCAACAAAACAATCTTCAAGATCATCTTCCTTTTCAGCCTCACAATCGTTATCAGCTAAAGGAAAACGAGAAAAATAGTTGGCTCTGACATTCTTCGAACCTGGCAGATAAACAACCTCAAAATCATACTGAAGAAGCTTTGTGGACAGCCTAGCAATCCTAGGGGTATGCTCCTTAATCTTTTCTCCAGACAAGATAGAGACCAGAGGATTATGATCCGTACGAATCGTAAAGTGACTACCCCAAAGATAGGGATTAAACTTCCTGACCGCCCACCAGCAAGCTAAAAGCTCCTTCTCAATGACGGAGAAGTTCACCTCGGCCCCACGCAAAACTCTTGAAGCATATGCAATGGTATTATCAATTTGCCCATTCCTCTGAGTGAGAACAGCCCCAAGTCCAAACCCACTCGCATCCACAGTCACAACACATTCTTTGTTGTGATCAAAAGGTTTGAGGATACTGTCCCCAACTAACTGTAATTTAATCCACTTGAAAATTTCTTGACAGTTTTTATCCCAAACAAAAGGCACATTCTTTTTCAACATGTTAGTCAAAGGTTGAACTTTTGACGCATAATCTTTGATAAATCTTGAGTAAAATTCACTGAGCCCAATGAATGACTTTAAACCAGATTTATCGACAGGAGGCGAAGCATCAACAATGGCTTTCACCAAACCAGGACGTGGTTCCACACCTTCATGTGAAACAACAGGACCCAGAAATTCCATTTTTTCTTTTAAGAAAACACATTTCTCTCTCTTTAATACAATCCCTTTTTCTTGCATGATTTCCAGAACCTGATTCAAAGAAAAGTCATGATCCACCTTGTTCTCGCCAAAAATCAAAACATCATCCTGGAAAACAATTACTCCAGGAGTGTCTCTAAACATTTGACTCATCAATCTTTGGAAGACTGCAGCCGCTGACGCAAGGCCAAATGGCATCCTGCAGTATTGAAAACTACCAAAAGGTGAGACAAACGCAGTCAGATGTCTAGAAGATTGACTCAACACCACCTGGTGGTAAGCGGAGGCCAAATCCAACTTTGTGAACCACCTTGCTCCTCTGGTAAGAGACAATAAATCTGTGATTTTTGGTAAGGGGTCTGAATCAATCCAGATGTTTTTATTGAGACTGCGCAAATCCACACAGACGCGCAAATCTCCATTCCTTTTTCTGGCGACAACAAGAGGAGACAACCACAAGGACGACTCAATAGGTTCTATGACTCCTTTCTTGCATAACCCCATCAACTCCTTTTCCAAATCATCCCTCACGCTGAAAGGAACACTCCTGACCTTATGTTTTATGGGGATAGCTCCATCTTTAACTCTAATCTCATGGTTGAAGCCTTTAATTATGCCAAGGCTATTCCCGAAGACAGTAGGGAACTTAGAAATTAATTTCTCGATATAGTCATTTGAGACAATGGCTGCTAAACTCTCAACATTGTCACAAGATTCATTTTCCTTTACACTCTTTTAGTCAAGGACCATGTTGTTGTTTTATTCTCCACTAGATGGCACCAACGTGTAGAGATTTAAACCACACAAACACCTCGTAATGTTTTGCTTTTCCAGGAAAATAAAAGTGTAGATTCCTTTCTATTTCCACGTTTATGTTGTAATGCCTTCTCGCCTTCAATGGACACGAGCGTTGTTCATGGAATGACTATTAGTATTCAGTGTACATGGGAGAACTAAACATTCAACATGCCAAGTTTTGTGCAGAGTTCTTCAAGAGTGAATGACAGTGTTAATTAATTCTCCTTCTGTAAGTTAATCTTTTTTTTTTGTTTCCTGCAGATGGCACCAGCGTGTGAAGATTTAGGACCAACTTAGTCTTTTAAAGGACCTTATTACTACACCTTCGTTAAACACTGTAGACTTCACGCCGTGCGCGAACGCGTTACCAAGGCAGAGTGACAACACTTAAAATGCTTCTCGCGTCAGAGGTTTCAGAGCGAGGCAGGAGAAGTCAAAGCAGAGCGCGAACAGGCTCAGAGACAGCTCAGACGCGCCGAGGCTTGGTTGTCAGGGTAACGCGTTTGCTGGGCGAGCGCGCGTCAAATGGTTGCGTTGGCACCGAAGCGCTCGCGCTGGAACGCGTCACAGGAACAGAGCGTGGTAACGCTGGCAACCAAACGCTCGCGCTGGAACTGATGACGTGACGTGTAGCGATGGCAACCAAACGCTCGCGCTGGGAATGACGTGACGTGCTGAGGCCTCGTCGGGGAAAATGTTTTTTTAAGCCTTGTTTTAAATTAAATACGCGCAGAAAGTAAGGCGGAATCACTTATCTCGCCATTAGTCGTCATCGGCTTGTCGAGAAGAATTTTGAAACGGCTGGTCTTCGTGTGCACTCGGTCCGCGGTACACTCTCCACAGGAATACGAGGAAAAACGAGGTAAGACGGGTTCTTTTACCTTCTCCTAAGCAGCATCATCGCCAACAAATTTGTAGTATAAATGGAGACAGCACAGCAGGAAAGCTTGAAGTCTCAGTTTATTGAGCTTAGGAGAAGCACAGCGACAAGAGGCAGGAACAGCTATCAACTGCCAGAAGGCAACATTCTCTCACAAAGCATGGAACTATCAAGAACAGAGGTTCTATCTACAGGTGCCTGGGAGGCACAACACAGAGAATACTACAGAATCACTTTTACTTCAGCCTCCAACAACTCTGTGCGAGAACTCAATTCCTCAAAGTTTGCCTCCAATAGACTACACGAGGCTCGAATACTCTCCTGATTTTTATTAGAGACCTCAAAGCCCTTATGCATATCCAAATCCAATTTCTTTAAAAGGGCTATAACTGAGAGATCCAGATTATCCAGCTCAGGGTCTACCCTAGACTCTTCTAATAATTTGTGCTCAGTTACTGGGATACTCGTAATCGCGGAAGCTTCTGCAGATTCCCCCGAATAATCGACTGCTGAGACTGAAGAGGACGCTAATTGATCTGACTGAACAGGACCAACTGCATTATCCATTGCTGAATTTTCATGTAGATCCTGCCCCTCCTCATCCATGCCTATAGTAAGAGCCTGATATCGATTGGGGCTCAGATGCATAGACCAGTCCTGCGTGTCCGACCCCCCCCCGGGACTCCCCTATAACTTTCTCACCCTCCCACGTGCTGTCTGTGTTCTGTTTAGACTGTGTGGGGTTTGCTTTTAGTATTAGAGTCTTTGTGGAGTGGTGTGGCTCACAGGTTAGAGGCGGCAGACCCGAGAGCAGAGGACGGCCCAGGGACCAGGGTTCAATTCCCGATGCGGCAGGGTCGTGGACCAGGGTCAGCGGACTCGATATTTCTCACCTCGGTGCCTACTCTAACCAGGGATCACACTCGGCAACTCTGGGCATTAGCTTGCCTCATCTCCACAACGGCCCCCACATGCGCCGGGAATGCCTGGTTTCACCTTGGAGATACCCAGTAGGGACCATCTCACAGGGAAAGCCAGGACGGGTTCCACAGCGGTCTACTGCGCAGAGATACTCCTTCGGGAGTCGATTCTAGCGCGTTAGAAACCCACAATTAATTAATTAATTTTGGAACTGGTTTAAAAAAGGAGTTTAGGGATGGGGTAGTATTTAACTTACGCTCCAAAACCGTCTGTGTTCCCTTCTTATTGCCAACACCACCCTGTTTATAGTTTTTTTTGCCAGATTTTTTGTGTGAGTATCAGGCCAAATTCTTGGGTTTGTTTTAGGTGAGGCTTTCTGCTTAGGTAATATCTTATCGCCTCCCACCCTCCCCATGCTCCTTAAAGTGTATCTAGAAATCACTGTAGCTACAACTGGGTTTTTAACTCCCACGTTATTTTTTTCAAGGACAGCTGCGGTGCCTTCTGCCTGTTGTACAACCTGACTCGTGCCGGTAGTGCCTGAAGGTGAGGGCAGCCCTTTCACCGAACCCTTCATTAAGTTCAGTATCTCTGCTCCCCTCCCACGCCCCCCGGCACCTCGCAATGCAATCCTGGCAACTGCACGCCGACCTCTCCCCAGCTCGAACGCCGCTCTCCCCCAGCTGCCCAGCTCCGTTCCTGCTGCCAGCTCCGCCTCTGCCTCTGTCTGACCTCGGGAGCTCCCCGCCTCCTTGGACGCCATAAGCTGCCGAGAGCGAAGTCAGTCAGGAAAAACCGCTCACAAGTCCAAAAGATCCCGTAAACAGCCCCGACATGGTAAGAAACTATCCTGCAAGCAGGCACATTACAATGCCTCTTGCTGACCAGATCTCTGCACAGGCAAAACTCGCCTCACACCGCCACTGCTCCCGACACCTGCGACCCGCTGCTAGCCGGCCGCCATGTTTTCCCCCTGAGGCTTGAGGGTTGCACAAAGAGTTGCAGAAACAAGTGAGAGGTGTAGTAAGAAACAAAAGAAGTGCAGAAAGAAGGAACAAAGGTGTAGAAAGAGGCAGGAGGGGTGTGGAAAGGGGGTGTTAAAGAGGCACGAGTGGTGCAGAAAGACACAAGAGTGGTGAAGAAAGGAGCAACAGTGGTACAGAAAGAGGAAAGAGGGGTGGAGAAAGAGAAAAGAGAAGTGCAGAAAGAAGCACCAGAGATGCAGAAACGGTGAAGAGGGATGGAGAAAGAGGCAAGAGGGTTGCAGAAAAAAGCAAAAGAGGTGCAGAAAGAAACAAAAGAAGTGCGGAAAGAAGGAACAGAGGTGCAAAAAGAGGCAAGAGGAGTGCAGAAAGAGAAGAATGGTACAAAAAGAGGCAGAAGGGTTGTAGAAACAAGGGTACAGAGGTACAGAAAGAAGCAGGAGAAGTGCAGAAAGAAACAACATAGGTGCAGAAAGAGTAATGTGGGGTGGAGAAAGAGGCAGGAGAAGGGCAGAAAGAAGCAACAGAGATGTAGAAATGGGGAGGGAAGTGGGGTAGAAATTGAAGCAAGAGGGGTATAGAAAGAGGCAACAGAGTTGCAGAAAGAAACAAAAGAAGTATAGAAAAAAGTAACAGAGGTGCAGAAAGAGGGAAGAGGGGTGCAAAAAGAAGGAAGAGTGCAGAATGAGGCACAAGGCTTCCAGAAAGAAGGGACAGAGGTGCAGAAAGAAGCAAGAGAAATGCCAAAAGAAGCAACAATGGTGCAGAAAGTGGGATGAGGGGTGGAGAAAGAGGCAAGAGAAGTATAGAAAGAAGCAATAGAAATGTAAAAAGGGGAATGGGGTGGGGAAAGAGGGAAGAGGGGTGCAGAAAGAGGCACAAGGGTTGCAGAAAGAAGGGACAAAAGTGCATCAAGAAGCAAGAGAAGTTCTGAAAAAAGCAATAGAGGTGCAGAAAAAAAGGATGATGAGTGTAGAAAGAGGCAAGAGAAGTATAAAAAAGCAACAGAGCTGCAAAAAGGGGGAAGAAGGAACAGATGTGCTGAAAGAGGCAAGAGGAGTGCAGAAAGAAAAGAAGGTTGCAGGAAGAGGCCCACATGGTGCAGAAAGAAGCAAGAGAGGTTCAGAAAGATGCAAGATAAGTACAGAAAGAAGCAACAGAGATAGAGAAAGAGGAAAGAGGGGTGGAGAAAGAGGCAAGAGAAGTACAAACAGAAGCAACAGCCATGAAGAAAGAGGGATGACTAGTAGAGAAAAAGATGAAAGGGGTGCAAGAGAGATGCAGAAAGAAGGGACAGAGGTGCAGATAGAGGCAGGAGAGGTGCAGAAGGAGACAGGAGTGGTGCAAAAGAGGGGTCAGATAGAGGCAAGAGATGTACAGAAAGAGGCAGAAGGGGTGCACAAAGAAACAAGTGAGGTGCAGAAAGAACAACAGAGGCGCAGAAAGAGGCAAGAGGGGTGCAGAAAGAAGGAAGGGGGCGCAAAAAGAGGTATACTGGGTGCACAAAGAAGCAAGAGAGGCACAGAAATAAACAAAAGAAGTTGAGAAAGAAGGAACAGAGGTGCAGAAAGAAGCAAGAGTGATGCAGAAAGAAGCAAGAGATGCGTAAAGAAACAAAAGAAGTGCAGAAATAAGGGACATAGGTATAGAAAGAGGCAAGAGTGGTCCAAAAAGAGGGAAGAGGGGTGTTATAGAGGCACGATGAGTGCAGAAAGAAGCAACAGAGGTGCAGAAAGGGGCAAGAGGGGTACAGAAATAGGGAAGAGGGGTGCAGAAAGAGGCACATTGGTTGCAGAAAAAAGGGATAGAGGTGCATACAGAAGCAAGAAAAGTTCAGAAAGAAACAACAGGGGTGCAGAAATAGGGATGAGAATTGCAGAAAGAAGCAACAGAGGTGCAGAAAGAGGCAAGAGGGGTGCAAAAAGAGGGAAGATGTGTGCAGAAAGAGGCACACGGGTTGCAGAACGCAAGAGACCTGCAGAATGAAACAAAAGAAGTACCAAAAGAAGAAACAGAGTTGCAGAAAGAGGCAAGAGAAATAAGGAAAGAGGGTAGAGTGATGCAAAAAGAAGCAAGAGTGATGTAGAAAGAACAAAAGGAGTGCAGAAAAAAGGAACAGAGGTCAGAAAGAGACAAGAGAAGTGCATAAAGAGAAGGGTGCAGAACGAGGCACAAGTGGTGCAGACAGAAGCAAGAGAGGTACAGAAAGACCCAACATGAGTGCAGAAAGAAGCAACAGAGAAGCAGAAAGAGGCAAAAGCTGTAGAGAAAGAGACAAGAGGCAAGAGAAGTTCCGAAAGAATCTACAGACATGCAGAAAGGGGGAAGGGGGGTGGAAAAAGAGGCAAGAGGGGTGCAGAAAGAAGCAATTGACGTGCAGAAAGACCCAAAATAAGTGCAGAAAGAAGCAACAGAGATGCAGAAAGATGTAAGAAGGGGTAGAGAAAGATGCAAGAGAAGTTCAGAAAGAAGGTACAGACATGCACAAAGAAGGAAGAGGGGTGCAGAAAGAGGCAAGAGGGGTGCAGAAAAAAGCAAAAGAGGTGCAGAAAGAAACAAATGAAGTGCATAAAGAAGCAAGAAAAGTGCAGAAAGAAGCAACAGGGGTGCAGAAAGAGGGATGAGGATTGCAGAAAGAAGCGACAGAGATGCAGAAAGAGGCAAGAGGGGTGCAAAAAGAGGGAAGAGGGGTACAGAAAGAGGCACAAGGGGTGCTGAAAGCAAGAGAAGTGCAGAACAAAATACAGAAATAAGGAACATAGGTACAGAAAGAGGCAAGAGGAGTGCAGTAAGAGGGAAGAGGGGTACAGAAAGAGGCACGCGTGTTGCAGAAAGCAGTTAGAGAGGTGTAGACAGAAGCAAGAGTAGTGCAGAAAGAAGGAACAGAGGTGTAAGAGGAATACAGAAAGACTAGAAGGGTGTAGGAAGAAGCACAAGTGGTGCAGACAGAAGCAAGAGAAGTGCAGAAAGACACAAAATAAGTGCAGAAGGAAGCAATAGAGATGCACAAAGAGGGAAGAAGGGTAGAGAAAGAGGCAAGAGAAGTACAGAAAGAATCTACAGAAATGCGGAAAGGGGGAAGAGGGGTTGAGAAAGAGTCTCGAGAATTGCCGAAAGAAGAAAGAGAGGTGCAGAAAGAAATAAAAGAAGTACAGAAAGAAGGAACAGAGGTGCAGAAAGAGGCAAGAGGGGTGGAGGAAGAGGGGTGTGAAAGAGGTACGAGGGGTGCAGAAATCTGGAAGAGGGGTGGAGGAAGAGGCAAAAGAGGTGTGGAAACAAAAGAAGTTCAGAAAGAAGGAACAGGGATGCAGAAAGAGGCATGAGGAGTGCAGAAAGAGAAGAAGGGTGTGGAAAAAGGCACAAGTTGTGCCGAAAGAAGCAAGAGAAGCGCAGAAAGATGCAATAGAAGTGCAGAAAGAAGCAACGGAGATGCAGAAAGAGGAAACAGGGGTGGAGAAAGAGGCAAGAGACGTACAGAAAGAAGCAGCAGACATGCATAAAGGGGGAACTGGTACAGAAAGAGACAAGAGGGGTGCAGAAAGACGCAAGAGAGGTATAGAAAGAAACAAAAGAAGTGTAGAACGAAGGGACAGAGGTGCAGAAAGAGGCAAGAGGGGTAGATAAATAGGCAAGAGAAGTACAGAAAGAAGCAACAGACATGCAGAAAGGGGAAGAGAGGTGGATAAAGAGGCAAGAGGGGTGCAGAAAGAAACAAAATAAGTGCATAAAGAAGCAAGAAAAGTCCAGAAAGAAGCAACGGGGAGCAGACAGAGGGCTGAGGAGTGCAGAATGAAGCAACAGAGGCGCAGAAAGAGGCAAGAGGGGTGCAGAAAGAGGAATGAGGGGTGCAGAAAGAGGCACAAGGGGTGCAGAAAACAAGAGATGTGCAGAACGAAACAAAAGAATTCAGAAAGAAGGAACATAGGTACAAAAAGAGGCAAGAGGGGTGCAAAAAGAGGGAAGAGGGATGCAGAAAGAGGTACGAGGAGTGCAGAAAGAAGCAAGAGATATGCAAATAGACAAAAAAGAAGTACAGAAAGAAGGAACAGAGGTGCAGAAAGAGGCAAGAGAGGTGCAGAAATTGGGAAGAGGGGCGCAGAAAGAGGCACAAGGGCTGCAGAAAGAAGGGGAAGGAAGGCGGAAAGAAGCAAGAGAAGTACAGAAAGAGGGATGAGGGGTGGAGGAATAGTCAAGAGTAGTATAGAAGCAATAGATATTCAGAAAGAGGGATGAAGGGTGGAGAAAGAGGCAAGAGAGTTGCAGAGAGAAACAAACATTGTGCAGAAAGAAGGAACAGATGTGCTGAAAGAGACACGAGGGGTGCGAGAAGAGGGGTGTAAAAGAGGCACGAGGGGTGCAGAAAGAAGCAAGAGAGGTGCAGAAAGAGGCACCTGGGGTGCAAAAAGAGGGAAGAGTGGTGGAGGAAGAAACAAGAGAAGTGCAAAAAGATGGAACAGAGGCGCAGAAAGAGGAATAAGGAGTACAAAAAGAGAAGAAGGTTGTGGAAAGAGGCACAGGTGGTGTAGAAAGAAGCAAAAGAGGTGCAGAATAACATAAAATCCAGAAAGAGGAAATAGGGGTGGAGAAAGAGGCAAGAGAAGTACAGAAAGAAGCAACAGGCATGCTGAAAGGGGAAGAGGGGTGCAGAAAGAGACAAGAGGGGTGCAGAAAGAAGCAAGAGAGATGTAGAAAGAAACAAAAGAAGTGCAGAACGAAGGGAAAGAGGTGCAGAAAAAAGCAAGAGGGGTACACAAAGAAGCAAGTGAGGTGCAGAAAGGGGTAACAGGGGTGTAGAAAGAGGTAAGAGGGGTGCAGAAAGAAGGAAGAGGGGTGCAGAAAGAGGCACAAATGGTACATAAAGAAGCAAGAGAGGCTCAGAAAGAAACACAATAAGTGCAGAAAGAAGGAACCGAGGTGCAAAAAGAGGCAAGAGGGGTGCAGAATGAAGCAAGAGGTGCAGAAAGTAACAAAAGAATTACAGAAAGAAGGAAACAGAGGTCCAGAAATATGCAAGAGGGGTATAAAAAGAGGGAAGAGGGGTGTGAAAGAGGCACGAGGACTGCATAAAAAAGTAAAAGGAGTGCAGAAAGAAGCAACAGAGGTGCAGAAAGAGGCAACGGGTACAAGAAAAGGGAAGAGGGGTGCAGAAAGAGGTATGAGGGGTGCAGAAAGATGCAAGAGACGCGTAGAAAGAAACAAAAGAAGTACAGAAAGAAGGAACAGAGGTACAGAAAGAGGCAAGAGGGGTGCAGAAAGAGGCACAAGGGATACAGAAAGAAGGGAAAGAGGCGCATAAAGACGCATGAAAAGTGCTGCAATAAGCAACAGAGGTGCAGAAAGAGGGACAGGGGTGGAGGAAGAGGCAAGAGGGTTGCAGAAAGAGGCAAGAGAGGTACGGAAAGAAACAAGAAAAGTACAGAAAGAAGGAACAGAGGTGCAGAAAGAAGAAAGAGAAGAAGGAGGCAGAAAGAGACACAAGTGGTGAGGAAAGAAATAAGAGAGGTGCAGAAAGAAGCAAAAGGGGTACAAAAAAAGGGAAGAGTGGTGGAGGAAGAGACAAGAGAAGTGCAGAAAGAAGCACCAGAAATGAAGAAAGCATGATTAGGGGAGACGAAAGAGGCAAGAGGTTGCAGAAAGAAGTAGGAGAGGCACATGAAGAAACAAAAGAAGTGCAGAAAGATGGAACAGAGGTGCAGAAAGAGGCATGAAGAGTACAGAAAGAGAAAAAGGTTGTTGAAAGAGGCACAAGTGATGCAGAAGAACAGAAAGAGGCAAGAGGGGTGCAGAAAGAAGCAGGAGGTGCAGAAAGAAACAAAAGAAGTACGGAAAGAAGGAACAGAGGTGCTGAAAGATGCAGGAGGGGTATAAAGAGAGGTAAGAGGGGTGTGAAAAAGGCACGAGGAGTGCATAAAAAAGCAAGAGGAGTGCAGAAAGAAGCAACATAGGTGCAGAAAGAAGGATAAGGGGTAGAGAAAGAGGCAAGAGAAGGGCAGAAAGAAGCAACAGAGATGAAGAAAGTGGGAAGTGGGTTGGAGATTGAAGCAAAAGGGGTACAGAAAGAAGCGAGAGATTTACAGAAAGGAACAAAAGAAGTACAGAAAAAAGGAACAGAGGTGCAGAAAGAGGTAAGAGGGGTGCAGAAAGAAGCAACAGAGGTGCAGAAAGAGACATGAGGGTTGGAGAAAGAAACCAGAGAAGTGCATAAAGAAGCTAGAGGGTGCAGAACGAAACATAAGAAGTACAGAAAGAAGGAACACAGGTGCAGAAAGAGGTAAGAGGGTTGCTGAAAGAGGGGAGAGAAGTGCAGAAAGAGGCACAAGGCTTGAAGAAAGAAGGAACAGAAGTGCATAAAGAAGAAAGAGAAGTACATAAAGAAGCAACAGAGGTGCAGAAAGAGACATGAGGGGCGGAGAGAGAGACAAGACAAGTGCATAAAGAAGCAAAAGGGTGCAGAAAGAAACAAAAGAAGTACAGAAAGAAGGGACACAGGTACAGAAAGAGGCAAGAGGGTTGCTGAAAGAGGGGAGAGAAGTGCAGAAAGAGGCACAAGGCTTGAGGAAAGATGGGACAGAAGTGCATAAAGAAGAAAGAGAAGTACATAAAGAAGCAACAGAGGTGCAGAAAGAGACATGAGGGGAGGAGAGAGAGACAAGACAAGTGCATAAAGAAGCAAGAGGGTGCAGAAAGAAACAAAAGAAGTACAAAAAGAAGGAACACAGGTACAGAAAGAGGCAAGAGGGATGCAAAAAGAGGCAATGAGGGTGCAGAAAGAGGCACAAGGGTTGCAGAAAGAAGGGACAGAGGTGCATAAAGAAGCAAGAGAAATGCCAAACGAAGCAAAAGAGGTGCAGAAAGAGGGATAAGGGTGGAGAAAGAGGCAAGAGAAGTATAGAAAGAAGCAACAGAGATGCAAAAAGGGGGAATAGGGGTGGAGAAAGAGGTAAGAGGGGTGCAGAAAGAAGCAGAAGAGGTACAAATAAAGGGAAGAGTGGTGGAGGAAGAGACAAGAGAAGTGCAGAAAGAAGCACCAGAAATGCAGAAAGCATAATTAGGGGAGAAGAAAGAGGCAAGAGGTTGCAGAAAGAAGTAGGGGAGGCACATAAAGAAACAAAAGAAGTGCAGAAAGATGGAACAGAGGTGCAGAAAGAGGCATGAAGAGTACAGAAAGAGAAAAAGGTTGTTGAAAGAGGCACAAGTGATGCAGCAGTACAGAAAGAGGCAAGAGGGGTGCATAAAGAAGCAGGAGGTGCAGAAAGAAACAAAAGAAGTACAGAAAGAAGGAACAGAGGTGCTGAAAGATGCAGGAGGGGTATAAAGAGAGGTAAGAGGGGTGTGAAAAAGGCACGAGGAGTGCATAAAAAAAGCAAGAGAAGTGCAGAAAGAAGCAACATAGGTGCAGAAAGAGGGATAAGGGGTAGAGAAAGAGGCAAGAGAAGGGCAGAAAGAAGCAACAGAGATGAAGAAAGTGGGAAGTGGGTTGGAGATTGAAGCAAAAGGGGTTCAGAAAGAAGCAAGAGATTTACAGAAAGGAACAAAAGAAGTACAGAAAAAAGGAACAGAGGTGCAGAAAGAGGTAAGAGGGGTGCAGAAAGAAGCAACAGAGGTGCAGAAAGAGACATGAGGGGTGGAGAAAGAGGTAAGAGGGGTGCAGAAAGAAGCAAGAGAGGTACAGAAAAAACAAAAGAAGAGCAGAAAGAAGGAACGGAGGTACAGAAAGAGGCCAGAGGAGTTCAGAAACACTGAAGAGGGGTACAGAAAGAAGAATGAGAAGGAGAAAAACCAATATTACTGCAAAAAGAAGCAGCAGAGGTGCAGGAAGAGGCACAAGGGGGGGAGAGGGAACAGGGGTACAGAAAGAGGTACACGGGTTGCAGAAAGAAGGGTACAGAGGTGCAGAAAGAAGCATCATAGGTGCAGAAAGAGGGATGAAGAGTAGAGAAAGAGGCAAAAATGGGCAGAAAGAAGCAACAGAGATGCAGAAAGGGGGAAGAAGGGTGGAGAAAGAGGCAAGAGAAGTGCAAAAAGAAGCAAGAGAGGTGTAGAAAGAAACAAAAGAAAAACAGAAAGATGGAACAGAGGTGCAGAAAGAGGGGTTCAGAAAGAGGCACAAGCGGTGCAGAAAGAAGCCAGAGATGTGCAGGAAGAAACACCAGAGGTGTAGAAAGAAGTAACAGAGGTGCAGAAAGGGGCAACAGGGGTGCAGAAACAGGGAAGAGGGGTAGATAAAGAGGCAAGGGGTGCAAAATGATGAATGAGAGCTGCTGAAAGAAACAAAAGAAGTGCAGAAAGAAGGAACAGAGGTGCAGAAAGGGCCAACAGGGGTGCAGAAAGAGGGAAGAGGGTTCAGAAAGATGCATGATGGATGCAGAAAGAAACAAGAGTTGCAGAAAGAAACAAAAGAAGTGCAGAAAGAAGGAACAGAGGTGCAGAAAGGGGCAACAGGGGTGCAGAAAGAGGGAAGACGAGTGGGGATAGAGGCAAGGGGGTACAGAAAGAAGCATGAGAGCTGCAGAAAGATACAAATGAAGTGTGGAGAGAAGGAACAAAGGTGCAGACAGAGGTAAGAGGGGTTCAGAAAGAAGCAAAAGGGGCACAGAATGAAGTTAAAGGTGCAGATAGAAACAAAAGAACTGCCAAAGAATGAACAGAGGTGCAGAAAGAGGCAAAAGTTATGCACAAAGAGGGAAGAGGGAAATGAAAGAGGCACAGAGATTGTAGAAAGAATCAAGAGGAATAAAGAAAGAAGCAACAGAGGTGCAGAAAGAGGCAAGAGGGGTGCAAAGAGAGTGAAGAGTTGCAGACAAAAGTGAGAGGTGCAGGAAGAAACAAAAGAAATGCAGAAAGAAGGAACAAAAGTAGAGAAAGAGGCAAGAAAGTTGCGGGAAGGGGATGTTAAAGAGGCACAAGAGGTGCAGAAAGTAGCAAGAGAGGTGAAGAAAGGAGCAACAAGGGGTGCAGAAAGAGGGAAGAGGGGCGGAGAAAGAGAAAAGAAAAGTGCAGAAGAAGCTGCAGAGATGCAGAAAATGTGAAACGGGATGGAGAAAGAGGCAAGAGGGTTGCAGAGAGAAGCAAGAGAGGAGCAGAAAGAAACAAAAGAAGTGCAGAAAGAAGGAACAGAGGTGAAAAAAGAAGCAAGAGGAGTGCAGAAAGAGAACTGTGCAAAAAGAGACACAACGGTTGAAGAAAGAATAGTACAGAAGTACAGAAAGAAGCAAGAGAAGCGCAGAAAGAAGCAACAAAGGGGCAGAAAGAGAAATGAGGGGTAGAGAAGGAGACTAGAGAAGTGCATAAAGAAGCAAGAGGGTGCAGAAAGAAACAAAAGAAGTACAGAAAGAAGGAACACAGGCGCAGAAAGAGGCAAGAGGGATGCAAAAAGAGGCAATGGTGGTGCAGAAAGAGGCACAAGGGTTGCAGAAAGAAGGGACAGAGGTGCATAAAGAAGCAAGAGAAGTGCCAAACGAAGCAAAAGAGGTGCAGAAAGAGGAATAAGGGTGGAGAAAGAGGCAAGAGAAGTATAGAAATAAGCAACAGAGATGCAAAAAGGGGGAATAGGGGTGGAGAAAGAGGTAAGAGGGGTGCAGAAAGAAGCAAGAGAGGTACAGAAAAAACAAAAGAAGAGCAGAAAGAAGGAACGGAGGTACAGAAAGAGGCCAGAGGAGTTCAGAAACACTGAAGAGGGGTACAGAAAGAAGTATGAGTGAAGGAGAAAAACCAATATTACTGCAAAAAGAAGCAGCAGAGGTGCAGGAAGAGGCACAAGGGGGGGAGAGGGAACAGGGGTACAGAAAGAGGTACATGGGTTGCAGAAAGAAGGGTACAGAGGTGCAGAAAGAAGCATCATAGGTGCAGAAAGAGGGATGAAGAGTAGAGAAAGAGGCAAAAGAAGGGCAGAAAGAAGCAACAGAGATGCAGAAAGGGGGAAGAATGGTGGAGAAAGAGACAAGAGAAGTGCAAAAAGAAGCAAGAGAGGTGTAGAAAGAAACAAAAGAAAAACAGAAAGATGGAACAGAGGTGCAGAAAGAGGGGTTCAGAAAGAGGCACAAGGGGTGCAGAAAGAAGCAAGAGATGTGCAGGAAGAAACACCAGAGGTGTAGAAAGAAGTAACAGAGGTGCAGAAAGGGGCAACAGGGGTGCAGAAACAGGGACGAGGGGTAGATAAAGAGGCAAGGGGTGCAAAATGATGCATGAGAGCTGCTGAAAGAAACAAAAGAAGTGCAGAAAGAAGGAACAGAGGTGCAGAAAGGGCCAACAGGGGTGCAGAAAGAGGGAAGAGGGTTGAGAAAGATGAATGAGGGATGCAGAAAGAAACAAGAGTTGCAGAAAGAAACAAAAGAAGTGCAGAAAGAAGGAACAGAGGTGCAGAAAGGGGCAACAGGGGTGCAGAAAGAGGGAAGACGAGTGGGGATAGAGGCAAGGGGGTACAGAAAGAAGCATGAGAGCTGCAGAAAGATACAAATGAAGTGTGGAGAGAAGGAACGAAGGTGCAGACAGAGGTAAGAGGGGTTCGGAAAGAAGCAAAAGGGGCACAGAATGAAGTTAAAGGTGCAGATAGAAACAAAAGAACTGCCAAAGAAGGAACAGAGGTGCAGAAAGAGGCAAAAGTTATGCACAAAGAGGGAAGAGGGAAATGAAAGAGGCACAGAGATTGTAGAAAGAATCAAGAGGAATAAAGAAAGAAGCAACAGAGGTGCAGAAAGAGGCAAGAGGGGTGCAAAGAGAGTGAAGAGTTGCAGAAAAAAGTGAGAGGTGCAGGAAGAAACAAAAGAAATGCAGAAAGAAGGAACAAAAGTAGAGAAAGAGGCAAGAAAGTTGCGGGAAGGGGATGTTAAAGAGGCACAAGAGGTGCAGAAAGTAGCAAGAGAGGTGAAGAAAGGAGCAACAAGGGGTGCAGAAAGAGGGAAGAGGGGCGGAGAAAGAGAAAAGAAAAGTGCAGAAGAAGCTGCAGAGATGCAGAAAATGTGAAACGGGATGGAGAAAGAGGCAAGAGGGTTGCAGAGAGAAGCAAGAGAGGAGCAGAAAGAAACAAAAGAAGTGCAGAAAGAAGGAACAGAGGTGAAGAAAGAAGCAAGAGGAGTGCAGAAAGAGAACTGTGCAAAAAGAGACACAACGGTTGCAGAAAGAATAGTACATAGGTACAGAAAGAAGCAAGAGAAGCGCAGAAAGAAGCAACAAAGGGGCAGAAAGAGAAATGAGGGGTAGAGAAGGAGACTAGAGAAGTGCATAAAGAAGCAAGAGGGTGCAGAAAGAAACAAAAGAAGTACAGAAAGAAGGAACACAGGAGCAGAAAGTGAGGTTCTGCGATTTCTGACTTTGTCCCATATCTAGCCGCCATTTTGTGTCCGTCGCCATTTTGTGTTGCCCTCACTCAGGCAGCATGGCGAACGTTGTGTTTTTGCCTTCCCAGCTGCTACGTGTCCTTTTAGTTGAAAAGTAACCCCATTGCTCTTGTTTGCGAAACCCGATGTCACGGTCTGGCTCACTTCGTTAATCCATCTCTGGGTTGATTGATCCCTGTCTCGACTGACTATTTGCCTTCTTTCCTTACATTATCTTATCCGACTGGCCTTCGCTATTCTCTCCTTGTATTCTCTTGTTACACAACTGTCCTTTGAGGTATACAAGCATGTCCTGCCACCTGCAAGAAGGGGATTGTAGACACCATCACTGATTAATTTGCTGGGAGGGTTGCACACGGGGTCTGAGGAAGGGGCGTATTTGAGATACCTGATAGCTTGTTTTTCAACTTTTCTCATTGGTCCGTTCTATATGCGATAGAAGTGAATGATTGTAAACATACTACTATAAGAGACTGTGCACCACCGATTGAAGTGGCAGTCTCCTTAGAACCCACCCTTGTGTGTAACTTCTAGGATAACTGTGCTTAGCTGCAGCCAATAAACCTGGCTTCCACGCTCAACGGAGTGTCTCGTGTCTCTGTTTTGTACAAGGTAGGTGAACTTGGGTATTGAGGGGTGCCCTGCGCCGCCCGGCCCATAAGGCCCGGTTCTCCAACTGGCGCCCATTGTGGGGCGCTTTCAGTGGTAGTGGTTCAGCCCGAGGGTCGTGAGAAGCCCCCCAAGAAAATTCTGGAGGACTCGCGAACCACCTCAGCGGCCCCTGTATGTCGAAGTGGACCGAAGGTCTTTTATGGCGCGGCTACTCCTTTCCGACGGCTGCTGACGACTGCTGCCCTGACTACCACCATGCCTTGGACCCTCTGGTGATGACTGGCATTGCGAGACGTTAGACCGACCTCTGTTGGCGTGAGAAGACCATTTAGTTAAGTATTCGTGGGTAGCGCCCACTTCTTTGTTTTGTTTTTGACTTTTGTTATTCGTCTGTTGCAATAGCCAAAGCCATGGGGTGAGTACATTTGTACTGTGTTCTTTGCTTTCACTCCTTGAAGTTGGTAAGCGGATCAGTGTGCTTAACATGCCTGGTCTGAGTGGATTTAGGAAACGTTGTTGTTTTTGCTGTACTAGGGATTCCCGGCTTGAGGATTCATGTCCGATTCCTCCGGTTGGAACTCCCACTTATGAGCTCTATTCTAAACATGGTGTTGGCCCCATCGCCTTTAACGAGGCAAGGATCCGATATACGAAAAAAGATGGTGTTTTACGATGGCCACAATATGGTAGCTTGGAGCCCGATATCTATACTACTATTATAAATAGAGAACTGTGTCCTTTGAGCCAGGTAAACTCGAAAAGTACACCACCAATCGCAACACCCAATACAGCGTTGGAATGGGGGGGTCCAGTAGATGGACATAGGCTATAAAAAAATAAAAATAAACGTTATTTAAAAAATAAACAATAAAAAAAAGTAGTCCCTAAGTAGTAGCGCCGGCCGTGTGTGCTAACAACTTGCGTTCTGACATCATCGGAGGACAGGAACGCGAGGAGGAGCAGACAACAGTGCGGGAGGAGCAGAAAACTTAGCCAGACTGGAGGGAATGAGGTACGTGAACCGCGGGGAAGAGCGTGAAGTAAGGCGGACTGGAGCGGAATGAAGGACAACAGCGCATGGAGGAGCGGAGAACGTAGCACGACTGCAGCGCCATGAGGTATGTGAAACGCGAGGAGGAGCGGTGAAGTACGCGGGGAGGAGCTGTAAGTGAGGTGTAATGGAGCGGGATAGCGGACTGCAGCGGGGCATGTAGACTGGCTTGGTGAAGTGGGGGGGCGGTGAAGTGAGGCGGACTAGAGCGGGATATCAAAATAAAAGATAGGTTTTAAAATGGCTTTCACATTTGGTGCAGACATTTAAGTGAGAGTAGTGGGGGGCGGTGAAGTGAGGCGGACTGGAGCGGAGGCCTGGGTTTGTGCGACTGGGAGCAAGTGCTGAGGTAAGGTGCACGCAAGCCTGAAATGCTGCCCCCAGCCCCCTTCTGCCCCGGGCAATGCTGGGGCGGGCTGCTAGTATTAGATCATTTGTAATCAATTCTGTTTAAAAGAAAAGCCCGGCCGGCAATGTTTGACTCTTTCCGCCTTTGGCGTAAGGAAGCCAAACAGAGAGAAATTAAACAAGCAAAAAGAGATAGGAAAACGAAAGACATGCCGATTATACAGGCTGCCCAGCAGTTTAAAGACGATGAGACTGATCGAGCGATTGAGGTATTAGATAGACAGCATCGGATGGCAATTGATAGGTGTTATCCCGTGTTGCCTCCACAGCGTAAAGATCTTGATGAAGATCCCTTAATGTCCCATTTGTTGAAATTACCTCTGTCTTATGCGCCAGGTGCTAATGCACCCGCATTGTTGCCACCCGTGCAACAACCTGTTGTTCAGCCAGGAGCTCCAGCTCCTACCCAATTGCCTCTCCCTGTATTGCCACCTGCACCTCCTTTGCCACCGACTTCTGTGCCTCAGTCTCCTTCCCCTTCAGCTTCTTTGGTAACGGCTAGTTCTTCTCTTCCTTTGCTTAATACTGCATCTCCAGTTTTACTCCCTACATCTTCCCCAATTCGTAATTGGTTAGTTGATACTGTCTCTGGTCTTTTCTCCCCCCTCTTTGGGCCGTTTAATAGGACTCTTGCTTTTTCTCGAAGGCAATCCCGTAGTCAAATTCCAGATTCCGAGGAACGAGCTGTGTTTGACTCCCTTGCTCATAAATGGATGATGAATGGTCCACTGTATAGTGTACCTGATATACTGAGTACGTTTTTCCAGTGGAATGCGCCTACGCAGCAGTACATTTTTAATGCTATGTGTAACATACTTGTTAAAGGATGGGAGGATATGGAGTTGGATTTAACTCCTCAGGGTCTATTGGATATACAGGACAGGTTTGATAAAGGACTCATTGTGGGTCCTGATGTTGAGGGTGCTATAAAAATGCTTGTTACTTTCAGGTCCTCGTATTCTTCTCAGACTATTTCTGAACCTGATCCTGCAGTTAGACAGAGAACGAAGAATTATCCTATGCGAGAAGTTCCTCCAGTATGGAGAGAAGAAGTTCCGCAGGCAGGCACTGTTCCAGCTGTCCCTGCTCATTTCCAGCGTATATGGGTACATGTTCCTTGGAAAAGAGCTGAAGTTTTAGCACTTAAACAGTCTTTGCTAGACCCTCGTAAAAATCCATCCGGATATTATAAGGAGCTGTCTCAGACTGTTGATGCCTGTATTATGAACCTGGCCGACATCGATATGTTGATGGGGAATGTAGTTCCACAAGAATTGTGGGTTCGGATTCGTAGAGAAGATCATGACCAAGCTTTAGGTGGTAATTGGGCTGCCATAACTGCCGCAGATGCAGCACAAGTGGGTGGTGCTAAGCCAGATGATTTGATTACACAATTGCCTGGTAGAATCATCGCTTTAATGAAAACGATGATGCCTGCCTTACGCGTTAATTTGGATAAGTTGGCTGCATGTAAGCAGAAGAAAGATGAGAGTGACTCCGATTTCTTTACTCGGTTTGAGGAGACATCTATCGACCATAGTGGTCAGGATATGAGTACTGAGGGTGGACAGCGATTATTTGTGGATACATTTGTATTTAATTTACTTCCAGAATTGTCGCATAAATTGAAGAATTCAGAAAGTTCTTGGTCTGTTTCTTCGTCTGCACAGATATTGGCCACTGCTCAGTACTATGAGAATAGAGAGAAAGAAGAGAAAGATAAGGCAGAGAAGAAAACTAGAGATTTGAAAATGAAGGTTCTTCTTCAGCAGGCTTATCCTCCCCGTTCCACACAGGGCCAATTTTAACAACCTCCACAGTTTCAGAGGTTGCTACAGAAACCTGAGCCTTTTGCTCTGCGATATTTGCTTGGTCTTAATCAGTGTGCCTATTGTAAAGAGGAAGGTCATTTTAAGAATAGTTGTCCAGTTTTATTGCAGCGTAATGGTGGATCTCAAGGATCACGAGGCTGTGGTGGTTCTCAGTCAGCATCTAGGGGTAGAGAGCGAGGTGCGTTGCCTCAGGGACAGCGTTCCTTTGCTCCTCAGAATTCTTCGAAATATTTTGATCAGAGGAATGTTCAGTCTGCGCAATATTACAATGATGATTACTGTGTTGAGAGTGAGGTCCAGGATTTTCATTCTAGTTAGGACAGCCATGGACAAAGTAAGGGAGTTGTATCAGTTCTGGTCGATCAGAATGGGCCTTATGTTGAAGTAGTTGCATTGGGTGTTGCAGAGCCATTCCTTTTGGATACTGGTGCAATGAGAAGTTCTATTATTCATTCCAAACTCCCTGGGGCACCTTTGTCTGGCTTAACGAACGTTTCTGTAGGATTTTCTGGCGCCCCAGTTACTAACCCGGTTTCTTGTCCTTTGCCTCTTTCGATTGGTCCTTACGATTTGGAAGCTCCACTTATTTTAACGACTGGTTGTGGAGAAAACTTGTTGGGTTTGGATTTATTGAAACGTCTTCATCCAACGTTGTATTGTTCCCCCTCTGGTGTGCGTCTTACTTTGGGTGAGAAATTGGTTTCTCCTGTATACCTATCGAAAGATAGTTTTCCACCTGAGTTACAGTCCCTTCCTGCTACACTTTGGGCTACAGGTCCGAATGATGTTGGTTTGTTGCAGATTCCTCCTTATGTGGTTACTATTAAGCCAGATGTTAAGTTGCCGAGTATTCCTCAATGCAAGATTTCTAATGATGGTGAATGAGCTTTGATGGCTATTATTCATGATTTGGTTCAGAAAGGTGTGGTCCAGGAAACGAGAGGTAATGTTTGTAACAGTACTGTTCTGCCGGTCCTTAAACGCACAGATCCCTCTCAGCCTCCTGTGTATCGTTTTGTGATTGATCTTCGGGAGGTCAACAAGATTGTTGTCCCCCAGTTTCCTGTTGTCCCAGATATCACTGCCTTGCTCACTATGATACCTGCTTCAGCGGCATGGTTTTCTGTTATCAACCTCAAGAATGCCTTCTTTAGTATTCCTATTGCTGAAGAGAGCAGTGATATTTTTGGCTTCTATCTCGGAGGCCGAAGTTTTCGGTTCAAGCGTGCTCCTCAAGGCTATTGTGAAAGTCCCTCCATCTACAGTCAGGCTTTGAAATCTCAACTTGATGCTTTCATTTTACCTTCAGGTGCCACCTTGATTCAATACGTTGATGATCTATTAGTTGCTTCCGATTCGAGGGATGTTTGTAAGGATGTGACTGTTTCTTTGTTGCAACATTTGTCTGATCTGCATCTCAAGGTGTCCTCTTCCAAGTTGCAATATTGCCGCCAAGAGGTTACCTACTTAGGTCATCTCTTGTCGAAGGAGGGAAGACGATTGACCCCAGAACGAATGTCTGAGCCATCTACACAGAGAGAGGTATGTGCTTTTCTGGGCATTACCTCTTATTGTAGACAATGGATTCCGAATTTTTCTTTGCTGGCTAAACCTTTGCTGGCACTTACGTTGAAAGATACGCTACAACCTCTCCCTTGGACTGTTGAATGTCAGAAGAGTTTTTCTGACTTACGCGCTGCCCTGTGTTCTGCTCCTGTGTTAGGTACTCCAGATTAAGGTAAGCCTTTTACAATCTATGTTCACGAAAGAGAAGGTCGTGTGTTGTTAGTTTTAACGCAACAATTTGGATACAAACAACGGCCATGTGCCTATTTTTCGGCTACGTTGGATCCAGTAGCTAAGGCGTTGCCTAGTTGTCTCAGAGCTACAGCAGCGGCAGCGATTTCTATTCATCAATCTGCTGGATTGGTATTAGACAACACTCTTGTTGTTATGGTACCACATGCAGTAGATACTCTCCTGAACAGAACAAAGACACAACACCTTACGAGTGCTCGTTTGTCTGGATATGAGCTGATGCTTTTAGCTAGCCATATACACATCAAGCGGTGTAACACTTTGAATCCAGCAACATTATTGCCCATACCGGATGAGAAAGGTATTCAAGACAGCATGATTGTTTTCTCTGAACAGAGGAGGAAACGAAAGGGAGAATAGATTTAAAAGACACACCACTTGTGGACCCGGATGGGATCCTATGGGTGGATGGGTCTTGTTTCAAGCTTCCAAATGGTGAGACGACTGCAGCTTATGCTGTTACTACTTTGCATACGGTAGTAGAGACAGCACGCATTCCACAGAATTCAGCCCAAGCAGCTGAATTAATCGCTTTGACAAGAGCATGTGTGTTGGCCAAAGGAAAACGAGTGAACGTTTACACCGATAGCCAGTATGCTTTCGGTGTGGCCCATAGTTTTGGCCGTTTGTGGAGGGAAAGAGGATTCTTTACCTCCCATGGGACTAAGATACAGCATGGTCAGTTGGTGACTGACCTTCTCGAATCACTTACTTTGCCTACTCAAATAGCAATCATCAAGTGTAGTGCTCATAAAAAGATTACTGATGATGTAGGGCGCGTGAATGCTTTTGCAGATGAGACAGCGAAAGAGACGGCAAGAGATGTTACGAGTCGTATGTGTGTTGCGGGCCCTGCAAGGTGGGTCAGAGAAGGAGGAATGTGTGAGGACACAATAGAAAGTGTGAGAACGATTCAGGAAGAAGCTACTGAGAAAGAATTGAGTAAGTGGAGAGAGAGTACGGGAATGTTGAATGCGACTGGGTGTTGGACGGAATTGTTGGAACATCAGCGATGGCTGTTACCAGACGCCTATGTACTACCTGTAGTTACGATGGCGCATGGTCCTGCCCATATTAGTGCGAAGGGCATTTGTAAGGTTTTGGCTCCGGTGTGGCAGAATGAAGGAATTCCTAAATGTGCAGAAAACGTGGTGAAGCATTGTATTGTTTGTCTAATGCATAATCCAGGAAAGGGAACCCCAACTCCAGCAGGTCATTTTGCTCCCCCTACGTATCCCTTTGAGGTGTTACAAATCGATTACATTCATATGGATCATTGTAATAACCTCAAGTATGTTCTGGTGGTGGTGTGTGCCTTTTCCAGATGGATAGAGGCCTACCCCCTAAAGTACAATACTGCTTTGTCTACTGCCAAAGTCCTTTTGAAGGAGTTTTTCCCAAGGTTCGGTTTGCCGCGCATTGTCTGGTCTGACAATGGGAGTGAATTTGTAGGCCAAATTATGCAAAAGTGTGTGCCGGTCTTGGTAGTAAACAGAAATTTCATGCGGCAAACCATCCCCAGTCAGCAGGATTGGTAGAATGCTATAATGGCACTCTCAAGCTCAAATTGGCAAAGATTCAGGCGAGCACAGGTCTCATGTGGCCTGATGCCCTACCATTAGCACTTTTGTCTACGAGAACTACTGTGCATTCTCGTTTAGGTTTGAGTCCGTACGAGGTCGTTTTTGGACGCCCAGCAAATGTTTGGGGAGTTCCTCGACCTAAAAAGTATTCTAACATCCCATACCCAATGCTGATTGACTATTTACATGTCCTTACCACTAAATTACGTGTTCTTCACCAACAGAGGTCTCCACAGATCCAGGTCACACGATCCAACCCGGTGACTGGGTCTGTCTGAAGAATTTTCAGCGTAAAAAGAATCTGGAACCTCGTTGGGGCCCGCCGCGCCAAGTTTTACTTGTAACACGTACGGCAGTGAAGGTTGTTGGGAAAAAGAACTGAGTCCATGGCATGCACTGTAAAAGAGTACCATTGCCTTTACCATTTGATCAGTGGACTCGTAAAGGCATAGGCGATAGTGAAAGTGAGAAAGTACCTAGATTTGTATCATTTAGTAGTGCACGCCTGGACCAAACGAACTCTGAGAAAGAAGACGACGACGTGTTACAAGAGTCTGTACCATTGTATCTACGTTTGAATACAGCGAATCCAGAAACTTTGTTTAAAGACCAGACGATCCCAAATAAGACTCAATATAATTTGCGACCAAGAAAAAGCAACGACAATTGAACTTTCCTTTTTCTGATTTTTCCGAGTATACCTCTTTTTGAGAGACATTATTGTATGTTTTTCTCCCACCATCCATCAAGTTGCAGGGTCACGGTAGGAGTCTTAAGCTGTGACCTGAGTAGTGACCTAGGTTCCACAGGACTTGCAGTGTCATAGGGCGGCTAACAATCACAGCTAAGTGATCTAGGAAGATTATCGTGAGCAACGCCTTGGAGTAATGGATTTTAAAGTGGGAAGTGATGATAGAAATGTAAAGATGAAACAAAAATGTATGGGACTAGTGATTAGTCCATGTGGTATAATTTTATGTATTTTAATATGTTCAAGTATTTCATTAGCCTGTGTAAGCAGGGTTGTTTATAGTAGACAGCAAGCACCTGTCCCAACCTCTGACTCTTTATCTCTTTCTACTACTGCCTCCCCAAACCAGTTCTATACCCTTTCAGAACATGAACAGATTAGGAGAGCTGAATATTTCAACAATTTGTTTATTCAGTTATTGCATCAGCATCAATTGGTAATGAACACTACTGATTGTTGGGTCTGTGGGCTTATGCCTCATAATACAGAGAGAGGTATTCCGTATTTAGTCTTTCCATTTTCTTATGAAGGCTCCGCTTGGGCTTATTTGGCTATGTTCTCTAACATCTATCAGAATCAGATACGATATCCTCCTGGTAGTCCATATGGTGGTGGAGCAGATTTCAGTCACAGTTCCTTGATTAAGGGAATAGTGACAATGGCTAAAATTGCTCAGACTAGTAAGATTCCCATAGATGAGAAAAGAGCATACAATGGTTACACAATATGTTACTAGCCTCACAGAAAAGGCTAAACGAAGGAGCTCTCAACCAATTTGGATTGTACCTCATCGAGGTAATTTCTGTTTACAAATTAATGGTCAGAAACCCAAAAATCAACAGGAGAAGAGTGTTTGCTCTCATACTTATGTCTATACACCTCAGATTCCCTCACCACTAGTGCCATCACAAGGCACATATTTAATTTGTCACAACAGAGCCTATACTTGGCTTCCTACTTATTTTTCGGGAACCTGTTATGTGGCTTTTCTTCTTCCCCCAACGTATACTGCTCCTTCAGTTCATTTCAGGAAAAGACATGGTAGAGGAGTTATTGATCAAAAAGATACTGCTGGACAGGAAATAGGAGATTTCATTAAAGGATTTCTTCCTTTTTGGGGTCCAATAACTAATAGTAGAGACATCAGACGATTAGCTCGTGTTGTCGAGGCTACCATAAATGAAACCGCTGGAGCCTTGAGTAATTTGACAGCCGAGCTTCAGGCGGATCGTCTTATGACGTTACAAAGTCGGATAGTTTTAGATATTATCCTTGCAGATCGTGGAGGAGTCTGTAAATTGATCCGGTCTGTTGCTGTGTTTACATTCCTGATAATGCCCCTACAGTATACCAAACTATCTCTAAGCTACATGTCATCTCCGAGTCTATACATCAGGACACGGGAGATTGGTCTGTGATGGGATGGTTTTGGGGACTACTGTCCACATGGGGATGGAAGATACTAACGTTTCTCAGACTGATTTTGGCCATCATTTTCTCTTGTTGTTTCTGTGTACAATGTGGATCTGCAATATGTGGGTTTTGTGCCACTATGTGTGTCCCGAAGCCCGTGTCGCAGAAACCAGAGAATATTAGAATGATGTTACAGCAACCGCTCGATGACCTCATGGCCATTGATATCGACTCAGACTAACTTGAGTCCTTGATGGTTGCCTGAGTAATGGCAAAAGGAGGGTCTGAGGTTCTGCGATTTCTGACTTCGTCCCGTATCTAGCCGCCATTTGGTGCCCGTCGCCATTTTGTGTTGCTCTCACTCAGGCAGCATGGCGAACGTTGTGTTTTTGCCTTCCCAGCTGTTACGTGTCCTTTTAGTTGAAAAGTAACCCCATTGCTCTTGTTTGCGAAACCCGATGTCAGGGTCTGGCTCAGTTCGTTAATCCATGTCTGGGTAGATTGATCCCTGTCTCGACTGACTATTTGCCTTCTCCTATTCTTTCCTTACATTATCTTATCAGACTGGCCTTCGCTATTCTCTCCTTGTATTCTCTTGTTACACAACTGTCCTTTGAGGTATAAAAGCACGTCCTGCCACCTGCAAGAAGGGGATTGTAGACACCATCACTGATTAATTTGCTGGGAGGGGTAGCACACGGGGTCTGAGGAAGGGGCGTATTTGAGATACCTGATAGCTTGTTTTTCAACTTTTATCATTGGTCCGTTCTATATGCGATAGAAGTGAATGATTGCAAACATACTACTATAAGAGACTGTGCGCCACGGATTGAAGTGGCAGTCTCCTTAGAACCCACCCTTGTGTGTAACTTCTAGGATAACTGTGCTTAGCTGCAGCTAATAAACCTGGCTTCCACGCTCAACGGAGTGTCTCATGTCTCTGTTTTGTACAAGGCAGGTGAACTCGGGAATTAAGGCGTGCCCTGCACCGCCCGGCCCATAAGGCCCGGTTCTCCAAAAGAGGCAAGAGGGGTGCAGAAATAGGGAAGTTGGGTACAGAAAGAGGCAAGAAGCAAGAGTTGTGCTGCAAGAAGCAACAGAGGTACAGAAAGAGGGATAAAAGGTGTTGAAAGAGGCAAGAGAAGTATAAGGAAGCAACACAGGTTCAAAAAGGGGAAGAAAGGTTGGAAAAAGAGGCAAGAGGGCTGCAGAAAGAAGCAAGAGAGGTGTAGAAATATACAAAATAAATAGAGAAAGAAGGAACAGAGGTGCAGAAAAAGGCAGGAGGAGTGCAGAAAGAGAAGAAGGTTGGAGGAAGAGGAACACGTGGTGCAGAAAGAAGCAAGAGAGGTTCAAAAAGATGCAAGATAAGTACAGAAAGAAGCAACAGAGATGCAGAAAGAGGAAAGAGGGCTATAGAAAGAGACAAGAGAAGTACAGAAAGAAGCAATAGGCATGCAGAAAGTGGGATGACCAGTGGAGAAAAAGATGAAATGGGTGAAGAAAGAAGCAAGAGAGATGTAGAAAGAAGGGACAGAGGTGCAGAGAGAGGCAGGAAAGGTGCAGAAAGAGGCAGGAGGGGTGCAGAAAGAGGGGTCATATAGAGGCAAGAGAGGTACAGAAAGAGGCAGGAGGGGTGCACAAACAAACAAGTGAGGTGCAGAAAGAACAACAGAGGTGCAGAAAGAGGCAAGAGGGGAACAGAAAGAAGCAATGGGGTGCAGAAGGAGGCATAAGGGGTACACAAAGAAGCAAGAGAGGCACAGAAATCAATCAATCAATCAGACAAATTTGTAAAGCGCGCTACTCACCCGCTAGGGTCTCAAGGCGCTGGGAGGGGGGAGTCGCTACTGCTCAAAAGAAGCAAAAGAAGTGGAGGAAGAAGGAACAGAGTTGCAGAAAGAGGCAAGAGTGATGCAGAAAGAAGCAAGAGGTGCATGAAGAAACAAAAGAAGGGCAGAAATAAGGAACAGAGGTACATAAAGGGGCAAGAGGGATGCAAAAAGAGGAAAGAAGGGTGCAGAAAGAGGCACGAGGGGTGCAGAAAGAAGCAAGAGACGTGCATTAAGAAACAAAAGAAGTACAGAAAGAAAGAACAGAGGTGCAGAAAGAGGCAAGAGGGGTACAGAAATTGGGAAGAAGGGTGCAGAAAGAGGCACAAGGGTTGCAGAAAGAAGGGACATGGATACAGAAAGAAGCAAGTGACGTGCAGAAAGAAGAAAAAGTGGTGCAGAAAGAGGAATGAGGGATGGAGAAAGAGGCAGGATAAGTATAGTAAGAAGCAACAGAGATCCAAAAAGGGGGACGACTGGTGGAGAAAGAGGCAAGAGGGGTGCAGAAAAAAGCAAGAGAGGTACAGAAAGAAACCAAAGAATTACATAAAGAAGGAACAGAGGTGCAAAAAGAGGGAAGAGGGGTGCAGAAATAGGGAAGAAGGGTGCAGAAAGAGGCAAAATGGTTGCAGAAAAAAGGGGAAGAGGTGCATAAAGAAGCAAGAAAAGTGCAGAAAGAAGCAACAGGGGTGCAGAAACAGGGATGAGGATTGCAGAAAGAAGCAACAGAGGTGCAGAAAGAGGCATGAGGGGTGTAAAAAGAGGGAAGAGGTGTGCAAAAAGAGGCACAAGGGGTACAGAAAGCAAGAGACCTGCAGAATGAAACAAAAGAAATACCAAAAGAAGAAACAGAGTTTCAGAAAGAGGCAAGAGAATTGCAGAAAGAGGATAGAGGGATGCAGAAAGTACGAGTAGTGCAGAAAGAAGCAAGAGAGATGTAGAAAGAACAAGAGGAGTGCAGAAAGAAGGAACAGAGGTTCAGAAAGAGGCAAGAGAAGTGCAGAAAGAGAAAGGAGCAGAACGAGGCACAAGTGGTGCAGACAGAAGCAAGAGAGGTACAGAAAAACCCACGATATGTACAGAAAGAAGCAAAAGAGATGCAGAAAGAGGTAAGAGAGGTAGAGAAAGAGGCAAGAGAAGTTCAGAAAGAAGCTACAGACTTGCAGAAAGGGGGAAGAGGGTGGAGAAAGAGGCAAGATGGATGCAGAAAGAAGCAAGAGAGGTGCAGAAAGAAACAAATGAAGTGCATAAAGAAGCATAAAAGTGTAGAAAGAAGCAACAGGGGTGCAGAAAGAGGGATGAGGATTGCAGAAAGAAGCAACAGAGGTGCAGAAAGAAGCAAGAGGGGGCAAGAAGAGGGAAGAGGGATGCAGGAAGAGGCACGAGAGGTGCAGAAAGCAAGAGACGTGCAGAATGAAACAAAAGAATACAGAAATAAGGAACATAGGTATAGAAAGAGGAAAGAGGAGTGCAGAAAGAGGGAAGAGGGGTACAGAAAGAGGCACGCCTGTTGCATAAAAAAGCAAGAGAGGTGTAGAGAGAAGCAAGAGTAGTGCAGAAAGAAGGAACAGAGTTGCAAGAGGAGTACAGAAAGACGAGAAGAGTGTAGGAAGAGGCACAAGTGGTGAAGACAGAAGCAAGAAAGATGCAGAAAGACACAAAATAAGTGCAGAAGGAAGCAACAGAGATGCCGAAAGAGGGAAGAGGGGTAGAGAAAGAGGCAAGAGAAGTACAGAAAGAATCTACAGACATGCAGAAAGGGGGAAGAGGGGTTGAGAAAGAGTCACGAGAGGTGCCGAAAGAAGCAAGAGAGGTGCAGAAAGAAATAAAAGAAGTTCAGAAAGAAGGATCAAAGGTGCAGAAAGGGGGAGGAGCCAAGATGGCGATCGACACGGACGTGTAGGCTCCCTGCTCCGTGTGCCTTTGAGCCCCGCAAGACGATCCTGAGCGCTAATTTTGCATTTAATGATGGCGGGGCGAAGGCGAATGCGCGCCGAAGCCAGACGCGCGATTCCGGTCTCCCAGCCGGCCTCGCAGAAGGACACACTGGTGGAGATATCCGATGGCCTTCCACGGCCCGAGCCGCGCCCTAGACTGCTACGCAGGGCCGGGCACTGACTCATCGGAGGCGGGCAGCGGAACCTGGGCGGAGTCGGCCCACCGGGAGACAGCAACTCCAGATTGGTCTTCTCTGTGAGGTGCTGGGTTTTTAGGGACCCGGTGGTGCCAGGGGTAACACCCGGGGACCTCTGAGTTCTCCCTGTTATGGACCACAGAAACACGGAGTCTTCTAGTTGAAGTCAGAGATCGAGTTTTATTGGCTGCAACCAAGTAACATGTGTCCTAGAAGTACGGCAGCACGGGCCGTAAGTTCTCAGGAGACTGTTTATTTTTACAGAACCAGCCTTCCCCTTATATACATAAATAACAGCTGTAGGCAAGAATTCTTGAGTTTATGATATGGCTATACACATATTTTTGTAACAATACAAAGAGCGAAGTCATGCTGGTCAGCACATATTTCAGATGTCCAGTTTGTGATGGATTACTTTGCCAGATCCAGAATTCCCATCAGATATCGATGTAACACCAGTAAGGTCGGGCACCCTCCCATCATAAAACGGGTCATAAACAAGAAGCATGGACAGGTGTATGTGTATGGAAAACATGGTCTGTATGTAGTGAATGGTTTATGGCATTTTGTGCCTAGATGATATCTTGTTCGGCCACTGGGCGAGGAACTGCCCAAACAAGCTTGGCTGGAGGCAGTGGAGTCAGCTTCGGCCAGGTCATGAGGAAGTCAGCTACGGCGGACGTGTCCTTTCAGATCAAACTCGGCTTTAATCAATTGACTTATATGAGGGCAAGTCCTAAGATGGATGCCGTTTACAAAATGGAGTCTGAGGGTTCGGGACGGAAACTACCATTTGAGGGTGTTAGCATAGGGATAACGTCCTAATCATTACCGGTCCGTAGATACCAAATTCGTCATGGTACGACGATATTTTGAACACGGGTGTTGGACCCCGGAGCCGGTGTTACAGCAGGCACCGAAATTACAGTACCACAGACCCTCCTTTTGCCCTCATATTAGGCAATAACTCACTCTAATCTGAGTCCAAATCAGTATTGATGAATTCATGGAGATGCTGCTGTAGCATCATTCTGTTGCTCAATTCGTCCCTTGACACAGGCTTCCTTACACATGAAGTGGCGCAGAGGCCACATATTGCAGGAGCGCACTGCACAAACAGGCAGAACATAAACAGAGCGGCTAAGATCATCCCGATGAAGATCAGAGTTTTCCATCCCCAGGCAGAGATCAGTTCCCAGAACCACCCTAGCAAGGACCAATCCCCTTTCTCTAAGTGAAGGGAATCAGAGATTTTGTGCAATTTGGAGATGGCCTGATATACTGTCGGAGCATTATCGGGGATGAAAATGCAACAACTAGACTGGATCACTCTACATACACCACCACGGTCTGCAAGTATGACATCTAGGGCAACCCTGTTCTGAAGGGTCATAAGTCGATCCGACTGAAGCTCAGCTGTCAGGTTGCTAAGGGCACCGGCCGTTTCAGTCACGGCGGATTCAACCATTCTCGCCAATTGTCGAATGTTCCTGCTGTTCACCATGGGCCCCCAAAATGGCAGAAAACCCTTTGCGAAGTCTCCAAACTCCTGACCCGCAGTGTCGTCTTGACTCACGACACCCCTAACTGTCCTTGTCCGATGGTAATCTGCCCCGGCCGTGTAGGTGGGTGGCAGCAGAAACGAGATAAAACATGTGCCCGAGAAGTCAGGGGGCAACCATGTGTAGGCTTTGTCATGGCAGATGAAATAGGTGCCTTTAGCCGCCAAGAATGGAGGGGAAGTTCGGGAGGCAAACACATATGTTTCCGTACATGTGCTCTTCCCCAGCTGTGCCTTGGGATCCCTGCCAATACCTTGCAGACATAAGTGGCCTCGGTGGGGTACTATCCACACTGGGGAGGATTTCTTTGTTTTCTGGCTTTTATTCAAAGAGATCCCGGATTTAGTCACATTCCAGCGACTGTAGGGAGCGAGTTCATCTTTAGGAATCGTTTGATACGTGTCAACATCCCTACTCATATTTCTTATCCCTACCACTATTGCCTTGTTGCTGGAATCACTCTCTGCGGAACGGGGCGGGTACGGCTCTAGGGCAAACAGGAACATGGTCTGGAAAGCCCACAGAGAACCGTAATAGCTGAATGGTAGGATGAAGTAAGGGATGCCCTTATCTGCAGTGTGTGGCATGAGACCGCATATCCAACAATTAGTAGTGTTCATCACAGATTGGTGCTGGTGGAGGAGTTGGACAAATGAGTTGTTTACGAATTCTAGTCTTCTGGCAGACTTGTGTTCAGGTAGAGGGTGAAAGGAGTGTAAAGAAACAGTTGGAGGAGGTGTGGGCTGAGTGTTGTTTACAAAGGTGATTTGAAACGTGGATAAGGTATAACCAATCAAGAACGTCATTATGCTACATATCATCAAAATACATATTGTCAGGAACTTCTTCCTGGCCATCACAGTACATATTCTTCTTTTAAAGTTCATGTCTTTAGCAGGTCTCTCTACCCTTGGAAACTCCATCCTCTGGTTGCTGCCCGCGGTGGGAGGTTGTTTCTGCCAAGATGTGCGCTCTGTCCGGTCCGGGGTAATTCCCTCAGATCGACCAGAACCGTTGACCTAGGCGTCCCCGGCTGCACTCCTCAGACTTCAACCGCGGCCCTAGCAGCAGAACCGGATGGCGGTTTGAAAATCAAAAATGAGCTAGTTCCCTGGGCGAGAGAGCTGTGAGAATCAAAAATAGTTCATGGGGAAAAAAAGGGGGGAAAATCGCACAAATTCGATTATGTCAGTTCTTTGGTCTGGACCTTAGATTATATCGTTCCTTTCCAGGCAAGGTGTGATCTTCAAACAATGTTTCAGGTTCTGTAGTGTCCAACTGCATCGACGGTGGCACAGATCCTTGCAAGATACAATCGCTCTCTTTGTCAGTACCAGTTCCCTTTAATCGTGCATCGCTGAAGGGGACAAAACGAGGTATAGACTCAGTTTCGGAGTCAGCGACTCCTTGCCGGACCCATCGGTCATATGGAAGGGGGAGCGGGACCCTTTTACAGTGGGCGCCGTGCACCCAATGTTTCTTCCCGTGGACACATGCTGCAGAGCGGGTAGACAGCAAAACCTGGAAAGGTCCGGTCCAGCGAGGCTCCTCGTTCTTTGTTCGTCTGAAGTTCTGAACCAGGATCCAGGAGCCAGGTTCGATGGAGTGGCCCGGATCGTCTGACACCGGTGGAGAGGAGCTGTGGACCTGTTGATGTAAAGCATGCAGTTTAGTTGTCAGTTCGTGCAAATAGTCAAACAGTGCAGGGCATTCTATTTCCTTGAGCTTTCTGGGCCTCGGTACTCCCCATATATTTGCTGGGCGCCCAAACACGATCTCGTGCGGGCTAAGTCCCAGTCTAGAATGGACAATCATCCTGGTAGACAGGAGTGCTAAAGGCAGGGCGTCTGGCCACTTGAGACCTGTGCTGGTTTGGATCTTGGCCAGTCTCAATTTTAATGTGCCATTATAGCACTCTACCAATCCTGCCGATTGGGGATGATTCGCAGCGTGAAATTTTTGGTGGATGCCTAGACACTCACACACTCTCTTCATCACTAGTCCCACAAATTCACTTCCGTTATCACTCCAGACAAGTATAGGCATGCCGAATCTGGGGAAGAATTCCTTGACAAGGGCTTTGGCAGTTGACAATGTTAAGGGGGTACGCTTCTACCCACCTGGAGAAAGCGCAAACGACAACAAGGACATATTTTAGGTTATTGCACCTCTCCATGTGAATGAAATCGAGTTGCAGGACCTCGAACGGGTACGTTGGAGGCGCAAAATGACCAGCTGGGGTCGGGGTTCCTTTACCGGGATTGTGCTTCAAACATACCATACAATTTCTGACCAGATTCTCTGCACATTTTGGGATACCACTATTCTGCCATACTGGGGCCAACAGCTTACATATTCCTTTCACACTGATGTGTGCCATTCCATGGGCCATCGTTACCACTGCGAGCACATAGGCGTTAGGTAACAACCATCGCTGATGTTCTGACAGTTCGACCAAACAACCATTCGCTTCTAACCTACCCTTGCTTTCTCTCCATTCATTCACCTCTTTCTCGGTAGCGTCAGCTTGTATAGACTTCACGCTTTCAATGGTATCCTCACACATACCCACATCAGGGGTCCATCTAGCAGGACCTACGACATACATCTGAATCATTGTGTTCCTTGCAGTCTCTTTCGCGACCTCATCGGCAAATGCATTCCCTCGACCAACATCATCTCGGATCTTTCTATGCGCGCTACACTTTACAATCGCAACCTGTAGGGGCAAGGTGAGTGACTCGAGAAGGTCGTGTACTAGCTGTCCGTGTTGAATTCTCGCACCGTGTGATGTCAGGAACCCACGTTCACGCCACAATCTTCCAAAACTGTGGGCTACGCCAAAGGCGTACTGACTATCAGTGTACACATTTACTCGTTTTCCTTTTGCCAACACACATGCTCTTGTGAGTGCGACTAACTCCGCTGCTTGTGCAGAATTCTGGGGAATGCGAGCTGTCTCGACAATCGTGTGTAATGTTGTCACGGCATATGCTGCAGTCGTATCACCATTCGGCAACTTGAAACATGAACCATCAACCCATAAGTTATCATTACATTCAGGGAGGGGAGTGTCCTGTAAGTCTACTCTCCCTTTGGTCTCTTCCTCTGTCCTAAAACAGCAATCATGTTTGTCGACCTCATCTGTCTCTGTTGGAACGGGTAATAGGGTAGCAGGGTTGAGTGTATCACACCTCTTTATGTGAATGTGATTTGCTAACAGGGTCAATTCATAGCTGGATAGTCGAGCACTAGTTAGGTGTTGCGTTCTCGTTCTGTTTAGTAGGATATCTACAGCATGTGGGACCATTACGGTCAGAGTGTTATTCATGACTAACCCAGCCAACTGTCGGATGCAGACAGCCGCTGCGGCAGTGGCCCTCATGCAACTTGGTAATGCCTTGGCTACAGGATCTAGAGTCGCAGAGAAATACGCACATGGGCGTTGCTTGTCCCCAAAACGTTGCGTCAAGACTGATAATGCGCAACCTTCCTTCTCGTGGACATATAATGTAAAAGGCTTGCTGTAGTCGGGATTGCCCAACACAGGAGCTGAACATAGTGCATCACACAACTCATGGAAACTCGCCTGACAATCTTCAGACCAAGGCAAAGGATTGGGTGTGTCTTTACGCATTAATGCCAGCAAGGGTTTGGCCAACAGTGAGAAGTTCGGTATCCATTGTCTACAGTACGATGTAATGCCCAAGAAGGCACGCACTTCTCTTTGTGTCCTTGGGACACTCAATTCTGCAATTGCCTGTATTCTTTCTGGGGTCAGTCTCCTTCCCTCCTTCGACAAGATATGACCTAAATAGGTTACTTCTTGTCGGCAAAATTGCAATTTGGAAAGCGAGACCTTATGTTTCATGTCGCATAGATGACGCAACAATGACAAGGTAGCTTGCTTGCAAACCTCTTGAGTATCTGCAGCGATCAGCAAATCGTCTACATACTGAATCAGAGTCGCGCCACCAGGTAAAACAATCGTATCGAGTTGTGTTTTCAGAGCCTGACTGAATATTGATGGACTCTCACAGTAGCCCTGAGGAGCGCGTTTAAAGCGGAAGCTTCGTCCTCCTAAATTGAAGCCGAAAATATCTCTGCTTTCCTCGGCAATCGGGATGCTGAAGAAGGCATTCTTCAGGTCGATCACTGAGAACCACGTGGCTGAAGCTGGAATCATTGTCAGTAAGGCAGTAATGTCGGGGACGACTGGAAAGTGCGGTACAACGATCTTATTCACTTCCCTTAGATCGATCACAAATCGGTACACAGGGGGCTGTGAAGGATCGGTACGCTTTAACACAGGCAAAACAGGACTGCTACAAATGTTGCCTGAAGTCTCTTCGATGACATCTTTCGCAATTAGATCGTAGACGATCGCTAACAGAGCCTTTTCACATTCGTTGGATATTCGATATTGGGGAATACGTGGCAACCTAACGTTGGTTTTTAATGTTATCACATACGGTGCTATCTCCAAATGACCCACATCATTAGAACCATTCGCCCAAAGTACATCTGGAAGAGATGACAATTCAGTTGGGATTCTTTCTTTTGACAAATACATCGGGGAAATCACTTTCTTGCCAAGGGTGAGTTGTACTCCCGAAGGAGAACAGTACAGAGTAGCATATAATCTCTTCAATAAATCCAAACCTAACAAATTTTCGCCACAACCTGTTGTAAGAATGAGGGGTGCTTCTAATTCTCATGGGCCAGCAGAAAGGGGCATGGGACTGGAGATCGGGTTCCTAACAGGGGTGCCAGAAAAACCTACTGAAACATTCATTTAGCCGGACAAAGGTGCGCCAGGAAGTTTTAAGTGCATAATGGAACTTTTTGTAGCACCAGTATCCAGCAGAAATGGCTCTGATACTCCGGATGTAATCACCTCAACATAAGGTCCATTGTGATCTACTGGAACTGAAACAACTCCCTCTCTCTGTCCATGGCTGTCCTAGCAATTATGACCCTCATTCTCGTTCTCTGCGTAATAGTCGTCTGCATAGTACTGAGCTGTCCTGGAGGACGCATTATTCTGTTGGTCAAAGCTATTCATAGAATTCTGAGGCGGGAAAGAATTGGTGTTCTGGTGGAAATTTCCACGGCCCCTACCTCTGGGAGCCTGTTGAACACCTCTACCTCTTGCGCCGGAGACACCGTTCAAACGTCGTGCAAGAGCTTGGCAATTACTTTTGAAATGACCCTCTTCTTTGCAATAGGCACATTGATTCGGGCCATACGGAGAACGCTGGTGTGAAAACTCGTTTCCTTGTGCGTTTCTCGAATACTGCTGTGGTTGCTGATAGTTGGGCTGACTAGGAGTGCGAGGCGGATAGGCTTGTTGGAGAAGAACTTTAGTCTTTAGTTCTTTAGTCTTCTTGTCTGACTTATCTAGCTCGTCTTTGCGTCTATTTTCGTAGTACTGGGCTGTGGCTAAAATCTGCGCTGACGTGGAAACAGCCCAAGCACTCTCTGAATCTTTCAATTTATTGCACAATTCAGGAAGCAGATTATGTACAAATTTGTCTACAAACAATCTTTGGCCACCCTCGGTAGCCATGTCCTGACCACTATGATCAGTGAAAGTCTCCTCAAATCTCGTGAAAAAGTCGGACACATTCTCATCTTTCTTCTGTTTGCATGCGGATAGCTTGTTCCAATTTACGCGTAATTCAGGCATCAGCGTTTTCATGTACGCGATAATTCTACCGGGAAGATCTGTTATTAAAGGCTCGGGTTTAGAACCACCAACTTGTCTAGCATCTGTAGCAGTACTATTAGCCCATGAGTCACCTAGTTCTTGATCATGATCTGCATGACGGATTTTACTCCATAAAGGATGCGGAACAACATTCCCAAACAACATGTCTATATCTGCTAAATTCATTACACATGAGCTGGCAGTTTGTGATAACTCCTTATAATATCCTGCTGGGTTTTTACGTAGATCAGGTAGTGTCTGTTTGAGTGCTAAAACTTCAGATCTTTTCCAGGGGACATGTACCCATACGCGCTGGAATTGTGGTGGAACAGGTGGTTGTGCATTCGCATCACCTTCCCTCCATACAGGAGGAACCTCTCTCATGGGATACTGTCGCGCCTTTTTCCTATCTGACACATCATCCTCATCAAACGATCTAGAGCTATTTCCCGTACTCCTATAAGATAACAGCAGATCTATTGCTCGTTCAACATCTGCACCTATAATCATGCCTTCGTAAAATTTGAATTGCATGCGGGCTAGTTCCTGCATTCTGCGTTTTGGGTCATTGTCTCGCAAATCTTCCCAGAGGTACAAGCACATCTCTTCAAATACGTATCGTTGAGTGGGTGCATCCCACTGACGGAAAACTTCCATAACGGACTGAACATCATATTTAGCAGTGTCAGTAACCCATTTGCGTGCTAACTCATTTAGTACCACTCTTTCCTCGTAGTCTGGTAGTTGGCTACGCAACTGTCTACGTTCTGTCTTAGGGGTCGTTTTAGGCGACCCAAAGAAGGGTGAGAATAGACCGGTGACAGTACTTGTCACTCTCTGTCTGACAGAAGGAGAAGCTTGTGGCGGAGCAGATGCGCCGGAAAAGACAGGCTGATGTAAAGAGGAAGTCGAGGCAACAGCAGAGGAAGTCGAGGCAGTAGCAGACGTAGTATCATAGTGAGTAGTTGGAGCAGTAGGCAAAGTCGTAGAAGTAGATGGAGTATGTAGCAAAGGCGGCGGCCCTTGAGAAGGCTGCGCCGGAGAAGTAGGAACCAGCTGAAGAGGAGCTGGTACTTGTGCGAGAGCTGCTTTTCGTGCGCTAGGGCGTGGTATAACAATACGCCTTGGGGGTCCAACAATACTCGATGTATATGGGGGTGGTGAGTTCAATAAATGGGACATTAATGGATCTTTCTCGGATGTTCCCTTTGAGTCTTGTCCCCCATGTGGTAACATCGGGTAGCATTTATCTATCGCTAGTTTCTTGCTTCTGAGCATTTGTTCACTTTCCTGCTCTTCCTCGTTATCCCTGTATGCGATGGCAGCTTGTACCATCGACATACCTCTTTTATTTTTCTTTGCTAGTTTTATTTCTTTCTGTTTGGCTTCTTTGCGCCATAGGCGAAAAGAGTCAAACATCGCCGGCCGGGCTTTCTTCTTGAACAGTTTGACCTCGAGGTTGTCTAATATTTCCGAGTCGAAACTACCATATTGGGGCCATTTTGAAACACCATCCTTGCTGGTGTATTTTATCCATATCTCATTATACGTGATAGGACCTACTCCGTGCTTTATATATAACTCATATGTTGGAGTTCCAATCGGAGGAACCGGACACGAATCCTCTAATCGGAAGTCCTTACTACAACCAAGACAAAACAAGTTTCCAAGTCTGCTAAGACCAGGCATCTTTGCTCACTAGTCTAGCTTCAAACTTCAAGGGATTATCTAATTATGATATTATCGTGAATACACAAATCCCTCGGTTTTGGTGCTTGCAAGAACCAATACGAACCGTATCGCTGGGATACCAAAGTAAGAACCAAGAACCAATACAAACCGTATCTCTAGGATACCAAAACTAAGAACCAAACTAAGGACTGGGAGACGCTCCACTTATACTTAACTGAATATTGAAGATCGGTGACGTCACTAGAAGACTCTTCTATCGTTTCGCTCTACCAAGGATCACTGGGTCCAAAACAGGGTGATAGTCAGGGCAGCAGTCCTTCGTAGCCGTCGGAACGCGGGGAACCTCGCAGCAAAGACCTTCGGAACCACGTCGACATGCAGGGGTCGCTGAAGTGGATGGCCGTCCTCCGGAATTTTCACACGAAGCTCCTCACGAACATCTGGCTTGGACCGTCACCGCTTGATACCTCCCCGAGTTGGGCGCCAACTGAGGTGCCGGGTTTTTAGGGACCCGGTGGTGCCAGGGGTAACACGCGGGGACCTCTGAGTTCTCCCTGTTATGGACCACAGAAACACGGAGTCTTCTAGTTGAAGTCAGAGATCGAGTTTTATTGGCTGCAACCAAGTAACATGTGTCCTAGAAGTATGGCAGCATGGGCCGTAAGTTCTCAGGAGACTGTTCGTTTTTACAGAACCAGCCTTCCCCTTATATACATAAATAACAGCTGTAGGCAAGAATTCTTGAGTTTATGATATGGCTATACACATATTTTTGTAACAATACAAAGAGCGAAGTCATGCTGGTCAGCACATATTTCAGATGTCCAGTTTGTGATGGATTACTTTGCCAGATCCAGAGTTCCCATCAGATATCGATGTAACACCAGTAAGGTCGGGCACCCTCCCATCATAAAACGGGTCATAAACAAGAAGCATGGACAGGTGTATGTGTATGGAAAACATGGTCTGTATGTAGTGAATGGTTTATGGCATGTTGTGCCTAGATGATATCTTGTTCGGCCACTGGGCGAGGAACTGCCCAAACAAGCTTGGCTGGAGGCAGTGGAGTCAGCTTCGGCCAGGTCATGAGGAAGTCAGCTACGGCGGATGTGTCCTTTCAGATCAAACTCGGCTTTAATCAATTGACTTATATGAGGGCAAGTCCTAAGATGGATGCCGTTTACAAAATGGAGTCTGAGGGTTCGGGACGGAAACTACGATTTGAGGGTGTTAGCATCACTCAATCGTGACGCAAATGCATAGGGATAACGTCCTAATCATTACCGGTCCGTAGATACCAAATTCGTCATGGTACGACGATATTTTGAACACGGGTGTTGGACCCCGGAGCCGGTGTTACAGCAGGCACCGAAATTACAGTACCACATCTGAGGGTGCCCTGGCTGTCACATAGCGCGGCCGGAGTGCATCCTCGGAATGATGACTCGGTGGATCTGCAATTGACGGCGGAGTTCGAGAGGTGAGCCCTCTGGCTTTGTTTACTATCCCGCCCGGCTGACGCGGGCCGCTCCCGTATTAACGCCTGGGATTGAATCGGAAAAGAGATGGCCACTGCCATTGCTTGTTTTATGGGCCCACACTTTTGAAGCCTTCGAGACTCCAGCAACGGTCTGCCTGACCCGGTCCCGGCCCTGCCCAGCCTTTGTTCTCCTGTCCAGCTGGGAACGCTTCATGGGTGCCTGCATAAGATGGAGCATTGCACCCTGTCCACTGAAGTGCTGCGTGAGGGCGAGTGTGAGGCACTAAGTGGCTCTTCGACATGGGGACCTCAGCCTGTGCTAGCCCGCAGCGACATCCTGGCGGCTCTGCATGACTTTCAGTCTGTTTGGAGGGATGGCTGTCGGGCGCTTGGTGGAAGGCTGACCCAGTCCTGAGGCGGAAGCCGGGAGCTGGAGGTACGAATCAGACCCTGTCTGCTACAACTTTTTAACTGTTTAGTGTCACTTTACCTTCTGTATTCACCGCTTTTAAAACCACCAGGCACGTTCTGAAAAGCATCTACTTGTACTTTACAGCGCTGTTGACGCTGTCGCGCTAATCATTTCAAAAGCGTCCGCCATTGCACCTGGCGCGCTCGCCGACCACGCCCACTAGAGGCCACGCCCCCTTGTTTCACCTTATATAAACGCTGACCTCTCAGCGCAACGTTCTCAACCCTGACCCAGTCCTGAGGCGGAAGCCGGGAGCTGGAGGTACGAATCAGACCCTGTCTGCTACAACTTTTTAACTGTTTAGTGTCACTTTACCTTCTGTATTCACCGCTTTTAAAACCACCAGGCACGTTCTGAAAAGCATCTACTTGTACTTTACAGCGCTGTTGACGCTGTCGCGCTAATCATTTCAAAAGCGGCCGCCATTGCACCTGGCGCGCTCGCCGACCACGCCCACTAGAGGCCACGCCCCCTTGTTTCACCTTATATAAACGCTGACCTCTCAGCGCAACGTTCTCAACCCTGACCCAGTCCTGAGGCGGAAGCCGGGAGCTGGAGGTACGAATCAGACCCTGTCTGCTACAACTTTTTAACTGTTTAGTTGTCACTTTACCTTCTGTATTCACCGCTTTTAAAACCACCAGGCACGTTCTGAAAAGCATCTACTTGTACTTTACAGCGCTGTTGACGCTTTACAGCGCTGTTGACGCTGTCGCGCTAATCATTTCAAAAGCGGCCGCCATTGCACCTGGCGCGCTCGCCGACCACGCCCACTAGAGGCCACGCCCCCTTGTTTCACCTTATATAAACGCTGACCTCTCAGCGCAACGTTCTCAACCCTGACCCAGTCCTGAGGCGGAAGCCGGGAGCTGGAGGTACGAATCAGACCCTGTCTGCTACAACTTTTTAACTGTTTAGTGTCACTTTACCTTCTGTATTCACCGCTTTTAAAACCACCAGGCACGTTCTGAAAAGCATCTACTTGTACTTTACAGCGCTGTTGACGCTGTCGCGCTAATCATTTCAAAAGCGGCCGCCATTGCACCTGGCGCGCTCGCCGACCACGCCCACTAGAGGCCACGCCCCCTTGTTTCACCTTATATAAACGCTGACCTCTCAGCGCAACGTTCTCAACCCTGACCCAGTCCTGAGGCGGAAGCCGGGAGCTGGAGGTACGAATCAGACCCTGTCTGCTACAACTTTTTAACTGTTTAGTGTCACTTTACCTTCTGTATTCACCGCTTTTAAAACCACCAGGCACGTTCTGAAAAGCATCTACTTGTACTTTACAGCGCTGTTGACGCTGTCGCGCTAATCATTTCAAAAGCGGCCGCCATTGCACCTGGCGCGCTCGCCGACCACGCCCACTAGAGGCCACGCCCCCTTGTTTCACCTTATATAAACGCTGACCTCTCAGCGCAACGTTCTCAACCCTGACCCAGTCCTGAGGCGGAAGCCGGGAGCTGGAGGTACGAATCAGACCCTGTCTGCTACAACTTTTTAACTGTTTAGTGTCACTTTACCTTCTGTATTCACCGCTTTTAAAACCACCAGGCACGTTCTGAAAAGCATCTACTTGTACTTTACAGCGCTGTTGACGCTGTCGCGCTAATCATTTCAAAAGCGGCCGCCATTGCACCTGGCGCGCTCGCCGACCACGCCCACTAGAGGCCACGCCCCCTTGTTTCACCTTATATAAACGCTGACCTCTCAGCGCAACGTTCTCAACCCTGACCCAGTCCTGAGGCGGAAGCCGGGAGCTGGAGGTACGAATCAGACCCTGTCTGCTACAACTTTTTAACTGTTTAGTGTCACTTTACCTTCTGTATTCACCGCTTTTAAAACCACCAGGCACGTTCTGAAAAGCATCTACTTGTACTTTACAGCGCTGTTGACGCTGTCGCGCTAATCATTTCAAAAGCGGCCGCCATTGCACCTGGCGCGCTCGCCGACCACGCCCACTAGAGGCCACGCCCCCTTGTTTCACCTTATATAAACGCTGACCTCTCAGCGCAACGTTCTCAACCCTGACCCAGTCCTGAGGCGGAAGCCGGGAGCTGGAGGTACGAATCAGACCCTGTCTGCTACAACTTTTTAACTGTTTAGTGTCACTTTACCTTCTGTATTCACCGCTTTTAAAACCACCAGGCACGTTCTGAAAAGCATCTACTTGTACTTTACAGCGCTGTTGACGCTGTCGCGCTAATCATTTCAAAAGCGGCCGCCATTGCACCTGGCGCGCTCGCCGACCACGCCCACTAGAGGCCACGCCCCCTTGTTTCACCTTATATAAACGCTGACCTCTCAGCGCAACGTTCTCAACCCTGACCCAGTCCTGAGGCGGAAGCCGGGAGCTGGAGGTACGAATCAGACCCTGTCTGCTACAACTTTTTAACTGTTTAGTGTCACTTTACCTTCTGTATTCACCGCTTTTAAAACCACCAGGCACGTTCTGAAAAGCATCTACTTGTACTTTACAGCGCTGTTGACGCTGTCGCGCTAATCATTTCAAAAGCGGCCGCCATTGCACCTGGCGCGCTCGCCGACCACGCCCACTAGAGGCCACGCCCATTTCCCCTAAAAATGTGCCAGCATAGGAAGCGCAGCGGACGAGCGCAGCGGGAGCGCCGTTTGCGCGCCGAAGGCGCGCCTAAGGCAAGCCCGTCTGCGCCCGTCCGCGCTAAGACCGCGCCAGGCGCCAGACCCCTTGCCCAAACTCCTACAATCCTCAAGTACACCTCTAGCGACCTCCACCAACTCCGAAGTAAGCCCGACTGCCCCTGCAAATACGACTTAGCTACAATATTAGCTCCCTCGACCTGCATGAATTGCCACTGGACCCTCAACCTAGAAGCAGAACGGTCAACCCCCCCCAATACCTCACGACCTTTCTTCTCAGGGGCCTTAATAAATGCCAGGTCAATGTGTAAGCACAGCCAAGACATCCATGATCTCATCACTGATCACGACCTGGACTGCCTAATGATCACCGAGACCTGGCTCACTGATGACAGCAACCCTGACATTGCCACCGCCCTCCCTCCGGGTTTCGCCTTTCACAGACAAGATAGACAGAAGGGTAGAGGAGGTGGGGTTGCAGTTATCGTCAGGAACACCTATAACTGCCACACCTTCAGCCTCGATCCCCTCACCGACATAGAAGGTTTAGGATTCTGCATAAACCTTAGCAAAACGCTCTCCTTTACCGGCGGTCTTATCTATCGTCCTCCTGGAAATGCTACGAAATTCCTAGACTCGCTAGACGATGCTCTTGGTAGCTTCCTCCTTCGCTATCCACATTTCACCCTCCTTGGAGATTTTAATATACATCTTGAATCCACAGCAGACCCGCTCTCCAGAAATTTTCGACAGTCGCTGGACGTTTTTAACCTGCAACAAAGTGTCAAGCTTCCCACACACTCCCTAGGTCACACCTTAGACGGCATCTGTTCTAACCTCCCGTCCCTCTCCTCCCTATCCCCTATTCCCCAAATCTGGACTGATCATTGTCTAATCCCCTTTCATATCTCTTGTGGCGTCATCCCCACTGGCAATAAACGTCTTCGACAGTCCGCCCGTTCCATCAACTGGAATACTGTCCAGAAAAATCTCACTCTCCATCCCTTTTCCCCATCCAATGCCCCTTCTCCCTCTGGCGATATAGATAGAGATGCTACAGGCCTCAATAACTGGCTCACTCACGAATTCTCGACTCGCTGCCCCCCCAACAAACGGGACAAGGCCACGAAAACAGTTAAACTCATGGCCCCTTGGTACACACCCGACCTAACCGCCGCCCATCTCCTTTGCAGAAAAGCTGAGAGGAAATGGCGTCGTACCTACGACATTAGTGACCGCAGTAACTACTTCCAACAAAGGAAAACCTATCTTGCAGCTATCAAAACAGCAAAAAAAATCTATTACGTCAATGCTATTAATAATGCTAGTCAAAGGCAAAAAACCCTTTTTTCGATAGTTAAATCCTTTACCAAACCCAAAGCTCTTCAATCGGAAATCCCCCCATCCCAAGAATTCTGTGACAAAATTTCGGACTACTTTGATGACAAAATCACCCTCATCCACAAAAACTTCCCTCCCCCATCCCCAGCTCCATTACCACGGGACCTTGACCACTCCAACCAGCCCACTAACAGTCTCAAAAGCTTTACTCCGGTTACCTTGTCCCAGACCAGAGACGCAATCCTTGCGTGCAAATCTGGCTCTCCCTCTGACCCCTGTCCACCAAGGATTCTCCACCTCATTATCGACGAAATTAACCCATCCTTCAACACCATAATCAATCAATCCCTCTCAACCGGCTTAGTACCATGCTCTTGGAAACAAGGGGTGGTCAAGCCGCTCTTAAAAAAGGCGAATAAACCCCCCACCGACCTGACCAACCTTCGTCCGATCACCCTCCTACCTGCACTAGGCAAAATAACGGAACAACTGGTCCACAAGGAACTTAAAACCTTTCTGGACTCAAATAACCTACTTCACCCCCAACAATCCGGGTTCCGGCCGAAACACTCCACTGAGACGGCCCTGATCGAGCTGACCGATACAATCAAAACCCTTCAAGATCAGAGGAAGAAGGCTATCCTGATCCTTCTCGACCTCACGGCAGCTTTCGACACTATTTCTCACTCTATCCTGATCAAGAGACTCTCAGATATCGGCATTTCCAACACCGCCCTATCTTGGATCAGTTCTTTCCTCAGTGACAGGTTCCAGACTGTCTCACTTGGCCCCTATCAATCCAAGGAGAAAAAGGTGTTCTGCGGCGTCCCCCAGGGTTCTATCCTGAGTCCCCTCCTCTTCAATATTTACCTTATCCCTCTCCTTACCCTCATTGAATCGTTCGGCATAACTGTCACTTCTTATGCCGACGATACTCAGCTGATCATCCCCCTTGATGATAATACCAACTCGGCCGAGCTCAACCTGAAACACTGCCTTACAGCAGTCTTCCAGTGGATGGACACCAATCACTTGCGCTGCAACTCGAACAAAACCGAGATCCTCCCCATCGGAAAAAATGCATCCTTCTGCCCAGCCCTGTGGTGGCCGGAAAACTCTGCCGCCCCTCCCCAAACTGTCTCATCAGCTAGGAACCTCGGTGTCCTTTTCGACTCCGAGCTATCCTTTGACCTCCACGCCTCAAACACGGCAGGTAAATGCTTCGGCATAATAAAATCATTAAGGAAATTCTTTGACTTCCTCCCGCTCGAAGCGAGGAAAACGGTAGCAGTAGCCCTCATTCTGTCCCGGGTTGACTACTGCAATGGACTCATGGCAGGGACCAAAAAATCGACCCTCGCCAAACTGCAAAGTGTCTTGCACACTGCCGCACGGCTTGTCCTGAAACTTCCACGAAAATCCTCCATCTCCGCAGCCCTTAGGGCACTGCACTGGCTCCCCCTACACAAGAGAATTCTTTTCAAAATTCTCATTGTAGCTTTTCGAGCCTTCAACAAAACTGGCCCTTCCTATTTAACCAAACGTTTCCCCCATTACACTCCTTGCCGATCTCTAAGATCCTCACAAGACAACCTCATGACCTTGTCTAAAATCAACCTTAAATCCAAAGGCGGCAAAACCTTAAGCAACTTAGCCATAAAAGCCTGGAATAGTATGCCAAGGCATCTCAGGCTCCAAACATCTGAGAAACCATTCCGGAAGCTGCTCAAAACCTGGATCTTCACGCTTCCTGACGATTGGTCTAAAGCCGCCATCTAGCTTCCCTTACTCCTCCCCTTGATTGGAATCAGGACCTATAGCGCCATGATGCTCCTTCCGGAGCGACCGCTTGCGCTTTACAAATACCAATCCAAATCCAAAATCCAAAGGCTGGACGATATTGCTATCACTTTGGGACAACTACGTTCGGATACCCCCGATCTGCAATGCATTGCCCCCATCTACGTTTGAGGAGGATCATGTGGTTTTGCTTGGATGTGGAAGGGACTTGATGATTCCGGATGGTGTGGATGTCTGGGGCGGATTGCCCACATGTCTCCATTGTTACGAAGGATGCCTTCCCCAGCCATGGATGATGGCCCCGGATGCTACAATGTCGCTTATGACTCAGACCCTGATTCCGCTACTGTTGCCTCTCTTGACTGTTGACTCTTCCCTCACCCCTGTATCTTGGCGGTGGTATGCTTTTTCAGTTTTGGGACTGGGAGTGATTATCTACAATGGAGGAGACTCTGTCAGTGGCCAGTGTCTTCCATCTTGTGATGGTGGGCGGCGCCCCGTCCGGGCGTGGATATCTTGTTTTCCCTTGTCTGCTGAGTCGACCACTTCTTTGCGGGCATGGAGCGGGGGACTTACGAAAACGGGCCAGGGTTAAGTGTTTTCCACTAGTGCTTGATGTCTGTGTGGCTGGAGGGGAAGCGGACTGGCGAGCTCCTATGACATGCTTAATTGCGCACTACGTGATGTTTCGCCCCCATTTTAGTGCATTAAGTGACAGTAATAGTTGGTTATTTCTTTTGGGGTGGCGACGATACTAATGGCAGGGGAGACCGGGAGCCTGTTGGATTTGCCCTCCTCCGGTATTATGTTAACTCACTTTTCTTTTTTCTTTTCCTTTTTCCCTTCTCTGACTCTAAATTTCGGGTTTCGTTTTTTTGGGCGACAGGCACACTGCTGGGGGGGGGGGGGTAGGCCATAGCCTCCGCATGCGTGCAGGGTGGGGGGTGGGGGGGGTAGGGTACGTTTTGTTTCGTTTCAGTTTCTATGGGCCTTATTTCTCTCCTCTCTTCTTGGTTCTTCTTACTCTCTCTTCTTTCTTGGGTCAGTACGGTGGTTGGGTGTAGCGCTATTTATTGTTTCCGTTGTTAGTTTTACTCCTAACATTGGTTGAGGTGTTTCACGTCCATGGGGCGGGCGATGACCAGTATGTACTGTGAATATGTGCTATCATCCTGACAAGTATCTTTTTCTGCTGATTTTTTGATTGCTTCTTCGTTTTGTTGATACTTTGCTGTGATCATTGCCCGCTATGTGATATCGGTTGATTGACTGCGTCTGATCCTTCTTATCTACAAAACTTTTAAAAAATTTAACCTAACTAATCCTGTAACCAGCGGTCCCTTTTCCCACACGTCATGTTTTTGGACACTTGCTGCTCTTCGTCTCCGGTACTGCTGGGCTTTTCTATCCTTGCTTTTTGTGCTACCAATCGACTTCGAGGCCGGCCAGAATGGTTGTAGGCCCGTATCTGTATGCTTATGTTGCACAATAAAGGTTTCAAAAATTAAAAAAAAAAAAAGGTGCAGAAAGAGGCAAGAGGGGTTGAGGAAGAGGGGTGTGAAAGAGGCACGAGGGGTGCAGAAAGAAGCAAGAGAGGTATAGAAGGAAGCAACAGGGGTGCAGAAAGACGGAAGAGGGGTGGAGGAAGAGACAAGAGAAGTGCAAAAAGAAATACCAGTGATACAGAAAGGGTGAAGCGGGGAGGAGAAAGAGGCAAGAGAGGTGCACAAAGAAACAAAAGAAGTGCAGAAGGAAGGAACAGAGGTGCAGAAAGAGGCATGAAGAGTGCAGAAAGAGAAGAATGGTGTGGAAAGAGGCACAAGTCGTGCAGAAAGAAGCAAGAGAAGAGCAGAAAGATACAATATAAGTGCTGAAAGAAGCAACAGAGATGCAGACAGAGAAAATAGGGGTGGAGAAAGAGGAAAGAGAAATACAGAAAGAATCAACAGACATGCAGAAAGGTGGAAGAGGGGTACAAAAAGAGACAAGAGGAGTGCAGAAAGATGCAAGAGAGGTGTAGAAAGAAACAAAAGAAATATAGAATGAAAGTAAGAGAAGTACAAAAAGAAGCTACAAACATGAAGAAAGGGGGAAGAGAGGTGGATAAAGAGGCAAGAGGGGTGCAGAAAGAAACAAAAGAAGTGCATAAAGAAGCAAGAAAAGTGCAGAAAAAGCAACAGGGGTGCAGAAAGAGGGATGAGGAGTGCAGAAAGAAGCAACAGAGGTGCAGAAAGAGGTAAGAGGGGTGCAGAAAGAGGTAAGAGGGGTTCAGAAAGAGGCACGAGGTGTGCAGAAAACAAGAGACGTGCAGAACAAAACAAAAGAATACAGAAACAAGGAACATAGGTACAGAAAGAGGCAAGAGGAGTGCAGAAAGAGAGAAGAGGGGTACAGAAAGAAGCACGAGTGGTGCAGAAAGAGACAAAAGAGGTATAGAAAGAAGCAAGAGGAGTGCAGAAAGAAGGGACAGAGGTACAGAAAGAGGCAAGAGGAGTACAGAAAGAGTAAAAGGGTGCAGAAAGAGGCACAAGTGATGCAGACAGAAGCACGAGACGTGCAGAAAGACACAAAATAAGTGCAGAAAGAAGCAACAGAGATGCAGAAAGAGGGAAGGTGGGTAGAGAAAGAGGCAATAAAAGTACAGAAAGAAGCAACAGACATGCGGAAAGGGGGAAGAGGTGTTCAGAAAGAGATAAGAGGGGTGAAAAAAGACGCAACAGAGTTATAGAAAGAAACAAAAGAAATGTAGAATGAGGGGGAAGGGGTGCAGAAAGAGGCAAGCGGGATAGAGAAAGAAGCAGTAAAAGTACTGAAAGAAGCTACAAACATGCAGAAAGCGGGAAAAGGGGTGGATAGAGAGGCAAGCGGGGTGCGAAATGAAACAAAAGAAGTACATAAAGAAGCAAGAAAAGTGCAGAAAGAAGCAACGGGATGCAGAAAGAGGGATGAGGAGTGTAGAAAGACGCAACAGAGGTGCAGAAAGAGGCATGATGTGTGCTGAAAGAAGCAAGAGAGGTGCAGAAAGAAACAAAAGAAGTACAGAAGGAATGGATAGAGGGGTAGAAAGTGGCAGGAGGGGTGTATAAAGAGGCAGGAGGGGTGCAGAAAGGAGAAAGTGAGATGCAGAAAGAAGAGTAGAGGTGAATAAAGAGGCATAAGGGTTGCATAAAGAACAAGGGGTGCAGAAAGAGGTACTAGGGTGTCGAAAGAAGCAAGAGAGGCACAGAAAGAAACAAAAGAAGTGCAGAAACAAGGAATAGGGGTGCAGAAAGAGGCAAGAGGGGCACAGAAAGAAGCAAGAGGTAAAGAAAGAAACAAAAAAAGTACAGAAAGAAGGAACAGAGGTGCAAAAAGAGACAGTAGGAGTTCACAAAGAGGGAAGAGGGGTGCAGAAAGGTGCACGAGCGGTGCAGAAAAAGCAAGAGAGGTATAGAAAGAAGCAAGAGGAGTATAGAAAGAAGGAACAGAGCTGCAGAAAGAAGCAAGAAGAGTGCAGAAAAAGAAAAAGGGTGCAGAAAGAGGCGTAAGTGATGCAGACAGAAGCAATGATTTGTGCAGAAAGACAAAAAATAAGTGCAGAAAGAAGCAACAGAGATGCAGAAAGAGGGAAGTGGGGTGGAAAAAGAGGCAAGAGAAGTACAGAAAGAAGTTACACAAATTCAGAAAGGGGGAAGAGGGGTGGAAAAGGAGGCAAGAGGCATGCAGAAAGAAGCAAGAGATGTGCAGAAAGAAACAAAAGAAGTGCAGAAAGAAGAAACAGAGTTGCAGAAAGAGGTAGAAGGGGTGTTTAAAGAGGCAGGAGGGATGCACAAAGAGGGAAGATGGGTGCAGAAAGAGATAAGTGAGGTGCAGAAAGAGGCAAGAGGGGTACACAAAGAAGAAAGTGAGGGGCAGAAAGATGCAACAGAGTTGCAAAAAGAGGCAATAGGGGTGCAGAAAGTAGGAAGAGGGTGCACAAGGAAGCAAGAGAGGTGCAGAAAGAAACAACAGAAGTGCAGAAACAAGGAACAGACGTGCAGAAAGAGCAAAGAGAAGTACAGAAAGAAGTGAGAGGTGCGGAAAGAAACAAAAGAAGTGCAGAAAGAAGAAACAGAGTTGCAGAAAGAGGTAGAAGGGGTGTTTAAAGAGGCAGGAGGGATGCACAAAGAGGGAAGATGGGTGCAGAAAGAGATAAGTGAGGTACAGAAAGAGGCAAGAGGGGTACACAAAGAAGAAAGTGAGGGGCAGAAAGATGCAACAGAGTTGCAAAAAGAGGCAATAGGGGTGCATAAAGTAGGAAGAGGGTGCACAAAGAAGCAAGAGAGGTGCAGAAAGAAACAACAGAAGTACAGAAACAAGGAACAGACGTGCAGAAAGAGCAAAGAGAAGAACAGAAAGAAGTGAGAGGTGCAGAAAGATACAAAAGAAGTACAGAAAGAAGGAACATAGGTGTAGAAAGAGGCAAGGGGGGTGCACAAATAAGGAAGAGACATGCATAAGGAAACAAAGGAAGTGCAGAAAGAAGGAACAGTGGTGCAGAAAGGGTTAAGAGGGTTGCAGAAAGAGGCACAAGGGTTGCAGAAAGAAGGGGCAGAGGTGCATCAATAAGCAAGAGAAGAACAGAAAGAAGCAACAGAGGTGCAGAAAAAGGGATGGGGTGGAGAAAGAATAAATAGATTTGCAGAAAGCGGCAAGAGGGGTGCAAAAAGAGGGAAGAGGGGTGCAGAAAGAGGCACGAGGGGTACAGAAAGCAATAGACGTGCAGGAAGAAAAAAAGAAGTGCAGAAAGAAGGCACAGAGGTGCAGAAAGGGTCAACAGGGGTGCACAAAGAGGAAAGAGGGGTAGGGAAAGAGGCAAGGGGTACAGAAGTAAGAACGAGAGCTGCTGAAAGGAATAAAAGATTTGCTGAAAGAAGGAACAGAGGTACAGAAGGAGGCAAGACGGGTGCAAAAAGTCAGAAGAAGGGATCAGAAAGAAGCAAGAGATGCAGAGAGAAACAAAAGAAGTGCAGAAAGAAAGAACAGAGGCGCAGAAAGAGGCAAGAGGGATGCAAAAAGAGGGAAAATTGGAGTAAAAGAGGCAAGAGGATTACAGGAAAAAGCAAGAGGAGTGCAGAAGAAGGCAACAGAGGTGCAGAAAGAGACAAGAGGAGTACAATAACAGGGAAGAGGGGTGTAGAAAGTGGCACGAGGAGTGCAGAAAGAATCAAGAGACAAGCAGAAAGAAACAAAGAAGCACAAAAAGAAGGAACAGAGGTACAGAAAAAGGCAAGAGGGGTGTAAAAATAGGGAAGAGGGGTGAAGAAAGAAGCACAAGGTTTACAGAAAGAAGGGGCAGGGGTGCAGAAAGAAGCAAGAAAAGGGCAGAAAGAAGCAACAGAGGTGCAGAAAGATGGATGAGGGATGGAGAAAGATGCAAGAGAAGTATAGAAAGAAGCAACAGAGATGCAAAAGGGGGAAGAGGGGTAGAGAAAGAGGCACATGGGTTGCATAAAGAAGGGACAGAGGTGCATAAAGAATCAAGAAAAGTGCAGAAAGAAGCAACAGAGGTGCAGAAAGAGGGACGAGGAGTGCAGAAAGAAGCAACAGAGGTGCAGAAAGAGGCAAGAGGGATGCAAAAAGAGGGAAGAGGGGTGCAGAGAGCGGCACGAGGGGTGCAAAAAGCAAGAGAACTGCAAAAGAAACAAAAGAAGTACAGAAAGAAGGAACAGAGGTGCAAAAAGAGGCAAGAGAAATTCGGAAAGAGGGTAGAGGGAGGCAGAAAGAAGTACGAGTAGTGCAGAAAGAAGCAAGAGAGATATAAAAGAAGAGACAGAGGTGGAGAAAGAGGCATAAGGGTTGCATATAGAATGATGAGGGGTGCGGAAAGAGGCACTAGGGTACAAAAAGAAGCAAGAGAGGCACAGAAAGAAACACAAGAAGTACAGAAACAAGGAATAGGGGTGCAGAAACAGGCAAGCGGAGCGCAGAAAGAAGCAAGAGGTACAGAAAGAAACATAAGAAGTGCAGAAAGAAGGAACAGAGGTGCAGAAAGAGGCAGTAGGGGTGCACAAAGAGGGAAGAGGGGTGCAGAAATGTGCACGAGTGTTGCAGAAAAAGCAAGAGAGGTATAGAAAGAAGCAAGAGGAGTACAGAAAGAAGGAACAGAGGTGCAGAAAGAAGCAAGAAGAGTTCAGAAAAAGAAAAAGGGTGCAGAAAGGGGCGTAAGTGATGCAGACAGAAGCAAGGATTTGTGCAGAAAGACACAAAATAAGTGCAGAAAGAAGCAACAGAGATGCAGAAAGAGGGAAGTGGGGTGGAAAAAGAGGCAAGAGAAGTACAGAAAGAAGTTACAGACATTCAGAAAGGGGGAAGAGGGGTGGAAAAGGAGGCAAGAGGCATGCAGAAAGAAGCCAGAGATGTGCAGAAAGAAACAAAAGAAGTGCAGAAAGAAGAAACAGAGTTGCAGAAAGAGGTAGGAGGGGTGTAGAAAGAGGCAGGAGGGATGCACAAAGAGGGTATAGGGGTGCAGAAAGAGATAAGAGAGGTGCAAAAAAAAACAAGTGAGGTGCAGAAAGAGACAAGAGGGGTACACAAAGAAGAAAGTGAGGTGCAGAAAGATGTAACAGAGTTGCAAAAAGAGGCAATAAGGGTGCAGAAAGTAGGAAGAGGGTACACAAAGAAGCAAGAGAGGTGCAGAAAGAAACAATAGAAGTGCAGAAACAAGGTACAGACATGCATAAAGAGCAAAGAGAAGTACAGAAAGAAGTGAGAGGTGCAGAAAGAAACAAAAGAAGTACAGAAAGAAGGAACATAGGTGCAGAAAGAGGCAAGAGGGGTGCACAAAGAAGGAAGAGACATGCATAAGGAAACAAAGGAAGTGCAGAAAGAAGGAACAGTGGTGCAGAAAGGGGTAAGAGGGTTGCAGAAAGAGGCACAAGGGTTGCAGAAAGAAGGGGCAGAGGTGCATAAAGAAGCAAGAGAAGAACAGAAAGAAGCAATAGAGGTCAGAAAAAGGGATGGATTGGAGAAAGAATCAATAGATTTGCAGAAAGCGGCAAGAGGGGTGCAAAAAGAGGGAAGAGGGGTGCAGAAAGAGGCACGAGGGGTGCAGAAAGCAAGGGATGTGCAGGAAGAAAAAAAAGAAGTGCAGAAAGAAGGAACAGAGGTGCAGAAAGGGTCAACAGGGGTACACAAAGAGGAAAGATGGGTAGGGGAAAAGGCAAGGGGTACAGAAGTAAGCACAAGAGCTGCTGAAAGGAATAAAAGATGTGCTGAAAGAAGGAACAGAGGTGCAGAAGGAGGCAAGAGGGGTGCAAAAAGTCAGAAGAGGGGATCAGAAAGAAGCAAGAGATGCAGAAAGAAACAAAAGAAGTGCAGGAAGAAAGAACAGAGCCGCAGAAAGAGGCAAGAGGGATGCAAAAAGAGAGAAAATCGGTGTGAAAGAGGCAAGAGGTTTACAGGAAAAAGCAAGAGGAGTGCAGAAGAAGGCAACAGAGGTGCAGCAAGAGACAAGAGGAGTACATTAACAGGGAAGAGGGGTGTAGAAAGTGGCACGAGGAGTGCAGAAAGAATCAAGAGACAAGCAGAAAGAAACAAAGAAGCACAAAAAGAAGGAACAGAGGTACAGAAAAAGTCAAAGGGGTGTAGAAATAGGGAAGAGGGTGAAGAAAGAGGCACAAGGTTTACAGAAAGAAGGGAAAGGGGTGCAGAAAGAAGCGAGAGAAGTGCAGAAAGAAGCAGCAGAGGCACAGAAAGATGGATGAGGGATGGAGAGAGATGCAAGAGAAGTATAGAAAGAAGCAACAGAGATGCAAAAGGGGGAAGAGGGGTAGAGAAAGAGGCACATGGGTTGCATAAAGAAGTACAGAAAAAAAGAACAGAGGTGCAAAAAGAGGCAAGAGAAATGCGGAAAGAGGGTAGAGGGTTGCAGAAAGAAGCACAAGTAGTGCAGAAAGAAGCAAGAGAGATGTAGAAAGAACAAGAGCAGTGCAGAAAGAAGGAACAGAGGTGCAGAAAGAAGCAAGAGAAGTGCAGAATGAGAAGGGTGCAGAACGAGGCACAAGTGGTGCAGACAGAAGCAAGATAGGTACAGAAAGACCCACAATAAGTACAGAAAGAAGCAACAGAGATGCAGAAAGAGGTAAGAGGGGTATAGAAAGAGGCAAGAGAAGTTCAGAAAGAAGCTACAGACATGCAGAAAGGGGGAAGAGGGTGGAGAAAGAGGCAAGAGGGATGCAGAAAGAAGCAAGAGAGGTGCAGAAAAAAACAAATGAAGTGCATAAAGAAGCAATAAAAGTGCAAAAAGAAGCACCAGCGGTGCAGAAAGAGGGATGAGGATTCCAGAAGGAAGCAACAGAGGTGCAGAAAGAAGGAAGAGGGGGCAAGAAGAGGGAAGAGGGGTGCAGGAAGAGGCACGAGGGGTATAGAAAGAAGCAAGAGAGGAGTAGAGAGAAGCAAGAGGAGTGCAGAAAGAAGGAACAGATGTGCAAGAGGAGTACAGAAAGACGAGAAGGGTGTAGGAAGAGGCACAAGTGGTGAAGACAGAAGCAAGAAAGATGCAGAAGACACATAATATGTGCAGAAGGAAGCAACAGAGATGCAGAAAGAGGGATGAGGGGTAGAGAAAGATGCAAGAGAAGTACAGAAAGAATCTACAGACATGCCGAAAGGGGGAAGAGGGGTTGAGAAAGAGTCACGAGAGGTGCCGAAAGAAGCAAGAGAGGTGCAGAAAGAAATAAAAGAAGTTCAGAAATAAGGAACAGAGGTGCAGAAAGAGGCTAGAGGGTTGGAGTAAGAGGGGTATGAAAGGGCACGAGGGGTGCAGAAAGAAGCAAGAAAGGTGCAGAAAGAAGCAACGGGGTACAGAAAAATGGAAGAAGGGTGGAGGAAGAGACAAGAGAAGTGCAGAAAGAAGCATGAGTGGTGCAGAAAGAAACAAGAGAGGTATAGAAAGAAGCAAGAGGAGTGCAGAAAGAAGGAACAGAGGTACAGAAAGAGGCAGGAGGATTACAGAAAGAGAAGAAGAGTGCAGAAAGAGGCACACGTGGTGCAGACAGAAGAGAGGCACAGAAAGACACAAAATCAGTGCAGAAAGAAGCAACAGAGATGCAGAAAGAGGGAAGAGGGGTAGAGAAAGAGCCAAGAGAAGTACAGAAAGAAGCAACAGACATGCAGAAAGGGGGAAGAGGGGTTCAGAAAGAGATTAGAGGGGTGCAGAAAGACGCAACAGAGTTGTAGAAGGAAAAACAAGAAGTATAGAATGAAGGGACGGAGGTGCAGAAAGAGGCAAGAGGGATAGAGAAGGGGCAAGAGAAGTACTGAAAGAAGCTACAAACATGCAGAAAGGGAGAAGAGGGGTTACTAGAGAGGCAAGAGGGGTGCAAAATGAAACAAAAAAAGTGCATAAAGAAGCAAGAAAAGTGCAGAAATAAGCAACAGGGTGCAGAAATAGGGATGAGGAGTGCAGAAAGAAGCAACAGAGGTGCAGAAAGAGGCAAGAGGGATGCAAAAAGAGGGAAGAGGGGTGCAGAGAGCGGCACAAGGGGTGCAAAAAGCAAGAGAACTGCAAAAGAAACAAAAGAAGTACAGAAAGAAGGAACAGAGGTGCAAAAAGAGGCAAGAGAAATTCGGAAAGAGGGTAGAGGGAGGCAGAAAGAAGTACGAGTAGTGCAGAAAGAAGCAAGAGAGATATAAAAGAAGAGACAGAGGTGGAGAAAGAGGCATAAGGGTTGCATATAGAATGATGAGGGGTGCGGAAAGAGGCACTAGGGTACAAAAAGAAGCAAGAGAGGCACAGAAAGAAACACAAGAAGTACAGAAACAAGGAATAGGGGTGCAGAAACAGGCAAGCGGAGCGCAGAAAGAAGCAAGAGGTACAGAAAGAAACATAAGAAGTGCAGAAAGAAGGAACAGAGGTGCAGAAAGAGGCAGTAGGGGTGCACAAAGAGGGAAGAGGGGTGCAGAAATGTGCACGAGTGTTGCAGAAAAAGCAAGAGAGGTATAGAAAGAAGCAAGAGGAGTACAGAAAGAAGGAACAGAGGTGCAGAAAGAAGCAAGAAGAGTTCAGAAAAAGAAAAAGGGTGCAGAAAGGGGCGTAAGTGATGCAGACAGAAGCAAGGATTTGTGCAGAAAGACACAAAATAAGTGCAGAAAGAAGCAACAGAGATGCAGAAAGAGGGAAGTGGGGTGGAAAAAGAGGCAAGAGAAGTACAGAAAGAAGTTACAGACATTCAGAAAGGGGGAAGAGGGGTGGAAAAGGAGGCAAGAGGCATGCAGAAAGAAGCCAGAGATGTGCAGAAAGAAACAAAAGAAGTGCAGAAAGAAGAAACAGAGTTGCAGAAAGAGGTAGGAGGGGTGTAGAAAGAGGCAGGAGGGATGCACAAAGAGGGTATAGGGGTGCAGAAAGAGATAAGAGAGGTGCAAAAAAAACAAGTGAGGTGCAGAAAGAGAAAAGAGGGGTACACAAAGAAGAAAGTGAGGTGCAGAAAGATGTAACAGAGTTGCAAAAAGAGGCAATAAGGGTGCAGAAAGTAGGAAGAGGGTACACAAAGAAGCAAGAGAGGTGCAGAAAGAAAGAATAGAAGTGCAGAAACAAGGTACAGACATGCATAAAGAGCAAAGAGAAGTACAGAAAGAAGTGAGAGGTGCAGAAAGAAACAAAAGAAGTACAGAAAGAAGGAACATAGGTGCAGAAAGAGGCAAGAGGGGTGCACAAAGAAGGAAGAGACATGCATAAGGAAACAAAGGAAGTGCAGAAAGAAGGAACAGTGGTGCAGAAAGGGGTAAGAGGGTTGCAGAAAGAGGCACAAGGGTTGCAGAAAGAAGGGGCAGAGGTGCATAAAGAAGCAAGAGAAGAACAGAAAGAAGCAATAGAGGTCAGAAAAAGGGATGGACTGGAGAAAGAATCAATAGATTTGCAGAAAGCGGCAAGAGGGGTGCAAAAAGAGGGAAGAGGGGTGCAGAAAGAGGCACGAGGGGTGCAGAAAGCAAGGGATGTGCAGGAAGAAAAAAAGAAGTGCAGAAAGAAGGAACAGAGGTGCAGAAAGGGTCAACAGGGGTACACAAAGAGGAAAGATGGGTAGGGGAAAAGGCAAGGGGTACAGAAGTAAGCACAAGAGCTGCTGAAAGGAATAAAAGATGTGCTGAAAGAAGGAACAGAGGTGCAGAAGGAGGCAAGAGGGGTGCAAAAAGTCAGAAGAGGGGATCAGAAAGAAGCAAGAGATGCAGAAAGAAACAAAAGAAGTGCAGGAAGAAAGAACAGAGCCGCAGAAAGAGGCAAGAGGGGTGCAAAAAGAGAGAAAATCGGTGTGAAAGAGGCAAGAGGTTTACAGGAAAAAGCAAGAGGAGTGCAGAAGAAGGCAACAGAGGTGCAGAAAGAGACAAGAGGAGTACATTAACAGGGAAGAGGGGTGTAGAAAGTGGCACGAGGAGTGCAGAAAGAATCAAGAGACAAGCAGAAAGAAACAAAGAAGCACAAAAAGAAGGAACAGAGGTACAGAAAAAGTCAAAGGGGTGTAGAAATAGGGAAGAGGGTGAAGAAAGAGGCACAAGGTTTACAGAAAGAAGGGAAAGGGGTGCAGAAAGAAGCGAGAGAAGTGCAGAAAGAAGCAGCAGAGGCACAGAAAGATGGATGAGGGATGGAGAGAGATGCAAGAGAAGTATAGAAAGAAGCAACAGAGATGCAAAAGGGGGAAGAGGGGTAGAGAAAGAGGCACATGGGTTGCATAAAGAAGTACAGAAAAAAAGAACAGAGGTGCAAAAAGAGGCAAGAGAAATGCGGAAAGAGGGTAGAGGGTTGCAGAAAGAAGCACAAGTAGTGCAGAAAGAAGCAAGAGAGATGTAGAAAGAACAAGAGCAGTGCAGAAAGAAGGAACAGAGGTGCAGAAAGAGGCAAGAGAAGTGCAGAATGAGAAGGGTGCAGAACGAGGCACAAGTGGTGCAGACAGAAGCAAGATAGGTACAGAAAGACCCACAATAAGTACAGAAAGAAGCAACAGAGATGCAGAAAGAGGTAAGAGGGGTATAGAAAGAGGCAAGAGAAGTTCAGAAAGAAGCTACAGACATGCAGAAAGGGGGAAGAGGGTGGAGAAAGAGGCAAGAGGGATGCAGAAAGAAGCAAGAGAGGTGCAGAAAAAAACAAATGAAGTGCATAAAGAAGCAATAAAAGTGCAAAAAGAAGCGCCAGCGGTGCAGAAAGAGGGATGAGGATTCCAGAAGGAAGCAACAGAGGTGCAGAAAGAAGGAAGAGGGGGCAAGAAGAGGGAAGAGGGGTGCAGGAAGAGGCACGAGGGGTATAGAAAGAAGCAAGAGAGGAGTAGAGAGAAGCAAGAGGAGTGCAGAAAGAAGGAACAGATGTGCAAGAGGAGTACAGAAAGACGAGAAGGGTGTAGGAAGAGGCACAAGTGGTGAAGACAGAAGCAAGAAAGATGCAGAAGACACATAATATGTGCAGAAGGAAGCAACAGAGATGCAGAAAGAGGGATGAGGGGTAGAGAAAGATGCAAGAGAAGTACAGAAAGAATCTACAGACATGCCGAAAGGGGGAAGAGGGGTTGAGAAAGAGTCACGAGAGGTGCCGAAAGAAGCAAGAGAGGTGCAGAAAGAAATAAAAGAAGTTCAGAAATAAGGAACAGAGGTGCAGAAAGAGGCTAGAGGGTTGGAGTAAGAGGGGTATGAAAGGGAACGAGGGGTGCAGAAAGAAGCAAGAAAGGTGCAGAAAGAAGCAACGGGGTACAGAAAAATGGAAGAAGGGTGGAGGAAGAGACAAGAGAAGTGCAGAAAGAAGCATGAGTGGTGCAGAAAGAAACAAGAGAGGTATAGAAAGAAGCAAGAGGAGTGCAGAAAGAAGGAACAGAGGTACAGAAAGAGGCAGGAGGATTACAGAAAGAGAAGAAGAGTGCAGAAAGAGGCACACGTGGTGCAGACAGAAGAGAGGCACAGAAAGACACAAAATCAGTGCAGAAAGAAGCAACAGAGATGCAGAAAGAGGGAAGAGGGGTAGAGAAAGAGCCAAGAGAAGTACAGAAAGAAGCAACAGACATGCAGAAAGGGGGAAGAGGGGTTCAGAAAGAGATTAGAGGGGTGCAGAAAGACGCAACAGAGTTGTAGAAGGAAAAACAAGAAGTATAGAATGAAGGGACGGAGGTACAGAAAGAGGCAAGAGGGATAGAGAAGGGGCAAGAGAAGTACTGAAAGAAGCTACAAACATGCAGAAAGGGAGAAGAGGGGTTACTAGAGAGGCAAGAGGGGTGCAAAATGAAACAAAAAAAGTGCATAAAGAAGCAAGAAAAGTGCAGAAATAAGCAACAGGGTGCAGAAATAGGGATGAGGAGTGCAGAAAGAAGCAACAGAGGTGCAGAAAGAGGCAAGAGGGATGCAAAAAGAGGGAAGAGGGGTGCAGAGAGCGGCACAAGGGGTGCAAAAAGCAAGAGAACTGCAAAAGAAACAAAAGAAGTACAGAAAGAAGGAACAGAGGTGCAAAAAGAGGCAAGAGAAATTCGGAAAGAGGGTAGAGGGAGGCAGAAAGAAGTACGAGTAGTGCAGAAAGAAGCAAGAGAGATATAAAAGAAGAGACAGAGGTGGAGAAAGAGGCATAAGGGTTGCATATAGAATGATGAGGGGTGCGGAAAGAGGCACTAGGGTACAAAAAGAAGCAAGAGAGGCACAGAAAGAAACACAAGAAGTACAGAAACAAGGAATAGGGGTGCAGAAACAGGCAAGCGGAGCGCAGAAAGAAGCAAGAGGTACAGAAAGAAACATAAGAAGTGCAGAAAGAAGGAACAGAGGTGCAGAAAGAGGCAGTAGGGGTGCACAAAGAGGGAAGAGGGGTGCAGAAATGTGCACGAGTGTTGCAGAAAAAGCAAGAGAGGTATAGAAAGAAGCAAGAGGAGTACAGAAAGAAGGAACAGAGGTGCAGAAAGAAGCAAGAAGAGTTCAGAAAAAGAAAAAGGGTGCAGAAAGGGGCGTAAGTGATGCAGACAGAAGCAAGGATTTGTGCAGAAAGACACAAAATAAGTGCAGAAAGAAGCAACAGAGATGCAGAAAGAGGGAAGTGGGGTGGAAAAAGAGGCAAGAGAAGTACAGAAAGAAGTTACAGACATTCAGAAAGGGGGAAGAGGGGTGGAAAAGGAGGCAAGAGGCATGCAGAAAGAAGCCAGAGATGTGCAGAAAGAAACAAAAGAAGTGCAGAAAGAAGAAACAGAGTTGCAGAAAGAGGTAGGAGGGGTGTAGAAAGAGGCAGGAGGGATGCACAAAGAGGGTATAGGGGTGCAGAAAGAGATAAGAGAGGTGCAAAAAAAACAAGTGAGGTGCAGAAAGAGAAAAGAGGGGTACACAAAGAAGAAAGTGAGGTGCAGAAAGATGTAACAGAGTTGCAAAAAGAGGCAATAAGGGTGCAGAAAGTAGGAAGAGGGTACACAAAGAAGCAAGAGAGGTGCAGAAAGAAAGAATAGAAGTGCAGAAACAAGGTACAGACATGCATAAAGAGCAAAGAGAAGTACAGAAAGAAGTGAGAGGTGCAGAAAGAAACAAAAGAAGTACAGAAAGAAGGAACATAGGTGCAGAAAGAGGCAAGAGGGGTGCACAAAGAAGGAAGAGACATGCATAAGGAAACAAAGGAAGTGCAGAAAGAAGGAACAGTGGTGCAGAAAGGGGTAAGAGGGTTGCAGAAAGAGGCACAAGGGTTGCAGAAAGAAGGGGCAGAGGTGCATAAAGAAGCAAGAGAAGAACAGAAAGAAGCAATAGAGGTCAGAAAAAGGGATGGACTGGAGAAAGAATCAATAGATTTGCAGAAAGCGGCAAGAGGGGTGCAAAAAGAGGGAAGAGGGGTGCAGAAAGAGGCACGAGGGGTGCAGAAAGCAAGGGATGTGCAGGAAGAAAAAAAGAAGTGCAGAAAGAAGGAACAGAGGTGCAGAAAGGGTCAACAGGGGTACACAAAGAGGAAAGATGGGTAGGGGAAAAGGCAAGGGGTACAGAAGTAAGCACAAGAGCTGCTGAAAGGAATAAAAGATGTGCTGAAAGAAGGAACAGAGGTGCAGAAGGAGGCAAGAGGGGTGCAAAAAGTCAGAAGAGGGGATCAGAAAGAAGCAAGAGATGCAGAAAGAAACAAAAGAAGTGCAGGAAGAAAGAACAGAGCCGCAGAAAGAGGCAAGAGGGGTGCAAAAAGAGAGAAAATCGGTGTGAAAGAGGCAAGAGGTTTACAGGAAAAAGCAAGAGGAGTGCAGAAGAAGGCAACAGAGGTGCAGAAAGAGACAAGAGGAGTACATTAACAGGGAAGAGGGGTGTAGAAAGTGGCACGAGGAGTGCAGAAAGAATCAAGAGACAAGCAGAAAGAAACAAAGAAGCACAAAAAGAAGGAACAGAGGTACAGAAAAAGTCAAAGGGGTGTAGAAATAGGGAAGAGGGTGAAGAAAGAGGCACAAGGTTTACAGAAAGAAGGGAAAGGGGTGCAGAAAGAAGCGAGAGAAGTGCAGAAAGAAGCAACAGAGGCACAGAAAGATGGATGAGGGATGGAGAGAGATGCAAGAGAAGTATAGAAAGAAGCAACAGAGATGCAAAAGGGGGAAGAGGGGTAGAGAAAGAGGCACATGGGTTGCATAAAGAAGTACAGAAAAAAAGAACAGAGGTGCAAAAAGAGGCAAGAGAAATGCGGAAAGAGGGTAGAGGGTTGCAGAAAGAAGCACAAGTAGTGCAGAAAGAAGCAAGAGAGATGTAGAAAGAACAAGAGCAGTGCAGAAAGAAGGAACAGAGGTGCAGAAAGAGGCAAGAGAAGTGCAGAATGAGAAGGGTGCAGAACGAGGCACAAGTGGTGCAGACAGAAGCAAGATAGGTACAGAAAGACCCACAATAAGTACAGAAAGAAGCAACAGAGATGCAGAAAGAGGTAAGAGGGGTATAGAAAGAGGCAAGAGAAGTTCAGAAAGAAGCTACAGACATGCAGAAAGGGGGAAGATGGTGGAGAAAGAGGCAAGAGGGATGCAGAAAGAAGCAAGAGAGGTGCAGAAAAAAACAAATGAAGTGCATAAAGAAGCAATAAAAGTGCAAAAAGAAGCGCCAGCGGTGCAGAAAGAGGGATGAGGATTCCAGAAGGAAGCAACAGAGGTGCAGAAAGAAGGAAGAGGGGGCAAGAAGAGGGAAGAGGGGTGCAGGAAGAGGCACGAGGGGTGTAGAAAGAAGCAAGAGAGGAGTAGAGAGAAGCAAGAGGAGTGCAGAAAGAAGGAACAGATGTGCAAGAGGAGTACAGAAAGACGAGAAGGGTGTAGGAAGAGGCACAAGTGGTGAAGACAGAAGCAAGAAAGATGCAGAAGACACATAATATGTGCAGAAGGAAGCAACAGAGATGCAGAAAGAGGGATGAGGGGTAGAGAAAGATGCAAGAGAAGTACAGAAAGAATCTACAGACATGCCGAAAGGGGGAAGAGGGGTTGAGAAAGAGTCACGAGAGGTGCCGAAAGAAGCAAGAGAGGTGCAGAAAGAAATAAAAGAAGTTCAGAAATAAGGAACAGAGGTGCAGAAAGAGGCTAGAGGGTTGGAGTAAGAGGGGTATGAAAGGGCACGAGGGGTGCAGAAAGAAGCAAGAAAGGTGCAGAAAGAAGCAACGGGGTACAGAAAAATGGAAGAAGGGTGGAGGAAGAGACAAGAGAAGTGCAGAAAGAAGCATGAGTGGTGCAGAAAGAAACAAGAGAGGTATAGAAAGAAGCAAGAGGAGTGCAGAAAGAAGGAACAGAGGTACAGAAAGAGGCAGGAGGATTACAGAAAGAGAAGAAGAGTGCAGAAAGAGGCACACGTGGTGCAGACAGAAGAGAGGCACAGAAAGACACAAAATCAGTGCAGAAAGAAGCAACAGAGATGCAGAAAGAGGGAAGAGGGGTAGAGAAAGAGCCAAGAGAAGTACAGAAAGAAGCAACAGACATGCAGAAAGGGGGAAGAGGGGTTCAGAAAGAGATTAGAGGGGTGCAGAAAGACGCAACAGAGTTGTAGAAGGAAAAACAAGAAGTATAGAATGAAGGGACAGAGGTGCAGAAAGAGGCAAGAGGGATAGAGAAGGGGCAAGAGAAGTACTGAAAGAAGCTACAAACATGCAGAAAGGGAGAAGAGGGGTTACTAGAGAGGCAAGAGGGGTGCAAAATGAAACAAAAAAAGTGCATAAAGAAGCAAGAAAAGTGCAGAAATAAGCAACGGGGTGCAGAAATAGGGATGAGGAGTGCAGAAAGAAGCAACAGAGGTGCAGAAAGAGGCCAGGTGGGTGCAAAAAGAGGGAAGAGGGGTATAGAAAGAGGCATGAGGGGTGCAGAAAGCAAGAGAAGTGCAAAAAGAAAGAAAAGAAGTACAGAAAGAAAAGGAACAGAGGTGCAGAAATAGGCACAAGGAGTGCAGAAAGAGGGAAAAGAAATGTAGAAAGAAGCAGAATGGGTATAGAAAAAGCAAGAGGAGTGCAGAAAGAAGAAACAGAGGTGCAGAAAGAGGCAAGAGGAGTGCAGAAATAGAAAAGGGTGCAGAAAGAGGCACGAGTGGTTCAGAGAGAAGCAATAGAGGTGCAGAAAGACACAAAATAATTACAGAAAGAAGCAACAGAGATGCAGAAAGAGGGAAGAGGAATGGAGAAAGAGGCAAGACAAGTACAGAAAGAAGCAATAGACATGCAGAAGGGGGGAAGAGGGGTGGAGAAAGAGGCAAGAGGGGTGCTGATAGAAGCAAGCGAGGTGCAGAAAGAAACAAAAGAAGTGCAGAAAGAATGGATAGAGGTGCAGAAAGTGGCAAGAGAGGTGTATAAAAAGGCAGGAGGGGTGCACAAAGAGGGAAGTGGGGTGCAGAAAGAGGCAAGAGAGGTGTAGACAGAGGCATACGGGGTGCATAAAGAAGGATGAGTGGTGCAGGAAAGAGGCACTGGGGTGCAGAAAGAAGCAAGAAAGGCACAGAAAGAAACAAAAGAAGTGCAGAAACAAGGAACAGGGATGCAAAAAGAGGCAAGAGGAGTGTAGAAAGAGGGAAAAGGGGTATAGAAAGAAGTACGAGAGGTGTAGAAAGAAACAAGAGAGGTATATAAAGAATCAGGAGGAGTGCAGAAAGAAGGAACAGGGGTACAGAAAGAGTCAAGAGGAGTACAGAAAGAGAAAAAGGGTGCAGAAAGAGGCACAAGTGGTGCAGACAGAAGCAAGAGAGGCGCAGAAAGACACAAAATAATGTTTACTCTTTTCTTTTCTATAAGATTTGGGTTTTTTAAAAAATCTTTAAAAAAAAGAAATCTTGTATTTTCTTGTATGTGTAGTATTACTTTTTACGAAATTTTTTATGGTCTTAATTCATCATTATAGATAGAAAAATGGTTTATATGGTGCACAGACATAATATCGACTCCAAAATATCGACTGGACATAATATCGACTTTTAAATATAGACTGGACAAAATATCGACAGGACAGAATATCGATGACCAAAATATCGTTTTTAAGGTAAGTGATATAATATCGACTGTGAAAAATATAGATAGTAAAAATATTGAATTTTTAATAATATCTAATTTTTTATAGTGTATTTTTATGGTATAATATGTGTGAAAAGTGTGTATTTATGTTATAATTAATTTTTATTAATGATTTTTGTTTTTATAATCATTGCGTAATTTAATTCTGTAGCGGGTTGTGGGTTTATAGGGGAATAGGGTGGGAAGTATTTTAATTATAATTAATTAAATAAATACATTTATTTATTGATAGTCAATTTAAATTAATACTTAATTAATTTATAATAGTTAATTAATTACATTTTAATTGGTAATTAATTTTAATTAATTGATTAATTGGTAATTATGTAAATGTTACTAAATTATTTTTGTAGCGGGTTGTGAGTTTATAGGGGAATTGGGTGGGAAGTGATTAAATTATAAATAATTAATTAATTACATTTATTTATATTTATTTAATTTCAAATAATTGTTAAATACTTTTTCATTATTAAATAATTAATAGTAAATATTTTTATTAATTAGTATTAATAGGTGATCAATAGAGATAATTATTGTTAATTAGTAAATATAATATATTAATTAATAAATTGAATACAAATATTAATTATTTGTAATTAATTATTAATAGATATTCAATAATACATTTTATAATTATTTATGAAGTATTAATGTTGTATTCTCTGGAGTGGGAATAGTAATTTTAACCCCTACGCTATCCAACGTTTTCCCTACTGTTGCACCCACTGGAGTGGGAATAGTAATTGTAACCCCTACGCTATCCAACACTTTCCCTACTGTTGCACCCACTGGAGTGGGAATAGTAATTTTAACCCCTACGCTATCTAACGTTTTTCCTACTGTTGCACCCACTGGAGTGGGAATAGTAATTTTTACCCCTACGCCATCTAACGCTTTCCCTACTGTTGCACCCACTGGAGTGGGAATAGTAATTTTAACCCCTACGCTATCCAACGCTTTCCCTACTGTTGCACCCAGTGGAGTGGGAATAGTAATTTTTACCCCTACGCTATCCAACGCTTTCCCTACTGTTGCACTCTTTGGAGTGGGAATAGTAATTTTAACCGCTACGCTATCCAACGCTTTCCCTACTGTTGCACCCACTGGAGTGGGAATAGTAATTTTAACCCCTACGCTATCCAACGCTTTCCCTACTGTTGCACTCTTTGGAGTGGGAATAGTAATTTTTACCCCTACGCTATCCAACGCTTTCCCTACTGTTGCACCCACTGGAGTGGGAATAGTAATTTAAACCCCTACGCTATCCAACCCTTTCCCTACTGTTGCACTCACTGGAGTGGGAATAGAAATTTTAACCCCTACGCTATCCAACGCTTTCCCTACTGTTGCACCCACTGGAGTGGGAATAGTAATTTTAACCCCTACGCTATCCAGTGCTTTCCCTACGCTTGCACTCTTTGGAGTGGGAATAGTATTTTTTACACTTCTGCTATGGTACGGTAATATAATATTATCTTATTTAATTATAGTATGTTACTATATATATATGTTTTAACAAATATTATTGTAAACATTTATTTTTATTAATTTCATTTATTATTTAATTATTATAAGTTAATTTAAGTATTTTTAAGTATATTTTAGTAATTAAATTTTAATATTAATTTAATTTAACACTGTTTTTAATAAAGTCGATATTTTTTAAAACTATATTATTGTAAACGATATTTTGTACTCAATATTTTTGTACTTACCTGTTTGTAGATACAAACTCGATCTTTTGTCTGTCGATATTTTGTCCACGATATTTTTGCAAGTCGATATTTTGTCCCACGATATTATTTCAGTGATCCGGTTTATATCTCTCGTGCCTCAGTGTTTCTTACCTGAAAAAAATGGATTTTCATTCAAAAATGTTCACCATGATGCACGACACAATTATTATGTATGTCTTTTTATTATTTGAATTTTAACTGTAAAAGCTCTTATGATATTTTTATATCGAATAAAGCAAATACTACTACTACAACACAAAATAAGTGCAGAAAGAAGCAACAGAGATTCAGAAAGAGGGAAGATGGGTAGAGAAAGAGGCAAGAGAAGTACAGAAAGAAGCAACAGACATGCAGAAAGGGGGAAGAGGTGTTCAGAAAGAGATAAGAGGGGTCCAGAAAGACGCAACAGAGTTGTAGAAAGAAACAAAAGAAGTGTAGAATGAAGGGAAAGAGGTGCAGAAAGAGGCAAGAGGGATAGAGAAAGAGGCAAGAGAAATACTGAAAGGGGTGGATAGAGAGGCAAGAGGGGTGCAAAATGAAACAAAAGAAGTGCATAAAGATGCAAGAAAAGTGCAGAAAGAAGCAAAAGGGTACAGAAAGAGGAAAGAGGAGTGCAGAAAGAAGCAACAGAGGTACAGAAAGAGGCAAGAGTGGTGCAAAAAGAGAGAAGAGGGGTGCAGAAAGACGCACGAGGGGTGCAGAAAGCAAGAGAAGTGCAAAAAGAAAAAAAATGAGTACAGAAAGAAGGAACAGAGGTGCAGAAAGAGGCAAGAGGAGTGCAGAGAGAGGGAAGAGGGATGCTAAAAGAAGCACGAGTGGTACAGAATGAAGCAAGAGGGGTATAGAAAAAACAAGAGGAGTACGGAAAGAAGGAACAGAGGTGTAGAAAGAGGAAAGAGGAGTGCAGAAAGAGAAAAGGGTGCAGAAAGAGGCACAAGTGGTTCAGAGAGAAGCAAAAGAGGTGCAGAAAGAAGCAACCGAGATGCGGGAAGAGGGTTGGAGGAAGAGGCAAGAGAAGTACAGAAAGCTATAGACATGCAGAAAGCGGGAAGAGGGATGGAGAAAGAGGCAAGAGGGGTGCTGAAAGAAGCAAGAGAGGTGCATAAAGAAACAAAAGAAGTGCAGGAGGAATGGATAGAGGGGCAGAAACTGGCAGGAGGGGTGTATAAAGAGGCAGGAAGGGTGCACAAAGAAGAAAGTGAGGTGCACAAAGAAGAGACAGAGGTGCAGAAAGAGGCATAAGGGGTGCAGAAAGAAGAAAGAGAGGCACAGAAGGAAACAATAAAGTGCAGAAACAAGGAACTGGGGTACAGAAAGAGGCAAGAGGGATGCAAAAAGAGGGAAGATGGGTATGAAAGAGGCATGAGGATTGCAGGAAAAACCAAGAGGAGTGCAGAAAAAGGCAACAGAGGTGCAGAAAGAGACAAGAGGGTTACAAAACAGGGAAGAGGGCTGTAGAAAATGGCACGAGGAGTGCAGAAAGAATCAAGAGACGAGGAGAAAGAAGCACAAAAAGAAGGAACAGCGGTACAGAAAGAGGCAAGAGGGGTGTAGAAATGGGGAAGAGGGGTGTAGAAATAGGGAAGAGGGGTGAAGAAAGAGGCACAGGGTTTACGGAAAGAAGGGACAGGGGTGCAGAAAGAAGCAAGAGAAGTGCAGAAAGAAGGAACAGAGGTACAGAAAGATGGATGAGGGGTGGCGAACGATGCAAGAGAAGTATAAAAAGAAGCAACAGAGATGCAAAAGGGGGAAGAGGGGTGGAGAAAGAGGCAAAAGGGGTGCAGAAAGAAGCAAGAGAGTTGCAGAAACAAACAAAAGAAGTACAGAAAGAAGGAACAGAGGTGCAAAAAGAGGCAATAGGGGTCCAGAAATAGGGAAGAGGGGTGCAGAGAGAGGCACATGGGTTGCAGAGAGAAGGGACAGAGGTGCATAAAGAAACAAGAAAAGTGCAGAAAGAAGCAACAGAGGTGCAGAAAGAGGGATGAGGAGTGCAGAAAGAAGCAACAGAGGTGCAGAAAGAGGCTAGAGGGGTGCAAAAAGAGGGAAGAGTGGTGCAGAGAGAGGCACAAGGGGTGCAAAAAGCAAGAGAACTGCAAAAGAAACAAAAGAAGTACAGAAAGAAGGAACAGAGGTGCAAAAAGAGGTAAGAGGAGTGCAGAAAGAGGGAAAAGTAATACAGAAAGAAGCACGAGTGGTGTAGAATGAAGCAAGAGGGTTATTGAAAAAAGCTAGAGGAGCGCAGAAAGAGAAAAGGATGCAGAAAGAGGCACAAGTGGTTCAGAGAGAAGCAATAGAGCTGCAGAAAGACACAAAATAATTGCAGAAAGAAGCAACAGAGATGCGGGAAGAGGGTTGGAGGAAGAGGCAAGAGAAGTATAGAAAGAAGCTCTAGACATGCAGAAAGCGGGAAGAGGGGTGAAGAAAGAGGCAAGAGGGGTGCTGAAAGAAGCAAGAGTGGTGCAGAAAGAAACAAAAGAAGTGCAGAAAGAATGGATAGAGGGGCAGAAAGTGGCAGGAAGGGTGTATAAAGAGGCAGGAGGGGTGCACAACGAGGGAAGTGGAGAGCAGAAAGAGGCAAGAGAGGTGCAGAAAGAGGCAAGAGGGGTACACAAAGAAGAAAGTGAGGTGCAGAAAGAAGAAACAGAGGTGCAGAAAGAGGCATGAGGGGTGCATAAAGAAGGAAGAGGGGTGCAGAAAGAGGCACTGGGGTGCAGAAAGAAGCAAGAGAGGCACAGAAAGATGCGAGAGGGACAGAAGGAAACAAAGAAGCAAGAGAAGTGCAGACAGAAGCAACAGAGGTGCAGAAAGATGGATGAGGGGTGGTGAAAGATGCAAGAGAAGTACAGAAAGAAGCAACAGAGATGCAAAAGGGGGGAAGTGGGTGGAGAAAGAGGCAAAAGGGGTGCAGAAAGAAGCAAGAGAGGTGCAGAAAGAAACAAAAGAAATACAGAAAGAAGGAACAGAGGTGCAAAAAGAGGCAAGAGGGGTCCAGAAATAGGGGAGAGGGGTGCAGAAAGAGCCACATGGGTTGCAGAAAGAAGGGACAGAGGTGCACAAAGAATCAAGAAACATGCAGAAAGGAGCAACAGAGGTACAGAAAGAGGGAACAGAGGTGCAAAAAGAGGCAAGAGGAGTACAGAAAGAAGGAACAGAGGCGCAGAAATAGGCAAGAGGGGTGCACAATGAGGAAAGAGGGGTGCAGAAAGGGGCACGAGTGGTGCAGAAAAAGCAAGAGAGGTGTAATAAGAAGGAAGAGAACTGCAGAAAGAATGAAAAGTTGTGCAGAAAAATACAAGAGGAGTGCAGAAAGAGAAGAAGGGTGCAGAAAGAGGCAAAAGTGGTGCAGACAGAAGCAAGGATAGGTGCAGAAAGACACAATATAAGTGCAGGAGGAAGCAACAGAGATGCGGAAAGAGGGAAGTGGGCTGGAGAAAGAGGCAGGAGCAGTACAGAAAGAAGCTACAGGCATGCAGAAGGGGGAGGAGGGATGGAGAAAGAGGCAAGAGGCGTGCAGAAAGAAGCAAGAGATGTTCAGAAAGAAACAAAAGAAGTGCAGAAAGAAGGAGCAGAGTTGCAGAAAGAGGCAGGAGGGGTGCAGAAAGAGGTAGGAGGGGTGCAAAAAGAGGGACGAAGGGTATAGAAAGAGACAAGAGAGGTACAGAAAGAGGCAAGTGAGGTGCAGAAAGAGGCAAGAGGGGTACAGAAAGAAGAAAGTGAGGTACAGAAAGAGGTGCAAAAAGTGGCAATAGGGGTGCAGAAAGAAGGAAGGGGTGCAGAAATAAGCAAGAAAGGTGTAGAAAAAAACAAAAGACGTACAGAAACAAGCAACAGAGGTGCAGGAAGAGGGAAGAGGGGTGGAGAAAGAGGAAGAAAAATGCATAACGAAGCAACAGAGATGCAGAAAGATGGAACAGATTTGCAGAAAGAGGGATAAGGAGTACAGAAAGAAGCAACAGAGGTGCAGAAAGAGGCAAGAGGAGTGCAGAAAGAGGCACAAGGGGTGCAGAAAGCAAGAGAATTGCAAAAAGAAACAAAAGAAGTAAAGAAAGAAGGAACAGAGGTGCAGAACAAGGCAAGAGGAGTGCAGAAAAAGGGAAAAGAGATGCAAAAAGAAGCACGAGTGGAGTAGAATGAAGCAATAGGAGTATTGAAAAAAGCAAGAGGAGTGCAGAAAGAGAAAAGGATGCAGAAAGAGGCACAAGTGGTTCAGAGAGAAGCAATAGAGCTACATAAAGACACAAAATAATTGCAGAAAGAAGCAACAGAGATGCGGGAAGAGGGTTGGAGAAAGAAGCAAGAGAAGTACAGAAAGAAGCTATAGACATGCAGAAAGGGGGAAGGGGTGGAGACAGAGGCAAGAGGGGTGCTGAGCGAAGCAAGAGAGGTGCAGGAAGAAACAAAAGAAGTGCAGAAAGAATGGAGAGAGGGGCAAAAAGTGGCAGGAAGGGTGTACAAAGAGGCAGGAGGGGTGCACAACAAAGGAAGTGGAGAGCAGAAAGAGGCAAGAGAGGTGCAGAAAGAGGCAAGAGGGGTACACAAAGAAGAAAGTGAGGTGCAGAAGGAAGAAACAGAGGTGCAGAAAGAGGCATGAGGGGTGCATCAAGAAGAAAGAGGAGTGTAGAAAGAGGCACTGGGGTGCAGAAAGAAGCAAGAGAGGCACAGAAAGATGCAAGAGGTACAGAAGGAAACAAAATAAGTGCAGAAACAGGGAACAGAGGTGCAGAAAGAGGCAAGAGGGGTGCAGAAAGAAGTGTGAGGTACAGAAAGAAACAAAAGAAGTGCAGAAAGAAGGAAAAGAGGTGCCGGAAGGGGCTAGAGGGGTGCACAAAGAGGAAAGAGGGGTACAGAAAGGTGCATGAGTGGTGCTGAAAAAGCAATTGAGATATATATAAAGAAGCAAGAGGAGTACAGAAAGAAGGAACAAGGTGCAGAAAGAAGCAAGAAGAGTGCGGAAAGAGAAAAAGGGTGCAGAAAGAGGCACAAGTGGTGCAGACAGAAGCAAGGATATGTGCAGAAAGACACAAAATAAGTCCAGAAAGAAGCTACAGACATTCAGAAAGGGGGAAGAGGGGTGGAAAAAGAGGCAAGAGGCGCGCAGAAAGAAGCAAGAGATGTGCAGAAATAAATAAAAGAAGTGCAGATAGAAGGAACAGAGTTGCAGAAAGAGGCAAGAGGGGTGCAGAAAGAGGCAGGAGGGGTGCACAAAGAGAGAAGAGGGGTACAGAAAGAGACAAGAGAGGTGCAGAAAGAGGCAAGTGAGGTGAAGAAAGAGGCAAGAGGGGTACACAGAGAAGAAAGTGTGGTGCAGAAATATGCAACAGAGTTGCAAAAAGAGGCAATAGTGGTGCAGAAACAAGGAACAGACGTGCAGAAAGAGCAAAGAGGGGTGCAGAAAGAAGTGAGAGGTACAGAAAGAAACAAAAGAAGTACAGAAAGAAGGAACATAGGTGCAGAAAGAAGCAAGAGGGTTGCACAAAGAAGGAATGGGGTGTGAAAGAGGCATGAGAAGTGTAAAAAAAGCAAGACGATTAGAGAAAGATGCAACAGTGGTGCAGAAAGAGGCAAGAGAGTTGCAAACGGAGGGAACAGGGGTGCAGAAAGAGGCACAAGGATGCATAAAGAAGCAAGAGACATGCTGAAGAAAACAAAGGAAGTGCAGAAAGAAGGAGTAGAGGTGCAGAAAGAGGCAAGAGGGTTGCAGAAAGAGGCACAAGGGTTGCAGAAAGAAGGGGCAGAGGTGCGTAAAGAAGCAAGAGAAGAGCAGAAAGAAGCAACAGAGGTGCAGGGAAAGGGATGGGGTGGAGAAAGGGGCACGAGAAATAAAGAAAGAAGCAACAGAGATGCAGAAAAACGAAAGAGAGGTGGAGAAATAAACAAAAGAAGAGCATAAAGAAGGAACAGAGGTGCAGAAAGAGAGAAGAGGAGTTCGGAAAGAGGGAAGAGGGGTGTAGAAAGGAGCACAAGCCGTGCAGAGAGAACCAAGAGAGCTGTATAATGAAGCTGGAGGAGTGTGGAAAGATGCAACAGAGGTGCAGAAAGAGGCAAGAGGGGTGCAAAAAGAGGGAAGAGAGGTGCAGAAAGAGGCACAAGGGTTGCAGAAAGAAGGGTAAACAGGTGCAGAAAGAAGCAAGAGAAGTGCAGAAAGAAGCAAAATAGGTGAAGAAAGAGGGTTGAGGGGTGGAGAGAGAGGCAAGAGAAGGGCAGAAAGAAGCAACAGAGATGCAGAGAGGGGTAAGAGGGGTAGAGAAAGGGGTAACAGGGGTGCAGAAAGTAGCAAGAGAGGTACATAAAGAAACTAAAGAAGTGCATAAAGAAGGAACACAGGTGCAGAATGAGGCAAGATGAGAGCAGAAAGAGAAGAAGGGTACAGAAAGAGGCACAAGCTGTGCAGAAAGAAGCAAGAGAGGTGCAGAAAGACGTAAGATAATTGCAGAAATAAGCAACAGAGGTGCAGAAAAAGGGATGGGGTGGAGAAAGGGGCACGAGAAATATAGAAAGAAGCACTGTAAGACACATAACCACCGACCTGGGTGTAGCGAGGGGAGCTGAGGAGTTCCGGTGCCTTCCCTGCTGCTAGCGCAAGCCTTCCTGCCTGCTGTCACCTGGTCCCTCTGCCGACGAACATCTCGGCGGACCGGGGACTACATCCCTCAGCAGCCTTTGCCGGAGGAAGCACGCCCTGTCCCGCCCCTGAGGGTGCTCTAATACCAGCGAGAGCCCCCGCGTCGCGGGAAGCGCACGGGCAGCGCCGGGCGGAGCCTGGGCAGAGGGCGGGCCATCTGTGGCCGTCCGGGGCCAATTGAGGCCGGGCTGGGCCACACATCTAACATCTGCCCATTCACCACCGCATTGCGGGAAATAGGATCCAAGTTCTAAAAGGTACCGGGTTGTGCGAAGGCACCTATGATTTCTTAAACCCTGTTTCCATAATCTGCCGTACTGACCCATTTGTAACAAGGCCCCGAGAGTGAATCAAGCTATCTGCCTTCCTCTTTACAATGGGCAAGAGAAAAACTATGGAAGGGATGGTTCAACAGTTTCTACCAAAAAAAGGGAAAAAGGCGAAAAAACTGACCCATCCTGGCTAAAATTGTACCTTGACTCGCATTGAATCTCTCGTGAATGACCTTGAGGAAATTTTGATAGATAACCCCAATACCCAACAGGAGAAGAACCCCGATAGTGGGATAGAAAGCCAAGGACAGTGCCGAGGGAAAGTGATACCAGCTATTTTCAACAGAAAACGCCCCCAAAACGTAAGCATTTGTATTGTTCATAATTCCCAAGAGGGCGGACACGGGCTGGACTCTCCTGACATCCCTGGAGAGAGTAGCACTGTAACTAATGTGTGTGGAAGTATTGATCAGGGGGGCAACACAAATAATGTAGGGGAGCTAGCCACAATGTGCTTTAATAAGTTTGCTGTCCTGGAAGGAGAATCTGGGGAAGCCGCAGATGTTATCCCGCAGGCTATTAAAAGGGGTAGCAAAGGTACGGATGCTATCACAGACCTAGAAGATGACTGCCTAAAATGTGGGTCTTTTCACAGGGCGATCCTAAAAAAATTAGAGAAACTAGAAAGGGACATAGTATTCATAAAGAAACTACTTAATCCACCAACTCAGAAGGGAAAGATCGACACAACAAACACCACTCAGCAGCTCGAAACACCGGCATTACCTACGACAAAACCTAATTTAACAAAACGCACAACTCCTGGATTGCCCAACAAAAATGGTCCAACTAAAAAAGGGCAGCCGGTTAGTAGTGCGGGAGTGTTAAGTAGGACCGATGTGCAGCATAGCCGTAACACTAAATCATATGCGGAAATCACGATGCCAAAAGGCCCTGAACTAGGTAACAAGACTGCGAATAACCAGGTATCTTTCCCTAAGGGTATAAGGTTGGGAAGCCATGGGGACTCTAAGACAGGCCAAAACACAACACCTCAATCAAGTGTCATAAGGAACCCAGTTACAACAGTCTATATGACAGGCGTTCCTAAATTACACTTGAATTCAGAACAAGAAACAAGAGAATCAATTCACAATAAAGCTATCCATTGGATAAGACATGTGAGGGGCTGCAGATCCATCATAAGGGAGAACATAACTAGCATTAAGAGACTGTCCCTGTCGAGCTCGCACACTGACTGCATCGAAATTCAACTTTGTAACAAATTCCTGGCAGAGAATCTAGTGACGTTAGAGTTTCGAACCTGCCCCCCGAGACACTCTAATATACAGATTAGACCGTCCCCTTGGTGGTCAATCACTCAAGATGATAATTTTTCTGATCTAAATAGAGTAGACTGACTAAATAATGGTAATTCTTGTATCGATCCGGAAAGTAGCCTCAATATGGGCATTATGGGAAATTTAACAACCCCAGTGAATGAACCTTCTGGCCCTGATGTCACAATCCTCTCAAAGCAGAATAGAACTGGAAATAACATAGAAGTGGGGGACACCGCAGATACAATTCGTATCCTCTCCTGGAATATTGCTGGCCTCAAAAAACACCTGGTGATTCCAGAATGGAATGATTTTATTGAGAAACATGAGGTCTGCATGTTCCAGGAGACCTGGAGTATGACACCCCTGTACAAATCAGGTTACTCTACTTTCTTCGCTCCTGCTGTCAGCCAAGGTAGGGGCCGCCCATCAGGGGGCCTTATAATATTGGTCAAAGTAACAATGAACCTAGATATCACATGCCATAATACAAATTCAGAAGATATCCTGCATCTATCTTTTAAGGGTCCGCTAAAGGGCAACAGAGTAGATCTGTTTAACGTCTATGCCAGAGGAGCGCCAGCTTGTAAAAAATCAGAAACTATATCTCTATTCTATATCTATTCTATATCTATATTCCCTACCGAACACGGCCGGGAAAACACTGGTCAGCTCACTAGTCCTGTCCTCCTTGGACTATTGTAACGCTCTATTCTTAAATGTCCGAGTGACAAATAAGATGCAGTCAATCCAAAATGCAGCCGCACGAATGCTGGCTGGGATCCCCAAGTTCGCACCAGTTACAAACATCATTAGGGATCTCCATTGGCTCCCGATACGCAGCCGTATCAAATTCAAATCGCTGTGTATTGTTTACAAGTCACTCAATAATCAAGGTCCCCACTTTCTCAAACAGAATCTTCTCCATCATGTCCCAACCCGATCTCTTCGTTCCTCTATTCAGAACTTCTTGGCTGTGCCTTGCACTAGAACAGTCACCTGGGGCGACAGGCATTTCCTGGTTGCCGCCCCTAGACTCTGGAACACCCTTCCTGCACATATCCGAGCAAGTCCCTCCCTGTTCACATTCCGCAAACAGCTAAAGACGTGGTTATTTGACCAATAGCCTTGTATATCTTCTTTATCCCAGTTGCTGATCCATCCCTTAACTAGCGCCGAGACGCCCACGGGTATTCGCCGCGCTCTACAAATGTCAATAAATAAATAAATAAATAAATATTGGAAACGGCCCTAGAGGGTACCCCCCCAAGATCTAATATCATACTGGGAGGAGACCTCAATTGCACGTATGAACCTCTAACGGAGGATGGCCTACTAGGGGTCACTGAGGAGGACATTAAACAGTCTATCCCCCCACTGAATCTAAAACCCATTAAGAGATGGTCGGTTAGAGCATTGCAGATCAATGCTCTGACATTGGAATATAATTTGCGTGCTTTAAATGGCAGAACAGCTTCAGACCCTAACGGGGCCATGACTTTCAATAGCCCCAATGGCCAATCCCGTATTGACTACATTCTCCTGGACACAAGATTATGGGGGAATGTTGTCGACATGGATGTTAAGCAGATGCCAGACAGCGATCATAATCCACTCTCCGCTGAAATTAGATGGGACTTAAAAAAGAAAACTCTTAATGATCGCCTATACACCAAAAAAGTAGTTCCATCTAATTGCAATAGAAGGTTAAAATGGCACAAGGTGGCATCCCATGAGAAAACTCTGGATAGTATAGGCCTTTTAGTGGCATCTAAGGGATTGGAATTTAGTAAGCTGAACACCTTGCAGGGTGGTGTCCTTAGTCCAGACCTGGGCAATATTTACAGTGATTTTATAGTAAGGCTGGGCTCCTATTTTAAAATTATAGGACCAAACAAGCGGACACACACTACTCCTAAAAATGGCAACCCTTGGTTTTCAGCAGACTGTAGGAAAAAGAGGAAAGCCATTTCTCTAGCGATTCAAAAAAAGGACCCAGGAGCTTTAAGGGTAGCTAGGAAAGATTATTAAAAAAGTGTAGAATTGTCAAAACGAACATGGGAGGAAGATCCCTGGCAGGAACTTAGGAGGGCTGCCTCCATAAAAGACTCAACTCTTTTTTGGTATCTAATAAACAAATCATCAAGAAGGGGAGGGGATTCTGTTTTATACCATATAACCGAACAGCAATGGTACTCCCACTTCCTGAAACTCTACTCCTGCGAGGTTGACTCCGTACAACTGCTAGACCCAAACCTAGACTCTGAACCGACCACCATGAATGTTAAACCAGTAGATCCCTTCACCTTTCTTGAGGTCCAAGCAGCTATTAAAAATATTGCCCCAGGGAAGGCTTCTGGCCCGGATGGCTTGCCTGGAGATCTTCTATTACATGATCCGACCCTATGGGCCAATCTTATTTTTCCACTAATGAACCTTCTCACTCAGGGCTACCCAGTCCCTGAGTCGTGGAAAGGGGCAGAAGTGGTTACGATATATAAAAAGGGGGCTAGAGAGGACCCTGCCAATTATAGACCAATCAGTCTGATTGATGTCATTCAGAAAGTGGTTGGCAGGGTCCTCATATCTAGAACTGTGTCTTGGCTGGAGGAGGGTGACATTTTAACACACCTACAAGCAGGTTTCAGGAAAAAGGTTGGTACAATAGACCAAGTCTTCCGATTCACTGCGATTTATTGGAAGACTGTTTCTGTCAGCAAAGGGTCATTATATCTGGCGTTCATAGACCTTAAAACCGCCTTCGACCTTGTCCCACGCACCAAATTATGGCAGGTACTTCAGGACATGGGTTACCCACGCTACCTCCTTGAGCTAGTTAAAAGACTGCATGAAGGCACGTACGCAAGGATTCGATGGGGGAGTGAGGGCCAACTAACTGATAAAATACCAGTGGACAGGGGGGTCCGTCTGGGTTGTGCGATGGCTTCCACTCTGTTCGCCCTCTTTATAAATGGGGTGGCAGAACATTTGAGAGAGGACCCTGCAGATGCTCCAACCCTGGCAAGCGAAAAAATACCAACCCTCCTTTTTGCGGACGACATCCTCCTCCTGTCCAAAACCCCCTCTGGTCTCCAAAAACTTTTGACCAAGTTTGACACCTTCTGCGAGGAACGTGGGTTAACAATTAACACCGCAAAAACCAAACTAATGGTTCTGTCCCAAACTAAGAGACCAAGGAAGATCAATGTTGCGCTTAATGGATGTTCACTGGAGGAGGTTGATGCATTTGACTATTTGGGAGTAAGGGTGAACCGGAGAATGAAGTGGGACTCCCATCTAGCAAAAATGCACTTGAATTTGAAAAGGGCTACGGGAGCCATTGCTAGAGAACACCGAGCCTCTGCAAGCAGGCCCATTGCCCCTGTCCTTGCCATCTATGAGGGGAAAGCATTGGCTGCAACAATATAAGGGTCAGAACTATGGGGCTTTGATAACATCACAGAACTAACAAAAACTGAAAACAAATTCTTGAGAGACCTGGTGGGCCTCCCAGTTTCTACCCCCTTGAAACCACTGCTTCAAGACAATGGCCGCCGTGCAATTAAAGACATTGTAATCCTTCGACCGTTATTATATTGGGTGCGACTAAGAAGGACACCGGAATTGGTACACTATGCTGCAGCTCTGGATGAACATATTATGCTGAATAAGATGACTAAGATTGCATGGTTGGACAACCTAAGGGACATGATCGCCAAATTGGGGCTAAGCGATACATGGTTGTCCCAATCACCACCCCGAAAGAAACAATTAAAAAAATATACTGGGAATGGGTCCTAGCCAAGGAGCTTGAAAAATCAAACTGGGGGGTTTTAACTGATCAATTCCTAGAACACAAGCTGGTGAAGAAGTTTGAACCCTTCCTAGATGTCATTAAAGCACCTACAGACAGAACCTTGTTTTTAAAGTTTAGATATGGAACACTTCCCTTGAACACTTTTACCAGGCGCTGGAAGTCATCTATGCCCAATCATTCTAGCTGTCCTGGATGTCCAAACCCTAATGAGTCCCTAGCACACTTTCTATTTGCCTGTAGAGGATACAGTGGACCCAGGAGAAGGTGGTTAAAGCCAGTATGCAGAGAACTGGGAGTTAGGCACCATGCGATGGCACTCCGCATACTGGTAACGGACACAACATCCTTGATGATTTTTTGCGGAGTTGCCAAATTCCTGGGAAAGGCCTGGCAGATACGTTCTAGACTGATAAAATTGAGAATGGGGTAGGAAACTGTATATAACAATGCACTAGGCCATCCCCCGGTTGTCTGTTTTAGGACTTTTTCTAATCTAGTCTCTAACTTCCTGTGCCTCCACTTGTTTCTGAAAAGATCTTACCTTTTTAAAGTTTTTATTCCTTTTTTTAACAATGAATTGCATGTACTTTTATGATAAAGTTTGTTTTTATCGAAAAAAAGTATTACAACGGTAGGAAGCAACAGAGATGCAGAAAAACGAAAGAGAGGTAGAGAAATAAAATAAAGAAGAGCAGAAAGAAGGAACAGAGGTGCAGAAAGAGAGAAGAGGAGTTCAGAAAGAGGGAAGAGGGGTGCAGAAAGGAGCACAAGTCGTGCAGAGAGAACCAAGAGAGCTGTAGAAAGAAGCTGGAGGAGTGTAAAAAGATGCAACAGAGTTGCAGAAAGACGCAAGAGGGGTGCAAAAAGAGGGAAGAGAGGTGCAGAAAGAGGCCCAAGGGTTGCAGAAAGAAGGGTACACAGGTGCAGGAAGAAGCAAGAGAAGTGCAGAATGAAGCAAAATGGGTGCAGAAAGAGGGTTGAGGGGTGGATAGCGAGGCAAGAGAAGGGCAGAAAGAAGCAACAGAGATGCAGAGAGGGGTAAGAGGGGTGGAGAAAGAGGTAACAGGAGTGCAGAAACTAGCAAGAGAGGTACAGAAAGAAACAAAAAAGCACATAAAGAAGGAACAGAGGTGCAGAAAGAGAGAAGAGTAGTCAGAAAGAGGGAAGAGGGGTGCGGAAAGGAGCAGAAGTCGTGCAGAGAGTACCAAGAGAGCTGTAGAAAGAAGCTGGAGGAGTGTAGAAAGATGCAACAGAGGTGCAGAAAGAGGCAAGATGGGTGCGAAAAGAGAGAAGAGAGGTGCAGAAAGAGGTGCAAGGGTTGCAGAAAGAAGGGTACACAGGTGCAGGAAGAAGCAAGAGAAGTGAGGAATGAAGCAAAATAGGTGCAGAAAGAGGGTTGAGGGATGGAGAGCGAGGCAAGAGAAGGGCGGAAAGAAGCAACAGAGATGCAGAGAGAGGTACGAGGGGTGGAGAATGAGGAAACAGGAGTGCAGAAACTAGCAAAAGAGTTACAGAAAGAAACAAAAGAAGTGCATTAAGAAGGGACACAGGTGCAGAATGAGGCAAGATGAGAGCAGAAAGAGAAGAAGGGTACAGAAAGAGGCACAAGCTGTGCAGAAAGAAGCAAGAGAGGTGCAGAAAGACGTAAGATAATGCAGAAATAAGCAACAGAGATGTGAAAGAGGGAAGAGGGATGGAGGAAGAGGAATAGAAATGCAGAAAGAAGCAACAGGGATGCAGAAAGAAGGAACAGAGGTGCAGAAAGAGTCAATAGGGGTGCAGAAAGAGGAAAGAGGAGTACAGAAAGAGGCACAGGGTTGCAGAAAGAAGAAACAGAGGTGCAGAAAGAAGCAATAGATGCAAAAAGCGGGAACAGGGATGGAGAAAGTGGCAACAGTGGTGCGAAAATAGGCAAGAGAGGTGCTGAAAGAAACAAAAGAGCAGAATGAAGGAACAAAGGTGCAAAACGAGGGAAGAGGGGTTCTGAAAGAGGCACAAGGGGTGCAGAAAGAAGCAAGAGATGTGCAAGAACATACAAAAGAAGTGCTTAAAGAAGGAACACAGGTGCAGAATGAGGCAAGAAGAGAGCAGAAAGAGAAGAAGGGTACAGAAAGAGGCACAAGCTGTGCAGAAAGAAGCAAGAGAGGTGCAGAAAGACGTAAGATAAGTGCAGAAATAAGCAACAGAGATGCTGAAAGAGGGAAGAGGGATGGAGGAAGAGGAATAGAAATGCAGAAAGAAGCAACAAGGATGCAGAAAGAAGGAACAGAGGTGCAGAAAGAGTCAATGGGGTACAGAAAGAGGAAAGAGGAGTACAGAAAGAAGCACAAGGGTTGCAGAAAGAAGGAACAGATGTGCAGAAAGAGCAAAGAGGGGTGCAGAAAAAAAGTGAGAGGTACATAAAGAAACAAAAGAAGTGCAGAAAGAAGGAACATAGGTGCAGAAAGAGGCAAGAGAGTTGCACAAAGAAGGAATGGGGTGTGAAAGAGGCATGAGCAGTGTAAAAAGAAGCAAGACGATTAGAGAAAGATGCAACAGAGGTGCAGAAAGAGGCAAGAGAGATGCAAAAGGAGGGAACAGGGGTGCAGAAAGAGGCACAAGGGATGCAAAAAGTAGCAAAAGACATGCAGAAGGAAACAAAGGAAGTGCAGAAAGAAGGAACAGAGGCAAAGAGTAAAGAGGGTTGCAGATAGAGGCACAAGGGTTGCAGAAAGAAGGGGCAGAGGTGCATAAAGAAGCAAGAGAAGAGCAGAAAGAAGCAACAGAGGTGCAGGAATAGGGATGGGGTTGAGAAAGGGGCACGAGAAATATAGAAAGAAGCAACAGAGATGCAGAAAAAGGAAAGAGAGGTAGAGAAATAAACAAAAGAAGAGCATAAAGAAGGAACAGAGGTGCAGAAAGAGAGAAGAGGAGTTCAGAAAGAGGGATGAGGGGTGCAGAAAGGAGCACAAGTTGTGCAGAGAGAACCAAGAGATCTGTAGAAAGAAGCTGGAGGAGTGTAGAAAGATGCAACAGAGGTGCAGAAAGACTCAAGAGGGGTGCAAAAAGAGGGAAGAGAGGTGCAGAAAGAGGCACAAGGGCTGCAGAAAGAAGGGTAAACTGGTGTAGGAAGAAGCAAGAGAAGTGCAGAATGAACCAAAATAGGTGCAGAAAGAGGGTTGAGCGATGAATAGGCAAGATAAGAGCAGAAAGAGAAGAAGGGTACAGAAAGAGGCACAAGCTGTGCAGAAAGAAGCAAGAGAGGTGCAGAAAGACGTAAGATAAGTGCAGAAATAAGCAACAGAGACGCTGAAAGAGGGAAGAGGGATGGAGGAAGAGGAATAGAAATGCATAAAGAAGCAAAAGGGATGCGGAAAGAAGGAACAGAGGTGCAGAAAGAGTCAATGGGGTGCAGAAAGAGGAAAGAGGAGTGCAGAAAGAGGCACAAGGGTTGCAGAAAGAAGGAACAGACGTGCAGAAAGAGCAAAGAGGGGTGAAGAAAGAAGTGAGAGGTATAGAAAGAAACAGAAGAAGTGCAGAAAGAAGGAACATAGATGCAGAAAGAGGCAAGAGGGTTGCACAAAGAAGGAATGGGGTGTGAAAGAGGCATGAGAAGTGTAAAAGGAAGTAAGACGATTAAAGAAAGATGCAACAGAGGTGCAGAAAGAGGCAAGAGAGATGCAAAAGGAGGGAACAGGGGTGCAGAAAGAGGCACAAGGGATGTAAAAAGAAGCAAGAGACATGCAGAAGTAAACAAAGGAAGTGCAGAAAGAAGGAAGCGAGGTGCAGAAAGAGGCAAGAGGGTTGCAGATAGAGGCACAAGGGTTGCAGAAAGAAGGGGCAGAGGTGCGTAAAGTAGCAAGAGAAGAGCAGAAAGAAGCAACAGAGGTGCAGGAAAGGGGATGGGGTGGAGAAAGGGGCAGGAGAAATATAGAAAGAAGCAACAGAGATGCAGAAAAAGGAAAGAGAGGTGGAGAAATAAACAAAAGAAGAGCATAAAGAAGGAACAGAGGTGCAGAAAGAGAGAAGAGTAGTTCAGAAAGAGGGAAGATGGGTGTAGAAAGGAGCACAAGTCGTGCAGAGAGATCCAAGATAGCTGTAGAAAGAAGCTGGAGGAGTGTAGAAAGATGCAACAGAGGTGCAGAAAGAGGCAAGATGGGTGCAAAAAGAGAGAAGAGAGGTGCAGAAAGAGGTGCAAGGGTTGCAGAAAGAAGGGTACACAGGTGCAGGAAGAAGCAAGAGAAGTGCAGAATGAAGCAAAATAGGTGCAGAAAGAGGGTTGAGGGGTGGAGAGCGAGGCAAGAGAAGGGCAGAAAGAAGCAACAGTGATGCAGAGAGAGGTAAGAGGGGTGGAGAAAGAGGTAACAGGAATGCAGAAACTAGCAAAAGAGGTACGGAAAGAAACAAAAGAAGCGCATAAAGAAGGAACACAGGTGCAGAATGAGGCAATATGAGAACAGAAGGAGAAGAAGGGTACAGAAAGAGGCACAATCTGTGCAGAAAGAAGCAAGAGAGGTGCAGAAAGAAGCAATAGATGCAAAAAGCGGGAACAGGGATGGAGAAAGTGGCAACAGTGGTGTGAAAATAAGCAAGAGAGGTGCTGAAAGAAACAAAAGAAGAGCAGAATGAAGGAACAAAGGTGCAAAACGAGGGAAGAGGGGTTCTGAAAGAGGCACAAGGGGTGCAGAAAGAAGCAAGAGATGTGCAAGAAGATACAAAAGAAGTGCATAAAGAAGGAACACAGGTGCAGAATGAGGCAAGAAGAGAGCAGAAAGAGAAGAAGGGTACAGAAAGAGGCACAACCTGTGCAGAAAGAAGCAAGAGAGGTGCAGAAATATGTAAGATAAGTGCAGAAATAAGCAACAGAGATGCTGAAAGAGGGAAGAGGGATGGAGAAAGAGGAATAGAAATGCATAAAGAAGCAACAGGGATTCAGAAAGAAGGAACAGAGGTGCAGAAAGAGTCAATGGGGTGCAGAAAGAGGAAAGAGGAGTGCAGAAAGAAGCACAAGGGTTGCAGAAAGAAGGAACAGACGTGCAGAAAGAGCAAAGAGGGGTGCAGAAAGAAGTGAGAGGTACAGAAAGAAACAAAAGAAGTGCAGAAAGAAGGAACATAGGTGCAGAAAGAGGCAAGAGGGTTGCACAAAGAAGGAATGGGGTGTGAAAGAGGCATGAGAAGTGTAAAAAGAAGCAAGACGGTTAGAGAAAGATGCAACAGAGGTGCAGAAAGAGGCAAGAGAGATGCAAAAGGAGGGAACAGGGGTGCAGAAAGAGGCACAACGGATGCAAAAAGAAGCAAGAGACATGCAGAAGGAAACAAAGGAAGTGCAGAAAGAAGGAACAGAGGCAAAGAGGCAAGAGGGTTGCAGATAGAGGCACAAGGGTTGCAGAAAGAAGGGGCAGAGGTGCGTAAAGAAGCAAGAGAAGAGCAGAAAGAAGCAACAGAGGTGCAGGAAAAGGGATGGGGTGGAGAAAGGGGCACGGGAAATATAGAAAGAAGCAACAGAGATGCAGAAAAAAACGAAAGAGAGGTGGAGAAATAAACAAAAGAAGAGCATAAAGAAGAAACAGAGGTACAGAAAGAGAGAAGAGGAGTTCAGAAAGAGGGAAGAGGGGTGCAGAAAGGAGCACAAGTTGTGCAGAGAGAACCAAGAGAGCTGTAGAAAGAACCTGGAGGAGTGTAGACAGATGCAACAGAGGTGCAGAAAGAGGCAAGAGGGGTGTAAAAAGAGGGAAGACAGGTGCAGAAAGAGGCACAAGGGTTGCAGAAAGAAGGGTACACAGGTGCAGGAAGAAGCAAGAGAAGTGCAGAATGAAGCAAAATAGGTGCAGAAAGAGGTTTGAGGGGTGGAGAGAGAGTCAAGAGAAGGGCAGAAAGAAGCAACAGAGATGCAGAGAGGGGTAAGAGGGGTGGAGAAAGAGGTAACAGGAGTGCAGAAACTAGCAAGAGAGGTACCGAAAGAAACAAAAGAAGCGCATAAAGAAGGAACACAGGTGCAGAATGAGGCAAGATGAGAGCAGAAAGAGAAGAAGGGTACAGAAAGAGGCACAAGCTGTGCAGAAAGAAGCAAGAGAGGTGCAGAAAGACGTAAGATAAGTGCAGAGATAAGTGACAGAGATGCTGAAAGAGGGAAGAGGGATGCAGGAAGAGGAATAGAAATGCATAAAAAAGCAACAGGGATGCAGAAAGAAGGAACCGAGGTGCAGAAAGAGTCAATAGGGGTGCAGAAAGAGGAAAGAGGAGTGCAGGAAGAGGCACAAGGGTTGCAGAAAGAAGAAACAGAGGTGCAGAAAGAAGCAATAGATGTCAAAAAGCGGGAACAGGGATGGAGAAAGTGGCAACAGTGGTGCAAAAATAAGCAAGAGAGGTGCTAAAAGAAACAAAAGAAGAGCAGAATGAAGGAACAAAGGTGCAAAACGAGGAAGAGGGGTTCTGAAAGAAGCACAAGGGGTGCAGAAAGAAGCAAGAGATGTGCAAGAAGATACAAAAGAAGTGCATAAAGAAGAAACACAGGTGCCGAATGAGGCAAGAAGAGAGCAGAAAGAGAAGAAGGGAACAGAAAGAGTGCAGAAAGATGAAAGAGGAGTGCAGGAAGAGGCACAAGGGTTGCAGAAAGAAGAAACAGAGGTGCAGAAAGAAGCAATAGATGTCAAAAAGCGGGAACAGGGATGGAGAAAGTGGCAACAGTGGTGCAAAAATAAGCAAGAGAGGTGCTAAAAAAAACAAAAGAAGAGCAGAATGAAGGAAAAAAGGTGCAAAACGAGGAAGAGGGGTTTTGAAAGAAGCACAAGGGGTGCAGAAAGAAGCAAGAGATGTGCAAGAAGATACAAAAGAAGTGCATAAAGAAGGAACACAGGTGCAGAATGAGGCAAGAGGGTTGCACAAAGAAGGAATGGGGTGTGAAAGAGGCATGAGAAGTGTAAAAAGAAGCAAGACGATTAGAGAAAGATGCAAAAGAGGTGCAGAAAGAGGCAAGAGAGATGCAAAAGGAGGGAACAGGGGTGCAGAAAGAGGCACAACGGATGCAAAAAGTAGCAAGAGACGTGCAGAAGGAAACAAAGGAAGAGCAGAAAGAAGGAACAGAGGTGCAGAAAGAGGCAAGAGGCTTGCAGATAGAGGCACAAGGGCTGCAGAAAGAAGGGGCAGAGGTGCGTAAAGAAGCAAGAGAAGAGCAGAAAGAAGCAACAGAGGTGCAGGAAAAGGGATGGTGTGGAGAAAGGGGCACGGGAAATATAGAAAGAAGCAACAGAGATGCAGAAAAAAACAAAAGAGAGGTGGAGAAATAAACAAAAGAAGAGCATAAAGAAGAAACAGAGGTGCAGAAAGAGAGAAGAGGAGTTCAGAAAGAGGGAAGAGGGGTGCAGAAAGGAGCACAAGTTGTGCAGAGAGAACCAAGAGAGCTGTAGAAAGAACCTGGAGGAGTGTAGACAGATGCAACAGAGGTGCAGAAAGAGGCAAGAGGGGTGTAAAAAGAGGGAAGAGAGGTGCAGAAAGAGGCACAAGGGTTGCAGAAAGAAGGGTACACAGGTGCAGGAAGAAGCAAGAGAAGTGCAGAATGAGGCAAAATAGGTGCAGAAAGAGGTTTGAGGGGTGGAGAGAGAGTCAAGAGAAGGGCAGAAAGAAGCAACAGAGATGCAGAGAGGGGTAAGAGGGGTGGAGAAAGAGGTAACAGGAGTGCAGAAACTAGCAAGAGAGGTACCGAAAGAAACAAAAGAAGCGCATAAAGAAGGAACACAGGTGCAGAATGAGGCAAGATGAGAGCAGAAAGAGAAGAAGGGTACAGAAAGAGGCACAAGCTGTGCAGAAAGAAGCAAGAGAGGTGCAGAAAGACGTAAGATAAGTGCAGAGATAAGTGACAGAGATGCTGAAAGAGGGAAGAGGGATGGAGGAAGAGGAATAGAAATGCATAAAGAAGCAACAGGGACGCAGAAAGAAGGAACCGAGGTGCAGAAAGAGTCAATAGGGGTGCAGAAAGAGGAAAGAGGAGTGCAGGAAGAGGCACAAGGGTTGCAGAAAGAAGAAACAGAGGTGCAGAAAGAAGCAATAGATGTCAAAAAGCGGGAACAGGGATGGAGAAAGTGGCAACAGTGGTGCAAAAATAAGCAAGAGAGGTGCTAAAAGAAACAAAAGAAGAGCAGAATGAAGGAACAAAGGTGCAAAACGAGGAAGAGGGGTTCTGAAAGAAGCACAAGGGGTGCAGAAAGAACAAGAGATGTGCAAGAAGATACAAAAGAAGTGCATAAAGAAGAAACACAGGTGCCGAATGAGGCAAGAAGAGAGCAGAAAGAGAAGAAGGGTACAGAAAGAGTGCAGAAAGAGGAAAGAGGAGTGCAGGAAGAGGCACAAGGGTTGCAGAAAGAAGAAACAGAGGTGCAGAAAGAAGCAATAGATGTCAAAAAGCGGGAACAGGGATGGAGAAAGTGGCAACAGTGGTGCAAAAATAAGCAAGAGAGGTGCTAAAAGAAACAAAAGAAGAGCAGAATGAAGGAACAAAGGTGCAAAACGAGGAAGAGGGGTTCTGAAAGAAGCACAAGGGGTGCAGAAAGAAGCAAGAGATGTGCAAGAAGATACAAAAGAAGTGCATAAAGAAGGAACACAGGTGCAGAATGAGGCAAGAGGGTTGCACAAAGAAGGAATGGGGTGTGAAAGAGGCATGAGAAGTGTAAAAAGAAGCAAGACGATTAGAGAAAGATGCAAAAGAGGTGCAGAAAGAGGCAAGAGAGATGCAAAAGGAGGGAACAGGGGTGCAGAAAGAGGCACAACGGATGCAAAAAGTAGCAAGAGACGTGCAGAAGGAAACAAAGGAAGAGCAGAAAGAAGGAACAGAGGTGCAGAAAGAGGCAAGAGGCTTGCAGATAGAGGCACAAGGGCTGCAGAAAGAAGAGGCAGAGGTGCGTAAAGAAGCAAGAGAAGAGCAGAAAGAAGCAACAGAGGTGCAGGAAAAGGGATGCTGTGGAGAAAGGGGCACGAGAAATATAGAAAGAAGCAACAGAGATGCAGAAAAAGGAAAGAGAGGTGGAGAAATAAACAAAACAAGAGCATAAAGAAGGAACAGAGGTGCAGAAAGAGAGAAGAGTAGTTCAGAAAGAGGGAAGAGGGGTGCAGAAAGGAGCACAAGTCATGCAGAAAGAACCAAGAGAGCTGTAGAAAGAAGCTGGAGGAGTGTAGAAAGATGCAACAGAGGTGCAGAAAGAGGCAAGATGGGTGCAAAAAGAGGGAAGAGAGGTGCAGAAATAGGCACAAGGGTTGCAGAAAGAAGGGTACACAGGTGCAGGAAGAAGCAAGAAAAGTGCAGAATGAAGCAAAATAGGTGCAGAAAGAGGGTTGAGGGATGAATAGCGAGGCAAGAGAAGGGCAGAAAAAAGCAATAGAGATGCAGAGAGGGTTAAGAGGGGTGGAGAAAGAGGTAACAGGAGTGCAGAAACTAGCAAGAGAGGTACAGAAAGAAACAAAAGAAGCGCATGAAGAAGGAACACAGGTGCAGAATGAGGCAAGAAGAGAGCAGAAAGAGAAGAAGGGTACAGAAAGAGGCACAAGCTGTGCAGAAAGAAGCAAGAGAGGTGCAGAAAGACGTAAGATAAGTGCAAAAATAAGCAACAGAGATGCTGAAAGAGGGAAGAGGGATGGAGGAAGAATAGAAATGCATAAAGAAGCAACAGGGATACAGAAAGAAGGAACAGAGGTGCAGAAAGAGTCAATAGGGGTGCAGCAAGAGGAAAGAGGAGTGCAGAAAGGGGCACAAGGGTTGCAGAAAGAAGAAACAGAGGTGCAGAAAGAAGAAATAGATGCAAAAAGCGGGAACAGGGATGGAGAAAGTGGCAATAGTCATGCAAAAATAAGCAAGAGAGGTGCTGAAAGAAACAAAAGAAGAGCAGAATGAAGGAACAAAGGTGCAAAACGAGGGAAGAGGGGTTCTGAAAGAGGCACAAGTAGTGCAGAAAGAAGCAAGTGATGTGCAAGAAGATACAAAAGAAGTGCATAAAGAAGGAACACAGGTGCGGAATGAGGCAAGATGAGATCAGAAAGAGAAGAAGGGTACAGAAAGAGGCACAAGCTGTGCAGAAAGAAGCAAGAGAGGTGCAGAAAGAAGTAAGATAAGTGCAGAAATAAGCAACAGAGATGCTGAAAGAGGGTAGAGGGATGGAGGAAGAGGAATAGAAATGCATAAAGAAGCAACAGGGACGCAGAAAGAAGGAACTGAGGTGCAGAAAGAGTCAATAGGGGTGCAGAAAGAGGAAAGAGGAGTGCAGGAAGAGGCACAAGGGTTGCAGCAAGAAGAAACAGAGGTGCAGAAAGAAGCAATAGATGCAAAAAGCGGGAACAGGGATGGAGAAAGTGGCAACAGTGGTGCAAAAATAAGCAAGAGAGGTGCTAAAAGAAACAAAAGAAGAGCAGAATGAAGGAACAAAGGTGCAAAATGAGGAAGAGGGGTTCTGAAAGAAGCACAAGGGGTGCAGAAAGGAGCAAGAGATGTGCAAGAAGAGACAAAAGAAGTGCATAAAGAAGGAACACAGGTGCAGAATGAGGCAAGAGGGTTGCACAAAGAAGGAATGGGATGTGAAAGAGGCATGAGAAGTGTAAAAAGAAGCAAGACGATTAGAGAAAGATGCAAAAGAGGTGCAGAAAGAGGCAAGAGAGATGCAAAAGGAGGGAACAGGGGTGCAGAAAGAGGCACAAGGGATGCAAAAAGTAGCAAGAGACGTGCAGAAGGAAACAAAGGAAGAGCAGAAAGAAGGAACAGAGGTGCAGAAAGAGGCAAGAGGGTTGCAGATAGAGGCACAAGGGCTGCAGAAAGAAGGGGCAGAGGTGCGTAAAGAAGCAAGAGAAGAGCAGAAAGAAGCAACAGAGGTGCAGGAAAAGGGATGGTGTGGAGAAAGGGGCACGAGAAATATAGAAAGAAGAAACAGAGATGCAGAAAAAGGAAAGAGAGGTGGAGAAATAAACAAAACAAGAGCATAAAGAAGGAACAGAGGTGCAGAAAGAGAGAAGAGTAGTTCAGAAAGAGGGAAGAGGGGTGCAAAAAGGAGCACAAGTCATGCAGAAAGAACCAGGAGAGCTGTAGAAAGAAGCTGGAGGAGTGTAGAAAGATGCAACAGAGGTGCAGAAAGAGGCAAGATGGGTGCAAAAAGAGGGAAGAGAGGTGCAGAAATAGGCACAAGGGTTGCAGAAAGAAGGGTACACAGGTGCAGGAAGAAGCAAGAAAAGTGCAGAATGAAGCAAAATAGGTGCAGAAAGAGGGTTGAGGGATGAATAGCGAGGCAAGAGAAGGGCAGAAAAAAGCAATAGAGATGCAGAGAGGGTTAAGAGGGGTGGAGAAAGAGGTAACAGGAGTGCAGAAACTAGCAAGAGAGGTACAGAAAGAAACAAAAGAAGCACATAAAGAAGGAACACAGGTGCAGAATGAGGCAAGAAGAGAGCAGAAAGAGAAGAAGGGTACAGAAAGAGGCACAAGCTGTGCAGAAAGAAGCAAGAGAGGTGCAGAAAGACGTAAGATAAGTGCAGAAATAAGCAACAGAGATGCTGAAAGAGGGTAGAGGGATGGAGGAAGAGGAATAGAAATGCATAAAGAAGCAACAGGGATACAGAATGAAGGAACAGAGGTGCAGAAAGAGTCAATAGGGGTGCAGAAAGAGGAAAGAGGAGTGCAGAAAGGGGCACAAGGGTTGCAGAAAGAAGAAACAGAGGTGCAGAAAGAAGAAATAGATGCAAAAAGCGGGAACAGGGATGGAGAAAGTGGCAACAGTCATGCAAAAATAAGCAAGAGAGGTGCTGAAAAAAACAACAGAAGAGCAGAATGAAGGAACAAAGGTGCAAAACGAGGGAAGAGGGGTTCTGAAAGAGGCACAAGTAGTGCAGAAAGAAGCAAGTGATATGCAAGAAGATACAAAAGAAGTGCATAAAGAAGGAACACAGGTGCAGAATGAGGCAAGATGAGATCAGAAAGAGAAGAAGGGTACAGAAAGAGGCACAAGCTGTGCAGAAAGAAGCAAGAAAGGTGCAGAAAGACGTAAGATAAGTGCAGAAATAAGCAACAGAGATGCTGAAAGAGGGTAGAGGGATGGAGGAAGAGGAATAGAAATGCAAAAAGAAGCAACAGGGATGCAGAAAGAAGGAACAGAGGTGCAGAAAGAGTCAATGGGGTGCAGAAAGAGGAAAGAGGAGTGCAGAAAGAGGCACAAGGGTTGCAGAAAAAAGGAACAGACGTGCAGAAGGAGCAAAGAGGGGTGAAGAAAGAAGTGAGAGGTATAGAAAGAAACAAAAGAAGTGCAGAAAGAAGGAACATAGGTGCAGAAAGAGGCAAGAGGGTTGCACAGAGAAGGAATGGGGTGTGAAAGAGGCATGAGAAGTGTAAAAAGAAGCAAGACGAATAGAGAAAGATGCAACAGAGGTGCAGAAAGAGGCAAGAGAGATGCAAAAGGCGGGAACAGGGGTGCAGAAAGAGGCACAAGGGATGCAAAAAGAAGCAAGAGACATGCAGAAGGAAACAAAGGAAGTGCAGAAAGAAGGAACAGAGGCAAAGAGGCAAGAGGGTTGCAGATAGAGGCACGAGGGTTGCAGAAAGAAGGGGCAGAGGTGCGTAAAGAAGCAAGAGAAGAGCAAAAAGAAGCAACAGAGGTGCAGGAAAATGGATGGGGTGGAGAAAGGGGCACGAGAAATATAGAAAGAAGCAACAGAGATGCAGAAAAACAAAAGAGAGGTGGAGAAATAAACTAAAGAAGAGCAGAAAGAAGGAACAGAGGTGCAGAAAGAGAGAAGAGGTGTTCAGAAAGAGGGGAGAGGGGTGTAGAAAGGAGCACAAGTTGTGCAGAGGGAACCAAGAGAGCTGTAGAAAGAAGCTGGAGGAGTGTAGAAAGATCCAACATAGGTGCAGAAATAGGCAAGAGGGGTGCAAAAAGAGGGAAGAGAGGTGCAGAAAGAGGCACAAGGGTTGCAGAAAGAAGGGTACACATGTGCAGGAAGAAGCAAGAGAAGTGCAGGATGAAGCAAAATTGGTGCGGAAAGAGGGTTGAGGGGTGGAGAGAGAGGCAAGAGAAGGGCAGAAAGAAGCAACAGAGATGCAGAGAGTGGTAAGAGGGGTGGAGAAAGAGGTAACAGGAGTGCAGAAACTAGCAAGAGAGGTACAGAAAGAAACAAAAGAAGCGCATAAAGAAGGACCACAGGTGCGGAATGAGGCAAGATGAGAGCAGAAAGAGAAGAAGGGTACAGAAAGAGGCACAAGCTGTGCAGAAAGAAGCAAGAGAGGTGCAGAAAGAAGTAAGATAAGTGCAGAAATAAGCAACAGAGATGCTGAAAGAGGGAAGATGGATGGAGGAAGAGGAATAGAAATGCATAAAGAAGCAACAGGGATGCAGAAAGAAGGAACAGAGGTGCAGAAAGAGTCAATGGAGTGCAGAAAGAGGAAAGAGGAGTGCAGAAAGAGGCACAAGGGTTGCAGAAAGAGGGAACAGACGTGCATAAAGAGCAAAGAGGGGTGCAGAAAGAAGTGAGAGGTACATAAAGAAACAAAAGAAGTGCAGAAAGAAGGAACGTAGGTGCAGAAAGAGGCAAGAGGGTTGCACAAATAAGGAATGGGGTGTAAAAGAGGCATGAGAAGTGTAAAAAGAAGCAAGACGATTAGAGAAAGATGCAACAGAGGTGCAGAAAGAGGCAAGAGAGATGCAAAAGGAGGGAACAGGGGTGCAGAAAGAGGAACAAGGGATGCAAAAAAAAGAAAGAGACATGCAGAAGGAAACAAAGGAAGTGCAGAAAGAAGGAACAGAGGTGCAGAAAGAGGCAAGAGGGTTGCAGGTAGAGGCACAAGGGTTACAGAAAGAAGGGGCAGAGGTGCGTAAAGAAGCAAGAGTAGAGCAGAAAGAAGCAACAGAGGTGCAGGAAAAGGGATGGGGTGGAGAAAGGGGCACGAGAAATATAGAAAGAAGCAACAGAGATGCAGAAAAACGAAATAGAGGTGGAGAAATAAAGAAAAGAAGAGCATAAAGAAGAAACAGAGGTGCAGAAAGTGAGAAGAGGAGTTCAGAAAGAGGGAAGAGGGGTGCAGAAAGAAGCACAAGTCATGCACAGAGAACCAAGAGAGCTGTATAAAAAAGCTGGAGGAGTGTAGAAAGATGCAACAGAGGTGCAGAAAGAGGCAAGAGGGATGCAAAAAGAGGGAAGAGATGTGCAGAAAGAGGCACAAGGGTTACAGAAAGAAGGGTACACAGGTGCAGAAGAAGAAAGAGAAGTGCAGGATGAAGCAAAATAGGTGCAGACTGAGGGTTGAGGGTTGGAGAGAGAGGCAAGAGAAGGGCAGAAAGAAGCAACAGAGATGCAGAGAGGGGTAAGAGGGGTGGAGAAAGAGGTAACAGGAGTGCAGAAACTAGCAAGAGAGGTACAGAAAGAAACAAAAGAAGCGCATAAAGAAGGAACACAGGTGCAGAATGAGGCAAGATGAGAGCAGAAAGAGAAGAAGGGTACAGAAAGAGGCACAAGCTGTGCAGAAAGAAGCAAGAGAGGTGCAGAAATAAGTAAGATAAGTGCAGATATAAGCAACAGAGATGCTGAAAAAGGGATGAGGGATGGAGGTAGAGGAATAGAAATGCAGAAGGAAGCAACAGGGATGCAGAAAGAAGGAACAGAGGTGCAGAAAGAGTCAATGGGGTACAGAAAGAGGAAAGAGGAGTGCAGAAAGAGGCACAAGGGTTGCAGAAAGAAGGAACAGACGTGCAGAAAGAGCAAAGAGGGGTGCAGAAAGAAGTGAGAGGTACAGAAAGAAACAAAAGAAGTGCAGAAAGAAGGAACATAGGTGCAGAAATAGGCAAGAGGGTTGCACAAAGAAGGAATGGGGTATAAAAGAGGCATGAGAAGTGTAAAAAGAAGCAAGACGATTAGAGAAAGATGCAACAGAGGTGCAGAAAGAGGCAAGAGAGATGCAAAAGGAGGGAACAGGGGTACAGAAAGAGGCACAAGGGATGCAAAAAGAAGCAAGAGACATGCAGAAGGAAACAAAGGAAATGCAGAAAGAAGGAACAGAGGTGCAGAAAGAGGCAAGAGGCAAGAGGGTTGCAGGTAGAGGCACAAGGGTTACAGAAAGAAGGGGAAGAGGTGCGTAAAGAAGCAAGAGAAGAGCAGAAAGAAGCAACAGAGGTGCAGGAAAAGGGATGGGGTGGAGAAAGGGGCACGAGAAATATAGAAAGAAGCAACAGAGATGCAGAAAAACGAAATAGAGGTGGAGAAATAAAGAAAAGAAGAGCATAAAGAAGAAACAGAGTTGTAGAAAGAGAGAAGAGGAGTTCAGAAAGAGGGAAGAGGGGTGCAGAAAGGAGCACAAGTCTTGCACAGAGAACCAAGAGAGCTGTAGAAAAAATCTGGAGGAGTGTAGAAAGATGCAACAGAGGTGCAGAAAGAGGCAAGAGGGGTGCACAAAGAGGGAGGAGAGGTGCAGAAAGAGGGATGGTGTGGAGAAAGGGGCACAAGAAATATAGAAAGAAGCAACAGAGATGCAGAAAAAGGAAAGAGAGGTGGAGAAATAAACAAAAGAAGAGCATAAAGAAGGAACAGATGTGCAGAAAGAGAGAAGAGTAGTTCAGAAAGAGGGAAGAGGGGTGCAGAAAGGAGCACAAGTCATGCAGAAAGAACCAAGAGAGCTGTAGGAAGAAGCTGGAGGAGTGTAGAAAGATGCAACAGAGGTGCAGAAAGAGGCAAGATGGGTGCAAAAAGAGGGAAGAGAGGTGCAGAAATAGGCACAAGGGTTGCAGAAAGAAGGGTACACAGGTGCAGGAAGAAGCAAGAAAAGTGCAGAATGAAGCAAAATAGGTGCAGAAAGAGGGTTGAGGGATGAATAGCGAGGCAAGAGAAGGGCAGAAAAAAGCAACAGAGATGCAGAGAGGGTTAAGAGGGGTGGAGAAAGAGGTAACAGGAGTGCAGAACCTAGCAAGAGAGGTACAAAAAGAAACAAAAGAAGCGCATAAAGAAGGAACACAGGTGCAGAATGAGGCAAGATGAGAGCAGAAAGAGAAGAAGGGTACAGAAAGAGGCACAAGCTGTGCATAAAGAAGCAAGAGAGGTGCAGAAAGACGTAAGATAAGTGCATAAATAAGCAACAGAGATGCTGAAAGAGGGAAGAGGGATGGAGGAAGAGGAATAGAAATGCATAAAGAAGCAACAGGGATGCAGAAAGAAGAAACAGAGGTGCAGAAAGAGTCAATAGGGGTGCAGAAAGAGGAAAGAGGAGTGCAGAAAGAGGCACAAAGGTTGCAGAAAGAAGAAACAGAGGTGCAGAAATTAGCAATAGATGCAAAAAGCGGGAACAGGGATGGAGAAAGTGGCAACAGTGGTGCAAAAATAAGCAAGAGAGGTGCTGAAGGAAACAAAAGAAGAGCAGAATCAAGGAACAAAGGTGCAAAACGAGGGAAGAGGGGTTCTGAAAGAGGCACAAGGGGTGCCGAAAGAAGCAAGAGATGTGCAAGAAGATACAAAAGAAGTGCAGAAAGAAGGAACAGAGGTATAGAAATCGGCAACAGGGGTGCAGAAGGTGGGAAGAGGGGTGGGGAAAGAGGCAAGGGGTGCAGAAATAAGCATGAGAGCTTTTGAAAGAAACAAAAGAAGTGCCTAAAGAAGGAGCAGGGGTGCAGAAGGAGGCAAGAGGGGTGCAGATAGAGGCACAAGGGCTGCAGAAAGAAGGGGCAGAGGTGCGTAAAGAAGCAAGAGAAGAGCAGAAAGAAGCAACAGAGGTGCAGGAAAAGGGATGGTGTGGAGAAAGGGGCACGAGAAATATAGAAAGAAGAAACAGAGATGCAGAAAAAGGAAAGAGAGGTGGAGAAATAAACAAAACAAGAGCATAAAGAAGGAACAGAGGTGCAGAAAGAGAGAAGAGTAGTTCAGAAAGAGGGAAGAGGGGTGCAAAAAGGAGCACAAGTCATGCAGAAAGAACCAGGAGAGCTGTAGAAAGAAGCTGGAGGAGTGTAGAAAGATGCAACAGAGGTGCAGAAAGAGGCAAGATGGGTGCAAAAAGAGGGAAGAGAGGTGCAGAAATAGGCACAAGGGTTGCAGAAAGAAGGGTACACAGGTGCAGGAAGAAGCAAGAAAAGTGCAGAATGAAGCAAAATAGGTGCAGAAAGAGGGTTGAGGGATGAATAGCGAGGCAAGAGAAGGGCAGAAAAAAGCAATAGAGATGCAGAGAGGGTTAAGAGGGGTGGAGAAAGAGGTAACAGGAGTGCAGAAACTAGCAAGAGAGGTACAGAAAGAAACAAAAGAAGCACATAAAGAAGGAACACAGGTGCAGAATGAGGCAAGAAGAGAGCAGAAAGAGAAGAAGGGTACAGAAAGAGGCACAAGCTGTGCAGAAAGAAGCAAGAGAGGTGCAGAAAGACGTAAGATAAGTGCAGAAATAAGCAACAGAGATGCTGAAAGAGGGTAGAGGGATGGAGGAAGAGGAATAGAAATGCATAAAGAAGCAACAGGGATACAGAATGAAGGAACAGAGGTGCAGAAAGAGTCAATAGGGGTGCAGAAAGAGGAAAGAGGAGTGCAGAAAGGGGCACAAGGGTTGCAGAAAGAAGAAACAGAGGTGCAGAAAGAAGAAATAGATGCAAAAAGCGGGAACAGGGATGGAGAAAGTGGCAACAGTCATGCAAAAATAAGCAAGAGAGGTGCTGAAAAAAACAACAGAAGAGCAGAATGAAGGAACAAAGGTGCAAAACGAGGGAAGAGGGGTTCTGAAAGAGGCACAAGTAGTGCAGAAAGAAGCAAGTGATATGCAAGAAGATACAAAAGAAGTGCATAAAGAAGGAACACAGGTGCAGAATGAGGCAAGATGAGATCAGAAAGAGAAGAAGGGTACAGAAAGAGGCACAAGCTGTGCAGAAAGAAGCAAGAAAGGTGCAGAAAGACGTAAGATAAGTGCAGAAATAAGCAACAGAGATGCTGAAAGAGGGTAGAGGGATGGAGGAAGAGGAATAGAAATGCAAAAAGAAGCAACAGGGATGCAGAAAGAAGGAACAGAGGTGCAGAAAGAGTCAATGGGGTGCAGAAAGAGGAAAGAGGAGTGCAGAAAGAGGCACAAGGGTTGCAGAAAAAAGGAACAGACGTGCAGAAGGAGCAAAGAGGGGTGAAGAAAGAAGTGAGAGGTATAGAAAGAAACAAAAGAAGTGCAGAAAGAAGGAACATAGGTGCAGAAAGAGGCAAGAGGGTTGCACAGAGAAGGAATGGGGTGTGAAAGAGGCATGAGAAGTGTAAAAAGAAGCAAGACGAATAGAGAAAGATGCAACAGAGGTGCAGAAAGAGGCAAGAGAGATGCAAAAGGCGGGAACAGGGGTGCAGAAAGAGGCACAAGGGATGCAAAAAGAAGCAAGAGACATGCAGAAGGAAACAAAGGAAGTGCAGAAAGAAGGAACAGAGGCAAAGAGGCAAGAGGGTTGCAGATAGAGGCACGAGGGTTGCAGAAAGAAGGGGCAGAGGTGCGTAAAGAAGCAAGAGAAGAGCAAAAAGAAGCAACAGAGGTGCAGGAAAATGGATGGGGTGGAGAAAGGGGCACGAGAAATATAGAAAGAAGCAACAGAGATGCAGAAAAACAAAAGAGAGGTGGAGAAATAAACTAAAGAAGAGCAGAAAGAAGGAACAGAGGTGCAGAAAGAGAGAAGAGGTGTTCAGAAAGAGGGGAGAGGGGTGTAGAAAGGAGCACAAGTTGTGCAGAGGGAACCAAGAGAGCTGTAGAAAGAAGCTGGAGGAGTGTAGAAAGATCCAACATAGGTGCAGAAATAGGCAAGAGGGGTGCAAAAAGAGGGAAGAGAGGTGCAGAAAGAGGCACAAGGGTTGCAGAAAGAAGGGTACACATGTGCAGGAAGAAGCAAGAGAAGTGCAGGATGAAGCAAAATTGGTGCGGAAAGAGGGTTGAGGGGTGGAGAGAGAGGCAAGAGAAGGGCAGAAAGAAGCAACAGAGATGCAGAGAGTGGTAAGAGGGGTGGAGAAAGAGGTAACAGGAGTGCAGAAACTAGCAAGAGAGGTACAGAAAGAAACAAAAGAAGCGCATAAAGAAGGACCACAGGTGCGGAATGAGGCAAGATGAGAGCAGAAAGAGAAGAAGGGTACAGAAAGAGGCACAAGCTGTGCAGAAAGAAGCAAGAGAGGTGCAGAAAGAAGTAAGATAAGTGCAGAAATAAGCAACAGAGATGCTGAAAGAGGGAAGATGGATGGAGGAAGAGGAATAGAAATGCATAAAGAAGCAACAGGGATGCAGAAAGAAGGAACAGAGGTGCAGAAAGAGTCAATGGAGTGCAGAAAGAGGAAAGAGGAGTGCAGAAAGAGGCACAAGGGTTGCAGAAAGAGGGAACAGACGTGCATAAAGAGCAAAGAGGGGTGCAGAAAGAAGTGAGAGGTACATAAAGAAACAAAAGAAGTGCAGAAAGAAGGAACGTAGGTGCAGAAAGAGGCAAGAGGGTTGCACAAATAAGGAATGGGGTGTAAAAGAGGCATGAGAAGTGTAAAAAGAAGCAAGACGATTAGAGAAAGATGCAACAGAGGTGCAGAAAGAGGCAAGAGAGATGCAAAAGGAGGGAACAGGGGTGCAGAAAGAGGAACAAGGGATGCAAAAAAAAGAAAGAGACATGCAGAAGGAAACAAAGGAAGTGCAGAAAGAAGGAACAGAGGTGCAGAAAGAGGCAAGAGGGTTGCAGGTAGAGGCACAAGGGTTACAGAAAGAAGGGGCAGAGGTGCGTAAAGAAGCAAGAGTAGAGCAGAAAGAAGCAACAGAGGTGCAGGAAAAGGGATGGGGTGGAGAAAGGGGCACGAGAAATATAGAAAGAAGCAACAGAGATGCAGAAAAACGAAATAGAGGTGGAGAAATAAAGAAAAGAAGAGCATAAAGAAGAAACAGAGGTGCAGAAAGTGAGAAGAGGAGTTCAGAAAGAGGGAAGAGGGGTGCAGAAAGAAGCACAAGTCATGCACAGAGAACCAAGAGAGCTGTATAAAAAAGCTGGAGGAGTGTAGAAAGATGCAACAGAGGTGCAGAAAGAGGCAAGAGGGATGCAAAAAGAGGGAAGAGATGTGCAGAAAGAGGCACAAGGGTTACAGAAAGAAGGGTACACAGGTGCAGAAGAAGAAAGAGAAGTGCAGGATGAAGCAAAATAGGTGCAGACTGAGGGTTGAGGGTTGGAGAGAGAGGCAAGAGAAGGGCAGAAAGAAGCAACAGAGATGCAGAGAGGGGTAAGAGGGGTGGAGAAAGAGGTAACAGGAGTGCAGAAACTAGCAAGAGAGGTACAGAAAGAAACAAAAGAAGCGCATAAAGAAGGAACACAGGTGCAGAATGAGGCAAGATGAGAGCAGAAAGAGAAGAAGGGTACAGAAAGAGGCACAAGCTGTGCAGAAAGAAGCAAGAGAGGTGCAGAAATAAGTAAGATAAGTGCAGATATAAGCAACAGAGATGCTGAAAAAGGGATGAGGGATGGAGGTAGAGGAATAGAAATGCAGAAGGAAGCAACAGGGATGCAGAAAGAAGGAACAGAGGTGCAGAAAGAGTCAATGGGGTACAGAAAGAGGAAAGAGGAGTGCAGAAAGAGGCACAAGGGTTGCAGAAAGAAGGAACAGACGTGCAGAAAGAGCAAAGAGGGGTGCAGAAAGAAGTGAGAGGTACAGAAAGAAACAAAAGAAGTGCAGAAAGAAGGAACATAGGTGCAGAAATAGGCAAGAGGGTTGCACAAAGAAGGAATGGGGTATAAAAGAGGCATGAGAAGTGTAAAAAGAAGCAAGACGATTAGAGAAAGATGCAACAGAGGTGCAGAAAGAGGCAAGAGAGATGCAAAAGGAGGGAACAGGGGTACAGAAAGAGGCACAAGGGATGCAAAAAGAAGCAAGAGACATGCAGAAGGAAACAAAGGAAATGCAGAAAGAAGGAACAGAGGTGCAGAAAGAGGCAAGAGGCAAGAGGGTTGCAGGTAGAGGCACAAGGGTTACAGAAAGAAGGGGAAGAGGTGCGTAAAGAAGCAAGAGAAGAGCAGAAAGAAGCAACAGAGGTGCAGGAAAAGGGATGGGGTGGAGAAAGGGGCACGAGAAATATAGAAAGAAGCAACAGAGATGCAGAAAAACGAAATAGAGGTGGAGAAATAAAGAAAAGAAGAGCATAAAGAAGAAACAGAGTTGTAGAAAGAGAGAAGAGGAGTTCAGAAAGAGGGAAGAGGGGTGCAGAAAGGAGCACAAGTCTTGCACAGAGAACCAAGAGAGCTGTAGAAAAAATCTGGAGGAGTGTAGAAAGATGCAACAGAGGTGCAGAAAGAGGCAAGAGGGGTGCACAAAGAGGGAGGAGAGGTGCAGAAAGAGGGATGGTGTGGAGAAAGGGGCACAAGAAATATAGAAAGAAGCAACAGAGATGCAGAAAAAGGAAAGAGAGGTGGAGAAATAAACAAAAGAAGAGCATAAAGAAGGAACAGATGTGCAGAAAGAGAGAAGAGTAGTTCAGAAAGAGGGAAGAGGGGTGCAGAAAGGAGCACAAGTCATGCAGAAAGAACCAAGAGAGCTGTAGGAAGAAGCTGGAGGAGTGTAGAAAGATGCAACAGAGGTGCAGAAAGAGGCAAGATGGGTGCAAAAAGAGGGAAGAGAGGTGCAGAAATAGGCACAAGGGTTGCAGAAAGAAGGGTACACAGGTGCAGGAAGAAGCAAGAAAAGTGCAGAATGAAGCAAAATAGGTGCAGAAAGAGGGTTGAGGGATGAATAGCGAGGCAAGAGAAGGGCAGAAAAAAGCAACAGAGATGCAGAGAGGGTTAAGAGGGGTGGAGAAAGAGGTAACAGGAGTGCAGAACCTAGCAAGAGAGGTACAAAAAGAAACAAAAGAAGCGCATAAAGAAGGAACACAGGTGCAGAATGAGGCAAGATGAGAGCAGAAAGAGAAGAAGGGTACAGAAAGAGGCACAAGCTGTGCATAAAGAAGCAAGAGAGGTGCAGAAAGACGTAAGATAAGTGCATAAATAAGCAACAGAGATGCTGAAAGAGGGAAGAGGGATGGAGGAAGAGGAATAGAAATGCATAAAGAAGCAACAGGGATGCAGAAAGAAGAAACAGAGGTGCAGAAAGAGTCAATAGGGGTGCAGAAAGAGGAAAGAGGAGTGCAGAAAGAGGCACAAAGGTTGCAGAAAGAAGAAACAGAGGTGCAGAAATTAGCAATAGATGCAAAAAGCGGGAACAGGGATGGAGAAAGTGGCAACAGTGGTGCAAAAATAAGCAAGAGAGGTGCTGAAGGAAACAAAAGAAGAGCAGAATCAAGGAACAAAGGTGCAAAACGAGGGAAGAGGGGTTCTGAAAGAGGCACAAGGGGTGCCGAAAGAAGCAAGAGATGTGCAAGAAGATACAAAAGAAGTGCAGAAAGAAGGAACAGAGGTATAGAAATCGGCAACAGGGGTGCAGAAGGTGGGAAGAGGGGTGGGGAAAGAGGCAAGGGGTGCAGAAATAAGCATGAGAGCTTTTGAAAGAAACAAAAGAAGTGCCTAAAGAAGGAGCAGGGGTGCAGAAGGAGGCAAGAGGGGTGCAAAAAGAGGGAAGAGTGGTGTGAATGAGGCACAAGGAGTGCAGAAAAAAGCAAGAGTAGTGCAGAAAGAAGGAACAGAGGTGCAGAAAGAGGCAAGAGGGGTGCAAAAAGAGGGAAGAGGGCTGTGTAAGAGGCACAAGAGTGCAGAAAAAAACAAGACGAGTGCATGAAGAAGCAAGAGAAGAGAAAAAAGAAGCAACAGAGGTGCAGAAAGAAGGATGAGGGGTAGAGAAAGGGGCAAGGGAAATATAGAAAGAAGCAACAGAGATGCAGAAAAAGGGAAGAGGGGTGGAGAAAGAGGCGAGAGGTGTACAGAAAGAAACAAGAGAGGTGCTGTTAGGAATAAACGAAGAGCAGAAAGAAGGAATATAGGTGCAGAAAGAGACAAGAGGAGTTCATAAAGAGGGAAGAGGGGTGCAGAAAGAAGCAGAAGTGGTGCAGAAAGAGCCAAGAGAGCTGTGGAAACAAGCTAGAGGAGTGCATAAAGAAAAACAGAGGTGCAGAAAGATGCAAGCTGGGTGTAAAAAGAAGAGTACAGAAATAGGCACACGGGGGATCAGAAAGAAGCAAGAGATGTGCATAAAGAAATAAAAAGAAGTACAGAAAGAAGGAACAGATGTGCAGAATGAGAAAAGAGGGTTGCAGAAAGAAGTAAGAGTGGTGCAGAATGAAGCACAAGGGTTGCATAAAGAAGGGTACACAGGTGCAGAAAGAATCAAATTAGGTGCAGAAAGAGGGAAGAGGGGTGGAGAAAGATGCAAGAGGAGTGCATAAACAAGCAAGAGAGGTGCAGAAAGAACAAAAAGAAGTGCAGAAAGACGGACAGAGGTACAGAATGAGGCAAGAGGAGTGCAGAAAGAAAAGAAGGGTGCAGAAAGAGGCACAAGTTGTGCAGAAAGAGGCACAAGCTGTGCAGAAAGAAGCAAGGGAGGTGCAGAAAGACGTAAGATAAGTGCAAAAAGAAGCAACAGGGATGCAAAAAGAGGAAAGGGGTGGAGAAAGAGGAAGACAAATGCATAAAGAAGCAACAGAGATGCAGAAAGTAGGAACGGAGGTTCAGAAAGAGGGGTGCGGAAAGAAGGAAGAGGAGTGCAGAAAGATGCACAAGGGTTGCAGAAAGAAGGAACAGAGGTGCAGAAAGAAGCAAGAGAAGTGCAGAAAGAAGCAACAAAGGTGAAGATAGAGGGATGAGGGGTGGAGAGAGGCAAGAGAAGTACAGAAAGAAGCAACAGAGATGCAAAAAAGGGGAACAGGGATGGAGAAAGTGGGAAGAGTGGTGCATAAAGAAGCAAGAGAGGTACTGAAAAAAACAAAAGAAGAGCAGAAAGATGCAACTGAGGTGCAGAAAGAGGTTAGAGGAGTTCAGAAAGAGGCACAAGGGGTTAAAAAAAGAAAGATGTGCAGGAAGAAGGATGGTGCATAAAGGGGCAACATTGGTGCAGAAGAGGGAAGAGGGGTGGAGAAACAGGCAAAGAAAGAGGCAAGGATGTGCAGAAATAAGCATTAGAGCTTTTGAAAGAAACAAAAAAAAGTGCCGAAAGAATGAAGAGAGGTGCACAAGGAGGCAAGAAGTATGCACAAAGAGGGACGAGGGGTGTGAAAGAGGCACGAGGAGTACAGATAAAAGCAAGAGGAGTGCAGAAAGAAAGAACAGAGGTGCAGAAAGAGGCCAAGGGGGGGTACAAAAAGAGGAAAGAGTGGTGTGTAAGAGGCTCGAGGAGTGCAGAAAAAAGCAAGAGGAGATCAGAAAGAAGCAACAGAGGTGCAGAAAGAGGCAGAGGGGTGAAAAAAGAGTGGTGCAGAAATAGGCGCGAGGGGTGCAGAAAGAAGTAAGAGATATGCGTAAAGAAATGAAAGAAGTACAGAACGAAGGAACAGAGGTGCAGAAAGGGGAAACATTGGTGCAGAAGAGGGGTAGAGAAAGAGGCAAGGGTGTGCAGAAATAAGCATGAGAGCTTTTGAAAGAAACAAAAGAAGTGCCGAAAGAAGGAAGAGAGGTGCACAATGAGGCAAGAAGGGTGCAAAAAGAGGATAGAGGGGTGTGAAAGAGGCACGAGGAGTACAGCTAAAAGCAAGAGGAGTGCAGAAAGAAAGAACAGAGGTGCAGAAAGAGGCAAGAGGGGTGCAAAAGGAGGAAAGAGGGGTGTGAAAAAGGCATGAGGAGTGCAGAAAAAAGCAAGAGGAGTGCAGAAGGAAGCAGCAGAGGTGAAGAAAGAGGCAAGAGTGGTGAAAAAAGAGTAGTGCAGAAATAGGCACGAGGGGTGCAGAAAGAAGCAAGAGATATGCATAAAGAAATGAAAAAAGTACAGAAAGAAGGAACAGAGGTGCAGAAAGAGGCATGAGAGGTACAGAAATAGGGAAGAAGGGTGCAGAAAGAGGCACAATTGTTGCAGAAAGAAGGGACAGGTGTGCAGAAAGAAGCAAGAGAAGTGTAGAAATAAGCAACAGAGGTGGAGCTAGAGGGATGAGGGGTGGAGAAAGAGGCAAGAGGAGTATAGAAAGAAGCACCAGAGATGCAAAATGGGGGAAGAGGGGTGGAGAAAGAGGCAAGAGGGGTGAAGAAAGAAGCAAGAGAGGTGCAGAAACAACAAAAAAAGTACAAAAAGAAGAAACAGAGGTGCAAAAAGAGGCAAGAGGGGTGTAGAAATAGGGAAGAGTAGTGCAGAAAGAAGCACAAGGGTTGCAAAAAGAAGGGACAGAGATGCATAAAGAAGCTAGAGAAGTGCAGAAAGAAGCAACTGAGGTGTAGAAAGACAAACGAGGAGTGTGGAAAGAAGCAACAGAGGTGCTGAAAGAGGTGAGAGGGGTGCACAAAGAGGGAAGAGGGATGTAGAAAGAGGCACAAGAGGTGCAGGAAGCAAGAGACGTGCAGAAAGAAAAGAAGTACAGAAAGAAGGAACAGAGGTGCAGAAAGGAGCAAGAGGAGTGCAGAACGAAGCATGCGTGGTGCAGAAAGTAGCAAGAAAGGTTTAGAAAGAATTAAGAGGAGTACAGAAAGAAGGAACAAAGGTGCAGAAAGAGGGAAGATGGGTGGAGAAAGAGCAAGAGAAGTACAGAGAGAAGCCACAGGTTTGTAGAAAGGGGGCGAGGGGTGGAGAAAGAGGAAAGAGGAGTGCAGAAATAAGCAAGAGAGGTGCAGAAAGAAACATAAAAGTGCAGAAAGAAGGGACAGAGATGCAGAAAGAGGCTGGAGGGGTGTATAATGAGGCAGGAGGGGTGCACAAAAAGGGAAGAGGGGTACAGAAAGAGGCAAGAGAGTTGCAGAAATAGGCAAGAGGGGTGCACAAAGAAGAAAGTAAGGTGCAGAAAGAGGCAGCAGAGGTGCAGAAAGAACCAAGAAAGGTGCAGAAAGAAGGAAGAGGGATACAGAATGAGGCATGGGGTGCAGAAAGAAGCAAGAGGTGCAGAAAGAAACAAAAGAAGTGCAGAAACAAGGAACAGGTGTGCAGAAAGAGGCAAGAGGGGTGTACAAAGAGGGAAAAGGGGTATGAAAGAGGCACAATGAGGGCAAAAAAGAAGCAAGATTAGTGCAGAAAGAAGCAACAGAGGTGCGGAAGGAGGCAAGAGGGGTGCAAAAATAGGGAAGAGGGGTAGAGAAAGAGACATGGGTGTGCATAAATAAGCATGAGAGGTTTTGAAAGAAACAAAAGAAGTGCCGAAAGAAGGAACAGAGGTGCAGAAGGAGGCAAGAGGGGTGAAAAAATAGGGAAGATGGGTGTGAAAGAGGCACGAGGTGTACATAAAAAAGCTAAAGGAGTGCAGAAAGAAGGAACAGAGGTGCAGAAAGAGGCAAGAGGGGTGCGAAAAAGAGGAAAGAGGGGTGTGAAAGAGGCACAAGGAGTGCAGAAAAAAGCAAGAGGAGTGCAGACAGAAGCAACAGAGGTGCAGAAAGCAGCAACAGAGGTGCAGCAATAGGGATAAGGGGTGGAGAAAGAGGCAAGAGAAGTATAGAAAGAAGCAACAAAGATGCAGAAAGGGGGAAAAGGGGTGGAGAAATAGGAAAGAGGGGTGCAGAAAGAAGCAAGAGAAGTACAGAAAAACACAAAAGAAGTAGAGAAAGAAGGAACAGAGGTGCAAAAAGAGGCAAGAGGGATATAGAAATAGGGAAGAGGAGTGCAGAAAGCACAAGGGTTGCACAAAGAAGGGACAGAGATGCAGAAAGAAGCAAGAGAAATGCAGAAAGAAGCAACAGAGGTGATGAAAGACGAATGAGGAGTACAGAAAGAAGCAACAGGGGTACCGAAAGAGGCAAGAGGGGTGCACAAAGACGGAAGAGGGATGTAGAAAGAGGCACAAGGGGTGCAGAAACCAAGAGATGTGCAGAAAGAAACAAAAGAAGTACAGAAAGAAGGAACAGATGTGCACAAAGAAGCACACATGGTGCAGAAAGAAGCAAGAGAGGTATAGAAAGAAGCATGAGGAGTGCACAAAGAAGGAACAAAGGTGCAGAAAGAGGGAAGAGGAGTGGAGAAAGAGGCAAGAGAAGTACAGTAAGAAGCTACATATATAAAGAAAGGGGGAAGAGGGGTGGAGAAAGAGGCACGAGGGGTGCAGAAAGAAGCAAGAGAGGTGCAGAATGAAACAAAAGAAGTGCAGAAAGAAGGGCAGAGGTGCATAAAGAGGCAAGAGAGGCGCAGAAAAAAACAAAAGAAGTACAGAAGCAAGGAACAGAGGTGCAGAAAGTACCAAGAGGGGTGCAGAAAGAAGCAAGAGGTGCAGAAAGAAACAAAAGAAGTACAGAAAGAAGGAACAGAGGTGCAGAAATAGGCAAGAGGGGTGCGCAAAGAGGGAAAAGGGGTGTCAAAAGGCACAAGGAGGGCAAAAAGAAGCAAGATGAGTGCAGACAGAAGCAAGAGAGGTGCAGAAAGGGGTGCAAAATGAGGGAAGAGGGGTGTAGAAAGAGGCACAATGTGTGCAGAAAGCAAGAGATATGCAGAAAGAAACAGAAGAAGTACAGAAAGAAGGAACAGAGGTGAAGAAAGAGGCCACATGAGTGCAGAAAGAAGCATGAGTAGTGCAGAAAGAAGCAAGAGAGGTGTGGAAAGAAGCAAGAGCAGTGCAGAAAGAAGGAACAGAGGTATAGAAAGACGGAAGAGGGGTGGAGAAAGAGGCAAGAGAAGTACAGTTAGAAGCTACAGACATGAAGAAAGGGGGAAGTGGGGTGGAGAAAGAGGCAAGAGGGTGCAGAAAGAAGCAAAAGAGATGCAGAAAGAAACAAATGAAGTGCAGAAAGAAGGAACAGGTGCAGAAAGAGGCTGGAGAGGTATAGAATGAGGCACGAGGGGTGCACAAAGAGGGAAGGGTGGGGTGCAGAAAGAGGCAAAAGAGTTGCAGAAAGTAGCAAGAGGGGTGCACAAAGAAGAAAGTGAGGTGCAGAAAGAGGCAGCGAAGGTGCAGAAAGACGCAAGAGGGGTGCAGAAAGAAGGAAGAAGGGTGTAGAAAGAGGCACAAGGTGTGCAGAAAGCAAGAGATATGCAGAAAGAAACAGAATAAGTACAGAAAGAAGGAACAGAGCTGCAGAAAGAGGCAAGAGGAGTGCAGAAAGAAGCATGAGTAGTGCAGAAAGAAGCAAGAGAGGTGTGGAAAGAAGCAAGAGCAGTGCAGAAAGAAGGAACAGAGGTGTAGAAAGACGGAAGAGGGGTGGAGAAAGAGGCAAGAGAAGTACAGTTAGAAGCTACAGACATGCAGAAAGGGGGAAGTGGGGTGGAGAAAGAGGGGTGCAGAAAGAAGCAAAAGAGATGCAGAAAGAAACAAATGAAGTGCAGAAAGAAGGAACAGTTGCAGAAAGAGGCTGGATAGGTATAGAATGAGGCACGTGGGGTGCACAAAGAGGGAAGGGTGGGGTGCAGAAAGAGGCAAGAGAGTTGCAGAAAGTAGCAAGAGGGGTGCACAAAGAAGAAAGTGAGGTGCAGAAAGAGGCAGCTGAGGTGCAGAAAGAGGCAAGAGGGGTGCAGAAAGAAGGAAGAGGGGTGCAGAAAGAGGCACAGGTTGCAGAAAGAAGCAAGAGAGGTGCAGAAAGAAACAAAAGAAGTGCAGAAACAAGGAACAGAGGTTCAGAAAGTACCAAGAGGGGTGCCGAAAGAAGCGAGAGATGCAGAAAGAAACAAAAGAAGTATAGAAAGAAGGAACAGAGGTGCAGAAAGAGGGGTGCACAAAGAGTGAAGAGGGGTGTGAAAGAGGCACAAGGAGTGCAAAATGAAGCAAGACAAGTGCAGGATGAAGCAACAGAGGTACAGAATGAGGCAAGAGGGGTGGATAAAGAGGGAAGAGAGGGTCTGAAAGAGGCATAAAGGGTCCAGAAAAAAGCAAGAGGCATGCAGAAAGAAACAAACGAAGTGCAGAAAGAAGGAACAGAGGTGCAGAAAGAGGCAAGAGGGGTGCCGAAAAAGGGAAGAGGGGTGTAGAAAGAGTCTCAAGGGTTGCAGAAAGAAGGGTACTCACTGAGACACCTTTTCACTCACTTATACAGTCAGTCACTCCCCCACTGACTCGTCTATATAGGGACTTATACAGCCACTGATTCATCAATACACCTTGTTATATACATTTAACACTCACAAACATTTTAAAAACGTTCAAAGTCACTGGATGATGTCTTGTTTGATGTCATTTGAGATGTCATCAGTGATGTTACTGACCATGTCATGAGTGATTAAATATATGAGGTCATACGTAGTGCATTGTGGTTGTGTGAGTTACAGTTATCTCAGCTAACTATAACTGCTGAATTTTTCTGGTTTTGTACAAGTAAAAATTTCAACCTAACTATAACGTCCCTGTAGCCTTTTGTATGTATGTGTATATTTATATATATGCGAGTGCTTGTACATGTGAGTGCTTGTAAGGATGTGTGAATGATATGTAAGTGGTTGTATGGGTGTGTGATTGAGTATGTGAGTATGTGGTAAATAAAACATTACCCGGACATAGTTTCCATACATTAATAAGGAATAAGGATAGCTCATAAAATGAGAGGCAGAGTCCGTGGTGTCCGAGTCAAAAGGGCTTTAATACAATGACTCGAGTCACTGGAGAATCGGGTTCCATCACCACTAAGGTTCAGGAAGGGTCGTCATCTGACGTTTTATTCACATAACACATTATATATAGTAAAGCCATACAATTGCAATGAATAGAGAAGGCGGAACGCTCCAGGCGGAGCAAGTGAAAGAGAGAGAGATAAGAACACATGGGCGTGAAAAGAAGGCGTGTAAGGAGGCGTACACGTGGGTGTTCACTTGATGAGTCATAGGTGTGTCATAGGTGGGTGGATGCATAGAGGAGGTCTGCAGGGTCAGCAGAAACCTTTACCCTACCTGTGCGCGCAAAACTGATCATGACGTGAAATTGACGTGTAACTGGGGAGAGCTGGGGGGAGCTGACTTTAGCACTAGTAGGGGAGTCTGGGATGTCAGAATGACCTACACCTTTGGCATATCTGATATCAAGTGTTTGGAGGATGTATTGTCTGAAGTAAAGGTCTCTCGAGTAAAGGCTGTTCATCACTAAATGCTAGTGTGTGCATATATTTCTTCGTGCATTGCGTGGGGCCATGGGCCTTCTATGGCAACGGGTTCAGTAAATCACTTGCATGGAGACAGGAAGGCTAGGCCTTGTGCTCTGCAGGCGGAATATGTTTACCCCTTTTACTAGACTGGAATGTGTTTTTGCGGAGCTGAGCAGATAACTGTAGGCAAAATACCGTCTTGGCAGGCAGGCCGGGCACCTCTCGGCTGAGCAGGGAATAAGGGAGAGGTCAGGGATGCATACCTAAACTGCAACTTTCAGAGTCAGAAGAAGCTCGGAGCCTGAATTCAGGGCCTGGCTCGGTTGGGCCACAGAAACGTGTACATCTCGACTTTTAAACGTGTACCATGTAAATGCATTGGCAAAGTAGGCCTCAGTGCAGAATTAACGTTTCATTCATGGAAGGCCTAATACCTGACATGTTAACATTAGACGGAAATGCAGGGGCCTTATTATTACAGGCACGGGAAGGGAATTACATGATAACATGGACATACATGGGGCATAGGTACATGGATAGGGTGCGAGTGGGGGGGACACACTGACCACATAAAATTTCTATTTCCTCATTACCTCCTTGTCCCCTACTGCGCCCTTCAGGATACATCTATATTCATGAGACCATCAATTTGTTCATATAGCATCATTTGCTCATCCTTTTTCATTTGTGCACGGGAACGTGAACGTGGACGGGGAATACAGGCAGTGGCACACAAGCCGCAAATCGCTGGGCCACATTGCAGACAGAGACAGCAACTAAATACCATGAGCAGTATTATTCCTAGAAATGACAATACTTTCCATCCCCAGGCTGATATCACACTCCAGAGCCAACCGGACCAAGTCCAGGTGCCTGGATTCTGGTGTATCTCGTGAGCTATCTTATGGAGCCTTGTGATTGCTGCATACACTGATGGTGCGTTATTTGGAATAAACACACAACAACTGGAGCCGATCACTCTACAAGCTCCGCCCCTATCGGCCAGGATGACGTCAAGAACAAGGCGGTTCTGAAGAACAACAAGTCTCATGGCAGACTGCTCTTCGGTTAAGTTTCCTAAGGCAAAAGTAGTCTCGTTCACTACTGCTTCTAGTGTTCTTGTTAACCTGCGTATTAATTTACTATTTTGGACGAGACCTATGAAGAAAAAGAATCCTTTATTGAAATCTGTATATTGCTCCCACGCTGTCTCAGTCTGATCGACAACTGGGGACTCGGTCTCCCTCTTGTATCTTACATATACGAGTCAGGAATCTCGATGATAATGGGATGGGGCTAGAAAAACAGGTGGCAGTAGGAACGCAATATAACACGTTCCACCCCAGTCTAAGGGCAGACGTACATAGGCTGTCCGACCGCAAATGAAATAGGAATGGCGGGAAGCTTTGAAAGTAGACTTTCCTTTATCATTGAATTCGACCACAGTATTACAATCACTGTGTCCTAGGTGCACTGAACCATTCTTTCTAACACATAATTCACCTTTTACTGGTAAGACTGTTATAAACGGTGAACCTGTATTGGTCTCGGACTGGACATTCAGAATCATGAGGCTAAGGGAAACATTCCCTAATTCGTACACTTCATTTTCTAGATCTGTTCCTTTCCTTTGGGGAAAACCATCTTTATCGGGAAAACATGCCTTATTCATAACTGTATTCAGGTCCCCCCAAATCCATTCACTCTGGGAATTTGTGAACTGTCTGTCTTGTGTTGATGACATTAAAGCAAACCAGGCTCCGCACGAACCATTGTGCGAAAACGGATAAGGAAAGAGGGGCAGAACTCCCTTTATTTTCTGATAAGGTGGGAGTCGGCCACATACCCAGCAATTCGTTACATTGCTGGTCTGGTGAGAATGGTGTAACATACGAATAAAAGTGTTGTTGCGCAGTGCTAGTCGATAGGACAATTCATGGGGTGGCAGGTCACTGAATGTGTGCTCTACAGTGTCATTAAAGGAAGAATGTATATGTGAACCAAGAGGAGGAAAAAAAACATGTAGCGTCAAGCTTATACATATAATCGATATACTTAGAAAAAACATAATGATCAGAGTTACTATGCATCTGCTGCGTAAGGTTTTGCAGTACTTCTTCTTCATCTCTTTCTGCCTATCTCTCTGGCTATTTGGGTCTACGATCTTATACATGTCAGGAACCTGTCTAACCGCTTCACCTGAGGGGGACTTAAACAATTAAACGCTGTCTGACTTACTAGACCGTAGTTTTTGTCTATATTCTTGTTGCGGAGTCTTTTCTAGCAAAGGGAGTTTAGAGTCAATGTTTTCGGGACAGTCCTCAGAGTCATTTACTGAACCAAGTCCATGGAAACGTTTCACGTGGTGGGCATGGAGCCAGCCCTTCCTCCCTTCGACCTTGACGGCGGTCCTCGTCGTCAACAGGACCAACTTGGGTGCGCGCCAGCGGGGCTCCAGAGGGCTTGAACGGTCGAAGTTGCGGACAAACACCAGGTCTCCCGGAACAATGGTATGAGTCTTCACCTGGGTGTTGTCGGGGAAGGCAGCTGCAACCTGTGAACGACAAGAAAGGAGTGTAGACATCAAGGAAGCCAGGTAATCTGTCAGCATAGTACTGTCGACATCAGTAATTTTTCTTGGCATAGGCGTACCCCACATATTCGGCGGTCTACCAAAAACCACCTCGTACGGGGATAGTCCGGTTCTGGAATGAGCTACCATACGCATGTAAAAGAGGGCAACCGGCAAGGCTACCATCCAATCCACGCCTTTGTCTGCACAGACCTTCGCTAACTTTGTTTTGAGTGTCTGATTGTGTCTCTCTACGAGACCTGCTGCCTCTGGGTGTCGTACGCAATGGAATTTCCACTGGTACCCTAACAGCAGAGATACTTGTTTCATCAGTTCAGAAGAGAATGGCTGTCCATTATCTGAGTACACGACACGGGGCAGACCGTATCGCGGGAAGAATTCTCGGACCAACTGCTTGGCAGTGGTCACAGCAGTGTAATCTGGGACTGGGTACGCTTCTGTCCATCTAGATAGGGCACATACAACTACGAGGACATACTTGAATCCTCGACATCTGTCCATCTGAATATAATCCATCTGGAGGACTTCAAAAGGGTGGTCAGGAGGATGAAATCCACCTTGTTCCACGGGAATGCCTTTGCCTGGATTGAACTGACAACAGATCATGCAGGTACGTACTTTCTGTTTTGCTGCTGCACGTAAATGCTTGTTGAACCAGATGTTCTGTAAACTGTCTAACATGGCTTTTTCTCCTAAGTGAGCTGGACTATGTGCTGTATTAATGATAGCTTGAACCATGGAGTCAGGGAGGAACCACGTGGCTTTGCCTTTCGTCATCCATCCCTGATCTGTCTGGACCCCTCCTTGTTCAGTCCATTTCTTTATTTCATCTGGAGTGGCATGTGTCTGTATGTCGAGTACATCTTGTGAGGGATCCCTGACTGTCATGCAATTCGTCAGTGATGGTACCGCAGTCTTTGTCGTGTCAGTTGGAATGTCGGCTTGAGTCTGGGCTGTAAGTTTAGCTGTTCGATCTGCCAGGTCGTTACCCTGGGAAATAGTGTCTGTGACTTTAGTATGTGCTTTGCACTTCATGATGGCTATGGCTGTAGGTAAGTGTATTGCATCTAACAGAGCTTGAATGAGGGGGCCATGCTGTATTTTGGCCCCATGGGAGGTCAGAAAACCTCTCTCTTGCCAAAGGACTCCAAAGTCGTGTACAACTCCGAATGCATACTGTGAATCCGTGTATATGTTTACTTTCAAGTTCTTGGCTCGTATACAGGCTTGGGTCAGAGCGATGAGCTCTGCTGCTTGGGCAGACAGGGTGTCAATACGATGTGTCTCTATGACTTCAGTATCAGTGGTCACTGCATACGCGGCCACTAACTCTCCTGTGCTTGTTCTCATGCATGAACCATCCACATAAAGTGTCAGGTCTGGGTCGGGGAGTGCAATGTCTGTCAAGTCTTGTCTTGGCTTCGTCACTGTGTTAATTACTTCCACACAGTCATGTGGCGCAGGGTCTGCTGTGCTCAAGGGTAAAAGTGTAGCAGGGTTCAGAGTATTGCATCGTCTGATCTCTATGTGTGGCTGGAACAATGTCAGTTCATATCCTGTCAGTCTTGCTATAGTCAGGTGCTGTGTCTGGGTCCTGTTCAAGAGAACTTCCACTGAGTGCGGAACCTGTACCGTCAGGGGATGTCCTAACACGATGGAATCGCTTTGTCTGATTGCTAGAGCTGTTGCTGCAACTGATTTTAGGCACGCAGGCAGAGCCTGGGCCACTGGATCCAATGTACTAGAAAAGTAAGCACAAGGCTTGTGTTTCCCTGCCTGATCTTGTGTAAGGGCAGATAATGCTGTGCCTTCGCGTTCAGTGACAAAAAGTGTAAAAGGTTTGCTGTAACATGGTGTCGCTAAAACTGGTGCTTGACATAGAGCTTTTTTCAATTCTTCAAATGCAAGTGTATGTTCCTGAGTCCAAGGGAGGACAGTCGAAGTCGCTGCCTCCTGTGTTGTCAACTGTATGAGTGGTTTGGCTAGATATGCGTACTGGGGAATCCATTGTCTGCAGTAAGAAGTGAGGCCAATGAAGGCCCGTACTTCCTTTTGTGTCTTGGGCTGTGGAAGGTGTGCAATTAACTGAATGCGGTCAGGTGTCAACTGTCTACCCCTCTTGGACAGCAAGTGTCCAAGGTACACCACTTGCTGGGCACAGAATTGTAGCTTCGAAGGGGACACTGTGTGCCCCTTTTCTGCCAGGAAGTATAAGACTGTCAGTGATGCACGTTCACATTCTCGTTCTGTTCGTGCTGTGATCAAAAGATCATCAACGTATTGGAGCAGTGCAGTGTCAGTAGGCATGTGAATACTGTCTAGTTGTCTTTTCAATGCTTGACTGTAAATACTAGGACTTTCTGTGAACCCTTGAGGAGCCCTCGTAAATTTGAAGCTTCGTCCATTTAAACAGAATCCGAAGAGGTATTGGCTCTCCGGATGGATCGGGACACTAAAGAAGGCGTTCTTGAGGTCTATGACAGTGAAGAACGTCGCTTCGGAATCAATTGCAGTCAATAGTGAAGAAATGTCTGGGACCACTGGGTACTGTGGTATTATGCATTTGTTCAGTTCTCGGAGGTCAATCACTAGGTGGTGCATTTGGGTCAGTTCGTTTAAGAATCGGAATGATAGGAGAATTACAGACATTGGAGTCAGTTTCTACAACCACTCCCTGTGCAATGAGTTCATCAACAATGTTCAGTAATGCTACAACAGTATCAGGTGGTAACTTGTATTGTCGGATTCGTGGCAGTACAACTCCTTGCTTGAGTGTGACACGGTATGGTGTAATGTGCATGTAACCTACATCAGTCGGACCTTGCGCCCATAAATGCTGTGGTACATTCTGGAGTCTGGGGTAAAAATCTCTCAACACATAATGTCCTTTAAAATCACGTAAAAACAGTCTCACTCCTTCCGGAGAAGAACAAATCACTGCTCCTAGTTCTTTCAATGTCTTTATACCAAGCAAGTTTTCTGGACATGATTTAGTAAGCAACAAGTCTGTAGTGCGGGACAATGGACCAACTTCTAGGGAAACTGGCTTTGACACTTCGTTAACAATAGGCTTTCCTGAAAATCCCAGGGAAATATTCTGTGAGCCTGAGAGGGGTGCCCCTGGAACCTCGTCATGACTGATGGTAGTTCTGCTCGCCCCTGTGTCAATCAGAAATTTTCTGTCTTTTCCCAATACACAACTATGTACATAGGGACCCTCTTGATCTACAGGAACCTCAATAAGGGGCAAGCCAACCTCCCTCTCTAGGGTGTTTCATGAGTACTGTTGATAATCTGGGTAGTCTGACTGTGCATACTGGTACATTTGTTGCGTGACATGTTGTGTGGCAGCAATGGGTTGGGGTACAGCTACTGTCTGTTGCGTGTTCGGTGGCGTTTGTGTGTTCTGCGGGATGTTATCCTGTCTAGGAGGACGCGGTCTTTCTTTCGTTTTGCCTGTAGCTATATTGTGTTTCAGGACAGCACATTCATTTATATAGTGACCTGGCTGTTTACAGTAGTTACAGTTCCCTTTGACAGGTGCCGCGCCCTTTTTCTGGCCATCAGCTGGAACTGATTGAGCAACTAGTACTTTCATTTTCGTATCTTTCATGCGTCTCTTTTCGTGTTCCTGTTCTTCTCTAATTCGGTTCTGATGATACTGTAACATTTGTAACATTTGGGAAGGGCTATTTGCTTGCCAAGTACTCTCAACCTTCAGTACTCTATTTTTTATCTGGGGTAAGGAATTCTCTACTAACTTGCTCACAAAAAGATGTGGGTATGATTCACTACTTGTTTTCAGGCCACTGTTAATAAGAAAACATTTTTCGAATCTAGAATAAAAATCACTAGTGTCTTCATCTTGTTTCTGTTTGCAGGCTGAAATAGCATCCCAATCTTCCTTTTTAGTAGTCAATAATCTCGGCAAAACCTGTATTAATAGTTCGGGTAGTTCTTTAGCTTTGTCCCCAAGACCAACACCCGGGCCTCGGAGTTTATCCTCGTCTTCTAATTCTGTCCAGCTGATCTTTTTCTCACCCACCTCCCAATCTTTTTCTTTAAGCTTTTCATAAATGCCTGCTGGTAACAGTACTTTCAATAATTTAATGGTATCAGCGTATGTGTACTCCCCAATGCGGAGCATGTCTTTTAATTCACGGTGGAACCCCCCTGGATCTTTATCATGACAGGGCAGTAATTTTTTCATTTCCAATAATTCCATTTTCGTCAAGGGTGTGTAAACGTATACTCGTTGAAGTGCACCCCCTGCAAGTCTAACGGGATGAACCTCTCGTAGGGGATTCTGTCTGTCTATGTGAAAAGTCTTTCTTTCTCGATGTGGGGCAGGAATCAAGTGCGGGGTCAGAAAAGTCAAATACTTATGTCGTTGATCTAGAATGACATTAATTAATTCGGTACCTAGGCCTCTCCATCTTTCTAGGAGTAAATCGTCCAATAATTTATACAAGGGACCTGGATCAGAATGCTGACTCTCATACAAGGTGATGAGATGTTGAATCATGTAAATACCAGCTAAACGCTGTTCTTCCGGAGGAAGACTCAAAAATGTTTGCGCTACTATGTCATCCTTATATATGTTAGAATTGCAAGCCCATTGAACTGCTGACCGGGCTAGTTCCTGTTCATGCATAGTACAAAGTTCACTACTCCCTACTCGTTTTTTCAGTGCATGTTCAGTAGCTTGGAATAGGTGTTCGAGGGAATATCTTTCTGGTATTGGAGAGAGGGAACGTTTATTGTAATCTAGGCCTATGGGTCTGTCAAACGGTCTTGCCCTACCTACGTAATTCATTTTATTCATTTCCTCTGTTACTGTATCATCCTCATCTGAGACTTCGTCGTCCTCTTTCTCGGCTTGTTTCTCGGCTTGTTCTTTCTTGTGTATATCAAGAATTTCTTTACGAATTTTTCTGTACATGCATTCTATTCTGTTCTGTGTATCATGTTTACCAACACCAATATTGTCACTCCAAGTCATCATACCTTTAGTTACTTCTTTATCTGGCTGGTCTTGTTCCCTGATCAAACAATTAATCAAAAATCGTAAAAGCATGCTTTGAAGCTCCACCTTTCTATTTGCCATGGCCTCGTGTATACTTTCTGGTCCCTCCCCCGTTCTAACGAAGTGGTATATTCTGTCTAAATGTTCCTTCATCCCTGGCAAAGTGATCAAATAGTCTGCAACGCGTCTTAAACGTATTGAGTATATGAGCATTACGCCCTCACCTGGTACTGGATCATATATACAATCGGATAGTGATTGTCTAAGAGATGCTGGTGTCATGGGTTTTGGCGTGCGTTGTAGTGCTAATTCTCGTAGTGTTCATTTTAGTGGTGGTGGGGTGTGTGGTGTGTGTCCAGTGGGCCCCCCTCCCGATGCCCCTAGACTTGAGTCGCCTTGGCTTGAGTTGTCTTTCACTGTTAGTGACACTACTGGTGCGGGCTGATCTTGTGGTACGGATTGTCGGCGAAAAGGATTAGTAGGGATATTAACAGGAGGATTGGTAGGGTTGGGAGGAGGAGGAGGAAAATCTGTATTTACATACTCCGGAGCAGCGTCGTCTAAAATAGGAGGAAAGAAAAATGTCCGCTGCTGTCTGTTTATGACTATGGAGTTTAGTCGGGATCAGTGGTGGCGGCAAGTTACTGGGTACTTCCGGGGTCGCTTTAGGTAGGCCCTCGGCGAGGATGGGATACATGCCTTTAATAAAGGCATTTCTTTGTCTATCAATTTGTTCTGCTTTAACCCGTTCACCTTCTTCCTTTAGCTCTTTTTCTTTGGCTTTTTCTGATGCTTCTCTACTTCTCTCTGCTTTGTGGATTTCTTTCTCTGTTCTTCTATGCGCTTCTTTACGCCACAACTCTATGGCATCTTTCTGGGATTGTCTAGCTTTCTTTTTCCACAGTGCTTCCTCTACTCTCATGATGCAATCAGCATCCCATGTCCCTGAGACAGGCCATCTATATTTCTCTTCCAGATCCTTTGTGTAATCTACCCATAAATCCAAGTACAGTATGGCATCTAGGCCATGCTTCTGGTACATAAAATGTCCAGGAGTGTCCCTAGGCGGGACGGGAACTGCCTCTTCGAGTATCCCTTTCCTGGTCCCTATCTGACGTAATTTCGGAAAAAGCGGCATGTTTGAACTAACTTGAACGCAAACACAATAAGCACAATAATAGACTGAAAACAATCATTCATACCACGACATTAAAACATTAGAAACAGATACTAACTAGTACATAGAAAAACACAATCCTAAAATAACCTCGTTTACTGTATGCACTGCTAGAACAGTACAGTCATACCGGTCTCATAAAGAGACACGTCTTTACCGCATCCACCTAAATGGACACGTCTTTACCGGATCTGTGTACCCAGACCCGTCTTGACCGGGCTCAAATAAATGAACCCGTCTATATGCGTTCCCAACAACGATACTCACCGGGAAGCAAAACTGAAGGCCTGAAACTCGATACTGGACTGGACTGCTACGGCTTCTTGCTGCGCATGCGCCTCGGAACAGGTGGGCCTCGGGATACCTCGGACCTTGCTCTCTCGGCTTGGGCTCTGGTCGGGATGGTCCGCAATCCTTACCGCCTCGTGTGGATGCCTGGTCGCAGTCTCCGTCTCCTCCGTGGGCCTGAGGGAGTTGGCAGGAAATCCCGCTGACGTGTACACTTGAAGTCCGTCACGGCTATAGAAGGGGTCAGGGGGCTGCGCCTACATCTCCGGCGCGTGGGGAAGGGGACTCGTCCCTGTTCGGGCACCAGATTTATGTGGTAAATAAAACATTACCCGGACATAGTTTCTATACATTAATAAGGAATAAGGATAGCTCATAAAATGAGAGGCAGAGTCCGTGGTGTCCGAGTCAAAAGGGCTTTAATACAATGACTCGAGTCACTGGAGAATCGGGTTCCATCACCACTAAGGTTCAGGAAGGGTCGTCATCTGACGTTTTATTCACATAACACATTATATATAGTAAAGCCATACAATTGCAATGAATAGAGAAGGCGGAACGCTCCAGGCGGAGCAAGTGAAAGAGAGAGAGATAAGAACACATGGGCGTGAAAAGAAGGCGTGTAAGGAGGCGTACACGTGGGTGTTCACTTGATGAGTCATAGGTGTGTCATAGGTGGGTGGATGCATAGAGGAGGTCTGCAGGGTCAGCAGAAACCTTTACCCTACTTGTGCGCGCAAAACTGATCATGACGTGAAATTGACGTGTAACTTGGGAGAGCTGGGGGAGCTGACTTTAGCACTAGTAGGGGAGTCTGGGATGTCAGAACGACCTACACCTTTGGCATATCTGATATCATGTGTTTGGAGGATGTATTGTCTGAAGTAAAGGTCTCTCGAGTAAAGGCTGTTCATCACTAAATGCTAGTGTGTGCATATATTTCTTCGTGCATTGCGTGGGGCCATGGGCCTTATATGGCAACGGGTTCAGTAAATCACTTGCATGGAGACAGGAAGGCTAGGCCTTGTGCTCTGCAGGCGGAATATGTTTACCCCTTTTACTAGACTGGAATGTGTTTTTGCGGAGCTGAGCAGATAACTGTAGGCAAAATACCGTCTTGGCAGGCAGGCCGGGCACCTCTCGGCTGAGCAGGGAATAAGGGAGAGGTTAGGGATGCATACTTAAACTGCAACTTTCAGAGTCAGAAGAGGCTCGGAGCCTGAATTCAGGGCCTGGCTCGGTTGGGCCACAGAAACGTGTACATCTCGACTTTTAAACGTGTACCATGTAAATGCATTGGCAACGTAGGCCTCAGTGCAGAATTAACGTTTCATTCATGGAAGGCCTAATAACTGACATGTTAACATTAGACGGAAATGCAGGGACCTTATTATTACAGGCACGGGAAGGGAATTACATGATAACATGGACATACATGGGGCATAGGTACATGGATAGGGTGCGAGTGGGGGGGACACACTGACCACATAAAATTTCTATTTCCTCAAGTAAGTGCTGGAATGGGAGACTGAGTGGCTGTGTACAGAGGCTATATGGGTGAATGTACGTATCTGTGAGTGGCTGTACGGGTGAGTGACCGGATGTATAAGTGGTTGTATGTATGAGTAAGTGAATGGTTGTATGAGTGGCTGTACAAGTGAGTGACTGAGTGTGTGAGTACAGGTGTGGGTCTATGAATGGGTATGTGAGTGGTTGTGTGGGAGTGGGTGAACAAGAGGTTTTATGAGGGTATGAGTAGGCGTGTAAATGGTTCTATGGATGATGTCATCGGTGATGTTAGTTGAGATGTCATCAGTAATGTCATCAGTGATGTCACTGACCATGACATGAGTGGCGTAATATGTGAGGTCATAAGCAGTGCATTGCACGGGCATAAGTTATTGTTAGCCCAGGTAACTCTATAACTGCTAAATTGTGACTGTTTTTTATGAATAAAACTGAGCCTAAGTATAACATCCATGTAACCCTTTTTTCAGTGAATTTGTACGTTTTTTTTATTGTATTTCCTAAATGTCACCTGTAACCTCTGGGAAAGGGTGTACGAGTGCCACTGTGGGTCTGTTAGTTAGTGTTTGAGTACCTGTATGCATCTGTGAGTGGCACTGTGGGTCTGTGAGTGCCTGTGTGGATATGTGAGTGGGTCTCTGAGTGGTACGATAGGTCTGTGAGTGGGTGTGCGAGTGCCTGTGTGTGTCTGTGAGTGGATGTGAGAGTGGTCCTAAGGATTTGGAGCATTTCCATACTTAGGGTATTAAAAAAAGAGAAGCATGGACTCTGCTCTCACTGGGAGATGATAAGAAAGAAACCACTTGTCACAGTCACTACAGATCAGATATTGCTCCAATAGATCAGAGAAGCATTCACCTCCATAAGGATTTCATATTGTTTTTCAAAGTGGAATACGAGAGGAAACACACTTGCTTTGCCTTAGCCAAGCCCAAGAATTTAGAATTGTTGGTGCTTTACTAAAGTGGAGCTTCAACCGGGGTACCTGCTATGTTTATATTTGTGTGTGCTGTGAAATGAGCATCAGGGCCAGAATAGAACCTCATTTAATCCAAGGAGAGTCCACAGTTTCGCAGAAAATGTCTTCCTAACTGGAATACTTTTTATTGCTCTTTGAGTAAATGTCTAGTGCATATTTTACACTACAGCTACATTAAGGAACACAAGTTAGTGTCTCCAGTGACCTTGTGTGCATGTAATTTTGGCAATGTGACCATTCCTTGCACGGTCTTCATCCACAAATTAAGAGAAGACTACAAGACTACAAAGAGGTTTAATCTTCAGCAAACAGGGGTATTTTCACTTAACTATAGGAAGCAAGTGCTTCTTTGTTTGCTGGGGATGTCTTCGTACACCTCTGCATTAAGAATGCATCACAAAACTTGGCAAATTCATTCAGGAAAACGGGGCGGGCCAAACATACAGAGACTGCAGATCATTTTGGGTATTTCTATACTTAGGGTAGTTACCAGGTAGATCCATGGACTCTGCTCTCACCAAGAGACAACGAGAAAGAAAGCACTTGTCACAGTCACCACAGAACAGATTACGCTCCAATAGATCAATGATGTATTCACCTCCATTAAGAATTTCAGATTATTTTTCAATGTGGAATATGAGGGAAAACACACTTGCTTTGCCTTCACTAAGGCAGTTTACTGAAGGGGAGGATGGCTGAGCTGCACCCCTTCCTGGGCCAATTTTGGACCCGGAGACCCCATCCCGGAGGGTTCTGCCAAAACTTATTGGGGTGGGGGACACGCGGTCCCATCCTGGCTAATAGTAGACCTGGGGACCCCATCCATCAGTGCCCAGCCACATCTACCTAGGTGCCATAGAGCCCACCCAGGGTACTACATAAGGGCTGTGGGGGAGCCTGGACGCCCCCGGTGTCCTTGTCAGCTCCCGGCCTCCAGCAGGAGAAGACATTCTTCATAAATGCAAGGAGCACTAAAAAATGCTGCTACTTACTTGTAGGAAAAAATCCTTTAATGTGTTCCCTGCCCACATGGCAACAGGCAGGGAAACAGACGAATACTCTGCTCACAGCAAGCAGGAGCAGTTTGACAGTTCCTGCTTGCAAGGCGGGTCAGTGTTTGCTCTCGCTTGGTGGGAGCTGTTCCAACTCCGGCCAAGCAAAAGAAAATGCCTTCTCCCGAGGATGGTGGTGGTCCCCCCGGTACACCTGGGTGGTCGCCGAGACATTTGTCAAAGTCAAAGTCAAAGTCAAAAAGCTTTATTTCGATAAAATTCCATTATCATAAAAGCAAGTTTTTGTTAAAAAAAATTGTAGTTAATAATAAATTTGGCAACACATTTCCAGTTAGTAGCAAAAAAGTATAACATTTACTAGAATTAATATTGTTAAAAAGAGATTAAACAGAGTATTTAAGCTTTCTGGCTCGAATAGCCCAAGCCCAAAATAAAAATTTTGCTAGGGCACAGGCGTAGGGTACATAGCTGTCCGAAACAAGAATCCTAATTGCCACATCATGGCTCCTGGTTCCCAATTGCCGGCACAAGTTCTTCAGCCACGCCCTTCTTGGATTGGCATATTCCTTGCAGACGAATAAGAAGTGGGCTAATGTCTCTGGGTGGGCTAAACATGATGGGCACAAATCAGTTTTATCTGTGCAGGATTTCCATGATTTGGTGAAAGTATTCAATGGCAAGGTGCCCGTTCTAAATTTAAAATACAAAGAGCGGGCAAACGGTTTCCCGATTATGTCTAAGTAGGGTTCTCGTCTGGGACAGTCTTTAAACGTTAAAAAATCCTCTGTGAGCCTACCAATGGATGTGCTAGAGTGCCTTTGGGAGCGAATCCAATCCCGGTAAAGGTTTTTAAGTACTTGTTTAGGAGGAGAGGTTCTGCTTGACCAGAAATCCAATAGGCCCAAGTTCGACAATAAGATTTTCATGTCTGCTAACCATTTGACTCTGGCCCAGTGTGGTGACGCCATTATTTCTTCCAGGCCTCTGGCGTAGGCATTAAGTTCCTCTACCCGCCAAATACGAGCCCATAATAGGAGAGGACGGAATTTCGCAATTTCGCCAATCTGGGTGCAGCCAAGGTCCATAAATAAGGGTAGAAGTGGGGTGCTTTGAGGGAGGGACATTATTTGTCTACAGAAATTGTTCTCAGATTTTTGTAAAGCTTGAGAAGATGCAAAGCCCCAAAGTTCAGCTCCATATAGTGCAGAGCTGACACCCTTGGCAGCGTAGATCTCTAGGACTGTTCCTATTGGTTTGAACGAACTGGAACGTTGCTCCCTCAATAGGGCACCTGTGATCCTTTTGTGGTTCAGCAGCATCTTATCTAGATGGAGGGTCCAATCCATTTTGTCTGAGATACGTATCCCTAAATAATCAAATGCTTTAACCCTTTCCAGGAACTCGGAGTTTAGGATAGGGGGACGCACTTGCTGTTTAGGGGGATTAAGGACGAGGTATTTTGTTTTCTTGGTATTTATAACCAAGCCCCGGTCAGTACAAAAGGTTTGGAAGTTATCCAAGAGTTTCTGTAGTCCCATTGGGGTCTTGGAGATTAGGAGCGTGTCGTCCGCGAAGAGGAGGGTCGGTATACGTACCCCCGCCAGGGATGGTTCGTCGGATGGTGATTTGAGTAGGTGCTCAACCACCCCATTGATGTACAAAGAGAAAAGGGTGGGAGCCAGAACACATCCCTGGCGTACCCCTCTCTCGACCGGAATACAGCCCGTTTTCTCCCCTCCAGAGCCCCACCTAATTTGGGCAAAGCTGTCCTGATGGAGCCTGACCAATAGGGATAAAAGATACTCTGGAAGCCTCATGTTGGCCAACACCTTCCACAACAAGTCCCTGGGGACAAGGTCAAAGGCAGTCTTTAAGTCGATGAATGCGAGATAAAGACTGCCCTTGCCTATCACTACCACCTTCCAGTAAATCATCATAAGCCTAAAGGCCTGCTCTATCGTTCCGGTGCCTACTCTAAAACCGGCCTGAAAGTCGGTAAGTATTTTATTTTCATCTACCCAGTTGAGTATCCTGAGTAGAATAACTTTACCGACAACTTTTTGGCTTACATCTAGTAAGCTAATCGGCCTATAATTGGACGGGTCATCCCTAGGGCCTTTCTTGTGGATGGGAACCACCTCTGCCCCCTTCCAAGACACGGGAATTGGGGCACCCCTACAGATGGCAAGAAGGAGGGAGTGTATTAATTTGCCCCAATTAACACCATCAGATTTTAGCAGGTCCCCGGGGATGCCATCTGGCCCTGCGGCTTTTTGTGGAATGATGGAGTTAATAGCATATTCTACTTCCTTCAAAGTAAAGTCAGGGTCACTAGGGAGGTGAATATAGTTAGTGAAGGGAGAGGATTGGAGAGACCCTCTTCCGTTCAGGTCATTATGGCAGGAATAAAGTTTGGAAAAATGAGCCTCCCAAACCTCGCCCGAAATACTGCAGGTTATTAGGTCGCTATCCGGTCTATTTCGTGCCCTTATGGTATCCCAGAAGGATTTAGAGTCTTTTTTCATACTGGCTTCCTTAAGGGTTAGCCAGTAGGCATCCTCCCACTCTCTTTTAGCTACCTGTAGGGCCTTTTTATGGTCTCTTCTGGCAATTTGAATTGTTAGGGGCAACTTCCCTTTGACTGCCTCTATTAGGCATGATTTGGCCTTCCTGCATGTTGCCGAATACCAATCGTGCTTGCCTTTAGGTTGAGGTTTCTGTTTCCCTGATGGCAGTTGTACCCAAAAGAGGTCCCCAATAGTTTTTACAGCAGCTTCAAAAATAGCGGTAGCCTTGTCTGCTGCTATGGTAAGATCAATAGAGCTAATTTCAGCCTGCGTGCCCTTAACCACTTCGTCTATTGTGGATAGTTTGTCGGTGTTACACATAAACTTACTCCACTTTAGACGCCTGCCACAAGTGGCAACAGTAATCCCCTGTGGGCGGCTTAGAGAGGCTGGCAGTACTTCAATGTGCCAAGGATTTTTTAGGGATAAGGAGAGTGGGTTATGGTCGCTCTCTATGGTATTGGTAATAACCATGTCGTTAACATGGCTCCAGAGGCCTCTATCCAGCAGAATGTAGTCAATCCGTGTGCATTGACCAACTCTGTTAAATGTGGGAGCACCCAGGAGGTCAGATCGAGTGCGACCATTAGCAGCTCTTAATCCAAACTCCAGTGTGAGTGCATTTAGATGGATTGCACTGCGAGTCCAGCGCTTGATGGGTGGGATAGAGAGGGTAGGGATACCCCATCTACTATCCTCTTCTCCTAGGTCTGGTATTCCTTCTAGGGGGAGTGGTTCATATGTACAATTAAAATCCCCAGCTACTAGGATATGGCCATGTCCACTCTGCTCTGAGCCTCAAGCTCCATCATTGTGGGTGAAATGCACCCATTTTTTGTTCCCCTGATGTAAACATTGTAAAGGTCAACAGTTATACTTCCCCGTAGGCCCAATAGGGAGACACCAAGGATATCCGGAGTTCCTGCCTTCTTGGTGGTTATCCTGCAGTTAAGCAGGATACTTATCCAAATAATTAGCCCCCCCGATGGCCGCCCCTTCCCTGCCTTGGATTTTATTGCTGGTGTGGAAAAGGTGACAAACCCCACCCGGTGCAGTGGTTCAGTGGCCCATGTCTCTTGAAATATACAGATTTTGTGGGCATCAACCAGAGCATTCCACTCTGGGAGGCCTAGTTTCCTTGAGATCCCAGCAAGGTTCCAACTAAGAATTTTTAACTCGCCATGTGCTGAGTTTCCGTCTGGAATCACAGTACAATGGGGGTTGGATGAAACTACACTATCCCTAGTTAGTGTAGGTGATGACACCTCTAAGATTGTAGGGAGAGATGTGTCCAGCACTGCGTCCTTCATGGCGATATTAGCATGAGGGAGGTCAGTGTCTGAGCCTCCCTTAGAAGAAAGTCAATCAACCTCATCCAGTACACAGTATCTATTTGGGTGGGCAAACTGTGTATAGGAGGGGTTAAGGGACAGAGATGAAAATGGATCCTGCCGTGGCTGTTGCCATTGATGATGATTGGCAGTAAGTGGTGGCTGAGGCGGTTGTTGCCACTGCTGGGTAGGTTGGAAAAAAGGTGGTAAGGGGTGGAAAGGTTGTTGCCACTGGGGGCCCACATGGTGCGGGGCAAAAGGTGGAAAGTAGGGCGGCTGCTGCCAGTGGTTAGGGGCATATCGGGGGGGACGTACAGGCTCTTGATTACTTGGAATGATTGGCCGGTGGAAGTTGGGTCTTGTCGAATTGGGGAGGAAGTAGGACAAGGGGAGTGGTTTGATCTGGGTGGCAGGACCGCTGTTAGGTGCATTACAAATAAAAGTCGCAGCCCCCACATCCCTGAAATTAACAGTAATTACATCCCCTGGTATTGTTTTCTTACCCCTACCCACCCAATCCCCTCTACGTACAGTGAGAATTTCCCCACTCATACTACTAGGTAGTGGTTTATGTATTTGGAGCCACTGTGCACATTTATTTCTTAACTCTACATAGGTCTCTTTAACTCCTTCCTTCAGTGGGGGGACAGCAGTCAACACAATCACAAAAGGAGAAACTTCTGGTGGCAGACTAATAGACTTGTAGCGGGTCTGCCTTGGCTTAGGGGTTTCAGAGTTGCTAGTAGAGTGAGAGGCTAGGATATTCGTAGGTTTCCCTTTGGGGCCCGTAGTTTGGGAGGTGTTGGATTTGGTACCAACGGCTGATTGCTGCACGGATGAAGGATTGCTCACCGCTTTTGTATTGGGATAGGTGGCGGCTGAGCAAGGTTGTTCCCTGAATGGGGAGAATGTAATGCAGCTTGGTCCTTGGAAGATGGCAAGAGGTTCGCTTTACCAGTTATAGGCTTGATGACCTTGGCTGGCGGTTGGGGGTTGGACAGTAGTTCCCCGTGCCCTTGCTGCTGGACAGGCCCAGGCTCATTAGACTTGTTGGGCCATTTAGTATTAATGAGCGATGTTAGCCTATCAAGTTTAGAAATCAAGGGTTTGATTTGGGCCGCTATTGTGGCTTCAAGATCATGCTTGAGATCAGTGACCATGTTTTCGACCCAACATGGAATACCAGGCGCTGTATGTGGAGTAGGTGTTATCAAATTGTGGTTACTAACTTTGACTTTAGTCTTCTCCTTGGGTTTAGACTCCTTAGTTTTGGGCTTAGTCACTACTTTTGTTGGAATAAAAGTGACCTTTCCCCTGGAATCACTAGGCACATGAGGAGTCGACTTGGCAGTTAACCCATCCAGGCCCGGCTCCGTCTCTCTGGGTGTCCGACAGGCTTCTAGGTCTGGGGTCGCCTCCAGATCCACAAAGGACGGGTCCGACTCCGAACAGGTAACCGACAAGTCAACAGCACTCGGTACTGTAACAGTGCCTATAGTGGTCAAGGGCAAGGGCAAAGAGCAATTATTCGAAGCTTGCTGAGAGGGTGAATTTGCATTTGCAAGGGAGCCCAGGGAGGAGCGCTTGGCGTTCATAAGGTCCAGGGAGACTCTTTTCTCTAGGAGTACAATGCTCTTATCAATTGTCTCATTTACCCGTGAGATGAAAAGGTCAATGGGACCAGTCACTTGTGCTACCTCCGTAGCTTTTTTGGTACAGCTTCTTGTTTTGTGCCGCATGCTTGGCGTTGGCAATGAGAAGTGCTAAACCAGGTGTTGAAAGGCTGTGGCCTCGAGAGGCTAAGCGGCAATCGGCCTACCTGGATGGTGGTTTCAGGGCGATGAGACAGGGATTCGGGGCCTGGGCCGTCCTCTGCCGTCCTTGAACGGCCTTAAACGGCCCGCTCTTTGCCCGGTCTTCGCCCCGGCCGTTGCCCCGCGCGCGTCCCGCGTGCGCGTTACCCACGCAAGTTATGAAGGCAGGGCAGGAGAAGGGGGTGGGAAGAGGACCAGCTGCGGCCGATCCCCGCCGCTCGGAATGCTGGTCCTCGCAGTCCCGCCTCTACCCTTGTCAGCAGGCTGTTAAAGTCCAAAGGGCGCGTTGGTGCACAATGCACAGGTAGAGAGTAAAAAAGTGATTCTCCCAAGGAAGTCTCGCCTACGAGCGGCTCCCGCGAAGCGGGGGCCGCGAGGCGTTGCAGGAAAGTCGGGCAGCAGCGCTCAGGGACAGCGCTTCCTTGTATGAGGGCTCACAGGGCACACTCGCTCCACAGAGGTTTTTAAAGGGAGGAGGAGGGGGCGGGAAGAGGACCAGCTGCGGCCGATCCCCGCCGCTCGGAATGCTGGTCCTCGCAGTCCCGCCTCTACCCTTGTCAGCAGGCTGTTAAAGTCCAAAGGGCGCGTTGGTGCACAATGCACAGGTAGAGAGTAAAAAAGTGATTCTCCCAAGGAATTCTCGCCTACGAGCGGCGCCCGCGAAGCGGGGGCCGCGAGGCGTTGCAGGAAAGTCGGGCAGCAGCGCTCAGGGACAGCGCTTCCTTGTATGAGGGCTCACAGGGCACACTCGCTCCACAGAGGTTTTTAAAGGGAGGAGGAGGGGGCGGGAAGAGGACCAGCTGCGGCCGATCCCCGCCGCTCGGAATGCTGGTCCTCGCAGTCCCGCCTCTACCCTTGTCAGCAGGCTGTTAAAGTCCAAAGGGCGCGTTGGTGCACAATGCACAGGTAGAGAGTAAAAAAGTGATTCTCCCAAGGAAGTCTCGCCTACGAGCGGCGCCCGCGAAGCGGGGGCCGCGAGGCGTTGCAGGAAAGTTGGGCAGCAGCGCTCAGGGACAGCGCTTCCTTGTATGAGGGCTCACAGGGCACACTCGCTCCACAGAGGTTTTTAAAGGGAGGAGGAGGGGGCGGGAAGAGGACCAGCTGCGGCCGATCCCCGCCGCTCGGAATGCTGGTCCTCGCAGTCCCGCCTCTACCCTTGTCAGCAGGCTGTTAAAGTCCAAAGGGCGCGTTGGTGCACAATGCACAGGTAGAGAGTAAAAAAGTGATTCTCCCAAGGAAGTCTCGCCTACGAGCGGCTCCCGCGAAGCGGGGGCCGCGAGGCGTTGCAGGAAAGTCGGGCAGCAGCGCTCAGGGACAGCGCTTCCTTGTATGACATTTGTTGCCTTATATGACCCTCATCCTTCTTTGCGGCACTTTTGTGCCCCAGAGAGGCGGTGGTCCCTGGAGTAATTATAAAGTATGAGGTGGGCCAGCATGTCCCCCTCTTTTATAATTTATAAGCCCTAGGAAGGTGGTAGTCCCTGTAGGAAGCTGGCTCTGTATATACTATACCAAAATGGAGTTTAGTATGCACAGAGTCCAGTTGAACCCCAAAGGTAGGCAGAGATAAAAGTAGATAGCACCTTACTCTCTTAATGTGGTAGTGTGGGCAAACAGTAAGGTTGTATCAGAGGATAATGTTAAGCATTTGTTGTACACACTCAATCAGAAAATGATGTCACACACTCAGAGACTGAACTCAGACAAATTTTGTTTGTATAAAAATATTGTTTAGTTATTTTATTTCTAGAATCAAGTCAAGCCTGGCACATGTAAGTTAAATACCTGCTTTGCAATATATTATTCAGTTGTTTGAAATATAGGTACGTCTAGATATAGAATCTATTGTACAGATTACTTTTTAGTTACTTTTTTAGATTACTTTTCAGATTGCTTTTTCTATTCTGTGTGTTTTGTCTAGATATCACACTGGGAGATTTCCTAGAGAAAGGGTAAGTAAAATCAGTTTTGTGCAATTGTTACTTTTTAGGTTTCCATGCAAATCAACTCCATGCAAACATTTTTCAGAGAAAAACAGTCAATAGGTTCCTCTGGAGAGAAATTAAGTTATTGATTTCCAGGTAAGTAATCGGTCTTTGGAGTTGAGTTTCTGGGTAAGAACAAGGGTGCCCCCAGGGTCAAGGATGCACTCTTGTTACACCCTCAGCGGCACTAGGGCAGCAGGGTGCAGAGTGCTGAGGCCCAATATTATCCAATGGGAATAGGGGCCTCGGGTTGGTGGCTGCTTATGAGCAGGCCACTGGGTTGTGGGAGCAAAGCTCCTGGTGTTAGGCTCAGGGCAAAGGGGGATCTGAGTTAGCACCCAAAGTACACCAGCAGGGTGCAGGATGCTGTTTTAACATCAGGTGCCCTGTTGATTACAATGATTTCTATGGTTTCAACAAAGACTGCAGGGTCGGGGATAGAGATCTTCTGGAGGGGACCACCAGAGAGGTAAGTTAGGATGCCTGGGGATGATGGGACAACATCAGTTGGGCCACCCAAGGCCGTGGGTCTTCAGGTGCAGGGTTGTCTTTAGGCATCAGGTTTCTCTTACCAGCTGCGGTTGAGGTCGGGGGAATCATCCAGAAAGAGGCTGCAAACTTCGCTGGGCTATTCGAGGCAGGACAGAGATCACTAGATCTTGGGCCAGAAGTGCCGGGAGACCTCCTCGTGGTGTTGGGCCACTCAAACTCAGGCCGTTGGCAACAGGGTGGTGCAGACTTGTGAATTTCCTGGAGTTGGAGTCTGTTGGTGACTAAATACGGTGTTCACTGGAGACAAAGTATTTTCTTTTGAATGAAGGGCAGGTCCCCTGGGTTCTTGAGGTTGCTGGCTGCAGGGCACACAGAGTTTCGCTTCTGTAGGTTTGAGGTGGGAACAGGCTGGTAGGGCTGGGGCCAAGTCAGTCGGCGTCCTCTTCTTCTTAGCTTTGACATGGCTATTCAGACCTTCTTCTTCTTTTCTTTCTGCTCGTTGCTTGTCTGAGGGGGCAAGGTTCAGGGGTGCTCCTAAATACTACATTTAGGGGTGTTACAGGTAAGTAAAAGGTTGGACCAATGGGTCCCTTCCTCGGGTAGATGGGCATATGCTTCACTGTGGTTGGCTGGGGCCTCCCATCTGTAAGGTGGCAGGGACTGAGAGTTGTGCTTCACCTCGCCTCCCCCACCTGAGGGGTGGGGTTGGCAAAGGTAGGCACACCGCCCATCCTAACTTGGTTTTCCTGCCGGTTCTCCCACCCAAAGTGGGGGTCGGAACCAGTGGGTACCAGTTGCTGGAAGCAGCAAAAATGCCTGGGGAAGCTCACAAAGACTGCAAGCTTTTGAAGCTTCCTCTGCATGGACCCTACCTATCCTGGGAAAGAAGGCTTGGCACCTCGTCCCAGGATGTGCATTGTTTCAGGCCCCTAAGAGCAGCAGGCTCTTGACCCATGGGTCCAGAAACACTACTGGTGATGGCAGCTAGGGAGCAGCCACTCAGCCTGAACATCAGTGTTAAGTCATTTTCAGTGGGCATCTCTAAGATGCCCTCTGTGTGCATTTTTCTTTAAATCCCACACTGGCAGCAGTGTGGGTTCAATGTGCTGAGTAGTTTGATTCCAAACTTCTCAGTTTTCAGTAAAGCCATTATGGTACTGTGGAGTTCATTATGACAAACTCCCAGCACGGTTCCATGTTTAAATATCGATTACCAAAATATAGATGTAAAAAGTATTGATGTAAAAATAATGATTACAAAAATATCGAATCCCTATACTTAAACAGGTAAGTACAGTAATATCGATGTAAAAAATATCGACATTAAAAATAACATACCTTAAAATAAATTAATTAAATAATATTGATATTATTAACAAAATATATTCAATTTAATATATTTTTTACTAATTATAACAAAACGTAATTGAATAAATATAAACACAAACAAATGTGTACATATATTTATATATTTACATAAATACATTCTATGAACTATTATCTTTATTTAATTTATAAACTTTTGTAATTATATAAAAATAAAATAAACACATATATAAATAATTAAAATTAAAATATTCTATATTTAATTCATCATCATCATCATCAAAAGACTTTATTCGGTTATAAAACTTTGACAACCATAAAAGTACATAAAATCACAATTCAGAATCGGTTTACATATGTCAGTCAATACAAAAAGTGGTTAAAAATACAAAGACTCATGGCTAAAAGGAGTTGTATTTTAAAAAGATATTGTTTGTCTTGAGTGAAAAACATTTCTAAGAAATACAGGAACGGATGCCACTGAAAATATGTCTTCAAGTTTCTGAATAGCTAGGAAGGCAGGTCGACATTGTCTAAGATTCAGGTATTTTAAAATGGGCATGATCCACCTTTTCCTTGGTACAGTATAAAATTTACAAAAAAATAAAATATGAATATCTGATTGAGTGGAGGTATTGTCAAACGGGCATTTACATATACAAGTAGACCAATCATTAATGGCGAGAAAGCTTAATATCCTGAAAACAATCCCAAATCTAAATCTTGTCAGCAGAAACCTTTCGTGTGCAGTCATCCGTAAGGTTAAATAGGGTTGTATGGCCTGCGAAGTTAAGGTCAGTTGATGGGCAATCACAGTTTTTTTAGTCAATTCAATTTGATCTTTTAAGTTCGCCAGGTAAGCAATACATAACCTTTTTAGCTCTTTCCTAGGGGTTTTTGCCATTGACTTGGTATCATCAGGGTAATTGATGTTGTCACAAAAAGTTTTAATGTATCTCAACCATTTCACTCGGTGGGCGCCCTCCAATTTCAGGGCGTCCCCCAATATAAGGCAATACAGATGACACTCTTTGGTAGTCCAAACCCTGTGCCACAGAAGTACCGGTTGAACCCTAATGAGATCTTCTAGATATGGCATACCAAGTTCAGTGTGGCAGTTATGGGTCGAGGTGCTCTCCCGAACAATGAGGAGATATCGCAAAAAGCTGTTCTCAGTCAGCTGCAGGCTGGAAACACTAAAAATGACCCAAATTCCCGCACCATAAGTTGCCACTGCAACGCAACTAGCTTTATAAATGCGTATGAGCTCATTTAGAGGTCTCTTTCCCATCTTTTTGCTAAACAGTTTAAGGGCCATTACAGACTTGACGAATAGCATATTTCTACTTTTGATTGCACTTTTCCATTGCCCTGTGCAGTCAAACAGTATTCCTAAATAAGGGAAATTAGAAACATGAACCAGTGGCTTTTTATTAATGAACATAGTTCTTTTTCTCTGCTTAACATTAACGCCACAATTCATAGAAAAGGTTTTAGTGCAATTCACCTTCAAATCTAAATTAGTCATGAAGGTGAAGAACGATGTGATCATAGTTTGCATCGCCACGGGGGTCCTTGCCATCAGGACGGCATCATCTGCATAGATAAGTGCCAGGATACGGTGTTGCGATGCTGTAGGCATTTCTATACAGTCCCTCAGTAAAGTATTCTCCAAACCATTAACGTAAATTGAGAATAAGAACGGGGCAAGGACGCATCCTTGTCTCACCCCTCTCGCGATATTAAACATTCTGGTGCACTCTCCTTTAATTCCATATCTGATCATAGCCCTTGCTCCATTATAAAGCTCTCTTAGAAAACAAATAATGTTGTCCTAAACACCCAAACGAATTAAAATTGACCATAATTTGCTGTGATTTACGCAATCAAAGGCGGAGGTCAAGTCCACGAAAGTTAAAAACAACCTTCCTCCCTTAGCCTTAGTATATTTTTCCACAAGTGTAAATACATTAAGTCCCTGGTCTATAGTACCAAGTCCTTCTCTAAAACCATATTGCAGGTCACTAATTATCTTGTACTCATTGGCCCATGACTGCAGCCTGTCTAAAATGATCCTACCAATGATTTTAACTGTAGAATCAAGCAGAGATATTGGGCGGTAACAGGTACAGCTAGCCCTGTCCCCCTTTTTAAAAATTGGTACTATAATAGATTCGTACCAGGTACTAGCTAGGCCCACCGAGCAAGCAGCATTCAGAAATCTAGTAAGCAGAGGTGCCAATAGTGTTATATTATTTTTAAAAATGTCTACTGGGACACCGTCTGGGCCCGGTGCCTTGCCCCCCTTGCTTGAATTAATGCCCTTAATTACCTCATCCAACGTGAAAGAGAGATTCATCCCCTCTTTGTTCTTTGGTAAGGAAGGTACCTCCTGCACCGGCAGTTCCCCTAGAAGTTCCACAGGGCTATAAAGTGCCTCGAAGTGTCTCACCCAATCATCCTCTGAGATGGCAATCTCTAAACGCGCCTTAGAGTCATCTTTAAAAAAAGGCGCGTTGACTGCCCTCCAGAATGCAGTCATGTCCTTCAAATCAGAGGCATCTAAAAGTGCCTCCCATGCTTCATTTTTCATCTTAGCCCTTCTCTGTTTAATAGCTGATTTGTAAGTTTTACGAAGCTCCCTAATCTGTTTAAGATCTCTATCTTGCTTATTCAAAGCCCGTTTAAGTTTAGTATGTGCCTTAGTGCACTCCAGGTCAAACCAGCCCTTTTTTCTATTATCATGATTTCTTAGGTTGACCCAAAGGCTTTCCTTGATACTTGTTATAATAAGTTTGAAGTTGTCGAAAACTACAATATCCTCGGACCCCGAATCCAAACAAGTGTTAAAACAATTTTTTCTCGCCTTAACTAAATTACTGATAAACTCTTCGGGTATGACCTTGGACCATTTAAGGGTATAGCTGTTCTGTCTTGAAATTTCATTGTTATTGTATAGTAACTTAGAGATACTGTCTACAGGAGCCCGAGGGTCTATAATTTCAACCCTGATGGGAAAATGATCACTTAAAGTGATGTCCAGTACACTGTAGTTAACTACACTATCCCCAAAGCAAGAAGAAATCAGAACATAATCAATTAGAGAAGTTAACCCTCCACCGTTAAAGGTTGCGGAGAACGGGACCTCTGGGTAACACAATTTGTTTGCAATACCTAGATCATTCGCGAAGAGGATCTCATTCAAAGCATCTCCCTTACCGGTGTGTTCAAAGTGTGTCAGAATGGACTCCTTGTCCATCGTTAAACCACAGTTTCCCTTGCCAGGTCTATTACAGAGAGTGCAATTAAAATCTCCCCCCCCATATAACGACGAACTCCTTACGTTCATTGCATATTATCGCATTAAGTTCGGAGCTTAGAGTTTTAAACATTGCAACCAAATCAACAGAGGGAACATTGTTAAATAAGTTAACAATCAAGATACAGAGAGCATTATTCAAATGTAAACCAACAATATGGTAATAGCAATTATTATAAAAAAAACTCCATGTTTTTACATTTAAAACAATTTGAGGCGTATGTGCAGAGCCCACCCTTGGCTCTGCCATGTAATGAGCCGATAGCTGGAATAAAAACAGTCTTAAAACCGTTAATATGGCAAACTTCCTTAGCCCAAGTTTCTTGGAGACATATCACAACATGATCTTTAACTAGATCAGACCAAAGCGGATTATCCAATTTGGATCTAAGTCCATCAATGTTCCAAGAAATGAGAGACCATTTATCCTTCGTCTTAATACTCACAGCATGATTCAAATCAAGGACTGTACCTATACAGCTATCTGAAGTACCCTTACTTATACGTGGGTCCCCCCCAGATGCATCGTCAATGCTTTCTAATTGGGAATCATCTGCACTATCTATCGCTCGCCCTCCTAGTTCCTGGATCTCCAAAGTTACTGACAGTGGCTTTACTTGGGTATCATAGGAATTTTTAACACAAGTAACAATTACATGGTCCCGTGATGGTCAATCCACCCCTTCCAAACCTGACAAGCCGTCAAATCTATTATAGGTTGGGACAGTGAATTGATGATGATTATAATGGCGAGTCGGTACAAAACCTCCATGCATCATAGGAGCCATTGAAGCATTAAAGCGACTTCCATTATATAAGGACCTCGCTTCATAGAGTGGTGCATATGATTTTAGATTACCAGGAACAATAGGGGCCACGGGGTAAAAATAGCTCAGATCCAAAGAAAGGATTCCCCCTGTGTTGTTATAATTAGGGAAACCACTTATGAACTGAACTGTTCTTGGATCCCTAAAGTTGACAATGATGCAGTCTCCTTCGATGTCCTTCACTATGTGGCCCAACCATGTTACTCTCCGAACAGTGAAATTTCCCCCCACAAGTCAGGTCTAAGGGGTCTATTTTGCCCCAACCAGTGCATAACTTTGTTTTTTAGTTCGTGGACGGATTCAACCCTGTTATTTTTCCATTCCGGTACCCCTGCCAACACAATTACATAGGGGTTGCAGTCCGGGGGAAGATCAACTCTCTTCATATGTCCTTTACTTAAGGGAGCCTCTATGTTGACTATTTCTGGTGCCGTTTTATCAGGGCCTCTGGTTATACCTATTTTATGTGAGACTACATTACTGTGAACTCTATTTTTGTTGTCGATATTTCTTCCCCACAATATTTTTGCAGCGATATTTCTTTCCCACGATATTTTTGCGGCGATATTTCTACTCTGCAACCCCAGCACCATATACTCTTAATGCCATTACTATGCTTACAACATTTTAGAATTGGCTTAGACACTGGAGGGTTACAGGGCTCATGCACCTGTACCCTCACCACTTGCATAGTGCCCCCTGCTAGAGGGGTGGCTGATCTATACAAGGGCAGTGGGTTGTATGCACAGCACACAGGGATGTGTGCCATGTCAACTCTTCACTTTGTTCTGCACCAAAACATGCAGCCTGCAAAGACAGTATGTGAGTGTAAAGGTAGAGGGCCGCTAAGGGTGGAACAATAAGTGCTGCAGCCCTTAGAGGCCTTCCCTGGTCACAGTGCCCTGGGTACCTGTGGTACATGTACCAAGGGCTGAGCTGTGGCAGAGAGTGCCAATTGGGTTTCGTCTTCACAGCAGTTTTAGGGAAAGTACATAGGTCCTGGGTACCTGATTGGCAGAGCCCAGGGCCCACTCAGTCAAAATACATCAGCAGTTCAGCAAAAAGTAGGGGCAACCATGCAAAAAGAGGGGACTTTTTTTGCAGTCCCCTGCTCTAAATATGGTCTGGGAGGGAGGGGCTGTGCTGCCAGCCTCCCTTCTTTTAAGCATTTTTGTGCCCCAAGGAGGTAGTGGCCTCCGGGGCAATTTCAAAGTGTAAGCGGTTTCTGTGTATCCCCCTTCTTTTAGAATTTATAAGCCCTGGGGAGTTGGTGGTCTCAGGGTTTAAACAGGACTTTGGGATGGGGCAGCATGAGCCCCACTCCCCATTTGTTGATAAACTCAATGCTCCCAGGACCTGGCCCACCAGGGAGATAAAAGAGTAACAAACACAGATTTTCAAATTTTTTGCACCAAGGCTAGGGGGTCAGGGCATTCCTACCCGGCCCCCTTTACTTTTTGTAATGTTTTTTAGAGACTCGGCTGAGGCTGAGTCCAAAGATGGCTGCCAACACTTCCTGGTTGAAATGTTACCAGCCAATCAAATAACAGCATATTCTTTTAATACCTCCAAAACTCCTGAACAGATTTACAACAAATAACAACAAGCATTGAAAATGAAATAGATCTTGCAATTGCTTGAATTAGAGCTATTAACGTAAATTAGCAACTGTAATCACTGGTGTTTGTTTTATTGACGTTGAAAGGCTGACATGATGAAGTGACCATCTCATGAGTCTAAACTGTGGCCTGCATGTCTTTGGTACACCAATACCCTGATATATCTCAATGCTGAGGAAAAAGCATGCGCTTTGCTGCCAAGACAGCTTAACGCTGATTCTGCAAAGGAACAAATGTTCATAAGAGATGAATGTTGACGGTGCAAATACCAGTTATAATAATCCCTGCACCAGATAAAAACTCATGAACTTAGTTTTCACAAACCATGTTGCTCATAAGAAAGCCCCTGAATGTCTCACATGAGCCCAGCAAATAAATGTGATGGAAAGAGTAAGTAAATACACTAAAGACACTATGACATGCACTGCACTGACCCCTGCTGACCATGCCTCTGTAGGAGAGAGTGCCATAAAAACTAGTTGCAACAAAATACCATTTAATATCTATTAGCAATAACCTGCTCTCTGCCCACAACCTCAAACCCAACAAATCAATTGAAATATTTTTTTTGACTAAAGGTCTGGGCAAAATTCACAAAAAGAGTGGTAATCTGTACATGTAGTAGTACTGTTCCTCAAGGGTGTACATCTATAATTGCCCCTTCTACAGGAAACTCAGCAATAGTAAGCATGGAAAGCTGTCCAACTCACAACTTTCTAGCTTTACTTCTGAGTGTGGTATCCTCTGTTTTGGGGGAGCCTTGGTCCTGACAATCACTCCCTCCCCTGCATTTGTAATGGTTTACACCACTGTGACAATGCTGTAGAATGTTACGGTGGTGAACATTCTGAGTGGAGCTCCCTGCGTGGTGTGGCAGAAGGGTTCAGGACAACAGCTTTGGCTGGGGTCTTCCTGTGTACCTCTAGAAATAAACTTCTTCTTTTTGTACTCCTGCGTTTCCTGTGGTTCCATTAATAGTGAGGAGCACCATTTCTTCGATTCCATACTGGCGACTACGAGGATGGGATACCAGAGCAGGGAAGTACAAGAGAAAAGGACCTCAACATGCTTTTGAAGGATATTCGATGGTGTTCTGCGACTGTACTGTGAGTACTATGGGGAGAGTTTCCTCTTAAATTTTGAGAAGCGCATATTCTAAGAGTGTCGCTCATATCACTAGCCGTCACTAGAGGACTGCTGGCAGTGGGAAAATATATAAAATACCTGAACCCATTACCGTCTGCCGGAGACTTCTGTTGAGCGTGATGAAGCGAGTTTCAGAAATGAATTTTTGTTTTTGGCTCGCGAAGTTAAACTTCCATAATAATTAATTATATTAATGAGTTTATGCACGAGTGTGTACTAATCAACCTAGAATAAAATGCATTCACGACATGTGGGTTTAACATTTTGTGCTATTTGTTGCATTTGCAAGTACGTTGAAAAATAATGAACTAACCTTGTCTATTTGTCTTGTCAATATTAATTGCGGCTGTTTAATTAATGGCATGTGCTTATTTTAGATGTGCTTTTGTCTATGTTGTGTCTTTTATGTGGCAAGAGTTCGTGGAGAATCCTAAGGCCCATGTGAAGAAGGTCTTTATAATGCTGCATTCGTGTGCTTAAAGCTAGTTAACATAAACTAATGGGTTAACATTAGTAAAGGGGGTGGGTAACAGAATGACTTTCATTACTCAAATTAATTAAAGTTTTGTGTTTCTTTGCATACTAGTTATCGAAAAAGAGGCCTGAGGCCTAGCTTTTTAAATGAGTGTTTGGAATCCTGTCGCGATGAGCCGAGCACAGCTAAAGAATGGAAAAGTTTGTCACATTTACGTTCATCAGAAAAACAAATAAATGGAACTGTACAAGATGTGCTTGCTCTGAGTTGTTTAACTCCAAGGACAGGAAGCGGCAGAACAGCCAAACTGAGGAAGCAGCAAACTGTTATTTAATAAGTTGTTGCAAAATCCTCGGAAGCTAATGTCGCTTGTGGACAAAGGACAAAGACTTTTTAGAAAGGCACAATTTTGGATTGAAAAGGCAATGAGCTCACATGGACTGATGGCTGTCAGCCAATGAAAACGCTGAATGTCAAGGAAAAAGTATTCTTTTAGTTAGTTTAAGATAGAGAAAAGGTATAAAACTTGGCCCCTTGGGAGGAGGGCTGCTGGCTCGTTCCTGATTTCTGAAGGGCGTGAAGTGCTGTCGGACTTTTGACTCATGTAAGAATAAACTGAACTAATGACTTTTCCCTTTAGGTTTTAATGAGTTTAGTCAGGGAAATAGAATTTAGGGAATGAGACCTTTACTGCTTTAATTCTTTGCAGAATGATCCGTCAAATGTGCCTTTAATTGATTAAAATGATGCTTTCTAAATTGCAAATAAAAAGATTTCTTTATTCTAAAATGCTATTTGTTTGGAAATAAAATTGATAAAATAGATTTTGAAATGACAAGCTGGTCTTGTTTATTCTTAGTCTAATTACCATCAGTTGATTCATTGCCTTAGTGGCTTAATTAAATGTTTTCCGTTATATTACATGGTTAAGATGGTGATAAACTGCAGTTGTATATAATATGTAAATAGTTTGTGTATAGTTCCGATTAATTAGGTCACATAATTCAGCTGCCCATTATTTGTCTCAGTTATTATGGGCCTTGTGAAGAGCTTATGATTAATGGTGAGTAGCATGGTGTTGGGTAGTGTTGTTGAGACAGAATTTCTATAGGGCCGCTGGATCAAGCGCATTCTTTAAGCACTGGCCACGCTCAAGATCTTGGGAAGCTCGGATTGCTTTGATGAGAGAATTACAGGGCATATTATCAAGGGGGGGTTTTCGGCCGCTAAGCACCGAAAATTCTATCACCCTATTAGCAAGCTGTTGCTAACAGCAGTTAGCGACGGCTTGTAGGCGATAGCGAGCGGTTTGGGGCCCGCTTTGCATGTCAGCGATATTTATCGCTAATGACATGCAAAGTGGGCGTACCCAACCTGTTAGCGACTGAAAGCAGTCGCTAACATCGCTATCGCCTATTAGCAAGGCAGGCGTAGCGATGGAAATACTAACACCTGCAAAGACCAGTTCTTAGCCATGTTATTCAATGGGAGGTGGATAACATGGCTAAGAGCATTTTGTCGCTAATGCTTGAATATCTCTGTATTCTCAGCGATATTCACGCATTTCACTGCTATCGCCAGGTATTTTATCACTTTTGAGATAAATGTTGCTAATAGCACGTTATCTCAGCGATAAAATCCGGCGATGCTTGGAGGTAGAAAAATTGTTGCTAAGCCTATTTAGCGATAATTTTCGCTAGTTGTTTGTAATATGCCCCTACGTGCACTGGGTGCACTCTGCCAGTCCAGTTGCCCAGCACCGCTGTGGTACACTGTTGAGAGAATCACCTTCGCTGGGTGGATGCCCCGGGGGGCTGGAGCCGTGGTTTGATTGTGTTGGTTTTAGCCTCCTTTGCCTGCTTCACAATACTTCCTGGATGTGGCGTGCAGCCACATTAATTAATGTTCCCTCTTTAAAAAAAATATTTGTCAATGATTGGGTAATACATAGTACAATCGAATACATCAAAGCAGTATCAATATTGCATACAGCCAATATCAAACCATAATATCACACATAAAAAATAAATACCAAAATACATACTAGGACCCACTAATTTACACTGCGTTAAGTATCCTCGAATTTCTAGAGGCTCATGAGGTGTGCAGTATCTGCTCTGAGGAGAAATACATTGTCTGTCATAATCCAGACCCAACGCACCTTCTCTTGCCGGTCTTGCTGACTGGCACAGCTCCTCACACAAGAAAAGTAGAAGAAATAAAACATACACAAAATATTTCTGAGCTAATGCAGTGTTTGTGTTGCCTAGAGGAGTTTAACAGCAGCCAGTCATGCTGACTGGCACAGCCTTCTGTTCGCAAGTTGTGGTTGTCAGTTACGTCAGACTCATTTCGCGCAATAAAGACACTCCACACATTACTGCTCATAGCATAAAAGGTTACTTTATTACTAGGACAGCCAAAGACAGACTCCGCACCTTACGTTTATTAAAACACCAACCTTTGTACCTTTTTTCCAAAACCTTTTTCCCCAACTGTTATTACATCCCCATTCCCCAATGATTCCATCATTTTTACAAATCTCCAAAACTGTTTTTATCCCAACCAAAGTTTTTCTTCCAACTTTTCTTTTCCCTTATCCACCTACCCTCCCCCCACCCCCCCAGAGAGAAAGGATATGTCCGCTCTAGACTATCCTAACCCCCAAAACACGCCTAACCAACATATAACAAAAAAGGAGCACTATCCACGCTGCCCTAGAGCGACATTGCCTTGTATTAGATATATATATATATATCCAAACGAAAAGACGTGCGCAATTCGCCACGCAGCATGGACCACACCAGCATACTTGACAGAGTTCTTTTATTTGTGAAAATACAGGCATTATATATATTTTTTTTAAACACAAAAAACTGACAAAAATACAAAACAAACATACCCGACCACCCTACCAAACATAGGGTGGGCGGGTGGGCAAAACGACAACACCGCCTCCTCACTCGCTGCGAGTGACGTCGTCTTCCCGCTCCCACCCCGAGCACAGCCAAGCCCCTCCCACACCCCAACCAACCATTCACCTCCCGTGGGAGTTCGCATTGCGCGAACAATCCCGGGGGGACACCAGCTCATGCCAAGTCCCCCCGGGACCCATCGCGCAATAAAGACACTCCACACATTACTGCTCATAGCATAAAAGGTCACTTTATTACTAGGACAGCCAAAGACAGACTCCGTACCTTACATTTATTAAAACACCAACCTTTGTATCTTTTTTCCAAAACCTTTTTCCCCAACTGTTATTACATCACCATTCCCCAATGATTCCATCATTTTTCCAAAACTCCAAAACTGTTTTTATCCCAACCAAAGTTTTTCTTCCAACTTTTCTTTTCCCTTATCCACCTACCCTCCCCCCACCCCCCCAGAGAGAAAGGATATGTCCGCTCTAGACTATCCTAACCCCCAAAACACGGCACCCAGGAAAACCCCCAGTGTTTTTCTGCCCCACTCCATCCTCTGCAAAGTATAAAACAAAACACTTTTTTTAAAAACTTCTTTGTGAGAACACCACAAATCAACCCCCCACAACTCTGCCAGCACATCACGCAGTTCCATTAAATAATAAGCTTGACCCATCTGTGACAGGTGTACCCCATCGCTCCTGAACAAATGAAGCATCTCACTTGAAAAATGTTCATGCACCAAGACCATGATACCCATTGATTTGCAAAAAACTGACATTGCTATGTTCAGTTTTCGCCGGGCTTTCTCCACCGCTGAGTGTAGCCTAGCCCCTCTCCATTGGTGCCTGTAAACAAAACCAGTCCACGCAAACCTTTTTCCAACCCAATTTTCTTTTATAACTGATAGATCCAACTTCATTTGTTTTATCAAGGTGAGGCCTGACAATTCCACCAAATCGTTCTCTCCTAGGTGTATAATTAGAGGATCCGGAATTCCCCACTCAGCAGCCAGCTTTGACAGCAACGGAAAAAGGTCCTTCCACCTCATTCCACCCACACCCTTCCACAAAACCTCATGATCTTTCCCATACAAACACAAACCCCTTCCGCAGATTTGCTGTTCTGCAAAAACTGATGACCACTTAACCAATGAATGGCCCACAATCCATGTCCGTTTTTTCCGAGGGAAATCCAAAACTCGACCTATGATGAAAAACCCCACAATTAACTAACATACGAGAAAATAACTGTATTTCATAGCCGAACATATCTGTAATAACAGTTGGACTTCCACCTCGCAATGCGCTGTATCTCCTCCCTCCCCCAACCTAATCTGGCAGCCTCCGTTGCAGCACCTATCCTAAAAGAATGTGTCCCAAAGTATTGAGTATTTTCCCCCACCAATGAAAGCCCTTTCCTCAGTACTGATAAAAACTGAAAACCAGACAACTGCCTCCCTTGATCATGGCAGAAAATCACCCCAGAACGGAAAACACCTGACTTTAAAAAGGACTCTCACTCCCCCAACGGGCAACAACCCACAACCCCACTCGCTTTCAACTGAATTCAAGTTCCAACCCCCCTTTGGTCTGTCTTTGACTGTCTCAACCTGATCTGTAAAACTTCTCCATTCCCAACTCGTACATCCGATGTCTGAATCCCAAGTTGATTTCGTAAACCCAACAGTTCCGAAACCCGGAACGCCCCAAAGAACATCCAGACCATGCACAACTTGAACCTAACTAATTCCCATTCGCTATAGCAGCAACTAGGCAAAACACTTAAAATCCTTCGTAACAACTCAAAAGTAATAGGTTCCCTCAAAGTTTTTAACCGAAACTTTGCTACGCCCAAACCCCTTCAGCATCCTCTTCAACAAAAACCCAACCTGAACTACCTTACCCAACAATAACTGACTATAAAAGGAAATGCCTGCCAGCTTGCCGGAAATCGTTGTATGCGACAAACCCTTGTCTAGCAAATGTAATACAAAATTTAACATAAACTGTTCATTTTCAACTGCTGCGCCATCCTGATCGTGTGCCAAAGCATAATTAAAAAATTCAGACCACGCTTGCTGGTAACTCTTGCACGTGGACTTAGCAATGGACTGCTCCACCAGTGCCACAATCCTCACTCCCTCAGGTCCCAGATGGTCAATGGAATCGCTGTCTTGCTTCTGTCCGCTTTTTGTGCCAAAAACCGGAACTTCTGCCAATTGCAACGAGACAGAGCATCAGCGATTGAGTTGTTCACCCCAGGAATATGCCTGGCCTTAAAAACAATGTTCAGTTTAAGAATTTGCAACATGAAAGCTCGCAATAATTGTAGCACTCTCACATCTCTTGCCTTCTGCCCGTTGACCAAACTTACCACTGCCATGTTGTCGATGTGAAATAACACACAACGGTCCCTGAATTCCTCTCCCCACACCTGCAACGCCACCAGTAGCGGAAAGAATTCAAGGAAGGCGATACTGCGGCCCTGTTCCAACCAATGTTTCGGCCAACTCTCGGCGCACCAGCGCCCTTCCCAAAACAGCCCAAATCCATGAGCCCCTGCAGCGTCCAAGAAAATCTGGACCTGCCACACAGTGTCGTCTTCCACAAAGTTAATTGACACACCATTGAATTTGTCCAGGAACCTCAGCCAAATGATCAAATCCTCCTTCACCTTGTTGGACAATCTTACATGATGATGCGGCAAAGAAGCTCCCGACATAGCAAGACCAAGACCTCTGCAGAAGGTTCTTCCCGCTCTCACCACCCTACAGGCAAAATTAAGGTACCCCAAAAGCCGCTGAACCTGTCTGAGCTGCAACTTCTTTTCACCCAGAACTTCTCTCAAAAACGTCCTGATCTCCTGCACCTTAGCCAAGGGCAGACGAGCCATCATCGCCTCAGTATCAATCTCAATGCCTAAAAAGAATAACTGTGACACAGGACCCTCCGTTTTGTCCGGGGCCAAAGGTACTCCAAAATCGCCTGTCATTTCCTGAAAACATGCCAACACTTTGGTGCATTGCTCAGTCCCAGCTTTACCAATAAACAAAAAGTCATCCAGGTAATGGCAGACAGCTTCATGCCCAGATTTGCGTCTCACACATCATTTCAGAAACGTGCTAAACGTCTCGAAAAGGGAACAAGATATGGAACAGCCCATGGGCAACACATGATCAACATAAAAGTTCTCTTCAAAATACATTCCGAGCAGCTCAAAGTCCATCGGATGGATGGGCAACAACCTAAAAGCCGCCTGAATATCACACTTGGCAAGTTGCGCCCCCACTCCAGCCAAACGTACCAGACGCAAAGCGTCGTCTACTGAAGCATTTGACACCGCCGTGTCTTCCTCGGAAATTAAGTCATTTACCGAATGGCCCTCCGGCCAAGACAGATGGTGAATGAGACGAAACTCGCCCTGGGCTTTCTTTGGAATGACTCCCAAAGGCGAGACCATCAGATTGGGCAGTGGACAGGTAACAAAGGGACCTGCTATTCTACCCAGCTCCAACTCCTTTACCAGCTTAGCTCTAACCACATGAGGTAATTCTTTTGCAGATTTTAGATTATCAGCCCAACGCTGCACCCGAGGACCTTGGTACCCAATCCGAAAACCTACACGAAAACCCCAGAGCAATTTAACCGCTGCTGGCCCATCCGTGTATTTCTCCAACCAGCCCTGCATGGCCTGAAGCTTAACTGGGGTAGGCGCCTTTTGGCATAAGAGGTGGAAGGGTCCCTCTGCCTCTCTGCCCTCTCCCTTGATCCCCTTGGTGATGATTGGGGAAGCACTGGAATAAGGCATGTCGACCTCCACATTGGGCACACTCATGCTTGAATTTGCAATACTGACTGTGAGAAGTTGGCCTGATATATGATGTTTCCAATTCTGGAACCACCTTGTATCAGTCCAAACAATCCCTTATGGTGTCTGGTTGTAAGTCAACCTTATAGGCAAGCTATCCTAATGGTAGCATGGACTAAGCAGCCTTAAAGGCTTAACTCTAGAGGTCGTGTTAAGCGAGCTGTTTTACCAATCACAATCCTGTGATATCAAATGAAAGGACACCACACAAGTATATATTTTAAAAATATATGTATTTATTATTAGAATAATCCTCAGTACTCTTTATGAGTAAAGAAGCACAAGCGTTTAAACAAAAGCACAGTATAACATATGAAAGTTGCACAATTATGGATGAGGGCGGGTGGCCACTCAAACCATATATTAAGAAAGTGGTATAAGAGATACCAATCAAACAGTGGTTAGGCCTAGGGCCCAGAGAATCGCTGGGAGCAGTCGGGACTAGCAATGCTGAAGTCGGGAAAAGCCCACGGGATTCGGGTGCAGCGCTTAAAGCACAGGCATGCACCAATGTAAAGTCAATGGTGCGTAAAAGTTACAAAGTTATAGTTTAAGGATACTTCCGCTTAACCTAGCAAGATGAAACTTTAGACACATACACTAGAGGTGTGTACCAGTGAGGGAACACCGGCATTGATGAGTTACCTCACCCACAGGAAGCGGGTGCACAGGTGCAAAGTAGTGTCGGGTTTTGTCACGCTGGTTGATGGTGCTTGAAGCTGAAGATGCTGCAAGCGTTGTGAAGGAGAAGTGTCCGGTGTGATCCAAGGGTGGATCGGAGTTGTAGAGTACCTGAAAGCAGAGGGGACAGAGTCTGGGTCACTCAGCAGTGACCAGGGTGGAACCAGGACGGAACCAGGCAATGTCGGGCGCAATCAGGTGGTTGTTGAGGAGTTTCTCTCTGCTGCCACGTGGGCTCTAGGGCATCTGCGACATCCAGGAGTGGATCACGAGCTGTTCCACAAAGGCTCTCGCCGTCGGCGGTGTCGGCTTCAGGATTGGAGCAAACAACACTTGGCAAGAGCAATCCACGCAGGACTGGAAGATTGCTTCTCACTCGGACCAGGAGAGTCAGAGCGGGTGATCCTTTTCAGAGGAGCGAGTTCAAGTCTGGAGCAACTAGAATCACAAGTTAGTTTTTGTAGTTTGTCGGCACTGGGGCCACAAGCCAATGGGCAAGTGACCAGGCCAATGCATTGAGCCAAAAGAAGCAGAAGGGCCCCACGCAGCACTCGGTGAGTGTAGAGAGATGAGCTTTGGTGCAAAAGTGGCTCAGGGCTGGGGCTTCTCAAACCCTGATGTACAGCTTCGAGGGTCACTCGTGGGCTGCACGGTCAGCGTCTCGTGGTCTTTCCAAGATGGCGGGCCCCACGCTTCTGGTTGCCTCCACGGGTCTCAGCTCTGCAGGGACTGTGGATCGCGCTGTTAGAAGGCAGGCTCGCTTGGTCTTGTCAGACTCTGTTGCTCAAGTTCTGGCGGGAACTGCAACAAAGCAAACATCGAGGTGCTGGATGGTGCCTGTTTGCACAGGGTGGTCACTCCTTGACTACAAGGGAGATTCTTCAGTCTTCTACGTCGAGTAGGATGTCGAAGGGTCCAGAGTTTCATTTCATAAGTTTCAGTCAGGATAATCTGAGTGCTTTGGCACTGCTCCCATTCTTATACCAATCTAGGGGGCTGGATTACCTGCTTGGTCCCCTCCTATGGGTGGGACCCAGGAAGGGGGTGGATACACCCCTTTCCCTTTGTCCAGGGTCACGCTGGGACTGGGGCTGGTGAGCCCCAGAACCGGTTTACCGGATTATGCAAGGGGAAGCCTTGTGCTCCCCAGGCAGTGTCTGGTTTCTTTCAAACCTCCCTGCTACAATCCACTATCTCCTGTCTGGGGTGGTGTGACACCTCCCTGTGACAGGAAAGCCTTTGTCCAGGCCTCCTCGGCTGAGTTTCGGTCAGCAGCAGGAGGTCAGACTCGTTTCTGTGGCAGAAGCATCCATTTTGTGGAGCTGAGGCTCTTTTAAAAATCAACCGCGTTTCAGTAAAGTAACATGTCTTCTCCCTCTAGAGGGGTGGAATGCTATCCCCGTCGACAGAACTGTCGAGGGGATAGTATTCCAATTCGTATGACACCTTACACGACATGTTTTGATAAAGCCAAACAAAAGTTAACATATAACCGCGAGGATTATAATGCACTTAATAGTATATGGTATGGCATTATCCCGGAACAGCTTAGGGAGTTGTTCCCGACAGCTGCAGACAGGCTCAGCTCATGCTAGAGCTCCATCTCACATTAAACCACGCACCCTGCCTCCAGGATTGATAAGGCCTTCCATAGGAGTGACTCACTGGTTTATATGTGTCCAGATATAGGTTTAGATATAGGTATACTATATCTAAGCAAGAGGTGATTACACCAACTTGCCCCAGCTGAGTGATCAGCCAGTTGTGTCAATTTAAGAACCAGCCGGGGTGGCAAAAGCTATGCTGCAGCCCCTGGTAGGCCTTGGTGGCACCTATGCCCTGAGCACCTATAGTGCATGGTACAGAGGCTGACAAGGAGTCCAGTTCCAATTGGGTTATGTACCTATAGTACATGTATGTGAATTTAGAGAGAGAACAGCAGGATGGGGGTCTGATTAGCAGGCCCACAGCCTCATTAAGTCGAAAACCAGTGAAGCAAAAATCAAAAATTGGGGTGACCATAGGATAGCAGACCCTACTCTCCTACACTGACGTACACAGGTACCCCTATTAAATCCCCAACACGCTCCCGTGGCAGGCAACTGTCCCCGTCCCAACCCACCCGCCCCCAGTGGAGCGGGACGCTGGAGAAAGGGCCGATATTGTATGGGAAGACCACTAGCTGTATGGATCGTAGCCGATACCTGACGCCCCGACATCCATTGGAGCCACAGCTCCTGGTCCACCTCTCCCCATGGTTTGTCATTGAACAAACTCACTCTTGCCCTGTACTCTTCGTCGTAGTTCAACCAGGCATAGCCTCCCGCCTGCAAATGTGCCCTCCTGATGATTTCAATGTACTTAAATAATGCCACCGCCCGCTCTGGATACCGCTCACAATAAACGCTTGCATAAATTATAAAAGCGGCCGTCCAATTTTCGATGGTCTTCGGCACTTTGGGGCGGCGAGACAACTCTAGCTCTTCCTCCTTCGATCCCTCTCTAGCCTGCAAGTCCCTGTGTAATAGACGGAAGACGTCCACATAGTCATGACTCCAAATTCTTTGTCTCGTCCTCTGCGACAAGTGCATGCCCAAAGGCATGGCCACCCCATATAAGGAAGTTTGGTGCGACCACACCCCTGAACCTCACTCAACGCAGAGCTAATAATGGACAAAGCAGGACTTGCCCCCCCCAACCCATTCCAACTGACCCCCAGACCCCATAGTGGACTGTGGTGTTTCCTGTGTTACTTTGCCCAAATCACCTTGTACTTTAGCCCTCCCTTCAGTCCCACTTTCCCCTGGCTCCACAACTGAGCCGCCCAACAAAGGCCGCGTCCACGCAGCCCACCAGTCTTCCTTACCTGACGGCAGCTGTGTAGCCCTTTGCTGAAAATCCTTCAGACCATCACGCTGATGATGACCGCCACGCCTTCCCCGATCAGCAGAGAAAACCGCTCCAGTTCTCTGAAACACACTAGAAGATGTGACACGACCCCCCCTAACCCCAAATTCCTGACCGCCACAACCAGGAACCACCTCCCTCGACACCCATTCCCTGGAATAGTCCACATTTTCCTTATCCATTTCATCATATTCACCAATGTAATCATCATGAATCATATTAACGTCACCACTTGTGCTTGGCATAGCTCCATCGCCAATGCCGCCATCATAACTTACCCAATTGGACACAGGCCTCTGTTGTGAGCGCCCGGCCGATGACCCAAAATCCGCACCAGATTCGCCACAGGTCCGCTGCGCAGTACCCAAAGCCGCACTTTGCTTTGCCACAAAATTAACAGAACTCTGACCAACAGACCCATGACCAGAGTCTGCTGACAAGTTCCCGCCGCTCCAGCGAGGAACTGCCCGCAACTTACCCTTTACCTGAGAACCATTGACTCCAGATAAAACCTTCCTGGGCAAGTCGGCGTGTTTGACCCACACCCACTGGCCCTGCTGTGGCCCTTTATCAGAATCAAACTGCACCTGAGGGTGACACGGAGGAGGCCTGGACTCCGGATACACCACCACCACATCACTGTCCCTGAGAACAGCAACACCCTCACCCTGCCCCCTCCATTGGCCCAACCCGGCTGCCCAACAGACCCTTTTCAACATGCTAAAAATCATATGGCTGCAAGTCAACAGTATCCTCCTCATGTCCGAACTCCGAACTCCATGCCCACTTTTGCCCTCGGGGGCCCTCTAGATTGAGGCAGCAACGCCCCTTGCAATCCTGACATCTCCTGAGTCTGATAGCTGTGTGAAGACGGCACTGGCTCACTACTACCAGCACCTACAGCCCCCACAGAGACCTCCTGACCATCTTCCTCTTCGCTGTCGCTGGAGTAGTCCACCAACACATTGGCCGGCTCCCCCACCCAAACCTCTGGCGCAATATCCACGTTTCTGCTATTAGCGCCCACAGCATAAACCACAGTGGGCATTCTTCCAGTGAATTCAGTTTCCTGGATAAATGAAACTCCTGACGCCTGTGCAGCAAAATTGTCTCCTGAGAAGAAATCAGCACCCATAGTCTCCTCAAACCGCTCCCTTTGCTGCTGCCTATTCACCAAGGCAATGCTGGCCTTTCCACCTCGCTTCCCTGCTCTCTTCCTGACCTGCGGCTCATAGACAGTTTGACCTTCACTCACAAAAACCGGAGCTGAGGTAGAGTGCAGCGGTGCCTTCTTCCCTCTAGCGCTCCTGCCTGAAGAGCGCGCTCGACGAGGTCTAAGCGAGGACCCAGCAACCTCAAACGCAGTCTCTGAGGAGAGGCTTACCCCTGCCATGCATGCCGCCACCGCACGACTCACCCCTTCAGCCGCTAGCCGCCGCGGCCGCTTCACCTGAAAGTCCCCTTCAGTGACAGCTCCTTGGGTAATAAGTCAGTGCACCCGACCGCCACCAAAGCTATTATTGCCTCCTTGGCAATATCCTCCGCCAACATCTTCACTCTGCTCCACACACGACACTGCGTTCATCAACAGCGTTGAAATGTGGAAACACGCTGACAGAATCCTCTCGCAGCTGACCACCGCACCTCTGCTACACGTCAAAATCAGCTACAGCCGGTCTCCGTCAAATTCTGACAGGAATTCACCAGCTGACACGAAAAACGACAACACCGCCTCCTCACTCGCTGCAAGTGACGTCGTCTTCCCGCTCCCACCCAGAGCACAGCCAGGCCCCTCCCACACCCCAACCAACCAATCACCTCTGGTGGGAGGTCGAATTGCGCGAACAATCCCGGGTGGACACCGGCTCATGCCAAGTCCCCTCGGGACCCATTCCACACAGTGGAGAGGCTTTTCTGTGGTTTTTGCCAGCTCAAATTCGTTCTGTGTACGTCGACAATCTTTGTGGAGTGATCCTGCAGCTTAAGGAGGGCAGCCCAGAGGAGTTTTTAGTGTGGTAACATGATCTGGGTAGGAAAAGGGAACTGTAAAAGTTCAACGAGTGGAGCTTGAGAGGAGCTGTCACCGTATTGAAACTTATCTTTGAGTGAATACCGCCACCTAGTGGGTTGTGTTATTATTCTCACTCCTCCATTTCTTTTCTTTCTCTCTTCTACAGAAATTGGTTGTATTCAATTTTTTTCCCCGTACTTCTCTGTCCTCTGTAAATCTTTGGTCAAACTAAAGGTGATTGCGTAACTTCTGCAGTACAAGGTATTTTACATGGGTGACTGATTACCAAGGGAATATCGCTTGCATCTGTCTTTCAGGAATCTATTACTGTATCTGTTAGCCATTATGCAGAATGTCACACCACCACCATTTTTTCTGACCACTCCAGGGGACCCAGTGTTAAAATGGAATAAGTGGAAAAAAGTTTTCCAGAACTACGCAATAGTGTGGTCCTAATTTGGGGCTTGAAAAGAAAGTGGCCTTACTGTTGCACTATCTGGGGGCTGAAGGGCAAGAGATATTGGAACATCTTCCCGATTTGAATGCCAATGACGCAAGAGGATTGAATGAATATGAAATTAGCCTGAGGAAACTAGACATCCATTTTTTGCCAAAGATAAGCACCATTATGGAACGTTACCACTTTGGAAAGAGAGGGCAGAAGGAGGGAGAAACAGTAGAGGAATTTGTCTCTGAGTTGCGTAAGTTGGCAGCTACATGCAAGTTTGGAGGTGTGTGTGAGGAGCGGATACGTGATCAATTTTTATTAACATGTGAAAACGTATACGCGAGGAGTTGTGGTTAAAAGATGACTGGGCCCTTCTGGCAGGTTCACCCCTGAACCTTTTGCCTGGTGTTATTAAATAATTATAGTGATGTCTTGGTTTCTGCGCACTTTCACTGTGTCCAGTGGAAAGTGCGTGCGCACCCTGAGTGCGTGGAGTGAGGTTGGCCTGCCCTCCCATAGGAATGCATGGGGAATGTATGTGTCCCTGGTAGTTTCTGATGCGTGAGGTGTGCATGCTTGAGTTTGGTATGTGCGAACTCGTGTGATTGAATGCTTTGCAACGATGTATGTGGCATGATTATGTCTTGTGTAGAAGTGCCACTTCTAGGAGTTGGCATATTAGTGTAAAATATGCCTGGCGTGTGATTGGCTGGAGCTAGCTGGTGAGCCTGGCTCCAGGAAGGCTGGATGGGTCTGCTCGGTGGTGTGTGTGAGATTAGCCTGCTGATGGCTGGGGAGGAGTGCACCTGGTTCCTGAATAGGGCTGGGCTTTCCCCACACACTGCTGGCTCCGCCCCCTGTGGTGCGTCTAATGGCCCTAGCCCTGCCAGTGAGGGGCTGAGCCCATCACAGTGCTCACAAACCAGCTGCGACTGGTTCTCCCCCCACCCTGCACCTGAAGACAAAGGGAAAAGGTGTATAAAAGAGGGACTGTGACCCCATGAAAATGTTCTTGTTCCCAACTTAAATCCTACCAGGGGAATGCTGCTGCTGGGGCCCGGGGGAAGGCTTGCCTCCCTGGGCCCTGCCCAGCCCCTGGACTGCAGATGTCATGGACTTGTGGACCTTCATTTTTGTCCTAGCGCTTGGGAGCGCTTTATCTTTCCCCTGTAGCTCTTGGGAGCGCTGTCTTCACCTCTAAGCGCCTGGAAGCGCTTATGTGCTATTATAGCGCTTGGGAGCGCTGTATCTTCTCTGCCAGTCCCCACCCGGCATTTGCCTGCCTAATTGCCGCCCTCGAGGGATTCCCCGGCGTGGGGATCCCCCTTTTTGCAAATTTGCGGCGCCGGAGCTCACCCCGCTTAATGGCCGCTTGTTGCCGATTTTAAAGTCCCCTGGCAGGTGCCCACCCCGCCAGGGACATTGCCGTTATTTCCTTGGCCCCCACAGCGAGTGCCCACCTCGCTTTAAATTTAATTAACACGGGAGCCCACCCCGTGTTGGAATCACCGCCGCAGCCCAGGAGATCCTGTCGGGCCGCCGCGCTGCCTACGACGACCCGGAAGTCCCGCCTCCATTCCCCCAGGGCCGCGCTGCTATTGGTTGCAGCGCGACCCGGAAGTGTTGCCGCCTGAAACCGGAAGCGGACGGGAGCCCACCCCGCGCTCCGGTGGAGAGAGAGCCGGCGCCTGGTCTTCCCTCCGGGGCTCCCAAGAGCGAGGGAGAGCCCCGGAGAGAGAGGGAGAAGTGTGGAGAGAGCCCCTGAGGAGCGGGAGCTCTCGTGAAGCCGCCGGGAGAGAAGCGAGTCCCCGGAGAGAACAGCCCAGTGAGTGACACGGGCTGGGGGGAGCTCTGGGCGGGATCCTGAGTGCCTCAGGGAGGCACAGTCTTATCTCGAGTCCCCCGAGCGGGACTCCGACGGCCGGGGCACTACTTCAGAGGCTCCGGCAAGGTTGCAATCTGTTTCGAGCCCCGAGGCTCCTGGGGGGCATATTTGTTGACAGATCGACAGTACTGGGTTACGTCTGAGTGGAAGCACAGAGGGCGCTAGTGAGACAGTGACAGTGAGCAGCAGCAGCAGGAGGAGGAGGTGTGGTGTGCGGTGTGCGGTGTCTGGCAGGCAGGAGGTAGGAGCGCCGCCGCCACCAGGGACCCAAGAACTGAACTGAAAGCCGGGGCCGGAGCTAGATTTCGGCTTCACCGCCGCCCCTGCCGCTGTTACAGCTACAGCCTACAGCAGCCTTCAGTAGCAGCCTACAGCAGCCCGGCGGCGAAGATAACGCGGAGAATGAGATGCGGAATGCAGGATGCAGTAAGCAGTAAGCGGAAACCTGCACCTTTACCTCCACTGTACCGTAGCGTACACCGCACTGCACCGCACCGCACTGCCACCGCCACAATTATCGATATCACCGCGCTAGTTGCCACATTCCCTCGCCCCCTACCGGCGTCAAGCGAGAGACAGTCAGCGGGCACCCTGGGTGCAAACTGCAGCCAAACAACAAGCGTCAGCGTCAAGCTACCGGACGCTACTGAAGCAGCAAGCAAGCCGTGAGCAGCTCAGCCGCTCATCAATCTAAAGCGGCCAACGCAAAACCGGTGTGAGGTGTGAGGCCCCTTCTTGTAAGCCGGCGGACCCCACAAAAGGCGGGAGGCAAGAAGCGAGAAGCAGAAGCAAGAGGCACCGCCAAGAAAAGCAATGCAGCCCCCCCACCGCCTGTACTCTCCCGCCCTCCTCCCCGGGTTGAGCGGACTTTGCCCAAGTTCTCGCCTGGGTCCCGGTGTAGGGGGATAGCCGGGCGCATCAGGGCGCATCAGGGGGGAGTGCAGCTGAAGGTCAGGACCGCCCCCAGAGGCTAGGCACAGGGCGGACCCGACAGACTCATAACTTGCCCTAACTCCCCCCAACTCCTCCATAGGGCCAGGAGGCCAGGGGACCAGCGCCCCCCACACTGACAGGGCCAGTAGCGCGGCGGGAGTGTAGCACCGCGCATCCAGCAGCACCAACCAGCCCAGAGTCCAGAGTCAGGTCCCAAACATCAAACGCCAAAATTACGCCAAAATTACGACTTGCAACTTGTATTTGTCCACCAGTACAAGCACCGGATCTGTAGCAGCATTAGGGGGGCCAGAGCTTCTCATCCTGCAGGAGATTCCAGGAGACTCCCACAGACCCCATCCATCACGCGGGTCTCATCAATCGAGTCAAAGTAACTCAGGAGCCGGTAAGCCATCCAAATCAACCCTAATATGAGGACCAGAACTCTACTTTAATGCAACCCCAGGAGAAGCCCCGGCCACACAGCTCTGCCAAGAGACGGAAGGCGAAGCTATTTTACCCTCCAGTATTAGAGCTAGGGGGACCCCACCTAGGCCCAGGGCCCTGGGACGGGGAACACGCAGGAGCAGCGGGAGCGACTGGAGCAACTCCAACTTCTCCGGGACAGCATATCGATTTCAACGTGGAACTGCCAACTCCCTCCCTCTTAGCCCTCCCCCTGACTGTCATCACGGGGAAGCCTCCTAGCTCCCCGAACCCAAATGCGCACAAGCCCAGGCTCAGCATTAAAGAACGCTCAAACTGTTCCGCTGGGAACAGAGACATAAGAAGTTTTTTGAACCCCAAAACATCCTCCACCCCCGCCTGCCCCAGGACTTCGGACAGTTTGTTCATTAACAATGTAATGGAGGAAGAAGAGTTGAACTCAATACTCGCAAGCCCTCGGGCAAACAGGATACCCCTCTCACCAACAATACTTACCCACCAGAGCGGTATGCCCCCTAAACCTTCGACACTGGACATGGTGGCACCTGGGCCCACCCAACCAAACATCATAGCCCAGACTTTCCTCTCCCCAGCGGACCGCCAGCGGAGCAGCCCACCTGCAGCCAAAGCGAATATATATACCCCTTCAGACAGTACCCACGTCGACAAGAGAGGAGACACAATTCCGCCCATCTTACCGATGCACACAGACTTGACCTATGACTCTACCGCCATTAAGGAAGGTGTAACCCGTCATTTATTCGACGGGACCCCAAATCACCCACTAAACTTACCAAGATCGGGCTTTCCAGAAAACGATAAAACGGCCCTATCCCCGCCCTCCGATAGTGGCCTTGCAAAAACTAACCATTTATCATTAATCAGCGAAGCCCTTGTCTCAATAACAGGAGCTGCGATAATGCACGCGGACAAGCTCGATGTGCAGATTAACATTCTACAAATAGTGGCAAATCTGATCTCGGGGATAGACTTAAAAACTGGACAACTTGAACGCCCTGATACGCAGAGCACAGGACAGCACACAATTCAAGCCAGAGTCATGCAGCTGCAGTCCGATCCTGCACAGCTTAGAAAAACTTCCAAATATTATGACCATACTGATAGAGGACCTCAAGGGTGAGGCAAATAAAAAAAACTGTTTGAATAGCATGCCTTCAATTACACAGGGTCTAGCCCAGGCACACTCCATGGATAACAGCCCAGTAATTCCCTGCCCAAGTAGCTCGGAAAAGCCAGCTCCCCTGGCCTCGTCTTCTGCTGGAGGGACAAGAACACCTCTGACCAAGACTGAAAGTCAGGTCCACCAACAAACCCTTAAGCCGTCCAGCCCAGAGCCACAAAACCTGTCAAGGAAAAACAAGAAAAAACTAAGAAAACTCAACAAGGAGAAGAAAAATAACGCATATGCCTCCAGCGTTATTCACAATTGGTTACGACCTAATAAGCAGCCTCCCTACAACACCATCACAGACGAAACACCAAACTTGGCAGCCCCCATGCATACAGTAGAAGTTATAGGACCATCGACTGGAAACTCAGGCACATTTACCCCAGCCCCGGATCCAAGCTTGTTAGCTCCGCCCATGGCTTCTCAACCCGATACAGCACCAATAACACAAAAACATGCGCATGAATCACAGGCAACCAGCCACGATAAAGCCACGCAACACACGCAGGAGCACCGCCAAACAAGCTTTGAGAGCCCAGTGCAAACCAAGTTTACAATGAGTGAAGCATCAATCTCCGATAACTCAAAAACTATCAATGTCACCATCGGAGATTCTCAGAGCGCCCCCCATGGGCCAACATCCTTTAAGCTGGAGCAAGCCGTCAATAGGCAATGGAATAAGAACTGCTCCCCTAGCCCAATGCCCACGGAGGCACCACAACCGACAACAGGACCAAACCAGCAGACAAACTTTTACCAGCCCGGTTTGACATTGATACCTCCAACCGAAACCCATGGTAAAAATTGGCTTAATAAGGCTAGTGCAAGTCAAGCAAATGGAAAGGACCGGAAAATACTGTTATACCCAGAATACACCTCGCAAGGAAAATGGGACATCCTCAACCGAAGTAACCTTCTAACACTCTGCGCAAACCTCCCGGGATTGGAAGGTATAAAAACCAAAGACATCGAATCCATCTCTTTCCTGCCCCCGGACGTGGAAGAAAAAAATGAAACAACAGAATTAACTTTCATCAGTCCAGACCTGGCGGAGGCATTGAGGAGCCAACAACCCCTACTAGAAAGCTGGGGTATAAAGATAAAGGCAAAGTCAACCCAAAAATATCCCTCAATTCTAAAAACATCGACCCCACACCCTAAGCCGGACAACCAGGTACAGGGCATGGTTGACTCTACACTCACAAACGCTCCTCCCATCCATCGGCTAAAAATTGAGTCTGTCCTCCAGGGGTGCAAAGGCAGCATAAACAACAGTACACCCAACGGAACCCCAATTAAGATTACAACCAACCTTAGTCAAGGAAAACGATTGTGCATAACTAGGGGTCACTCAAGCAACGACTGGTCCTGGCTGTCATCTGCACTAAATCCCAGCTCCTAATACAGTTCGCCTCGCAAACTTAGCCCGAACATCTCAACATTCTGTTAGCGAGCAAGAAAAAACTCTAAAGATAAAAGAGAAATTCACCGAGAGTCTAAAAATATTAACGTGGAACGTCTCAGGCCTCAAAAAGCTGCTACTAAGCCCAGATGCGGTGAAATTCTTGGAGGAAGCAGACATTATATGCACACAGGAAACTTGGCTGACCCAACCACTCTCGCTAAGAGGATATGCAGAATACAGTAAAGCGGCTAAAAAGACCAATATATTCGGAAGACCTTCAGGGGGAATTGTGTTTACATAAAACACGCCTTGAACATAGAATTCAAGGAATTACACAATCAACCAGACACCCTACAGGCGGGCATTCTGAAATTCCCCCACTCCATCAACGGAATTCCACCAATACTGTTAATCAACATTTACCATAACTCGCAGGAGAACTCATCCAACTCGCTCACACTCGCAAATCAATTAGAAACTTTACTGCTAGGCCATCCATCATTAGACTGCATCATCCTCGGCGACTTTAACATCCATAACATAGGGGTTTCTACCGAGCAAAATCAACATCGCGGGGGGACCAAAGCACTGAATGATCTCTTAAAATCTTACAAACTGGCGACGGCCCACACATTGCTCTTAAAGAAGACCCCGGGAGCCTTGATCGGTCGCACGTACAACAACCAAACGACGATCGATTACATCATCTTAAGCGATAAACTGCAAGACAAATTGACAAACTTCATGGTTCACCAACGCAATGATAGTGATCATGCAGCCCTAACAATTACCATGAACTTACTAGTGCAATCACGATACAAACCCACATGCATGGGGGCATCGGACGGCAAAGAATTAATAAAGCAGCCCAGAAGAATAAAATGGGGACAGGTAGCCACAGCAACCTTTAACAACTGGGCAAATACGTGGGCAGGCTGGCCCCGCGCAAACACAACCAGGAGATAATAGCCACATGGGATGGAATCACCTTGACCCTAGCGGCAGAACTCAGGGGAGGTGGGGACAAACCAAGGGCAACCCACTGGCACCCGCCTACGGCCTTCGGATTCAACGCAGAAATTAAAACCAGCGCAAAGGATTTAAACAAAAAACGAAAAGCCTACAGTAAACACCGCACAACCAAAAACAAAATCCAACTGCAAGAGGTCGCTAAGAGCCACTCCATAAAAGTGTGGGCTGCAAAGCGTAATCACTGCGAGGCACAGTGGCTGAAAATTTTCGATCTGTTGAGCCCTGGGAAATCACAAGAGTTCTGGAGTTACATTAGTCATCTTGGTCGTGGCATAAACCATAGAGAAAACTCCCTTGAGGCATCTGTCTGGGTCTGTCATGTAAAAGCGCTTTATAAGGAAGAAGGATTAATTACCCAGCCACATAACACGACCCCACAAAAAGTGAACCCGATCTTAATTACTAATCCAACACCCCCTCCCGGAAAAGCTCTAGTGTCCAAAATACTAAAAACAATCAGACCAAATGGCGCACCGGGCCCCAATGGCCTACCAGGCCACTTGTTTAAATCAAACATCGAATTCTGGTCTGAAAACTTGACCTACCTATTTTCTGACTGCTGGCTGTCGGGGGCTGTGCCTGGCTCATGGCGAGGCTCGCTCCTGCATCCAATTCATAAGAAAGGGACCAAATCAGACCCAACAAACTACCGCATGATCGCCCTGCTGGACATCGAGGGCAAAGCCTACGCAAGCGCTATCTTGAAAGACCTTACAGACTGGGCAAGCGAAGAAAATCTCCTGCCATTCTGTCAAACCGGCTTCAGACCAGGGTCCTCGACCATAGACAACATCACAGCACTCTCTTACCTAGTCAATCGAGCACGGCTGCGCAAAAGTCTCCCTTTGTTCGCCTGCTTCATCGACTATTCTGCTGCGTTTGATGGAGTAGACCGCACCATCTTATGGAGAAAGCTGGTCCATTGGAACATCGATCCCTCCCTGTTAAGAGCGATACAATCTCTGTACCAAAACACCTGGGTAAGAATCAAACTTTCAAAAGATTCTGCAACTGACAAGATAGACACGAACCGCGGCTTAAAACAAGGGTGCGTGCTGGCGCCCCTACTGTTCAATTTATATACAGCAGACATGGAGACAGCCCTGCAGGGGGCCGCCCTAGCAACGCCAAACATCGGGGCAACCAAAATACATTTCATGCAGTATGCGGATGATCTCGTAATTTTAGATCACACAAAAATAGGACTCCAAAAGGCACTCACCGCTCTGGCAATATATAACAACAGAAACAGGCTGGTAGCAAATCCGACTAAATCAAAAATAGTCATTTTTGGGCACTACCCCAAAAAAAAAAGAGCAAAATGGAGCCTCGGCCATTTAACTTTGGACAGTATTCAGAAATACATATACTTAGGGGTCTCCTTCCATGAATCGGGGTTGTGCGGTACCCACTTAAATAAAATACAGGGTAAAGGTAAGTCCATCACCTTTGCCCTATGTAAACTACAAGCCCTCATAGACAGCCCATCAGCAATGGCCATCCAAAGAGTCCTCAAGGCCAAGTTAATGCCGGCACTTAATTACACACAACAGGCGTACCCAGGCAAACTGAATAAGGAGCTGGAAAAAATTAATTGCGGGGCATACAAGAGACTGTACCATCTACCGAAATGCACAAGAAACACTCTAACCTGCCTGGAATTCTCCCTTAATCAACAAACTCTGGATGAGATGGCAGCCCTAAGAAAATATTATTACCTCACAACTGCGGCACGCGACAACACACTGAAGGCCGTCCTGAAACACATTTTCATCGAACCTGGGAACCCCTGGTCAGCTATCATCGAAGCAGCCATGACACAATTGAATCTGGCGATCGAGTCGTGGAACCCAGACCTTGTCAACTACACGACCATCAAACACGCGATAAAAAAGCAAGTGCGCACATGCTCTCGGGACATGGACTTGGAGTCCCTCACGAAAAGAGCCTTCCATGAGTCCCTATGCCTGCCACATACCGTGCACAATCCTCGAAACCATCTCACGCAGGCCGTGGGCCTCCCAGCTCTCCACAAGATTCTTGCTTACAGACTGCACCCCCTGCCGCTGAAAGAACTATATCATCCGGAAAATGCAGGCTCAGGAGCGTGGGATTGCAGACTCTGTAATTATAAATGAGAGTCACTGGCCCACTTACTATTTTGCTGTCCTGCCCTACATACACCCCGCACCCTCTACCTTAGGCCCATTCTTAGGGACGCCGGGACACGCACAGCTAAGGAAGCAATCCATCATCTATACACCTTGAGCATAGTAAAACAGATGGCCTCCTTCGGAAAATTTATACAACAGACTCGGCTCGAGCTGATAGCTGCCAAGGCCACGCAGGAATAGAGACTTTGTCGCGGGACACCTGGTGGCTTTCACAGGTCCCCGACCGCGTGTCCCCTTATGAACTATGGGAACTTCTCATAAACGCTTGTCCACAGAAATTTTGTGGTTTTAACTTTTGTAATTTTTATACCTTGGTCTTAATGTAATGGTTTTAAGTAATCACACAAAAGTTATTAATTCATTCATTCATTAATTCATATTTGTTGAGCCCTGCGAGGCTCCCCGCCCAAAGTTGTTGATGAGCCCACGAGAGGCTCAAGGCGCCATTAGTTCCAAGAGCCCTGAGAGGCTCAAAAGCGCCCCATTTGTATGTGAGACCCACGAGGGCCCCGGGGCCCTATCTTCATTCCGAGTCCCCAGGGGGTACTCCTACGATTTCCGGCCATTGTCCCTTTTGAGTCCCCAGGAGGGGGACTCCTGCGTTGGGGGCATTTCTTGTTGGTTGAGCCAGAGGGGCTCCGGAGACAGTCCGTTGTCCAGAGCCTGCGAGGCTCCAGCGTTGGCCCATCATTGTCTGCACAGCTGCCCAGCACTTCGTGGGCAACTGCTATGTTTAGGCCCCTGACACTGGGACACAGGGGGTCCTAGCACCAACAAGGCCAGAGGGCCTAGGGACAGTCACAGGTGGTGACTGAGTTGGCGCAATTGTTCTTTGATGCACCTCTGAATGTGTTTTAATGCGTCATGTGCCATGTTCTTACACCGCTGAATGTATGTTATGCATCATGTGTTTTCCTTCCCTACACCTCTGAATGTGTTGTGATGCATCATGTGTAATGTGCCTATGCTCCTACTTGTATTGTGATACTTAGGTGGTTGTTCTTGCTAGTACAGGTGTTGCTAGTGAGGTCCTGGTTCCCTGCGTGATCTCTCCTAAGGTGGTTAGGGTTGCGTAGGTGGTGCTTACCTGGTACCAGTAGTTACTGGTTGTGTGTTACATGATTAGTTGGTGTTTAACTATCTCCAAGGGCTTGATACTGAGCTCGCCCCCTGACCAGAGTCCCAGGACCAGTGGACTCTATTGTGCCTTCCCTGACAAATTGCTGGGACTTGTCTGACCCCCTTGGGCCACTGGGGCCTCACTGAAGTGTGCCTCGCTCACTCCCTTTGGCAGCTCGTGCCCTGCCGCCCGTCCAAGCCTCGAGCCGCGCCGCTCTCCCCTGAGCCGCGCCGCTTCGCTGGGCCGCCCGCATCCTGCCTCCCCCTCCTCCTCTGAGCCGCACACATTGGTCGCCCCAGACAGACGCTTGTAGCTAGCCGGCCGCCCGCTCAAGCCTACTAAGGAGATCACTTGCATTATCCCGCGCAACCAGGACGGAAGGTACTGTCCGATAGGCTCTATGTTCTAAGTTCTAGGCCTACAAGTATTGTATTCTAAGTTCTAAAAGTGCTGATTCCTGACAGTGGTCCATGTGGCCCTGTCTTGTACATATCCCTTGTAAATTCTGCCCGTGCCTGTTGGCACATTGTAAAGTGTGTGTTTTATCTAATGTGTTTTGGTATAATACAAAGGCTATTTTTATATATAACCTTGTGTGAAGTTTCCTTTGTGATGGGCCTTGGGTGTTGTTGCTGGGGTGCGTGCGCAAATACTTAACTCACGTAGCCTCCAAGTTTAGCCTTGCTGCTCGCGCCACGTTACCTAGAGGGTGAGCAAGGGTTATCTTGGCGTGTAACTCCCTTTCCCTGACTTAGGAGTGGTGGTCTCTGACTGACTTTGGCGCAAGCCCTGGCCAGCCAGGGATCCCATTTCTAACAATGACCCACCCCTTGGGGATGTGCTCATTGTAGCGAAACAAGTCGAACACATGATGAAGTGTGTGAATTAAATAAAGCAAGATAGCGAAGGTAAAGCAAAAGCGAGTGAAGTCTCTGTTGGGAATGAAAACGTGCTTGCAGTCAAAGGGATAAAAAAGGAACAAAAAGAAACTAAGGGGATTTGGAGTTTCAAAGGAAACTGTTATATGTGCGGCAAACCGGGTCACATAGCTAATGACAGGGAGTGCCCCGCTTTGAAAGCTGCATGCAATAAGTGTGGTAGGAGGGGACACTTTAGACAATGCTGTAGAAGCAATTCCAATTACAGGAAACATAACAGGGATCTGTCTGTGACGAGATTGTGTTACAGGTTCAGGGTGAGTCAGTGAGCAATCCTAAGGATTTCATAGCAGTGGAAGAGACAAAAATTGAAGCAATGTTTGATTCGTATTCCAAACTAACTATCATATCTACAGAAGATTTTGAGAACATTTCAAGATGTAAATTGACCCTGCAGAGAATGGATGTAAGACGGGAAGGTTATGTTGGCAAACCCATAGAGATGAAGGGTTACTTTTGGGGCACCATAGGTTACAGGGACAGGATGGCGGTCACAAAGATTTATGTGTCCAAGAAGGGGGATGACATCCTAGGGTGGCAAGCCCAAAAATACTTAGGCATCTGCCTCAATCCCAACAAGGATCCTCAAATATTAGTGCAAGAGGTGGGAAAAGCTCTGGAGGGGATTGAGGAGTTCAAGGAGGTCTTCACAGAGAAATTAGGATGCCTCAAACACTATGCCCACAGAATAAAACTAAAAGAGAATTCTAAGCTGGTCTCAGCCAAGGTTAGGAGTCATCCCATTTCGTTACAGGAGGCGGTGAGGGAGGAGCTAGAGAAGCTGTGCATGTTGGAGGTGATCAAACCAGTAGAGGCCCATGAGTGGTTGGTGCCCATTGTGACAGCCAAGAAGGAGATGGGACAGTGCGCTTATGCATTGATCTTAGAGTGCTAAAGAAGGAGGTCATAGTTGATAAGTACCCTCTGCCGAACATTTCACAGATGATGAGCAGGTTAGCTGGGGCAAAGGTATTCACCACACTTGATCTGATCTCCGCCTACTACCAAGTCAGGCTCCACCCTGATTTACAAGAACTCACAGCATTCGTTATGCCCATGGGGGCATACAAATTCAAGCGTATGCCATTTGGACTAGTGGCCGCTGCCGCGGTTTTCCAAAGGATCATGAGCAACCTCCTTAAAGGTATACCTCTGGTTATATGCTACCAGGATGACGTTCTGATCTTCGGAGAAGATGGCATGCAACATGAATTCAGGCTCAGACAGGTCATCTGCAAAACACTATCATCAACCTTACACCACCCAAAAGCAAAGAGGAAACCAAATCCTTCATGGGGATGGGGGAATTTTACAGCAAATTTGTGCAGAACTTTGCCAGACGCACATACACCATACGCAACCTACTCAAGAAAGGAGTGACATTCGACTAGAGTATGGCGTGCCAGAAGGAGTTCGAAGATATAAAGAAGGCACTAGCTGAAACCCCTGACCTCAAATCCTTTATACCTGGCAGGAAGACTGTGCTGACCACCGACGCCAGGTCCAAAGGATTAGGAGCAGTCCTAATGCAAGTTGGTGAAGGTGGGGAAGAAGTGATAGCGTTTGCATTACGCTCGCTATGCAAAGCCGAGTTCAATTACTCCGTAATTGAGAAGGAAGCTTTAGCGGCACACTGGGCCATAAACAAATTCAGAGACTTTGTGTGGGGAATGAAGTTCAACCTGAGGACTGATCATAAGCCCCTGGTCGAAGTCTTCAGCAAGAAAGGGCTAGACTCCATCTCGAGCAGAATCAGACGATGGGTCGTGAGCCTCCAAGAATACACGTTTGAGGTCGAATACGTGTCCGGGGCGAGGAATTTTGCAGCTGACTGTCTCTCTCGCCTGATGAGTGAAAATCGCGATGTAGCAGTCGACATGGAGGAGGAAGCTGATAAGGGGATGCAGGTGGAGAAAGTCTGCATCATCACCCAAGGAGCCATTGATGAGGGACACTGGAAAGAGGCTTTGAGAGCGGACATGCTCTTACAGAGAGTTTGTGAGAAGACAAAGTGTGTGTGGATGGACCATGACAAGCGGGAAGAGACCCTAAGGCCGTTCTGGATGATCAGAGATGAACTATCCTTCACTGAAGATTGTCTCTTTAGGGGTACGAAGTTGGTCCCTCCAGAGACTTTGAGAGAGAGTTTGGTCAACCTGGCACATGAGGTGCATCTGGGAGTTACCAAAACCAAACAAAGGCTGCCACTAGACTACTGGTGGCCCAGCATGAATCATGAAATCGAGAGGAAAATAAGAGACTGTGTGCCATGCTCGGCCAGTGACAAGGTCTTAAAACAGCACACACCTTCCATGAAATGTAGTTCTCTTCTTGTGGGTCCAAGGGTGGGTGTGGCTTTGGACATTGTGGGTTCCTTGACTGGGGAACATCAAACACCTTACATTTTGGTACTCAAAGATCTTTACTCCAGGTGGCCAGAAGTTACATTTGTAGCCGAGATCACTATGAGGACTGTGATAGACTTTCTACTAGAAGTGTTTATCAGGGAAGGCTTGCCAAGTAGCATATTAACAGGCAATGGGGTGCAACTCTGCTCAAAAGAAATGAAATAATTCTTAGAGTGCAATGGGATAGAACACAAGCGGTGTGCACTTTATCACCCAGAGACTAATGGGATGGTCGAACGTTTTAACAAGATCATCATGGAGGGCATTCAACTAGTGAGGGCTAGTGGGTTGTGTTGGAAACATGAGGTTTTAAAACGTCTCGAATCCTACAGACTGACCCCACATCAAACAACTGGCATGACACCTTTCTCATTGCTCAAAGCAAGAATACCCAACTCAAGATTAGTACTAGGGTGGATGAAGTGGTACAAAGGTTGGACAGGCCACTCAAAAGAGTCACAGTGGCGAAATAGAGAACATAAAGCCATGAATGATAGGAAGACTAGGTTTGATAGACTACATGCGGTCAGAGATGTGAGATTCCGGGTGAAGGATCTGGTCAAAATCAAAGCAACCAGTGGCAGGGAAAATTGGTCAGAATTCACTGTGCCTACCACAATTGTAAAGTTATACAAGAATGCAGTCAAGACACAAGAAGGGAAGATTTGTAATTTGGGAAGAGTGGTAAGGTATGCTGCTCCCACTGGGGACACCAACAGCAACACTCGGGAGAGTGGGAACGGAACCCAGAGTAGGGGTAGTACGCCTGAGCTGGGTTGTTCGATCCTTTTCTCAGGACAAGTTATAGGAAGGTTTGCCACCCGAAGTATTTGGAACAATTTGTTGAAAAATGAATGTTGTTATGCATTTCCTTTCCTCATGCTTGCTATGTTTTTTCTAATGTGTAAAACAAAGGGGATGTGGGGTATCCTCTGTTTTGGGGGAACTTTGGTCCTGCCACTCACCCCTTCCCCTGCATTTGCAGTTATAGTTAGGACGTATTTTCCATAGGAAATCCGCACATTCTATTTCCAATAACTTTGGCGCTGGTCGACGAATCTTCGTGAAATTTTCAAAACTTATGGCCCGCTCCGTCCGCTCCTATCCTAAAAGTCTGGGGGTGATTCGTCAAGCGGGGGCTGAGAAAAAAAGGGTGTCCCAAAATGTGTTTTCCCCATGCAGTTTTCCATAGGAACCTTTAGCCGCAGCTACAGCCCGAACTGCTGAACGGAATTACACCAAATTTGGCAAAGAGGTAGTCCTTGGTTCAGACTCGTGCCTTTTTGTTAAATGGCGTAAATTTGTTCAGTAGTTGCTGAGAAAATCAAAAGTAAAATCATATATATATCTATGGCCGCGGTGGATCCGCGCACCCATGCGCTCCCTGCGCGCACCCTCCCGATCACGAGCTGCATGCTAATTGGCTGTCAACTGGTTGTCAACACTCCAAACCAGGAAGTGTTGGCAGCCATTTTGTGCCTCGGTAGAACCGAGGCACAAGAAATCCTTGGCCACACAGCACCCCTTCTTGTGCAAAACGTAAAAAGGGGGCAGGGTAGAAACATCCTGACCCCACTTCCATTTCTGTCTTTGGCATATGTTAGAATAGACAAAGGCAGTTTGGGGGAAAAGTGACATCAGTTCTCCAAAGGTGTCCTTCATAAGCATTTCCAGACCTACCCCAGTCAAAGTGCCTAGGTCATTGCCACCACAGTGCACACTTATGAGGTCAGGGTGTTGGAGATGCAAAAAGGATTTCATCATAATAACTTCATTTCGACTTTTTTAAGTCATAAAAGTACAGAAATTAAACTATAACAATTTAAATTGATACATCCATATCTTAAATTGCAGTTGTGGCATTACAAAAAGCAGTAAAACGCAGCGAAGGCCATAGTATTCACAGAATTTAGACAGTATAGTTTTTGGGTCCCAATTATCTAAAAAAATTAATTAATATAAAAGACATTAAAAAATTATTAAACATTATATTAGAAGTGATTAAAAAGCACTCCAGAATAAAACTGCTAAAACTAAAAAGTCATAATGTTTAGACATCAATTTCTAGAAGTAGCCCTCGCTTTATCCACATTTCCTGGAGAAATTTGGAAATTGCAATGACAAACAGTGGTTCCATTTCAGATTTTAAAATTCTGAGTGTAACTGTAACAGAGTAGTCCCTTATGCCCAGGTTCCTGCATAATTGTATGATCCATTTTTTCCTAGCCTGCTTATAGGCCGGGCAAAAAAAGACCACATTGGCTTCTGTTTCTTCCTTCACATGGCAACGAGGGCAAAGATAACAAGACTCATCTGTACACTTGTTTGTTGTTGCGAATAGCGGAAGGGCGCCATATCTGAATTGAAGGAAAAGCCTCCTTCTCGATGATGGATGTATTACATCCAAAGCCTGTTCGAAAAAAATACCCGGATTTGTGGTTCAGAAACACCCAAGTCAAGCTTGTGGTGGAATACACTTGACTTAAAAGCAACAGGTTGTAATCTTTCAGCAGTTTGGATAGGTTTTTTTTTCGGGGTAATTGCACATGCTTCCTCAGGAGTTGCCCAAAGATCCTCTCTACCAATTGCCTTAAAGGAATCTCTTACAAAAGACAGCCAGTGTATTTTTCCCACCGCTCCCGGTAGCTGTAAAAACGACCTGAGCTCCTCCCTGTAGTGACTTAACTCAACTGTACTCCAGAGCCGGCGCCAGTATAACAATGGTCTACTCGAGATAAGATCCGCCACAGGGAGGACACCCAGGTCCATCCCGAGTGGGACCAGTGGGGTTTTAGTTGGCAACGCCATAATACTTCTGAGGAATGTATTTTCAGTTATCGTTAGTGTTTTGATTTTACTGTGCCCCCAAAGTTCCACCCCGTACAAAGCCGTCGAACGAGCTTGCACTTTGTAAATCTCCAATAGGGGACTAATTGCATTCAGTGAACAACCAATATTAACTTTCCTTATCCCACCTATTGTCTCAGATTCGCCTTTTCAATTTGGGGAATCCAGGTCATTTTGTCATCCAGGGTCAATCCCAAATATTTGAAAACATTGACACGTTCCAGCGGAATATCATTCATAACTGGGTGTGGATAGGAAGAAGATTTGGCGCTAAACACCATATATTTTGTTTTGCTAATGTTAACTTGGAGTTTCCTCTTTTTGCAAAAATCAGTAAATTCCCTTAATACTCTCTGCATCCCCATGGGTGACTTTGAAAGGAGCAGGGTATCATCCGCAAACATCAATGTGGGAAATTTACGGGAACCTATTTTTGGGGAATCAAGATCTTTTGCATGATATAGATCTTCCACTAAACCATTGAGGAAAAGTGAAAAGAGGGTTGGGGTCTGTACACAACCCTGACGGGCCCCCGTTTATGGACCGGGAATGGGGCCGTCAGTTGTGTGTCTTTTCCATACCTCACTCTGGCATAGGTGCCCTCATGAAGGCGTTGCAACTGTAAATAAAGATAAGATGAAGCCCCCATGGTATCCAAGATGTTCCATAACTGGTCTCGGTCCACCATATCAAAGGCTGACTTTAGGTCAACAAACGTAAGGTATAAACTCCCCTGTTCGAGTATTACATGCTTCCAGTGGATCAGCTGTAACCTAAATATTTGATCCACCGTGGACATCTTGGCCCTGAAGCCTGCTTGTAATGGGGTCAGTACAGCCTGGTCTTCGATCCATTCCTGCAATCTCCCCAACAGTAACCTCCCATACAATTTTTGCGGAACATCAATAAGGCTAATAGGCCTATAATTTGATGGTTCCAATGGGGATCCCTTTTTATAAATTGGGACGATCTCAGCACCTGCAAAAAGGATTTAACCAATGGCATCAATTGGTGCCACTTTAATCCTCTCTGTCCAATCCATTTAATGTCTACATTTGGCAAAGCTAGGTGTTTGTCGTTACCTCTGTTTTCTGCATACCTTTGGCTCCAGAAAATATAGCTGTGTCCCACAATCCACACTCTAAGCATCTTGAAGGGAGGTCTGGATGCACTCAGAAGGTGTCTGTATGTGAAATGGCAGTTTGACAACTAAAATTTTTCTAAAAAGTGGTGGATAAGATGCAATTTTGAAAAAAGAAAAGAAATTATTGGCTGTTTGAGAACATTTTAGACTGAAAAATAGGGTGCATGTTTCTGTTTTTAAAATCATGTTTCTTATTGGTTAACAAAAACTATTTGAAAGGAACATTACATAGGATAAGCTGATATTTTGAAAAGTCAAGAACACTTGCTGTTTGCATTAGCAACATTGTGTGCTGAACTTGTGACCTGTGTGTTCAGTTGAGTGTTCCATGAACTGTTACTATGGTAACAGGCAGTGAGCAGATTGGGGGTAGGGTTCAAAGTTATGTCAATTGGAAAGGGTTGAAATGTGTAACCAATAGAAATGTGTGTTAGCTTTTGAATTAATGTGGGAAGCAATGTGATTTGATATTTACATGTATATGTGTGCAGAATGAGAGGGCAAGTTTGCCATGTTTTGGGTATGCTAAGAGCAGTGCAGTACAGACATTCTGTATAAGAAAATCTGGTGTGTGACTGACATACTTCTTAATCTACAAATCAATTTGAAAGGTGAGTTATTAATTTGTGAGAGGTTGTATGTGGTGCCTTTGTTTTTAATAAGACTAATGTGTTTCTCATGCTAAAGTCCAGGGAGTAGTCTTGCTTGTCTAGAATCACATTGTGAGTCTATGTGCGTTTGAGCAACCATTGTGAGAGACGCATTTGGTTACTTTATGTCTTTGCTACCACATAACTGTTTAAAAAACTATCCTGTTGTCACATTTTAGTAGTATTAGAAGCCAGTCATTGCTTATGCATTCACATAATGAGTCAGTCATTCACACTAGAGTGCAGTAGTGAAATATGTAGAATGTGTACTTTCATCTTATCCCTTCCAGACTAGTGAGTCTGTTTTGCTACAGTCCAAGGAATAGTGTTGCTTGTCTAGAATCACACTGTGAGTCTGTGTGCATTTGGGCAACCATTGTGAGAGAAGCATTTGGTTTCTTCATGTATTTGCTGACACATAAGTGCTTACAAACCTATCCTGTTGTCAAGTTTTAGTAGTATTAGAAGCCGGTCATTGCTCATGCATTTGCAGAATGAGTCAGGTATTCACACTAGAGTGCAGTATTGAAATATGTAGAATGTGTGCAGTCACCTTACCCCTTCCAGACTAGTGAGTCTGTTTTGCGGCAGTCCAAGGAATACTGTTGTTTGTCTAGAATCACACTGTGAGTCTGTGTGCATTTGGGCAACCATTGTGAGAGAAGCATTTGGTTACTTCATGTATTTGCTGACACAGAAGTGCTTACAAACCTATCCTGTTGTCAAGTTTTAGTAGTATTAGAAGCCGGTCATTGCTCATGCATTTGCAGAATGAGTCAGGTATTCACACTAGAGTGCAGTATTGAAATATGTAGAATGTGTGCAGTCACCTTACCCCTTCCAGACTAGTGAGTCTGTTTTGCTGCAGTCCAAGGAATACTGTTGTTTGTCTAGAATCACACTGTGAGTCTGTGTGCATTTGGGCAACCATTGTGAGAGAAGCATTTGGTTACTTCATGTATTTGCTGACACAGAAGTGCTTACAAACCTATCCTGTTGTCAAGTTTTAGTAGTATTAGAAGCCGGTCATTGCTCATGCATTTGCAGAATGAGTCAGGTATTCACACTAGAGTGCAGTATTGAAATATGTAGAATGTGTGCAGTCACCTTACCCCTTCCAGACTAGTGAGTCTGTTTTGCTAAAGTCCAAGGAATAGTGTTGCATGTCTACAATCACACTTTGAGTCTGTGTGCATTTGGGCAACCATTGTGAGAGAAGCATTTGGTTAATTTATGTCTTTGCTGACACATAACTGTCTAAAAATCTATTATACCCCGTGCATTTCTCTAGTGACCCATTCAGCACCATGTACTAATCCATTCACTGCACCAAAACCCAACCACTTATAAATTCAGCCAGCCACTCACTTTGCAGTACTCTAATCATTCAGTCACTACCCAAGTACTTATGCAGTGAGCCAGGCTTTACAACATGGAGTGCTACAAACATCTGTCCAATGTGCATGGATTCCTTTAATCACCTATACACTTATCTTACACACGTTCATTTACCCAGGCAGTATCCATACACTCCAGGAAACACCCTGTCACTGCTCTTGCAATCCTGTAGTGACCTATTCAGTACCATCTACTAATCCATTCACTGGGCCAAAACTAAACCACTTATAAATTCATCCAGGCACTCTCCTCGTAGTACTCTAATCATTGTTTTGGTACACAAGTACTTATACAGTTAGCTAGGCCTTAACACATATACTTGTACCAACTCCTGTCCACTATGCATGTAGTCGTCTAACCACCTACACAGTTGTGTTTTACATCTTTAATTACTCAAACAGTACTTATGCACTCCAGCAAACACCCTGTCACTCCCTATGCACTGCTCCAGTCAGCCACACACATGCAGACCTATAATCACCTATGCAGTTCTCTTTACACCTTCAATTACAATTTCAATTAGTGATTACAAAAGAAAGTAGTTAAATGGTTTTTATATACAATGTGTTTATATAGTCATAGAAAGGTATAATTGATTCATTTATTAACCCTTTCGCTGCGCGGCCGCCGCATGCTGGTGACAGAACCGCTCCGTCACCAGCTACAGTTGAGCTGTGCTGGTGACGGAGCGGTTCTGTCATGACCCGCCCCGCTCATTAAACCTGCCACGCAGGCGCGAAATCAGCGCCGCGCAGGCGCGGCGGCCGGGTCATGGCCGAACCGCTCCGTCATCAGCACAGCTCAACTGTAGCTGATGACGGAGCGGTTCCGTCATCAGCAGGGGAGGGGTTAAAATACATTTATTTATGTTGATTTTTTACAGATATTGTTTATCATCATTAAAATAAACTTATCATGCCTGAAAAATCAGGAAAGAGAAAAGGACAGAAAAAGGATAATTATTTGAAGAAAATTCAGCAACAAGTATTGGATGACCAACATCATGTCGGTAAAAAGAAAAAGTCTTCTGGAAAGACAAAAAATGAATTAATTAAAAAACTTTAAAAGCCTAGAAACATTGTGCAGATTGTGCAAAGTACTAAGAATGGTTCGACCCGAAAAAATAATATGAATAAAAGCAAAGGAAAAAATGAAAAATTATATTCAAAAGACACAATGTATGGTAAAGAAAGCCAAAATCAGAAAAAAGATGTTTTATAATATAGTGGTTTTTAACTTGCTAAAAGATGTGAAAAATATTTTAAAAAAGAGCACTATTTTATAAAAAGGAGAAGCATATTGAATCCATTGTTCAAAAGGCTTTTGAATTAAAAAGGAAATTATTCATTTTAGTTTTAAACAGAATTTGATCACTAGATAAACAAATCCATTTAATGAAGGCCAAAAGTAAGAGGAAAAGAGTAATTAATAAACTAACTTTTGTGATATTTTTGGGGGTGAATGAAAACACAGTTCAAGTTCAGAGCCTTTCTTTAATGAAGAGAGTTATTTTCAGACTGATAATGTATTGCATGCAGTTGATACCAGTGGTCGAGCTTATGAGGTTAGAAATAGTTGTCCAATTGAGAAAGAGAAGATGGTTCCCAGAAATGCAGAAGAATTGTTAGCTGATGAACATCTAGGGAGACGTCCTAAAGCCCCAGTGTACACTTGGGATTGCAGTAGTATTTGTAGTGTAGGACAAGAATCTATTGATATTTTACACAATTTCTAACGACAATGTGAAAAAATTTGAAAAAAGTGTTAAACAGAAGATTAAGGGCCCCATGCATCAAACCAAAAACCGGTCGCAAACGGGCAGATTCTCAGAATCCTCCCCTTTGCCACTGGTATGTTTGCATTTGGGATGCATCATCCCAAATGCAAAATTGCAATTTAAGGAATCTCTAAATTGCGACTCCTTAAATTGCGATTGCATTTATGGACTCCCAATTTGAGATTCCTTAAATGCAATGCATGAAAGTTAAAAAATTTGCGATTTTGCTAATAGGAGTAGCAAATTACCATGAAGTTGAACTTCATGGTAATTTGCAAAAACTTTGAAAAATGCACCTTTGTGCATTTTTCAAAGTTTCATGTTGCACACACAGTGTGTGTGAAACATGTGTGCAGAGATCACTTTCAGGGGGTGCAACAGGCTGTCATTTTGACACCCTTGAAATTGCATTTCAGAAATGTAAGAAAATCTGGCAAGAATTAGTGTATGTTAGAAAGTGCAAAAGGAAACAATGTATCTGATAAAAAATAATGAATACTATAAAAATGTGTATGTGGGAGAAGAAGAAATACTTTTAGGAGATGATACTGAAACGTCAAGTGGTCAAATTAAAAAAGTGAATATGTCCAAAAGTGAACAAATCTATGAACATTATAGTGTACATCTACTTCATTCAAAAGAAGTAATGGGGAATACTATTGAATTATTCGAAATGAAAAAAGCAAAGGGAAGTCCCATGAGTGTATGGGAAAAAAGTTTGGAAGCTCGTTGTTTTCCGCAATTGTTTCCAACAGGAAAAGGTGAACGATATGATGAGTGATCAGTGCAGATTCCTGTATCTGAATATCGGACAAGATTGTATGCAGAAGACCCAAGATTTTGACAGTGTATCCCATATATATTTAATCTTTTGTTTGAGAGTGACTTGTCTGGACTTTCATATGCAGTTAACCACATATTGAAATCAGGAGTACATCTTCAAAATGTTTCAGCAAAGGAATTTATGGATAAAGTACATCAGAGAGATGATCATTTAGAATCTCAACTGATTAATCTGGTGGCATGTCAGCGTGGTAGTAATGAGTATTGGTACCATTGTCATGGAGAACTTAAATGTATGCTAAGGAACCTAGGAACTCCTACGTGGTTCTTTACCCTAAGCTGTGCTGAATACGCTTGGGATGATTTACTTGAATTTCTTCGAGAGGCAAATTCGAATATAAAAAATATTGAATACAAGACATCTGTAGAACTGTGCTCTTTGGATTCTGTTAATGTATGCAGATATTTCAGTCATAGATTTAAAGCTATGATGTCTTTTATCTGCAATAAAAAGAATCCTCCTCTTGGAGAAGTTGTGGATTTCTTTTGTAGAAAGGAGTATCAAGCTAGAGGTGCTCCTCATATACATATGCTGATATGGATCAAGGATGAACCTAAATTCGGAACTGATTCGGGTGATACTGTTTTGTCTTTTATTGAAGAATATGCCACATGTGCTATACCAAAAAAATAGAAGAAAATTACCTAAGACAACAAGTCTTACGATTCCAAAGTCATCGATGTGGAAAATACTGTTGATGAAAGTACAAGTCTAAGGAAAAGTTTTATACCAAATGTCGTTTTGAATTTCCACGTCCTATAATATCCAAAGGAAGAGTAAACAATTTTATATCAGCTATGAGACATACCATCACTAGAAAATCTCCAAAAAATACATACAATTTGAGAAGAAGGGAAGAATCAAAATACATAAATGATTATAATCCAGTTATTCTCTCAATGTGGAATGCTAATATGGATATTCAGTACGTTGCAGATAATTCAATTGCTTTTGCCCGCTATGTGTCATCCTACATTACAAAATCAGAAAAGACGCAATTGAAAGAAATGTGGGAAGAAATTTCTCATGAGGAAAGTCTTAGTAAGAAATTGTACAGTTTCAGTTTGAAGATTTTATCCCATCGAGAAATTGAAGCGTATGAATGCTCAGATCGGTTATCATCTGCAAGTTTATATTCAAAATCTAGAAGAATCATTTGGGTGAGTCTTGGTCTTGCTGCTACGCGAAATCGAGTTTTTAAATCTGTACAAGAAATTGAATATTTAGCAGAAAAAGATCCAGAAAGTACAGATATTGTCAAAACAAACATGTTGGATACATATTATCCAAGTAGAAGTCATCATCTTGAGAACACATGTCTCTATGAAGTGCTGCAATATTACACTTTTAAACGGAATAATTCAGAAAACATCAATGAAGGAAAATATGTATTGATTCGTTCTGAAGGATGTTTGGTGAAACAAAGAAAAGGAAATTTGATTAATCACAGAAAACTAAGTCGTGATACTACTGATAAAAGAGAATTTTACTACTTGGTACTTTTGCAACTGTTCAAACCGTGGCGTACAGATTTGGAATTACTTGGAGATTTTCAAAGCTATGAAGATTCCTTCAATGCTTGTAAAGGTACCATAGAATGTACTGTTTTTGCAAATTGTTTGAAAATGTGGAACGATTAAATTGATCAAGAAGCTTTTATTGCAGCTGAGATTGCTAGAGACGGTTCTCAAGAAAGTCAAAGTTCTGCTCCACTGAGTCAAGATCCACTAGGACAACCAATTCTTGAAAATGAAGCAGCAATTGCCATGAATGAAGTGGAAACAGCAATGCATCAAGCTCAAGAAGATATTATGGACTTAGCAAATTTGGAAGAACAACTAAATGTTGAACAGAAAGAAATACATCACCAAGTGAGACAACAAATTGACCATGGATTTCTTTGTGAAAAGAAAGAATGCACATGTACATCATTTCAACCTATCCGTATGTATGTCAGTGGTCAAGCTGGAACAGGAAAAAGTTTCTTAATTGAAGTATTGACCAGTTATCTACAGAAAACAACTGATTCAAATTTGTCTTGGGTTGTAACTGCTCCAACTGGGTTGGCAGCACACATTAAAGGAATTACATTGCATTGTTTCCTTATGCTACCTGTAGAGCTTGAAAACAAATTGGAATATCACAAGCTATCTGGAGAAGCATGTTATGAAGTTTCAAGAGAGCTAAAGAAAATGAAACTTCTGATTATTGATGAGGTAAGCATGGTCTCAGACTTAATGCTTGCTTATGTGCATTTAAGAATGCAGCAAATTCTTAAAACATAGTACGATGTCTTATTTGGAGGAAAATATGTCATCGTTTTTGGAGATCTGCTGCAACTTACTCCCATAAAAGGACAACCAGTATTTAAAATACTTGTGCATGAAGACACCAAAAAGTCTTTGGGCAGTGTTGGAAATGTTAATATTTGGTCATATTTTAAATATAAAGAACTCATTATTATTTTTTATTTTTTTATTTTATTTTTTTAAATATTTATATAGCGCAACATATACCCAAAGGCGTCAAGGCGCTTGAGAGAACTGCATCAGGGGATCGATTAACTGAACGACAGCTCAGACCAACTCCAGGTACAAACAGAAGAGCCAAGTCTTTAGGTCTTTCCTAAAGGAAAGCAAATCAGGGGCATTTCTCAGATCAAAGGGAAGCTTGTCCCACCATCTAGTGGAAATACTAAAAAAGCTTTTGCCACCCCATCTTTGAAGATGGAACGTGGGTTCCTCTACTAACTTCAATGAGGTTGATCGCAAAGTTCGACAGGGGGTGTACCATAAAAAACGCTTCCTCACAGAGCATGGTCCAACGCCCTGCAGAGACTTGAAAGCAATACACATGGCCTTGAACATTATTCGCTTTTCCATAGGTAGCCAGTGTAATGCTTTAAGGGCCTGTTTTGCAGATGTAAATTTGGATAATCCAAAAAGCAGTCTTGCCACAGAGTTCTGAAGGACCTGAAGCTTAACCATCACGGATTTGTTTACTCCTACCAGGAGCCCATTGCAATAGTCAAGTTTTGAGAGAACTAACGCTGACGTTACTGTTTTTTGTAGGTTTTCTGGGATAAAGGGGAGCACTTTCCTAAGAATTTTCACGACGAAAAAAATGGATGATGTGAGTCTTTTTATATGCAGGGAAAAGGAAAGAGAGGAATCCATTATGACCCCAAGATTTTTGGCTTTAACCACAGGAGTGGGAACCACTCCAAGCTCTGGAGGCCACCAGTCTACGGACCAGAAAGTGGTATCTTTGCCAAAGAGCAGCACCTCCGTTTTACTTGAGTTCAATTTGAGGCAGCTCTTGGTCATCCATTCACTGACACTTCTCATACAGCCCTTGAATTGTAATGCTGTGTCCTGCTTATTGCTTGAGATTGTGATGATAATCTGTGTATCGTCAGCGTATGATACCAATTCAAACCAGTGCTTTTTTATCAGGCGAGCCAGGGGAGCAACATAAATGTTGAAAAGGGTGGGGCTCAACGAGGACCCTTGAGGGACCCCGCATGAGAGTCTAAACGTTTTTGATTTAAAACTGCCCGATTCAACAAAGTGTTCTCTACCCTGTAAAAAAGATTTCAGCAATGCAAGGGCCGTGCCACCAACTCCCGCCTCGCCGAGTCGATAGATTAGGATGTCGTGATCTACTGTATCGAAAGCAGCTGACAGATCAAGCAGTATCAGGACTGCTGATCTGCCTTTGTCAACTTCCATTCTGATTTCCTCTGTAGCAGTGAGCAGTGCAAGTTCAGTGCTATGCTGTCTTCTGCACCCATATTGTGTCGAATCGAGGACTTGATTGTTCTCAATAAAAGTCCCCAATTCCTGGTTCATGTGTTTTTCCAGGATTTTTGGCTGCAAGGGTAAGCGGGAGATGGGTGATAATTACCTACATCCAGATTGTCTATGTCAGACTTTTTTAAAAGGGGTATGATAGATGTTCTTTTCCATGAGGAGTGAAAAGTTGCAGTTTTAATGACTTTGTTCAAAACTTCCGTAAGAGGGTGAGCCAAGGTCTCTGCTAACCTGTGACAAATGTTAGGGGGGCATGGGTCTAATGGGGACCCTGACCTAGTAGCTAACAGATATTTGGCAGTTAGTTCCTGAGACACTGGCATAAAATTGAGGAGGCCAGGTGCAGTATGACCGTGCGCCACGGTAGGTGTATCAAGACAAAGCTTTGTCATCTCGTTTGGCGGAGCTTGGTTCAATGTTGTTTTACCGGAGTGGGCCATGAATAGGTTATAGATACTGGAGACTTTGTCACAAAAGTGAGAGGCCAAGTTATCGCAGAACACTTGATCTGCCGTTACTTGACTGGTCTCCTGAACCCGACTAAGGGGTCAATTAGGATGGCGGACGGATTGCCACCGCCATGCAGGCGGTGGCGATCCGTCTGCCATACTTGTCCGTCCGTCACCTATTTCCCCCCGCCATATTACAAAGGAGGGGGGGCTGTGGTGGATGGGAAGACCGTCTGCCGCTTTTCCACTGCGGTCGCCTTGCGACCGCGGCGGAAAAGCTCTACTATGGTGGCGGTGTCTATCAGACACCGCCAGCCATATTAGGATGTGCTGGGGGCTTTGCATTTCCGTGGCGGCAATGCCGCCACGAAAAGGCATACGGTCCTTGCTTTGGGGGCCCGTTGCGGGCCACCAGGGTGAAGGGGGGTGGGGGGTGCACATGGGGGGTACCTATGGTACCCCCATGCGTTTCAAAATACAACATGGCAGGCACCGCGCGGTGCCTGTCATGTTGTGCTTTGAAACGCACAACATGCATTTTTAACACTGCAGCGGGAGGTGATTTCAGCACCGCCCGCCGCAATGTTAAAAATGCGGAATGCACCCGCCACTGTGGCGGGTGCATCCTAATTTCACGGACGGGACCTCCGCGCCTGTGGTGGATGGTCCTGTCCTCAGACAGGATGACGGATGGACTTTATCCGTCCGCCATCCTAATGGACCTCCTAAGTTTCAAAACTGTGGAAAAAAGTTCTTTTGAATTGTTTTGTGCCTCTGCATTACAAATATGCGACAGGCAAATGATATAATAATTGGAGTACTGACAGAACATGGCAAACAAGCTTTGCAAAGTTGACTACTTTCACATTTGTTTCCAAATGAAAATATAGCTCCTGAGAAAATATATATGAAAATTGCAGAAAATAAATCTATAACCTGCTTAATGCCAACACTGCGTGAGTGTTCTATATTCAATGAACAACTTTTGAACCTAGAAATTGAAGAAATAATAAAAATGCAAGCCATTGATAAAATAGAGCATGAAGGAATCACTATTATTTTGATGAAAAAATTGAAAACAAAATTGAATTCTTTAGAAAAATCGATATCTAAAACTGCTGGTTTAGAAAAGAATCTATATGTATGTGTAAACTGTCAGGTAATTTTAAGGCGTAATTTGGATGTAGAAAAAGGTTTACTAAATGGAAATGGGTAAAGTTGTGGATTTTGTAAATGATCAAAATAGAGATGGAATTCAATTTTTAATAATCGAATTTGATCAAATTGAAGAATTGAAACAAATTGATTTTTTGCTTGTTAAAGATGTATATGTCCGTAGAAAACAGTTTCCACTTTCTCTGGCATATGCAGTCACTATTCATAAATCTCAAGGATTAAGTGTAGAAAGTGCTTTGGTGAACATTGGAAGTACCGTGTTTAAAGAGGGTACGGCATATGTTGCTTTGTCCCGAGTCAGAACTTTATCTGGTTTGTTTTTGATTGATTTTGATGAGTCAAAGATTACTGCAGATGCAAACTGTGTAAAAGAGTATAATAGGTTAAGAAGAGTGTATGCTCCCAATTTAGGTCAATATCCTGTATTTGAAAAGCGTGTGGTAGGTCGAAAAAGAATATATGAGAATATCGCTAGTGAAGTTATAGAGAAGGAAAAAAATCAAGATGATGTTGAGATTGCAAGCAAAAAGAAAAAGGACACTGTTGCAGAGATTGTTTGTTATCAGTTTGAAAATAGTTCAGGTATCAACTGCTATGCTAATGTAGTGGTCAATGCTGTTTTTCTAGAAAGTTTGCAACAGCAAATTATGGAGAATCAAGAAAAAATATGTTGTTCCTTGTTGCATTGTATTTATGGAAAAATTAAGAACTGATAAAAGTAAAATGCAAAGCGTTTTGGATATATGTTCTGGTTCTACACAATTTACGCAGAATATCCAACAAGATGCTCAGGAATTTCTAATGTATATCCTTGCAGTATTGGAGAATGAAGGAATAGAAATTGAAAATCTTTTTGGCCTTTGTTATAAATGGGAACATCAATGTGAAAATTGTATGTTTACATGTAGCACTAACATAGACACAGAAAGATTTATATATTTGACATTACCAGACTGTAAATCAGTCTCTTTCAACAAACTAGTTAAAGGAGCAAATCAAAACATGGAGTGTAGCAAATGCAAATCAAAAATGTTATCAACATTATTTATACAGATATGGACAATATATAATTTTAATGATACAACGTTGTACAGCTGATGGTAGAAAATTGGAAACTTACATTTTGTAGCAAGTCAACTATCAATATCAGGAAGAACTTCAGTAGCAGTAGCAATAATTTTTCCATGATGGTCCTTCTACAACATCTGGACAATACACTGCTTATTTAAGATGCAATAAAGGATGGACATATTGTAATGATGCTCAATTGGTTTTTAAACAATGTTTGCCTTACGAATTACCAAATTCCTACCTAATATTTTTAAAGCCAAAGTTTTAGGGACATTATTCAGCCTATTCGGAATATGTTAAAATGTATTAATATGATTAATATTGGACAATTTCAGTTTAAATGATTTCAGCAATACCATTTGGCCTAGAGGAAAGGTATAAATTTCAATTATGGACTTTTTGTTGCACATTCCACCAGCATATATTTTTAAAGAACAGCATTTACAGTGTACAGAAATTAACAAAATAATTATTTATTGAATTATTATTTGAGTTCTTTCATATTTACATAAGAAAATTCTCTTGGAAGGAAGCATTTTATATATGTGTGATCTGTATTAAATGGTATTTAATTGAGGATGTAGTTTTTATGGAATGTTCAGAAATAGTTGAGTATATTAATAATAATATTTTAGACGCATTTTCTTTTTAACAATCTTATTGATTGTTGGGTTTTTTTACCCGCTGTTATGTGATGAGTAACATTGAAATCACTGTTTGTAGTGAAATTCAATATATTCTGAGAACAGCAAAAAATGCAAAGAAAATAATTTATATAATGTTAAAATTATGTTATGTTGTAAAAAATATAATATTATATATAATAACTGTATTTTTTCTTCTCTTTACAGATCCTAATTCTAAAACTTTTCCCCAGCAAGAATCCGACTGGAATTCGGCTTACTGAAGCAATCATGGGCCAGATACGGTGCATATATCAACTGCTGGAACAAAGTTAGACTATCGGCTCCCAAAACTCTAAATAAACTTCTATGGCAAGATCTTCAGCAGAGGGAGGGTTCACCTGCAAAATGCTATCTTCAGGAGGCTTTAGCATGCACTGGACTCTTTCCCATCTGGAAAAAGCAGGTCCATCATTCAGCTTTTAAGAAATTAGTGTGGAAATCCTTGATAAAGCTGGCTTTGGTGGAAGAGAAAGCAGCTTTTTCAAGTAAGATCGCATGCCTGGATGACTTTGAACAACTACAAAGCCTTGGCCCCTGAAAAATATTTCAATCTGGGCTACCCGAATCCACAGAAACTAGAATTCTTAAAATTGTGCCTTGGCCTGATCCCGTGCACTCAGAACCTCCCACCATGGAAGAGGGAGCCATCTCGAACATCTTGTAGTCTGTGCAAAAATGGCCAGGGCGATATCACCATTTTACTATGCTCCTGCAAGGAGCTGACACAGGAAAGGAGACAGCTGCTAAGAGTCCTCTTAAACCAAAGGAATATTCGCTCAAGGAGACAAGCAGTTTTGGCATATTTTGACCCAGCAACGCCTCAATTAAACTATAGACTAGTGAGATTCCTAGATGCAGCCGAGAAAAAAAAAATGCCATTGAATGCTTAAACTCCTCCTAGGCTAAGGGGAAGCCACGATACTGTGCGCACTCCTAATTATGACACGAGACTGCCACCATAAAGGTCGACCTGGGAAATCTCCATATAAGCACTTGGACTGGGCTCTCAACAACGTCTCCTTTTGGACAGTAGTTCCGCTCAGACAGAGTATGAAACCGGGCAGAACGCATAAATTACATTGAAATTTATGTGTATGAAGAACAAAGCCATTTTTACCGGATAGTAATTTAACTGTTTTAACCTTTCGAGGAGCTATGAATTTTTGCAAATAAGTAATTTTATCTTATCATGATTTTTTTGTATTATCTGAAACTCGTATTGCAATGGTTTTAAGTAACTATGCAAATGTAATAAAATTCAATTCAAATTCAATTCTAAAACATGAAAATTTTCAGAAATTTAAATGATAAAAAACAACTGAAAAAAATGTGTAGCTTTTGTTATACCTATTACTGTGAAGGTATGATTAATTAAGTATACATATGCATAATGGGCTGTGTTTGCACACTGCTGAAGAAAGGGGGGATGGACGGAGTAGATATGTGTGGAAAGATACTCTGTGGGCGTTTTAAGTTACGGAATAAAGTTGCCTTGAATCCTGCGTGTCCCTGGGGGCCAACTAACCCACCAAATATCTGCAGAAAGTGCCAGAGAGTTCCATTGCAGAGAGGTGTAAAATGGGACATGGCTTCGGACTACCTCTCTGCAACGCAGATGTATGGTGTTCAATAGAGAGACATGGTGGGCTAGAAGGACCCAGGGGTTTTCAGAATTAAAAGAGACTAAATGCCTCAACTTAAAACACGTCACAGAGTGTGTTTGCACATGTCACATCAGGCCCCATCCCTTCCCTTCACCACTCTATAAACATGTCCTAACACTTTGCCTAAACCTAAGTATCTTGTTCTCTCTTTGCAGTACTGAAATTACTCTACTTATTAGTCATATAGTTAAGGATTGGCCTAGCCACTAACCCTAGTACAAGTCAATTTCTTTATATACTATGCATGCAGACCTGCAAGAAGCTACAAAGTATTAATACAGTCTTCAAAATACCCAGTTTATACCTATGTAGTTTTGGAATCTCTCTGTCATAGGATACCATGTGACCTGAAAAAAAAGATTTGATTAGTTCATAACATTTCCATTGTACTTATTGAAGGACCGTAATCATTTCAATCATTCTTCTTTGAGCATCTTTGGAGAGATAACTCTGTGCTTAACTCTTGATACTCTCATGTAATTTATCAATCAATGAACTAGCAATATGTTCTTATTGTAACAGGCTGCCAATATCTAAGCACTTATGGGGCAAATTTAGAAGCATCCTGTGCTAACAATATGTCACTTTTTGTAACATAGTGATAGCGCAAGACACTCTTTCATATTTACAAGGAGAGAAAAAGGCACTCTGTGTAGCTTTTCTTCTCCATGTAAATACGACCTCATCATACACACCACTTTGCGTTGATGGGGCGTTCTATAGGTGTTGCTGTGCGTGTTTGCACAGAACAGTCATGGAACAAGACACATCTCCAGATTTATCAGAAATCATAAATCTGGACATGTGTGTCAATGCTGCACCATCCTCCAATTGGTGTAGCAAGGCACAACACTGAGAGCTGTTTTACTTTATCCTCATTTTTTCTCTTTCAATATATGCTGCATTGCACAGCATACATTGAAGGAGAAAAATGCCTTCACTGATTGTTTTTGTGCAGGAAGGTGTGTCTTCCTGCACAAAAACTAACTCCACATGACAAAGATTTCCTTGCACCATGGTACAAGGGTGCCTGTGTCACCGCATGGCTGCAGTTTAAGCAGCAGTGCAGAGGGAATCATCGACTTACAACATATTTATGTACATATGTTGCATCCCTGTGCTTCAGAAGTACCACAGCACACTGCAGCTAAAGAGCTTACACTGTCATGCTGAAGCACTTCCTTATAGTGTAGTGTAGTTCCTATATTCCCAATAGGCTCTGCGCATTGTAATAATGTATCCTGTAGCTTAGACGTAGGACTGAGGTCTACTAGGTCTCTACCGGTTATATTAGACTTAATTGTGAGTGCCAGCTAGCTCAGAGATATTTATTGAACAGTCTTCTTTCTCAAGCATTGAAAATGAACTGCTACAATAGTAAAGCTTACTATGAAGTACAATGCATATAATACGAACAGTATTATAAAGTAGTACTGTAAAAGCATGATATGGTTTCTAAGCCATAAAGTGCATAAAATGTATAAAATACATAAAATACATACAACAATAAAAGGATGACTAAAATACTCAACTGGTGCTTCTAAATATGCCTACCCCGGTGTACCTAACCTAAGTCTGGTAAGAGGGAGGGAGTATAAGAGGAGTTTAAGTCTAGGAGTTCTCTGCCAGGAATCTGATTCCGATAATTCTCTAAGAGGTCTAATCAGCTCCGTACCTTTGTTCTAGAATGAAGGAGGTCTTGTATCTCGTTCTCGGGACTCGATTTCCCAGATACCCGCAAGGGTAGCCTGGAAACACTGGAGCTGGATTTCTCGGCAGGAGAAATGACAGAGTCTCGCAGTGCGTCTGCTGGAGGGTCGGCTTCCTTCGGGACTTGCTGCTGCAGGGCGTCGGGCAAGTAGATAGTCGATCTGCTCCAAACCACGTGTGTTTGTTTAGGCAAATCAAGGCATATTTATACTTTGAAGGTGCCGAGTTTGACGCATGTTTGACTTAATAACGTCATTCAAAGGCTCATTTCTTGGAAAACGCCGGGAGTTCTAGGAGAACGTAATATTCAAGCAGGGGGAAGTCCCGAGCTGCTGAAGGCGGGTTTTTCCATGAAAACGTTTATTAATTTTTGGAGCTTAGTGGAAGTATCTATGCCGTATTTGGGCTGTATGGTTTAGGTCAAATATGGTAATGATTTCTATGCCTATATAAGGAAATTATAAAGTATACCTATGTAAGGGCATGAATCGGGAAATTTTATACTAGGGTTCGAGATTCATTTACAACAATAGTTCTGCACTTATACATTCACCATACATACTAATGCATTCTTTCAGTCAATTATGCACTACGCATACATTCAACCAAACTTTCACACACTATCATACAAATATAGCTCTTTTTTTAACCTGGGAAGTGAGTTCTGAAAAAACCTTTTTTTTGTTTTATATTTTTTCCTCCTTTTTTTTTTACTATTTTGTGATTTTTTCCCCCCCCCCCAAAAAAAGACAACAGGATGAACAAAACAGTCAACTTCAGGAAAAAAAAATAAACAAAAATCTAACAACGATGATTTTTCTGTGCTGTGCAGATTAGATCCACGGACTGCTCTCCGTAGCAGAGTAGCTTGTTGCACTTTATACAGTGAATCTTTAGTTGTCCAAATTCTGGACGTATGTTCGGATGTGCTGGCGATGAAGATGCAACAGAAGTACTAGCCATCGCAGGAGGAGGGTTCTCTCAAAGTCTTCTGCAATCCTCCCGAGCCAGGTTGACGGGGTGCAGAGTCTTGAGGTGCTTATACAGACTTGCTATACCACAAGAATACTTCTCGTTCGAATCACCTCTTGAAAGAACCCTTTTGCAAATTCTGCACGTCACTTTGGTGGCATTTGCCTGTTTTTAGTCCTTCTGGAATGGAAAAAAAATTCCAAACCACTGAAGTAGCTCTTTTAGGGCGTGCAGGCACAGGAACAAATTCTTCATCCGAAGAATGTTCAGAATCCGGTGCTGGCTAGAGTCCGGAAGCAATTGTATGAAGAATTTAGTGAATAGCACAAAGGAAATCACCCAAAAAAGTTCTTCTCAGGTGTGAGATGTTCCTCCAAAGAAGGTCTAAGAAGAATGGTCTAAGAAGAATGATTGAAATGGGTGGGATCCTTCAATAGTTACAATAGGAAATGTTATGAACCAATCAAATCTTTTTTTTTCAGGTCACATGGGGTCCGCGCACCGTGCGCACAGGCAGGACGCACCCAAAATGACTTCGCGAAATTGCATTTAAAAGTAATATAAGTTTATTAAAAGTAAAAGTTTATTATTTTTATGATTAGCTTAGATAATGTCTTGCCCTAATATGTATATTAAATACACATATATATCATTTTAGACATTAAAAAAATTTGCTGGAGTCGCGCACCCACCGCGTCGAACACGTATATGACATCACGCAGAAGCACGCGAGCGTCACGTAAAGTAATGCGAATGTTTCGCGTATGTGCCTGGAGACGCTTACCAGTCGCATAGCAATTGCAAACGAAAATACGCACCCATCGCACACTCTACGTGGATCCTACCCAACAATCATAAAATGGCGGCTATGTTCCAGGCAGTGATCGACAAAGGTACGCTTCGGGTGCGCGGCTCCCCAAAAAAATTCAAAGAAAAAACAATAAAGAAAATAATATAAATATATTAAAAAAAAACAATATTAGAGTTTCAATATTTAAAAAAACATTTTTTCCATTTATATTAAAAAATATATAATGTAATTTAAAAAATAAAATAGGTAAAAATACATATTTAAAAAACTATAGAAAATCAGCATAAAAAATAAATATAACTATTATTACATTTAAAAATTAGCATTTAAAAAAGCTTTGAAATTCACTGAAAAAACCATAGGTTTCAGACACGTTATAGTTAGGAATTAACATTTAAAAAACCTTAGAAAGTCACTGAAAAAACCATAGGTTTCAGGGGTGTTATAGTTAGCTGGACATTTCACTCATACAAAACCATTGAAATTCCTCTGTTATAGTTAGTTCTACTAACTATAACTCGACTGCCCGCAATCCACTACTGATGATGTCACATATTACATCATTCATGACATGGTCAGTTACATCACTGATGACATTTCAAATGACATCACTGATGACATCATCCATGTGACAATCTGATACACCTCATCATACACTAGTATACCCCTTTCATCACTCACTGTAAAATACAGAGTACCATATTTGAAACCATTGACACACCAATACCAGTTACTGCATACCCACTCACTGATTACTAAGTCTACACACACAACTACCCATTCAACAACAGAATCACTTATACATGCAGTCACTAATTAATAGAACACTATCAAATGCACTTATACACATATATAGACCTTGACACATCAGCAGTCATCTTAGTCGGTTATTCAGTCATCCTACTCACTCATGAAAAAAAATAATCACACTTACATTTACTCAATTACACAATTATATACACAACACCTAATTTATTCAAACACATAGTAACTCATAGTTAATATGTTAAAATATCACCATTACGATTATACACTCATTCATATAGTTACTCTCACAATCACGGACTCTTACATATACTTATTTATATACATCAAATCTCACATACAATGCCTTTTATTTTTTTACTTTGTTGAAGATGTAGAACTAAAACATATATTCGCTCATGAACACACAAATAAATACACTCAGTCACCCAAACAATTGTTTCCACATGCACTCTTAAACTTATACACCTAGTCAATCAACAATTCACACATCTATGCATAGAGTTACACACACCCCATCCAACCACACACAAACTCAGTGTCCCAAACAAATACTCACCGAACTAACCAATAACTAATATATACACTCATGTAGTTAGTGACCAACTGATGCAGCATGTTATACAACAGAGACAGTGATGCGCACATTCATATAGTTTAGTTACTAATCCATATATTAAGTGGGACACTTTTAATTACTCACTTAAACAGACAGTCAGACAGCTCCTAAATCCTCCATCCAGACAGTTATATATCCACTCAATCTTCAATACAGATTGGTGTATATATATCATACATATTTAAATTTCAAACTAAACCACATCCACTGGATAATGTTATCAGTGATGTCATCAGTGATGTCATTTGAGATGTCATCAGTGATGTCACTGACCATGTCATGAATGATGTAATAAGTGACCTCATCAGCAGTGCATTGCAGGTGCGCGAGTTCTAGTTAGCAGAACTAACTATAATGGAGGAATTTCTATGGTTGTGTACGAGTGAAATGTCCAGCTAACTATAACAACCCTGAAACCTATATATATATATATTACCTACTGGCGGTCGCCAGTAGGTATATATAGTTAGGATTTTTTCTCTATGGAACTTTTGAAAATTCTATGTCTAATAACTTTGGAGTTTGTGGACAGAATCATTCAGGAAAATGGCACATTTTGTTTCTGAGCAGCCCCTGAAAATTTGGGGGGGTTTCGTCAAGGGGGGGCTGAGAAAAAAGGGGGGTACTAAAACACATTTTTCCCATTCATTTTTCCATAGGGCGTTTGGCCTCACTTTTAGCTCGAATGGCTGAATGGATTTGCACGAAACTTGGCAAAATTGTAGGGACTGTTAGCCCGATGTGCCTTTGCTGGGTCTCAATATATGTGCTCCAGTGGATTTTGAGAAATTAACGTTTTAAAAAACAGATATATCTGTGACAGCGTCCCGGGTAGCGCTCCGGTTCGCGAACTTTTTGCGTAACGGAGCTTTGCGAAGCGAAGCTGATTGGCTCTCCGGCGTCTTTCAACATTCTAAACAGTCCGGTGCGGCCACCATCTTGTCTCTCGGTAGGATCGAGAGACAAGAAGAGGAGAAAAACGAAGGGGGAATTTAATGAAAGGGGGCAAGGTAGACCCTTCTTGACCCCCTAGGAATGATGTTGGGGTTATTAAAGGGTCCCGTGGGGCAAATAAAAAAAATGTGATTTTTTGAGGAAGAAGCGCTTTCCGGTTCGCGAACCGGGTAGCGAATCAGGACGCGAAACGGGAATTCGCCATTTTGTGTTTCGTTTTAATTAAATTACAAGATGGAGGAAAAACAATGTGAGAAATGGGTATAAGGGGGTACGGGAGACGTATCCTGACCCCCTATGTTTTCTGAGGGTGGCTGAGGATGCTCATATATGTTGATACTTGTCTTTCAGCGGCTGCGCATGAGCGTTTTTTTTTTTTTTGCTGCGTGACGTCTGTTAACGTTCGATTAGAAGGAAATCAGGAAGTGTTGACCGCCATTTTGACACTGCGAGTAAATATATTGTTAAAAATAATTGTTATAAATTAATCCGTATTGATAAACATTGTCTGCGCCATCTTGCTTTTTTCCAATGCAACACTTTTGTCGTGCACGGCAGCCATTTTAGATGCCTTGACCAGACCCACTCTCTGCACGACGCCGATCGTGACGTCTGTTAACGTTCTATTCTTAGGAAATCAGGAAGTGTTGACCGCCATTTTTACACTGCGAGTAAATATATTGTTAAAAATAATTGTTATAAATTAATCCGTATTGATAAACATTGTCTGCGCCATCTTGCTTTTTTTCTAATGCCACACTTTTGTCGTGCACGGCAGCCATTTTAGATGCCTTGACCAGACCCACTCTCTGCACGCTGCCGATCCTCAGCCTGGCTCCCCACCCTCGCAAGCATCTCCCCCACGCACTGGTCACCCCCGCTCTCTCTCTTATGCATGGGCCATAAACCTCCCCCCATCTGCGCTGCTCTTCCCTGAGAATCACACCCTGTGCCCAACCCGACACCACCCTTCCCCCCTATTCACTACCGCACCCTCTGACACTCCTCTTCCTCTGTGTCCGATTGTCCAGGCCGGTCCCAGGCTATCACCTAGCCCTGCGGATGTAGTTTATGGCCTCAACTGTAAAGAATCACCCCTCTTCAAAGGAGTTACAGTAGATCAAGGCCCCCCACCCCATGAGATCCGTCACACCACACGCGTTCCTACTATCTGATAACGATCCTGTATTGTGATTGGGGAGGGGATTCTCACTGTGAGGGTGTGTGGGACCGAGCCTGAAAAGGAAGATTCCAGGGATGCCTTTTTGTACATCAAAGTCTTCACAATTATGTGTCACATTAAAAATATATAGCACTCCAACAAAGTAGTAGGATTATAACACTTTAATAACTTATAAATATATACAAAGCACAAAAAACAGTAAACACTTAAAAAAAAAATTTAACACAGCAACAATGGTCAGTAGCGGTCTGTTGTGCGAATAGTCCCAAGGCAGCACAACGCGCCGAGATCTGGACGGCACCCAGGTGATGTCCTTTACTTGCCCAACTGGTTTTGGCATCCTACAATGCTGCACCGAAAAACGGCGTGGGGCGCCCACTCTTGCGGTGCAGCGATAGGCGGCTGCCACAGGACTCTTAAAATGGCGGCCGGCTCTTCGGATTTGGGCCTGGTCCACTAAAATGGCCCTGGGACACCTTGGAACTCGGACGCTTGTCTGCTAGGGCTTGGGCTCCATTCTCGAAAGCGTCCCCTCAGGCTTGAAGATTCTTCAAAAGTCTTGGGGGCCCCTGACTCCCGCAGGCTTCCGGTGGGGAGCGGCTGCCATGATTGCTTGCGGAATGGCCACGACGGAGCTACGAGATGGTGGTGCTCTCATGCTGACGCCAGCTTCAGTCTGAAACATCCAGAAACACTGTAGACTATCAATTCGATGACTTCCGGTGGAGCCTCAACGTGACCCGGTAGGGAAGAACTTGCCCTCCCCTCTTTTGACTGATGGTTCTTGTTGCCTGTCCCCTCTGTTGTCATCTAACGGAACCTTTTTGGATTGCCGAGTGAGAAAAAAAAGGTGGGGCTTTCATCGTTTGGGAAAAAAAAATGTTTCAAGCCAATGAAAATTGTTATTTTTAGGTCATATGATCAAGCATTTCATCATTAAGAAACCAAAAGTAAAATGAACCAATGAAAAGTTTTATAAACAAGTCACATGACCTGTTATGCGGCTTTGGGCTATAAAAAGCCTACAAAATCCGTTGGCCTGTGAGGCGGCGTCAGTAGCGAACCGATGTGCGAATAGGCCGAAGGCAGCAGAACGCGTCGAGATCTGGATGGCACCGAGGTGGTGTCCAGCAAGTTGCCGCACTGGTGTGGCTATCCTACAATGCTGCGCCAAAATACGGCGTGGGGTGCCCGGGGGGGGGGGTGGATCGGCAGCGCAAACGGCCCTCTCCCGCCTCCCCAGGTGGAGGCACCTCATGTGCAGTGCGGCGCCCTTTGCCGTTTCACTCGCCGTTCAGCAGAGTTGGGGCCGCACTTCCGGTACAGTGACTCACCCGCCATCCAGCTGTTTTCCTCCCACTCTTGCGGTACAGCGACTCACCCGCCATCCAGCTGAGTTTCGGCCACTCTTGCGGTACAGTGACTCACCCGCCATCCAGCTGAGTTCCGCCCACTCTTGCTGTACAGCGACTCACCCGCCATCCAGCTGTTTTCCTGCGACTCTTGCGGTACAGCGACTCGAACGCGCAGAGATCCGGATGGCACCGAGGTGGTGTCCAGTAAGTTGCCGCACTGGTGTGGCCATCCTACAATGCTGTGCCGAAAGACGGCGTGGGGTGCCCGGGGGGGGGGAGGCGGCGCAAACGGCCCTCTCCCGCCTCCCCAGGTGGAGGTACCTCATCTGCAGTGGGGCGCCCCTTAGCGTTTCACTCGCCTTCCAGCTGCATTGCGCCCGCTCTTGCGGCACAGTGCCTCACCCCCCATCTAGCTGAGTTGCGTTTACTTTTGCGGTGCAGCGAAAGGCGGCTGCGACAAGACTTTCAAAATGGCGGCCGGCTCTTTGGATTTGGGCCTGGTCCACTAAAATGGCCCTGGGACACCTTGGAACTCGGACGCTTGCCTGCTAGGGCATGGGCCCCATTCACGAAAGCGTCCCCTCTTTGACTGATTGTTCTTGTTGCCTATCTCTTCTGTTGTCATTTAACGGAACCTTTTTGGACTGCCAAAAGGGGTTCTGGTCCGACCGCTGGTTGGTGGAGACATTTTGACTATATCCTGAACCTGCCCGGCCTCGCCCAAAGTGGCGTCGGTATAAATGGGACTCGTAACTCCTTGTTGTGTACTGGTTGCCCAACCTTGATATTACGAGATACATTTGCAGTTTTGAAGCACATGGCGGGGGGGACGAGTACTGATTGAACATTTGGACATCCCTATTGATATTAAGTTCTGATGTGTTATTGATTACTGTACTATTGAAAGTTCGAATTAACGTCACCCATGGTACTTGCCCGCAAATGTATATCTAGATAATTTTATTGTAACTGGCCCTGTCGTACTTTAATTATAAAATGTACGTCCATCGATTCCGCAACTGTTTGACACCTTACTTCTTGCAACTTAATGGCCCGCCCGTTACGTTCTTCTACAGTGTAAATGTCCCCTTATCATATACGATTCCAGTTTGCTCCGTGGCCGGCCCACGTGGTTATAGGCCCGTATTTGAATACTGACATTTTCACAATAAAGGTTTTTAAAACAAAACATGGTAGTAGTACCTTTTTTGGTAAAGTTTTGAATAATAGCCACTGTTTTCGAATCAGTAAAAGGCAAGTGAAATAAAGCAGCCCGATTACATGACGGTTAAAAGGTATAATACGCAGGAACGCAGTAAAGATAAATGGTCAAGGGCTGCTGTGTTTTCCACTCCTGCAACATAAAGTGATCGATAAGAATCCGATATTCATGCCTATCAGCGACTAAGACAGCAGGCCGAGCCTCTTTTGCTCAACGGCTCCCTCATGGGACGAAGAAACGCCCTTTTTCTCGAAATAGGAATATTTTACTTGCAGGACAGTTGTAAATTTCCCGGGAAAATACATTAGCCTGGAACATTGTTAGTGATAAACTGTAAATGCATCTGGGTCCTTTGCTTTACAAGTCAGAGCGAGAAAAAAAAAGGTGGGGCTTTCATCATTTGGGAAAAAAAAATGTTCGAAAGCAATGAAAAGCGTTATTTTTAGGTCATATAACCAAGCCTTTAATCATTAGAATAACAAAAGTAAAATGAACCAATGAAAAGTTTTATTAACAAGTCACATGACCTGTTATGCTTACGTTACCCGCTGCGCGCCGCGCTCTGGATCGTTTTCGGGAAGCTGCGCCTTGTGCACCGGAGCACTTCCGGGTGCGCTAACGCGGCGCGTCATATGACACATTACGCGACAACGCAGGTCCAGAATATAGTCAAAATGTCTCCACCAACCAGCGGTCAGACCAGAACCCCTTTCGGCAGTCCAAAAAGGTTCCGTTAAATGGATGGTGGGCGAGACGCTGTAGCCGCAAGAGCCGGCGCAACTCAGCTGGTTGCGTGAAGCGCTGGGGTGTACCTGAGAAACCTCCACCTGGGGAGGTGGGGGAGGCTCATTCGCGCCGCCTCTCCCTTCTAGTGCATCCCACGGCGTCTCCCGTCTCCTGGCGCAGGAATATGTGATGGTCGGACTAGGGCACCACAGGACGTGTCTTCAGGTCAAACGGATTGTGGGACAATGTTCAGAATGGAAGAGTCACCAAAAGGCAAAAAGTTCCGCTTGACCCCGGGAGCCGGCCGCCTATGTCGGGGGCGATCTCAGGCCACACCAGGGCAACAAGACTTTGGGAGGGGGTCAGCGCCATTACACCGCCCCTCGGGGGCCTCCGTCAAGCGGTTCAGGGAGGCACCGCATCACATTGATTTCCAATGCAGTCATGTCCACAAACAGCCCCCACTTACTTTGAGAATAGTGAAGCTGCAGCAGGTGCAAATAAACTGCAGACAGTGTTACAAGCGCTGCTCAGAACCCTCAACTATGGCACCCAACAATCAGGACTGATGCCATTTGCGCAAGGCAGTGACATCGAAGTAACTCAGGGACCAAGGAACATACCATATCCAGAGTCCTTCCCACAGCGTCTGCCTTCCTTGTTACCTAGTTATTGTTCTTTCACTCCCACTCCAGGCTTTTGGTCTGTGGATGGAAAACCATGAACCTACACTCACGTATGAAAATGTTACTATTGATGCTTGACTGAGGCCAAGGAGATCAGAGTGCATGAGTCTCATGCTCGATCGATTGAGCTAGCCGGATCAGGCAACAAAAAGGTGGTGGTGGGGGTGGCGGCATCAGCAAGGCATCCTCACACACAACTTGTCGGACATTAGCTCTGGATGTACTGGGGACGAGTCTTGGCGCATGGTGTCGTCCCCGGGTAATTTGCACAACGGTTCTCCACCCCTAGGCCGCCAGCTATGGTACCTCGACAGGAATAGTGATGGATGTTGCAGCAGGCTGCCATGTAAATAGTTATTTAATAAAAAGTTTTACCCTGTTACTTTGCTGGTGTATTGTATATATTTATAATATTTGCATAGGGTTTGTCGTTATTTTGGGCGGGGTGGGTGGCGGAGCCGAGCTGTCTTGCAGCCATCATGGTGTCGAGCTCAGTTCATGTCACTAGTTTCGTATTTCTCATGAGGGGTTGTTCCTAATGTTTCTATTTTAGCGAGGTCAAAAAGAGATCCCATTAGTGGCCTACTGATTTTGCTTGATTCCTTTTGTTTTTTTAAACGATTTTTCACTATCTGCAAAGACTAAACAGAGTATTGCGACTCTGTGCTTGTTTGTAAATAGAGAATGAACCAAAGAGAACCAATTCTAAAACAGTAAATGCTTGGATAACAATTAATGAATGGAGAGAGAAGCAGGCACGACGGATTACAACGGGGGCAAACGCCTGTGTTACCTACCCTTCACTATCTGCAAAGAGAGAATACTCCTAAAAGAAAAGAGGGGGGGGGTAGCGTTCAAAGCACATCAGCGTGCATAAACACGAAAATGTTTTTACCTACCACGTACTTGACATTTTAAAGCTTTTCATATTTGCTATTAAAAAAACATTGAAATTCACTGAAAAAACCATAGGTTATAGACCATATATAGTTAGGAATTAGCATTTACAAAACCTTGAAAATTCACTGAAAAAACCATAGGTTATAGACCATATATAGTTAGGGATTAGCATTTACAAAACCTTAATTTACTCGCACAAAACCATTGAAATTCGCATATATAGTTAGTTGCACTAACTATATATTGCGCAACCGCATACATCTAGTGAATCAACTGCTCACACATCTATGCACAGTCACACTCCTCCCAGCCACCCACACACACACACTCACTCTCCATACAAATACTTGGGCAACCAATCAATAAACCATATAGTTACTCATATAGCTACTGATCAACTCATGCAGCAGTTCACAGAACAACAGACATAATGATGCACAAATTAAGACAGTTTAGTCACTAACCCATGCACTCAGTGAGACACATTTAATCACTCACTCATACAGTCAGTCATGCACCTACTAAATCCTTCATCCAGACACTTATACATCCACTCATTCTTCAATATGTTAGACTTATTTTTACTTTACAGAAACATACAGTCACTGGATGTTGTTATCAGTGATGTCATTTGAGTTGTCATCAGTGATGTCATCAGTGATATCACTGACCATGTCATGAATGACGTAATATGTGACATCATCAGCAGTGGATTGCGGTTGCGCAATATATAGTTAGTGCAACTAACTATATATGCGAATTTCAATGGTTTTGTGCGAGTAAATTAAGGTTTTGTAAATGCTAATCCCTAACTATATATGGTCTATAACCTATGGCTTTTTCAGTGAATTTTCAAGGTTTTGTAAATGCTAATTCCTAACTATATATGGTCTGTAACCTATGGTTTTTTCAGTGAATATATATATATATGATGAAAGAGAGGACCGAGATATTAATCTCAATTGGGCACTCTGTCTGACATTTGACCGCCCCCACCCTGTTTGAAACCTGAAGTCGCTGGTCGCTGCAGTTAGAGGGGACTAGGAGGAAAAACGGCCGTTTCATCTGCTCCAAGATCCGTGCCACTCACCTGTGAAGCTTGCACCGAGCCTACGCTTTCCGACTCCTTCATGTTTGACCATCTCACCTATGCATCTACAGTGCATGTTGGGATTTGGAGTTCGACATATTCTTCACGAACTCTGATTGGCCAGCCAATTGCCAGGGGGAGGAGATTCAGGTGCTGTTTAAGACTTTCACAGGAGGAGTAAATCATGGACGGCTTCCTAACAGCATGAGGCGCCGAAGAAGGCTCACTCGCCGAAATGCATCCGCCTGCGCTGGGACCCTTGAAATAAAGCTGTTTTAATCTGAACTCCCCTCGTGGTCTTTGTTTCTTCTCCTCGGAAAAGAACCACTCGCAATATATATATATATATATATTCACTGAAAAAACCATAGGTTATAGACCATATATAGTTAGGAATTCGCATTTACAAAACCTTATTTTACTCACACAAAACCATTGAAATTCCATATATAGTTAGTTGCACTAACTATATATCGCGCACCCGCAATCCACTGCTGATGATGTCACATATTACATCATTCATGACATGGTCAGTGACATCACTGATGACATCACTGATGACATCTCAAATGACATCACTGATGACATCTCAAATGACATCACTGATGACATCACTGATGACATCTCATTTGACATTACTGATCACATCACTGATGATATCATTCATGTGATAATACGATGAACCTCTTCAGACTCTAATATAACCTTAGATACAATCAGTGTAAACAGACACTCACAGACTGTCACTCATCCATGGAGTTACTCACACACCTAGTCAGTCATGCAAAGAATCAATCACAACTCCATTTCCTCAACTATACAGTTATACAAACTTTACTTATTCAAACATATACTAACACATATTTACTCTCTTATACAATCCCTGATACAAGTTCACAATGATCCATACAGCCACTCACACATTCACTGGCTCTTATGCACAGTTATTTATATATGTCAACTCTCACATGTACTGTGTTTTACATATGTACTTACTTTGACATGTAGCACTGAGATATCCATTCACTCACCAATACACTCATGCACACAGTCAACCGCCCATACAGCTGTTTCCACATGCACTTTTGAAACCATACATCTAGTGAATCAACTGCTCACACATCTACGCACAGAGTCATACACCTCCCAGCCACCCACACACACACTCAGTCTCCCATACAAATACTTGGGCAACCAATCAATAACCCATATAGTTACTCATATAGCTACTTATCAACACATGCAACAGTTTACAGAACAACAGACATAATGATGCACAAATTAAGACAGTTTAGTCACTAACCCATGCACTCAGTGAGACACATTTAATCACTCACTCATACAGTCAGTCATGCACCTACTAAATCCTTCATCCAGACACTTATACATCCACTCATTCTTCAATATGTAAGACATATTTTAACTTTACAGAAACATACAGTCACTGGATGTTGTCATCAGTGATGTCATCAGTGATGTCACTGACCATGTCATGAATGATGTAATATGTGACATCATCAGCAGTGGATTGCGGGTGCGCGATATATAGTTAGTGCAACTAACTATATATGGAATTTCAATGGTTTTGTGTGAGTAAAATAAGGTTTTGTAAATGCGAATTCCTAACTATATATGGTCTATAACCTATGGTTTTTTCAGTGAATTTTCAAGGTTTTGTAAATGCTAATTCCTAACTATATATGGTCTATAACCTATGGTTTTTTCAGTGAATTTTCAAGGTTTTGTAAATGCTAATTCCTAACTCTATATGGTCTATAGCCTATGGTTTTTTCAGTGAATATATATATATACATACATATATAAACATATATCATCTGTATATCTATATAAATACAAACATAAATGCATGCATACATATACTTATATGCATACAGATGCATGTTATTTACATGAAAGTTGAAAAAACACTAATAAAAGCAAAGCTAAAAAGCCACCTCATTACAAACAGAATGGCTTTAACTTAAACGAGGGCGAGATCTATTGCATTTTCAATGCTTGTTTACTGTGGTTCCATCAAGAAGGCATTCAGATGTGTCACACATTCGCCATAAATTCTGAATGTTAGCACTCTAGTTGCACATTAGATCACTGTAGTAAAGCTACTGCTCACCAGGGACGTCTGCTGCTGGTATTCAAAGTGCATGTTTCAGTCTGCATGTCAGAATTGTTTTAATGAAATAGAAGAGGATTTGAGAAGTCACCCAAAATGATCCCTAATTTTTCTTTCTGAAGCACTAATCATACTTTCTATGGCAAAATTAACCCCCTCATGTTGTTCCTTTTTAAATTGAGTGTTTTCAGACTTACCACTTCATTCCAATCAAGATGGCTTCTGGTGTGCCATACTTTTGTCATAAGTAAGACTGTTAGCGCTCTAGTTGTTCTTTAGAACACTCTGCGACATTCTGTCATTGGGCTATACTTGGGGTACATCTGGGTGATATTTGGGCTACATTTAGGCTCTTTTGTCTCTGGTGGCCATCTTGGGAGACTGTATGTCAGAATTTTTTAATGAAATTGAAGAGGGTTTGAGAAGTCACTCAAAATGTGCCCTAATTTTTCTTTCTGCAGCACTAATCATAATTCATATGGCAAAATATACCCGCTCATTTTGTTCCTTTTTAAATAAAATGTTTTAAGAGTTACCACTTTATTCCAATCAAGATGGCTTCAGGTGTGCCATACCTTTGTAATAAGTAGGACTGTTAGCGCTCTAGTTGTTCTTTAGAACACTCTGGGACATTCTGTCATTGGGCTATACTTGGGCTACATCTGGGTGATATTTGGGCTACATTTGGGCTCTTTTGTGTCTGGTGGCCATTTTGGGAGACTGCATGTCAGAATGTTTTAATGAAATAGAAAAGGATTTGAGAAGTCACTCAAAATGTGCCCTAATTTTTCATTCTGCAGCACTAATCATACTTTCTATGGCAAAATATACCCCCTCATGTTGTTTCTTTTTAAATTAAATGTTTTAAGAGTTACCACTTTATTCCAATCAAGATGGCTTCAGGTGTGCCATACCTTTGTAATAAGTAGGACTGTTAGCGCTCTAGTTGTTCTTTAGAACACTCTGGGACATTCTGTCATTGGGCTATACTTGGGCTACATCTGGGTGATATTTGGGCTACATTTGGGCTCTTTTGTCTCTGGTGGCCATTTTGGGAGACTGCATGTCAGAATGTTTTAATGAAATAGAAAAGGATTTGAGAAGTCACTCAAAATGTGCCCTAATTTTTCATTCTGCAGCACTAATCATACTTTCTATGGCAAAATATACCCCCTCATGTTGTTTCTTTTTAAATTAAATGTTTTAAGAGTTACCACTTTATTCCAATCAAGATGGCTTCAGGTGTGCCATACCTTTGTAATAAGTAGGACTGTTAGCGCTCTAGTTGTTCTTTAGAACACTCTGGGACATTCTGTCATTGGGCTATACTTGGGCTACATCTGGGTGATATTGGGGCTACATTTGGGCTCTTTTGTCTCTGGTGGCCATTTTGGGAGACTGCATGTCAGAATGTTTTAATGAAATAGAAAAGGATTTGAGAAGTCACTCAAAATGTGCCCTAATTTTTCATTCTGCAGCACTAATCATACTTTCTATGGCAAAATATACCCCCTCATGTTGTTTCTTTTTAAATTAAATGTTTTAAGAGTTACCACTTTATTCCAATCAAGATGGCTTCAGGTGTGCCATACCTTTGTAATAAGTAGGACTGTTAGCGCTCTAGTTGTTCTTTAGAACACTCTAGGAGGCTGCAGTAGAACACAAAGGAATCAACTGACAGTCTCTGTCCTTGTTGGATGTACATGTTTTACTGAGAATGTCAGACTTCATTTTCACATGACTGAGAAAGATAATGTGAATTTACAGAAAATATGCTTTCAGTTTAGCTTATAGATCCCCTTCCAAACCACTGTGGGAAAATCATGAGATATTAGTTTTCTTTCAAACAATATTCATGATATCACAGCAGAAGGTTTTTTCACATGGTAAAATCACCTTAGAACCCACCACAATTCCTAAAACGAGTATGGTACCATCAACAAATGATTTATAATGTAACTAAAGTCCTAAAACCCTCTATTAACTACAATGCTTTTTAATGAGGTGCTATCATGTATATTGGTCCCAAGATGGCTGCCAACACTTCTTGGATGAAGTGCTGACAGCCAATCAGATCAGATGTGTGGTTAGGCTCCGCCCAGATATATATCTTTTTTTGAACCTAAATTACTCAAAATCCACTGGAGCACATATATTGAGACCTAGCAAAGGCACATCGGGCTAACAGTCCCTACAATTTTGCCAAGTTTTGTGCAAATCCATTCAGCCGTTCGAGCTAAAAGTGAGGCCAACCGCCCTATGGAAATTAACATGGGAAAAACACGTTTTGGGACCCCCCTTTTTTCTCGGCCCCCCCTTGATAAAACCCCCCCACATTGTCAGGGGCTGCTCAGAAACAAAATGTTCCATTTTCCTGAAAATTTCAGCCAATTCCGTCAACAAACGCCAAAGTTATTTGACATAGAATTTTCAAAAATCCCATAGAGAAAAAATCCTAACTATATATACCTACTGGCGACCGCCAGTAGGTAATAAATACAAACATAAATGCATGCATACATATACTTATATGCATACAGATGCATGTTATTTACATGAAAGTTGAAAAAACACTAATAAAAGCAAAGCTAAAAAGCCACCTCATTAAAAACAGAATGGCTTTAACTTAAACGAGGGCGAGATCTATTGCATTTTCAATGCTTGTTTACTTTGGTTCCATCAAGAAGGCATTCAGATGTGTCACACATTTGCAATAAATTCTGAATGTTAGCACTCTAGTTGCACATTAGATCACTGTAGTAAAGCTACTGCTCACCAGGGACGTCTGCTGCTGGTATTCAAAGTGCATGTTTCAGTCTGCATGTCAGAATTTTTTTAATGAAATAGAAGAGGATTTGAGAAGTCACTCAAAATGATCCCTAATTTTTCTTTCTGAAGCACTAATCATACTTTCTATGGCAAAATTAACCCTCTCATGTTGTTCCTTTTTAAATTGAGTGTTTTCAGACTTACCACTTCATTCCAATCAAGATGGCTTCTGGTGTGCCATACTTTTGTCATAAGTAAGACTGTTAGCGCTCTAGTTGTTCTTTAGAACACTCTGGGACATTCTGTCATTGGGCTATACTTGGGGTACATCTGGGTGATATTTGGGCTACATTTAGGCTCTTTTGTCTCTGGTGGCCATCTTGGGAGACTGTATGTCAGAATTTTTTAATGAAATTGAAGAGGGTTTGAGAAGTCACTCAAAATGCGCCCTAATTTTTCTTTCTTCAGCACTAATCATAATTCATATGGCAATATATACCCCCTCATTTTGTTCCTTTTTAAATTAAATGTTTTAAGAGTTACCACTTTATTCCAATCAAGATGGCTTCAGGTGTGCCATACCTTTGTAATAAGTAGGACTGTTAGCGCTCTAGTTGTTCTTTAGAACACTCTGGGACATTCTGTCATTGGGCTATACTTGGGCTACATCTGGGTGTTATTTGGGCTACATTTGGGCTCTTTTGTCTCTGGTGGCCATTTTGGGAGACTGCATGTCAGAATGTTTTAATGAAATAGAAAAGGATTTGAGAAGTCACTCAAAATGTGCCCTAATTTTTCATTCTGCAGCACTAATCATACTTTCTATGGCAAAATATACCCCCTCATGTTGTTTCTTTTTAAATTAAATGCTTTAAGAGTTACCACTTTATTCCAATCAAGATGGCTTCAGGTGTGCCATACCTTTGTAATAAGTAGGACTGTTAGCGCTCTAGTTGTTCTTTAGAACACTCTGGGACATTCTGTCATTGGGCTATACTTGGGCTACATCTGGGTGATATTTGGGCTACATTTGGGCTCTTTTGTCTCTGGTGGCCATTTTGGGAGACTGCATGTCAGAATGTTTTAATGAAATAGAAAAGGATTTGAGAAGTCACTCAAAATGTGCCCTAATTTTTCATTCTGCAGCACTAATCATACTTTCTATGGCAAAATATACCCCCTCATGTTGTTTCTTTTTAAATTAAATGTTTTAAGAGTTACCACTTTATTCCAATCAAGATGGCTTCAGGTGTGCCATACCTTTGTAATAAGTAGGACTGTTAGCGCTCTAGTTGTTCTTTAGAACACTCTAGGAGGCTGCAGTAGAACACAAAGGAATCAACTGACGGAGTCTGTCCTTGTTGGATGTACATGTTTTACTGAGAATGTCAGACTTCATTTTCACATGACTGAGAAAGATAATGTGAATTTACAGAAAATATGCTTTCAGTTTAGCTTATAGATCCCCTTCCAAACCACTGTGGGAAAATCATGAGATATTAGTTTTCTTTCAAACAATATTCATGATATCACAGCAGAAGGTTTTTTCACATGGTAAAATCACCTTAGAACCCACCACAATTCCTAAAACGAGTATGGTACCATCAACAAATGATTTATAATGTAACTAAAGTCCTAAAACCCTCTATTAACTACAATGCTTTTTAATGAGGTGCTATCATGTATATTGGTCCCAAGATGGCTGCCAACACTTCTTGGATGAAGTGCTGACAGCCAATCAGATCAGATGTGTGGTTAGGCTCCGCCCAGATATATATCTTTTTTTTAACCTAAATTACCCAAAATCCACTGGAGCACATATATTGAGACCTAGCAAAGGCACATCGGGCTAACAGTCCCTACAATTATATATATATATATATATATATATATATATATATATATATATTACCTACTGGCGGTCGCCAGTAGGTATATATAGTTAGGATTTTTTCTCTATGGGATTTTTGAAAATTCTATGTCTAATAACTTTAGTGTTTGTGGACGGAATTGGCTGACATTTTCAGGAAAATGGAACATTTTGTTTCTGAGCAGCCCCTGACAATTTGGGGGGGTTTCATAAAGGAGGGGCCGAGAAAAAAGGGGGGTCCCAAAACGCGTTTTTCCCATGTTAATTTCCATAGGGCGGTTGGCCTCACTTTTAGCTCGAACGGCTGAATGGATTTGCATGAAACTTGGCAAAATTGTAGGGACTGGTAGCCCCATGTGCCTTTGCTAGGTCTCAATATATGTGCAGCAGTGGATTTTGAGAAATTAACGTTTAAAATAAGATATATATCTGTAACAGCGCTCCGGGTAGCGTTCCGGTTCGCGTACTTTTCGCGTAACGGAACTTTGCGATGCGAAGCTGATTGGCTCTTCGGTGTCTGTCAACATTCTAAACAGTCCGGAGCGGCCGCCATCTTGTCTCTCGGTAGGATCGAGAGACAAGAGGAGGCCAAAACAAAGGGGGAAATTACCATAAGGGGGCATAGTAGATCCTCGTTGACCCCTAGGTTTTATGTGGAGGTTGTAAAAGGTCCCAGCAGGGCAAAAAAAAAAAATGAAGACTTTTCTAATACTGTATGTTAATTGTTTGTTGTTTTTGTTGGTTTTTTTTGTTTTCTTTATTTTTAAAGTATTTTTTTTAATTTTGATTGTGTTTCATAATTCATTAAACTTTCTAACATTTCAGTGTCAGAAATTTCAAAATTGAATATAGGGTGTAACATGTCCTCATTTTGAAGCAGGTTATCCACTGCTTCAACACATTGTAGTAGTTCCTGGTCTCTACTTTGATCCATAAAATCATCAATTTTTTCTTGGCTGCTCTCCTCCAGTACAATTGTAAATTTAACTTGTTGCTCGCCTTCCATTTTGCCTGAAATTATGATTAAAAAAATATATATTAGTAGAGATAGGGCACTGTTGGGATTAATTTTAGATAGGCAGTTTTTATCAGTGAATTTTTCTTTTGGCAGTGTATAGTATCAGAGTGAAATAGGACTATAAAAAAGTGTATGTGATTTAACCAAGACAAGCCTAATTCCATTCATAACTATAACAGAGAAGTCTATCTAAATCCATAACTACTACAGAGGGATAGTGTATATCTATCAGAAAAAGTCTACCATATTAAGTTATAGTGCACAATATACTTCAGTTTTAAAAATAACAACTTACCTTCACAAACAAGTTGAAGTGTTTGGTAGCTATTCAAATGTGATGTACAACAAGAAGTAGTAGTCAAAATGGCTGTGTTTTCTTCTCTTCCTTTATATATATTCAGGTATATAACCAATCAAATGTCAGGTAATATAAGTAGAAAATGAAAGTAACATTTTCATTGGTTGTCAATTCCAACACTTCAGATGTGTTTTGTGAAGTAATTTACCTCACGGTATTTAGAGAGGTCTACAGACTTAATGGCTAAATGGAATTTCAATCAAATTTGTGAAAATGAAAGGGATTGTTATGTAGTATAAGCTAATCTATATTTGGTGAGAGTGTCTCCAGTCGTTTTTCTGTGAATTACTTTCCCACCTTTTTTTTTGGACCGCTTCCCGGGAAGCGGTCCGATCCGCGAACTAGGAGCGTAACGGGAGTCCACTATTTTGTGTTTCGGTCGAATTCAGATATAAAATGGAGGGCAAATAATGTTCAGAATGGGTAGAAGGGGGCACAGTACAAGTATTTTGACCCCCTAGGTTTTCTGAGGGTGGCTGAGGAGGACCATATGTGCTGAGAAAAAACATTTTTTTTTAAATTTTGCGCGGTTAGCTTCCAGTTCGCGTACCGGGTAGCGCTCTTTGAGCGTAGTTTGTTGAAAATTACAGAAAAAAGTTAGAGAAAAATAATAATTGTGAGTGATCAGATGAAGGGTAGCTCTGTGAAGAGCTTTTGGGTTTATGGTACATTTAGGTACTTATAAGTAGGTACCAATGCACAGTCTTAAATTCAGAATGAAAATTCTGTTGCCCTCATCTGAGAAGTGAACTCCATCTCCTCTGTAGATATCTTGCATGTAGTAACGCAAGTTATTGTTGTACAAGGAGCCCATTCCATGGTCTCTCATGTAAGCTGAAACAGATTTGTTTACATGCTTCCTCGCTTTCTCAATTTGTGGACAAAATTGGTTGGACCACCTCCATTTCTGTCTTTGGCATATATTGGAATATACCAAGGCAGTTTGAGGAAAAAGTGCCATTAATTGCTCAAAGGTGTCCTTTAAAAGCATTTCCAGACCTACCCCAGTCAAAGTGCCCAAATCATTACCTCCACAGTGCACTATTAACAGGTCAGGTTTTGGCAAATGCATAAAGATTTTCACCAATGGTATCAATTGGTGACATTTTAATCCTCTTTGGCCCAACCATTTAATTTCCACATCTTGTAAATTGAGGTTAGGTAAATTTCTGTTCTCAGCATACCTTTGAGCCCAGTGGATGTAACTATGTCCAACAATCCAGACCTTAAACATCGTGGGAGAAGGTTGTGCTGCAGTCAGATGAAGTGTGGTAATGAAAGGGCAGTTGAAACAGTAGGAGTTTGTAAAGAGAAAAAACTGTGGATTTCCAGTGCTAATGATTCATTAGCAGTGATTGGTGCATTTCCATTTCTGAAAACAGAAAGTTAGGGTGTATGGATGTGTTCTTTGAAAGATGTAATTTGAATGGTCAAGGAAGAAACATTTAACGAAAGATTGCACTGGATACGCAGGTGCACTGAGAGTTCAGAGTTCAATTGAAACATTGTTGTGTGAATTTGCAAACATGAGAGGTCTTCCAGGAGGTGGTTGCTATGGAAAAAAGGCAGAGAGGGCAGAGGGGGGAAGGGTTTTGATTTGAAAAAAGTGAGGGAAGAGTTATGATTGGCTAATATGAGAGATATGTGAAATGAATATCTGTATTTCTGTGCTTTCAATAGCTGCAGCCTCTGGAGTGCATCCTCTTTCTTCTGCTGAAGACAATTTGGTGTATTTCTGAGACTGTTTTCAAAACTCAAAAAGTATTTGCTAAGGTGAGAAAAGATTTATTTAATTTAGATAGAGAATAGTATGATTTAAGGAGAAAATGATGAAGAAAGCTGTGTTTTTAAATTGTGACTTTGTCTCTAGTGATATACAAATAGATTTTGGTTTTAAATTTTAATTGCATATTCGGTGTAGCATTCTGGCATGCAGTAACACAAGTTATTGTTGTACATGGAGCCCATTCCATGGTCTCTTATGTAAGCTGAAACAGATATGTTGTTTTTAAAAACGATTTTTGAAAACAATTACATTTCGGGATATGTACTGCTAGAGCTTCATAGGTTGTTTTGGGTCATATTTATAAGGCATTTGAGTGTCTATGATGTTATTTTTCCCTTTTTAAATGGAAAGCGTTCCTCATGGGGCAAGTTTCTTGTAAATACGCTCCCACCTGTGCTTGGCAAATTTAGATTTTGATTATGGGAGTTACATAGCCATGTTAATAATGCCCAAAAATGGTGCTAGGGCATTCCAAAAAACGCTTTCATGTGTCTCAAGGACATTTTCAGTCATTTCCTCTTGAATGCAGGTATACAATTGATTTATATGCTGTGTTTAAAAACGATTTTTTGAAATCAATTACATTTCTGGATATGTACTGCTAGAGCTTCATAGGTTGTTTTGGGTCATATTTATAAGGTATATGAGTGTCTATGATGTTATTTTTCCTTTTTAAATGGAAAGCGTTCCTCATGGTGCAAGTTTCTTGTAAATACGCTCCCACTTGCGGTTGGCAAATTTAGATTTTGATTATGGGAGTTACATAGCCATGTTAATAATGTCCCAAAAATGGTGCTAGGGCATTCCAAAAAACGCTTTCATGTGTCTCAAGGACATTTTCAGTCATTTCCTCTTGAATGCAGGTATACAATTGATTTATATGCTGTGTTTAAAAACGATTTTTTGAAATCAATTACATTTCTGGATATGTACTGCTAGAGCTTCATAGGTTGTTTTGGGTCGTATTTATAAGGCATTTGAGTGTCTATTATGTTATTTTACCCTTTTTAAATGGAAAGCGTTCCTCATGGGGCAAGTTTCTTGTAAATACGCTCCCACCTGTGGTTGGCAAATTTAGATTTTGATTATGGGAGTTACATAGCCTTTTTGATAATGTCCCAAAAATGGTGCCAGGGCATTCCAAAAAACGTTTTCATGTGTATTAAGGATATTTTAAGTCAATGAGGAAACACAGGTGATGTAATTCTGAAATTAGGAAAAGAAACTCCACATTTTTCAATTACATCACTAGTGTTTCCTAAGTTTATGAATGATATTGTGCAGATGAAGTTTAGGTGTGACCACAGATTCAAAAGAGGTCTGCCCTTTGTTCAAGAGTGAAGAGGACATGACTTACTTCATTGGTAGGCCTTCACATGTATTATCTCCTTTGTTTTCTTCAGTGAACATCTTATCTGCAACCATGTGTTGGCCTCACCTCAAACAAACAAAACAGGTGATGGACCGTATGTGGATTAATGACACATATTCACCCCAGTCCAAAGATCTGGGCCTAAACAAACCTTTAGATAGGCCACACCTTATCATCATCCTGAATTAATCATTTAAAATGTTAGGGAGAGATTTATGATAGGTGTATGCCTGTTTTGTACCACTGTGTGTCATTTTTGTGACGCAGTGCTGGTGCAAAAGATTTGCTATGTTAAATAATAAGTAGGGCGTTAAGTTTTTGATGACTGTTATTCATTTACTGTTTGGTAATAGTGGTTAATAACATTTTTTATTATATTTTTCCACAGATTCAACTGCAGATCTTTTCTAAATTTGAAAAATGCCAACTAAAAATCGAATTAGAAAGGCTAGAAAACGTCAAAGACAGCAGGATGATCTTTTATTGCAGCAGTCCTCTTCCCAAAATACTTTTGAAATCACCAAGAAAGCTCCGGGTAAGAGCACGAAATCATTCTTAAGAAATATTTGTAGTAAAAAAAGTATTTATCCAAAAAATGTTTCAGTTCAGAAAAAGAAAAGCAATTTAAATGGTAAGGAAAGGCCAATCAAAAATGTTACTGGTAGAGCAAGAGATAACTCTGTGCATGATAGTAGAAGGAAACAACAGTTTAGGGACATTCGAAAACGAATGTTCCGCAATAGGATAATAGTTAATTTATTAAAAAATATTAAGAAAGGCCAACAGAAAGTGGCATTTTATAAGAAGAAGAAAAATGTAGAGAAAATTATTGATCATGCTTTTGAAATTAAGCGAAAGTTGTTTATTTTGGTAATCAATAGAATTAGGAAACTAAGCAAGGTAATTTCTGATTTCAAAACAAAAAGTAGATGGAAGAGAGTAGTAAATCGTAGTAACTTTTGTGAAGTTTTTTTCGGAGAATGGATGCATAGTTCAAGTTGTGAGGCATTTTTTAATGAGGAGAGTTATTTTCAGGATAATGATTTGGTGTTTGCAGTTGACACCAGTGGTCGAGCTTATGAAGTGAAGGATGGTTGTCCAGTTGAAAAAGAAAAACTTGTGACAACAGAGACAGAAGAGGCGCTAAGTGATGAGGTTTTAGGAAGACGTCCTAAGGGTCCTGTGTACATTTGGAAGTGTAGTTCTATTTGCAGTGTGCAACAGGTTTCCATCAATTTGCTTTGTGATTTTATACGGACATTTAATAAGAAAAGTTTGAAGCAGAAAATGAAGTTGTTGCAAGATTTAGATCCTTGCAGAGTGAGACAAATGACAGGTTTGTGTGGTCATTCACTGGCTTGTCTTTCCAGGAGAGTATGCCAGAGTGTTTTTCATCATTTCAGGATGCTAGCAGTGCATCATAATAAAGTGAGAAAATTAGTGAGAATGTTGTATTATGCTAAGAGTCCAGCAATTATGCTTAAACAATTATGTGCTGCTCTTTTGCATGGTTCTGAAATAGATGTGAAGAATATTTGTGAAGAAATTGAGTTTTGTTACTTTGGTAGTAAAGATGAGAATGTTCAAATTGACCCAGAAGTAGAGGGTAATGTTGAAGATAATGTACAGGTTTCCAGTACAGATAATTTTCAGAAGGAAATTGCCACGTTTCAGATGAAATCAAGTGAGAGTCCTAATTTCACTTGTGTGTGTTGTCGACGCACTTATTATAAGAATCAGACTAAGTTAGTGGATTTATATGCAAAAAGTGAAAGGGAAAATAATAGTGAATGGAAGGATTTTGCCACATACTTGATGGTAGAAAATTCTTTTAATTTGGGATCGGATCAACTTGTGTGTACTTATTGTTGTATCAAATTAAACAAAAACCAGATGCCTGCTAGGGCGTTTCATAATAATCTTGAATTGGTTGAGATTCCTTCTGAATTGAAGAATTTAAATACTTATGAATCTATTTTGATTCAAAGTATCCATCCCTTTCAGGCTATTGTAAGAATGGAGCCAAAGACAGGAAAGTTGCCTCCAGCAGATTTACAGAGAGGATTAAAGGGAAGAGTTGTTTATTTGCCTCTAGATTTGAACAAAAACATTAACACAATTGGAGTAGAAAAAGTGGAAGAGGAACCTTTGGTTATCTTGGTTAATGGTGTTCCGACAAAGAATAAGAAAATATGGCAAGATTTAGTGGATGTTAGGAAAGTCAAAAAGGCAACATTGTATTTGAAGAAAAATAATAAGTACTATATAAATGTATATGTTGCAGAAGAGGAAGTAAGTGATGAAGAGGATAGCGATTTGTGTGCTGGCCAAATTGAGAAAGTAGAGGCCTCTAAAAGTGAAGAAATATATGAACATTATAGTGTTCATCCTTTGCATTCCAAGGAAGTCATGGGGAATGCAATTGAGTTGTTTCAAATGAAACAAGCCAAAGGGAGTCCCATTAGTGTTTGGGAGGAAAGTTTGGAAGCTCGGTGTTTCCCACAGCTATTTCCCACAGGTCGAGGAGGAAGATATGATGAGCGACCTCATCAAATTCCTGCGTCTGAATACCGGACTTTACGATTGTATGCAGAAGATCCTAGGTTTCGTCAATGCATTCCCTATTTGTTTCATCTCCTGTTTGAAAGCGATCTGTCTGGACTGTCATATGCAGTGAACCACATCTTAAAAAGTGGTATACAGATGCGAAACATCTCGGCAAGTGATTTTATGCATAAAGTCAATGTCCAAGACAGTATTTTGGATTCTCACTTAATTAATCTCATGGCGTGTCAGCGTGGTACTAATGAGTACGGGTACCGTCGTCATGGTGATTTAAAATGTATGCTGAGGAACTTAGGAACTCCAACTTGGTTCCTTACTCTGAGCTGTGCCGAGTATGGCTGGGAAGACTTACTTGAATTTCTACGAGAGGCAAATGGAAATATTGAAAACATTGAATTCAAGACACCTGGAGAACTGTGTTCTTTGGATCCAGTGAATGTATGCAGGTACTTCAATCATAGATTTGAAGCTATGATGTCTTTCATCACAAATAAGAAGAATCCACCTCTTGGAGAGGTGTTAGATTTCTTCTGGAGAAAGGAGTACCAAGCAAGAGGTGCTCCTCATATACATATGTTGTTGTGGATCAAGGATGCACCTAAATTTGGAACAGATCCGGATGACTTAGTGATGAATTTCATAGAACAGTATTCTACGTGTGCTGTTCCAAACGCAACGGAGAAGAAAAGCCTAAGAGAACAAGTTCTACGTTTCCAAAGCCATCGTTGTGGAAAGTACTGTCGTCGTAAATTCAGAAACAAGGACAAGTTCTACACCAAATGTCGTTTCAACTTTCCACGACCGGTGATTTCAAAAGGAAGAGTGAACAGTTTGATGTCTTCGCTGCGACATAATGTGACGAGGAAATCACCCAAAAATACATACAATTTGAAAAGGAACGAAGAGTCCATGTACATCAACGACTACAACCCAGTGATTTTGTCCATGTGGAATGCTAACATGGATATACAGTTTGTGGCTGACAACTGTATGGCTGTGGCTCGGTATGTGACATCTTACATCACCAAAAAAGAAAAGACAGAATTGAAGGATATGTGGGAGGACATTTCCCATGAAAAGAGCCTCAGCAAGAAGTTGTACAGTTTCAGTCTGAAGATGTTGTCGCATCGAGAAATCGGAGCTTACGAATGTTGTGACCGGTTGTCTTCAGCAAGTCTCTATGCCAAATCCAGGAGTATCGTTTGGGCGAGTCTTGGTCTTGCTGCAACGCGAAATCGAGTTCTAAAACCTGTCCGGGAAATTGAGTATTTGGCAGAAAAGGAACCAAACAGTACCGACATTTTGAAGACCAACATGTTGGATACATATTATCCAAATCGAAGCAGTCACCTTGAGAATGTTTGGGAATATCAAAGAAGATATTGAGAAAGGAGTGTATGCTGTAATTGGAAGTGAGGGATGTCTGGTCAAGCAAAGAAAATGCCAATTAGTAAACCATCGAAAATTGAGTGGCGAATCTCCAGAAAAAAAGGAGTTCTTCTATTTAGCACTTTTGCAACTTTTCAAGCCTTGGCGTGCAGAAGAGGAACTGCTTGGAGATTTCCTCTGTTACGAAGACTCTTTCACTGCTGCTAAGGAGACCATAGAATGTCCTGCTTTTCCCAAATATCAAGAAATGTTGACTTTGGAAATTGAGCAGGAAGCAACGATTGCAGCTGAGATTGCCAGAGACAGTTCTCAGGACAGTCAGAGTTCTGTTTCATTGAGTCAGGATCCACTAGGAGGACCTATTATCGAAAATGAAGCTGCCACTGCTATGAATGAAGTGGAAAGAGCCATGGCACATGCTCAGGAGGATGCAGTTAACTTAGAAGACTTGGAAAAACAACTCAACGTTGAGCAGAGGAAAATATATGATGAAGTTACCAAGCAAATTGAGCATGGATTAAGTCATGAGAAGAAAGAGTGCTCATGTACATCGTTGAAGCCTGTCCGACTGTACGTGAGTGGAGAAGCGGGAACTGGAAAAAGTTTCCTCATTAAAGCAATTTCTTGTTATTTGCAGGAAAGGACTGAGACATCGTTGTCTTGTGTTGTTACTGCTCCTACTGGATTGGCAGCACATAACATTAAAGGGATTACTTTGCATCGTCTCCTGATGCTGCCGGTGGAGCATGACAACAAATTACAATACCACAAGTTATCTGGAGATGCTTGTTGTGAAGTTTCAAGAATCTTGAGGAAAATGAAACTTCTTATCATTGATGAAGTAAGCATGGTTTCCAATGTCATGCTTGCCTTTGTGCATTTGAGAATGCAAGAAGTTCTTAAAACTGAATATGATGTGTTATTTGGTGGCAAATACATCATTGTTTTTGGAGATCTTCTGCAGCTGACACCAGTGAAAGGACAACCTGTGTTCAAAATACTCACGCATGAAGATACCAGGAAGTGCCTAGGGAGCATTGGCAATGTTATTATATGGTTAAATTTCAATTATGCTGAACTGCATGAAAATATGCGTCAGGCGAAGGATGAAGATTACAAGAATATTCTACAAGATATTAGAATTGGAAAAGTGACCGAGCATGGGAAAGAAGCTTTAAATGCACGATTACTGTCAAATTTATATCCCGAACAAGACATTGTGCCTGAGAATATTTTTCAGAAAATTACTGAGAAGAAATCCGGAATATGTTTGATGCCAACTCTTGCAGAATGTGCCATCTTCAACAACAAAATGTTGAATTTAGAAAAGCAAGAGATTGTGAAACTTGGAGCTATTGACAAAATAGAGCATATGGGATCAACAATTATTTTGTCTGAGAATTTGAAATCAAAATTGGATTCATTAGAGAAGACTATATCTAAAACAGCGGGTTTTGAAAAGACTTTGAATGTATGCTTAAATTGCCGAATCATTTTGAGAAGGAATTTACATGTTGAAAGAGGTCTGGTAAATGGATCAATGGGTAATGTTGTTGATTTTGAGAAATACAGAAGTAGAGATGGTATTGAATTTTTAAAAATTAAATTTGATGGCATTGAGGAAGTACAGCTAATTGGTCGTTGTTCTGCTAGGTTTTTGCTTGTTAAAGATTTATATGTTCGCCGTAAACAGTTTCCTGTTTGCTTGGCATATGCGGTGACAATCCATAAATCGCAAGGTTTAAGTGTAGATACTGCATTGGTGAATATTGGCAGTTCTGTGTTCAAGGAGGGTATGGCATATGTGGCATTGTCACGAGTTAGAACTTTATCGGGATTGTACCTGATTGACTGTGATGTCACAAACATTTGTGCGGATCTAGATTGTGTTAAGGAATACAATAGGTTAAGAAAAGAGTATGCGCCACATTTGCCTCAATATCCTTTGTTTGAGAAACGTGTGGTAGGCCGGAAACGAAGAAATATCAGTAACAGTAGGGAGGTTGAAGCAAAAAGCCCAAAAGTCGGTGAACCGAAAATTGTATGCAGAAAGAAAGTGGATTCTGTTCAAGATGTTGTCGGTTTTCAATTTGAAAACAGTTCTGGTGTCAACTGCTATGCAAATGTAGTGGTTAATGTTCTCTTTTCACTAGAGACTTTAAAAGAACAGATTGTGTTCAATTCGGAACAAAGTTTATGCTGCTTGTTGAATTCTGTATTAGAGAAATGTAGCACTGATCGAACAAAAGTAGAAAGTGTGTCTGAAGTTCGTTATCTGTTAGATGAATGTTCAGGTCAAACAGACTTCTCTGAAAATAATCAGCAGGATTGTCAGGAGTTTTTAATGTATATGCTTGATGTATTACAAGATGAGGGTGTAGATGTAGATCACCTGTTTGGACTTTCTTATCAATGGCAGCATGACTGCGAGAACTGTATGGTATCAAGTACTACTAGTGTAGACTCAGAAAGATTTATATATTTAACTTTGCCAGACAGTAAATCAGTCTCCTTTAATAAGCTAGTAAATGCAGCGGATCACAACATGGAGTGTAGCCAATGTAAATCTGAAATGATGTCAACATTATTTATTCGAAGATATGGCCAGTATGTCATTTTAATGATCCAACGATGTAGGCCTGATGGATCAAAATTGTCAACTTTAATAAAAAATTTTGTTGCTTCTCAGCTGTCAATATCAGGAAGGACTTTTGTAACTATAGCAATTATCTATCACGATGGTCCTTCAACAACATCAGGACATTACACAGCTTATTTAAAGTCTCGAAACGGCTGGTCATTCTGCAACGATTCTGTTGTAAGTTTCAAAAAAAAATTGCCGTTTGACCTTAAAAATTCTTACCTGGTGTTTTTAAAACCAAAATTTTAAGGAAAGAATCTCGGGATTTCCTCTGAGGAATTGCAAAAGGTTCATGAAGTAGAGGGGATGTAAGTCTGCAATGCTGTCTAGATTATTGGTCCAAAACTTTTAATTATAATGTCATTTTAAAAATCCAACTATATAAACCTGATGCAAGTAAGTCTGCTTCATAGTAAGCAGTATCAGTGTCATAGGAAAAGTAGAACATGAGTGAGCAAGAAGGGTAAGATATTAGTAGTCCAGGATTGTGAAAGTAATCTTAAATGTTTTCTTTTTGAAAGTTGCGAAAATAGAAAATGACGGGATTTCATTAGAAGAATTACAAGAGTTGAAAAACGCTGCAACATGATTTGGCCAAGTGGAAACATGTGGTAGAATGTGAGAAGTCTTTTATTGTATGTAACATATTTTTCAAAACGATGGAGGTTTTCTTTCAGAAAGTGGCGGGCAGAAAATATTTATAGCACAACAGAGTGGATGCTGTTCATAGGACATCCTTCGACGTTATGGAAAGTAAGTTAATTTTAAGGAGTTTTGAATTCAGATTTCTTAGGTTGTATGGGTTTTTTAAACACAATCATTTTGATTGTGTTTTTTTTTCCCCGCTGTTACATGATGAATACCTTCAAGTCACTGATTTAAGTGAAATTTGATACATTCTGAGAACAGCAAAAATAAACCATTTAACATGTATAATTAATGTTCTACTTTTTGTACTTATGATATACATTTAGAAATGTGAGGTAGATATGGAGAAACTGAGGCTTCTGTAAGTGTCAAAGTTAATGCTTACAGTGCTGCATTTCTGGGTACTGTTTTTTTTTTTAAAACTGAATAGACCTCACCTTAAAGAAACCTCTTGAAAGGACACATCTTATTTGTATCCTGAAAGAATCATTTAAAATGTTAGACACAATTTTATGATGGCTTTACATCTTTTTTGCGCTGCTATTGCATCACTATTGTGAGACATCAGCAGTGCAAAAGATGCACCATGTTCCAAAATAGGCCTCACTTCATCAGCATCAAGATACTGTTTGTTTAAAATATATATCTTTAGGATTGTGTAGGGGACGTATAGCAGCAGAGGCTTCTGTAAATGTCAAAGTTATTGAAAAACTGTTTCTTCTTGAACCTTTTCCCTTGTCTTTTCAAATTTTTAAATACATGTTTTAATATTTTTGAAATGTTTCTTCTCTCTTTTACAGATTGAAAGTATGAAAAAATATTTGAAAAAGTTAACAAGAATTATAAGGTAAATGTTTTCTACTCTTTTAACCCGCAATTCACTGCTGATGATGTCACTGACTATGTCATGAATGATGTAATAAGTGGACATGGCTTACTTCATTGGTAGGCCTTCACATGTATTAATGCATACACTGCTGCACTTCTGCGTACTGTTTCATATGCTGAACTACATCTGCACTATGAGATACCTAAGCAAAGGCAACACAGGTGATGTGATTGTGAAATGAGCAAAAGAAACTCCACGTTTTTCAATTACATTACTTGTGTTTTCTAAGTTTACGAATGACATTGTGCAGATGAACTTTAGGTCTGTCTATGGACACAGAAGAGGTCTGGCCGTTGTTCAAGAGTGAAGTGGACATGTTTTACTTCAATTGTAGGCCTTCACATGTATTATCTCCTCTGTATTCTTCAACAAGCATTAACTTGATATGCAACCCTGAGTAGGCCTCACCTTAAACAAACTTTTGGAGAGGACACACCTTATCGTCATCCTGAATCAATCATTTAATCTATCACATTTAACATCTATTAGTTCTACTGCTTCATTTCTTTAATCCTTACTTTCCTGCGTTTGCTACTTCTCTCATTCCTTTCTCTATTACCTAATTATTCTACTCCTTCCAGTATTTTTCTCAGTCCCTCTCTTCTCATACTTCTTCATTATTATTCACTCATTCTGTCTCTATTAATGTTACTGTTTCTGAATGATCTCAAAAAAAAATTAAAACAAGAACAGTAAGTATAAGGATAGGAAACAGACATTTATGTTACAAGAAAGACAGCTATAGGAAGTAAACAAAAGATACTGTTACTCGCAATCCACTGCTGATGATGTCACTGACCATGTCAAGAATGATGTAATATGTGACATGATCAGAAGTGGATTGCGGGTAACAGTATCTTTTCTTTACTCCCTATAGCTGTCTTTCTTGTAACATAACTGTCTGTTTCCTTCCCTTATACTTACTGTTCTTTTTTTTAAAAAAAAAATTTGGTTCGCTCCTGGTTCGCGTACCGGAGTGCGAACTGGGAGCGAACTAAAAGAAATAGAGGTTGGCAGAGTTTCAAAAATTCTACCAATTTTTTTTATAATGGGGAGGTAGTTCTGAAAAGAACTTTTTTTTTGTTTTTTGTTGTTTTAAATTTTTTTTATTATTTTTCTGAACATTTTTTATATTTTTTTTGTTTTTTCTGAACATTTTGTAATTTTTTTGATTTTTGGGAGGGAGGGGGGAAACAAAAATGATTCATTGAAGAGGGCTCAACAGGAGCAACGACAAAAAAGAAGAATTTATTTTTTGGGGCGTTTCGGGCAAACATGATTATTGATAGTTTTTATTATAAGAGTAATGCTACTTTCTCGGTAGCATATTAATTGGTTGCACCGCACGCACACTTGCTTTACTTCCCCCATGTCCATTTGAATGTTCGGGACCACCTCCCTCGCCTCTGGTCCTGATACTTCTTGGACGACAGATCTTCTCGCCATTGCCGGGGGATTTTGCTGTTCATCGCAAAGCTGGGCAGCACTATAATTGTTTGGGTGCCACCTACTCATGTGCCTGTGCATCGTATAATTTCCAAAGCTATATTTTTTGTCCGTCCCCCTTGAAAGTCGATCGTCGCAAATACGGCAAAAGACATATCTGGCATTGACTTTTTTTTGCCCTGCTGGAAATTAAAAAAATTGCCAGATGAAGTTTTCCTTTCTGTTGTACCTCCTGGGCTCCTCTGGAAAAAACTGAGGCTCTTCCTCCTCTTCCTCCTCTTCTTGATCTTCCTCTTCTTCAAAGATTGGTTGAGCAGGTGGTCCTTTCTTCCCTTGAGGAGGTGGAGGTGGTGGTGGGGGAACACTAGCTGAAGCAACAATTGAAGCCATTTCTCTAGAATGTAAAAGGGTCTTTCTCTCACCAAGATGAAAGTCAGAGTGAGGAAAGAAGGAGGGGTTTTCATCATTTGGGAAAAGCAAAAGTTCTAAACCAATGAAAAGTGTTAATTTTAGATCACATGACCTAGTATTACATCATTAGGAAACCAAAAGTGAAATGAACCAATGAAAAGTGTTATTACCAAGTCACATGACCTGCTGTGTTTACGTTTCGCGCTTTGCTCCGCTTTCCGGTCCGCTTCCGGGTCCGCTAACTTGGCGCGTCCAATGACGTATTACGCGACAACGCAAAACGTCATGCTAACGTAACAGTTACGCTAAAGGAACGTTTACCGGTTCGCGGACCGAGCCGCGGCTTTAAATTGAGCTAACGGGAAGCTGACCGGTTCGCGGACTGGGAGCGAAACAAAAAAAAAATTGTTTTTAAATGTATAAAAAACATGTAAAATATATTTTAAGATTTAAAGAAGAATACATTTTACAGCTACAGATATTAGCTTTTAAAAAACCATTGAAATTCAATGAAAAAACCATAGGTTATAGAGAATATATAGTTAGGAATTAGCATTTACAAAACCTTGAAAATTCACTGAAAAAACCATAGGTTATAGACCATATATAGTTAGGGATTAGCATTTACAAAACCTTATTTTATTGGCACAAAACCATTGAAATTCCATATATAGTTAGTTGCACTAACTATATATCGCGCACCCGCAATCCACTGCTGATGATGTCACATATTACATCATTCATGACATGGTCAGTGACATCACTGATGACATTACTGATGACATCTCAAATGACATCACTGATGACATCACTGATGACATCTCAAATGACATCACTGATGACATCACTGACATCTCATGCGACATTATTGATGACATCACTGATGATATCATTTATGTGATAATACAATGAACATCTTCAGACTGTAATATAACCTTAGATACACTCAGTGTAAACAGACACTCACAGACTGTCACACATCCATGGAGTTACTCACACACCTAGTCAGTCATGCAAAGAATCATTCACACCTCCATTTCCTCAACTATACAGTTATACACACCTTACTTATTCAAACATATACTAACACATATTTACTCTCTTATACAATCCCTGATACAAGTTCACAATGATCCATACAGCCACTCTCACATTCACTGGCTCTTATGTTCAGTTATTTATATATGTCAACTCTCACATGGACTGTGTTTTACATATGTACTTACTTTGACATGTAGCACTGAGATATCCATTCACTCACCAATACACTCATGCACACAGTCAACCCCCCATACAGCTGTTACCACATGCACTTTTGAACCCATACATCTAGTGAATCAACTGCTCACACATCTATGCACAGAGTCATACACCTCCCAGCCACCCACACACATACTCAGTCTCCCATACAAATACTTGGGCAACCATTCAATAACCCATATAGTTACTGATATAGCTACTGATTTGAACATGCAGTAGTTTACAGAATAACATATATAATGATTGCCAAATTAAGACACTTTAGTCACTAACCCATGCACTCACTGAAAAAACCAGAGGTTTCACACCAGTTATAGTTAGCTGGAAATTTTACTGACATAAAACCATTGAAATTCCCACGTTATAGTTAGTCGGACTCACTATAACTTGCGCATGCAATGCACTGCTGATGACATCACATATTACATCACTCATGACATGGTCAGTGACATCACTCATGACATCACTGATGACACCATCCTTGTGACACAGTGACAGACCTCCTTTCACTGTAAAGTAACCTTTGAAACACATATTCAAAAATAGAAACTAACATTTTCAAAAAAGTGGATATACCCATACCAGTTACAACAACCAATTCAGTAATTTCACCATCTATATACACATTCACACATTCACCAACAGTTTTAAATAGTCACTCATACATATACTCACTCATAATATGTAGTGATACCCCTATTCATCCAGTTACACACCGACAGTCATCAAAAAGTTACTCACACATATACTCACACATGCAAATAAACTAATAAACATCCATTTATTTGCCTATATAGATTTACACACACTACCACCTTACTACTAAGGAAACTTACACATATGTACTCTCTTAAAAAATCACTTATAGAAACACATACTTATTTAAACAGGAACTCTTACAATCTCTCACTCTCACATATACTGACTTATATACATCAATACTCACATATACTAGATTAAAATATATCTTGTTACTGATAAACACACTAGTGAGACAGGCATTCAATCAGTAACACACACATATACACACTCATCCACTCATACAGTCCTGCACATATGCTGTTTTAAAAAAACATACAAACAGTGAGTCAGTCATTGATACATCTATGTGCTAAGTAGCACTCCCACCAAACTATACAGACACTCATACTGATACTAAAAAAACATATAATAACCCATATACACACACATGTAGCTACTCACCAACCCATACAGCCACTTATACACAAAGTGAAACACTGATACATATATTTAAATATTTAAATATTACTCGCCAATATATGTATTCACTAAGATACACTTAATAAGCCAGTTAACCAATCAATTTTTTATAAAAAAACATTAATTAAGACAATAATTTAAACATTTATTCTTCCATCGACCTTTACATATACATATATAAAACATATTTATTTTTCAGAAAGACACACATTCACTGGATGGTGTCATCAGTGATGTCATGAGTGATGTCACTGACCATGTCATGAGTGATGTAATATGTGATGTCATCAGCAGTGCATTGCATGCGCAAGTTATAGTGAGTCCGACTAACTATAAAGTGGGAATTTCAATGGTTTTATGTCAGTAAAATTTCCAGCTAACTATAACTGGTGTGAAACCTCTGTTTTTTTCAGTGAATTTAATAGGTTTTTTAAATGCTAATTCCTAACTATAACTGGTGTGAAACCTCTGTTTTTTCAGTGAATTTCATAGGTTTTTTTAATGCTAATTTTTAACTTTTTTATAGGGCTTCATACCTATGTACTTTTTAGTAAATTTCTAAGCTTATTTTTTCAAAAATGTCTATAGCTGAGAAAGGTATGTTTTTATAAAAATTAACACTATAATGCAGAGGTCTTCAAACTTTTGGATGCTGAGACCCCCCTGTCAACATTTTCAAGTGTAAGGACCCCCTCCTGACAAAAATGTCTAAACCTCTAGGTTATGAGGAAGGGGAGGACCAAATTATGCGACAGGCTTGACTAAATTGTGTGAGTAGAAAATGTAAATAATGTTCTGTGATGCTGCGTATTTTGGGGTAGCATTGCTTTATTATTTAGAATTTTTTTAAACACAGTAATACTGAGGAAAGATTTCACCCCATCAGTACCAGTTTATAACCAAAATACAGCAATTAACATCCGAAAGAAGTCTAGTCAAGCTCTGTGAAGGGCCTCCCAATCCGGAGGAATACACGCTGCCACATTAGAAGCTCACCTGGCCATGGCCGGGAGCAGCAAGGGTGAGTGCATGGTGATTGGTGTGAGTGCATGGTGATTGGTGTGAGTGCATGGTGATTGGTTTGAGTGCATGGTGATTGGTGTGAGTGCATGGTGATTGGTGTGAGTGCATGGTGATTGGTGTGAGTGCATGGTGATCAGTGTGAGTGCATGGTGATCAGTGTGAGTGCATGGTGATCAGTGATCAGTGTGAGTGCATGGTGATCAGTGTGAGTGCATGGTGATCAGTGTGAGTGCATTGTGATCAGTGCGAGTGCATGGTGATCAGTGCGAGTGCATGGTGATCAGTGCGAGTGCATGGTGATCAGTGCGAGTGCATGGTGATCAGTGTGAGTGCATGGTGATCAGTGATCAGTGTGAGTGCATGGTGATCAGTGTGAGTGCATGGTGATCAGTGTGAGTGCATTGTGATCAGTGCGAGTGCATGGTGATCAGTGCGAGTGCATGGTGATCAGTGCGAGTGCATGGTGATCAGTGCGAGTGCATGGTGATCAGTGTGAGTGCATGGTGATCAGTGTGAGTGCATGGTGATCAGTGTGAGTGCAGGGTGAGCGGGTGATCAGTGTGAGTGCAGGGTGAGCGGGTGAATAGTGTGAGTGCATGGTGATTGCTGTGAGTGCATGGTGATCGGTGTGAGTGCATGGTGATCGCTGTGAGTGCATGGTGATCGCTGTGAGTGCATGGTGATCAGTGTGAGTGTATTGTGATCGCTGTGAGTGCATGGTGATCAGTGTGAGTGTATTGTGATCAGTGTGAGTGTATTGTTATCAGTGTGAGTGCATGATGATCAGTGTGAGTGCATGGTGATCAGTGTGAGTGCATGGTGATCAGTGTGAGTGCATGGTGATCAGTGTGAGTGCAGGGTGAGCGGGTGATCAGTGTGAGTGCAGGGTGAGCGGGTGAATAGTGTGAGTGCATGGTGATTGCTGTGAGTGCATGGTGATTGGTGTGAGTGCATGGTGATCGGTGTGAGTGCATGGTGATCGCTGTGAGTGCATGGTGATCGCTGTGAGTGCATGGTGATCAGTGTGGGTGTATTGTGATCAGTGTGAGTGCATTATGATCAGTGTGAGTGCATTGTGATCAGTGTGAGTGCATGGTGATCAGTGTGAGTGCATGGTGATCAGTGTGAGTGCAGGGTGAGCGGGTGAATAGTGTGAGTGCATGGTGATTGCTGTGAGTGCATGGTGATCGGTGTGAGTGCATGCTGATCGCTGTGAGTGCATGGTGATCGCTGTGAGTGCATGGTGATCAGTGTGGGTGTATTGTGATCAGTGTGAGTGCATTGTGATCAGTGTGAGTGCATTGTGATCGCTGGGAGTGCAGGGTGAACGTGAAAGTGAAGGCGAGAATGAGAAGTGAGTAGTCTGAAAGCAGGGTGCATTCCCAAAAACTTGAAGCGTAGGGTTTCAGATATAAGTTAAATTATTGCTATAATGGCATTAATCAGGGTTCGAGGGTGGAGGAAATAAATAATGTACTGATCCTGCAACAAACTTCCAGTCTAATGATTAGGGTTACCAACTTATTATTTTGATGGCCCAGAAATAAGCAGTCACCTACAGCTGTATTTTTTTGCACTTATCTGTGAATACTTAGAAAAGCAAATATAAATAGAAAGCACTTTTAATTGTGTTCTAGGGATGCCTTAATGATCCATGACTAATAATTAAAGATAATAAATACAGAAAAGTCACGCACCTAATTAATACATACTTTTTTATTTATAACTTAATTTAGTGTCAAGAGTAGGCCTCTGCAGGATCTTTAAACAACACATAGCAGGCATGTTTCTTTTGGCAACCCAACTTTATATTTATTTTTATTAAATGCATTCTCACACTACAGCAGTAAGTGTAAAATACAAAAGTAAGGAATAGGCAGAGTGGGGGCCCAGGGGGGACTGGAACCATAAAAAAAGAATCTTTGGTAATCGATTAACAAAGGCATGTAAATATGCTAATGGTCTTTAAAGACCTGTGAAAACTCGGGCCGGAGATAAGACTCCAGACACTGCCCAGCCGAGGCCCCAGGAGCGCGAGCTGCACTGCAGCAGCCCGGGCTGAGATACAGGATGGGGGAGGAGGGGGGCTGAAGCCCTTGAGGCCATGGCAGAAGTGACACTGAAGGCGCGACCCCCTTTGCATCGTTCCACGCCCCCCCTGGGGGTCGCGCCCCACAGTTTGAAGACCCCTGCTATAATGTATATTACAATAATATTTTTTGTTTTAAAATAGTATTTTTTTTTTTATATATTCGTCTCTGGAGCGCTCCCGGTGCGCGTACTGGTGAACGCCCAGGTGCGCGTACCGATGCGCGTCCCGTCAGCGCACCAACAAACAAAAAAAGAAAAAAAAAGTATGAAGGAGTGACTATGAGGAATGGGGACAGAGAGAGTGGTGTTAAGAGAAAGAGAGCTAGAGGGAGGAACACAGAGGGACTGTGTAATAGATAGTAAGACAGAGAAAAAGTGTAAGAGGAAGTAACTGAGAAAAAGAAAAAGAATAAGGGAGCAAAAGAAGAGAAGAAATAGGAAGAAGACTAAAGCAGAGGTTCTGGGAGAATGTGAATGGATGATGAAAGTAAAAGGAAGGAGAGTTAAGTATGGGGAATGACAGATAGTGACGGAACCAGAGAAAAGGAACAGGGGTGACGGAGGGAAAGAAAATAGCAATGAGTGTAAGTAAAGAGGAGTGAAAGAGGGTACATATAAGTGAATAAGGGTAAGACATGGGGAGTGACAGAGAGAAAGAAGAGAGAGAGTAAAGGAAGGAGTGTCACAAAGGGACTAAGTGAACCAGTAAAAAAGGTAAGTGAAGGAGTGTGGATAAGCAGAGGTACTGAAAGAAGTTGAATGTGGTAGGAAGTAAACATGGAGGATAAGAATAAGTGAGGGAAGCAAAGTAAGGAAACAGGGGTGAGGTAGGGTGAGAGAAAAATAGTGAAAATAAAACAAAACGTGATAACAAAGTACATTTTGTAAACACACTTACCATATAATTAATGAAAACTTGTATCTGTGAAAGATAAAAGAAAAAACACGTTTATTATTACTTAAAAATATATAATAAAATAGAAGAAACAGTTCATGATGTTTAAAAATCTACAAAAGTTTACTAAGAAATGAAGCAATAGTGAAGGATACAAAAACAGAAAGAAAGTAATGTAGAAAGAGAAAAAAGAAGGAAAAAGAAATAGAAAGTGAACAAATTCCTAAAGGTAAGTAAGATACTAAAAGAATGTAAGATATCAAAACAAAATCAGGAAAGATAAGAAAGTAAAAGGAAAATGAGTGAAAAGGAGAGGAGTCTGAATGAGAAACTATTAATAAAAAAGAGGAATAGAAGATGACTGAGAGTGAGTGAAGTGGAGTCACAGAGTGAAGGGATGAAAGGAATGAGGTTATTATAGAACGATGGATAAAACAGGAGTGAGAGAGTAAGTACACAGAAAAACAAAAGTAAGAACTAAGTGAACTACAGTACAATGAGTGCGAAAGAAAAAAAAAGGAGAAAGAGAGGGTAAGAAAACTAAAGCAGTGGTACTGAGAGAATATGAAAAAGATAAAAAGTGGTGGAAGGAAGAGAGGAAATGCAGACAGTTCAAATTAGATTGAGAAGTTGTGAATGAAGTGCAGTAAAGAAACAGCGATGAAAAAAGAGTGTAAATTAGTAAAGAGAGGTAAATAAGGGTGAAAAAGGAAAATGAGTGTGAGACAATGTGAACACAATATAAATTACACAATGCAAACTACACAATAACTTCTACAATATGTTACATTATTTATTTTTGCTGTTCTCAGAATATATTGAATTTCACTTAAATTCGTGAGTTCAAAGTCTTCATCATATAACAGCGGGAAAAAAAACACAATCTAAAAGATTGTGTCTAAAAAAAACCATTCAAACATACATCTCATATATGTACACTAATCTTTGATTCACTTACTTTTCCGTGAGGCCAAATAGAAGATAGTGAAGGTCCTTTTGGTGGAAAAAAGTCTGCTGTGCTCTATAACTTCCATTTCATCGACTTCCTATGAAAAAAGATCTAAGAACATCATACCTTACACTTTCCTCACGGCCAATTTGTGTCAATTATATCAGTATTTTTTACTTTGAGATCCACTTAAAGTATCTACATGAGATAAATAATTTAAAATATTAGATTACTAACTAACTAACTAACTTTTAGTATCTATTCCCGACTTCAAAGGCCAATTCCCTTTACTAAAACTTTGGTTTTAAAAACACTAGATAAGAATTTGTAGAGTCATAAGGCAAAAGTTGTTTATAAGTTAAATGAGAATCATTGCAGTAACTCCATCCTTTTTCAGATTTTAAGTAGCATGTATAATGTCCTGAGGTTGTCGAAGAACCGTCATGATAAATAATAGCTTCAGTTGTAAAGGTTCTTCCTGAAATTGATAACTGAGAAGCCACAACATTTTTGATAGAAGTTGTCAATTTAGTTCCATCAGGTCTACATCGTTGGAAAACTAAAATGATATACTGCCCATAACTTTGTATAAATAATGTGGACAACATTGTACAGTTACATTGGGTACACACCATATTATGATCTGCTGCTTTAACTAGATTTTTAAATGACACTGATTTACAGTCAGGTAAAGTCAAATATATAAATCTTTCAGTGTCTATTCTAGTAGTACTTGATGAACTACAATTGTGGCAGTCATGCTGCCATTGATAAGAAAGGCTGAAAAGATTATCTACATCTACACCTTCATCTTCCAAAACACCAAACATATACATTAAAAATTCCTGACAATCCTGCTGAATGTTCTGTGAAAATTTATCTTGACAAGAACACATATCTAAAATATTTCGAATTTCTGTTACACTTTCTATTTCTGCTGTATCACTGCTACATTTCTCAAACACAGAATTCAATAAACCACACAATCTTTGATCCCGATTTTCAACAATCTGTTTTTGTAAACTTTTAAGAAAAAAACAACATTAACCACTACATTAGCATAGCAGTTGACACCAGAACTATTTTCAAACTGAAATCCAACAACATTTTCTTCACAATTCTTTTTCTTCCTGTTTTCAATTACAGTTTTCTCTACTTTTTGTCTTTTTGCAACTACCTCACTGCAATTATCCTCATTTCTTCTTTTTCGGCCTACCACACGTTTTTCAAACAGAGGATATTGAGGCAAATGTGGAGCATATTCTCTTCTTAACCTATTGTATTCTTTAACACAATCTAGATCTGCACAAATTTTTGTCTCATCACACTCAATCAAGTACAATCCTGATAAAGTTCTGACTCGGGATAATGCCACATATGCCATACCCTCTTTAAACACAGATCTTCCAATGTTCACCAAAGCATTATCTACACTTAAACCTTGAGATTTATGAATTGTTACTGCATATGCCAAACAAACAGGAAACTGTTTTCGGCTAACATATAAGTCTTTTACAAGTAAAAACCTAGCAGAACAATGACTTATTTGTTGTACTTGTTCAATGCCATCAAATTTTATTTTTAAAAATTCAATTCCATCTCTATTTCTGTAATTCACAAAATCAACAACATAACTCATTGCTCCATTTACCAGACCTCTTTCAACATTTAAATTCCTTCTCAAAATGATACGACAATTTAAACACACATTCAGAGTCTTTTCAGAACCAGCTGTTTTAGAAGTACTTTTCTCTAATGAATCCAATTTAGTTTTCAAATTTTCAGACAAAACAATTGTTGCACCCATGTGCTCTATTTTATCTATTGCTTCCAGTTTCACAATCTCTTCATTTTCTAACTCTAACATTTTGTTGTTGAAGATGGAACATTCTTGCAGAGTTGGCATCAAACATATCCCAGATTTCTTCTCAGTCATTTTTAAAAAAATATTCTCTGGAAGAATGTTTTCATTTGGATACAAATTTGAAATTAATCGACCATGTAAAGCTTTTTTCCCAAGCTCGCTTACTTTTCCAATTCTTACATCTTGTAGAATATTTTTATAATCTTCATCCTTTGCCTGTCGCATATTTTGAAGCAGTTCAGCATATTTAAAATGTAACCATATATTAACGTTTCCAATGCTTCCAAGGGACTTCCTGGTATCTTCATGTGTGAGCATTTTAAACACTGGTTGTCCTTTTACTGGAGTCAACTGCAATAGATCTCCAAAAACAATAATGTGTTTTCCTCCAAATAACACATCATACTCTGTTCTAAGAATGTCTTGCATTCTCAAATGCACAAAAGCAAGCATTAGATTTGAGACCATGCTTACTTCATCAATGATAAGAAGTTTCATTTTCTTCAAGACTCTTGAAACTTCAGAACACGCATCTCCAGATAACTTGTTGTAATGCAATTTATTATCATGCTCAACTGGCAGCATTAGTAAACGATGTAGAGTAATCCCTTTAATATTATGTGCTGCCAGACCAGTTGGAGCAGTTACAACACAAGACATCGGTGAATCAGTCCTTTTCTGCAGATAACTTGCAATGGCTTTAATTAGAAAACTTTTTCCTGTCCCCGCTTCTCCACTTACGTACAGTCGGACAGGGTCAAATGATGTAAATGAACACTTTTTTTTCTCATGTCTGAATCCATGTTCAATCTGCTCTGTGACTTCATCATATATCTTTTTCTGCTCAACGTTTAGTTGCTTTACCAAATCTTCTAAGTTAACTCCATCCTCTTGAGCTTGTTCCATAGCTCTTTCCACCTCATCCATGGCAGTGGCAGCTTCATTTTGGATAATAGGTCCTCCTAGTGGATCCTGACACAATGAAGTAGAACTCTGACTATCTTGAGAACTGTCTCTAGCTATCTCTTCAGCAATTGTGGTTTCTTGCTCCATTTCTTCATTCAACATTTGCAGATAATTTAGAAAAATAGGACATTCTATGGTATCCTTAGTTGCATTAAAAGAGTCTTCATAACAGAGAAAATCTCCAAGTAGTTCCTCTTCTGTACGCCATGGCTTAAAGAGTTGCAAAAGAGCTAAATAGTAAAATTCTCTTTTGTCTGGAGCTTCACAACTCAATTTTCGATGATTAATCAAATGGCCTTTTTTCTGCTTCACTAGACATCATTCATAGCCAATGACTGCATATTTTCCATTATTTATATCTTCTGTGATGTTCCTCTTATAACTGTAGTTTTGCAGAACTTCATACAAACAAGTGTTCTCAAGGTGAGTACTTCTATTTGGATAGTATGTATCCAACATATTTGTCTTCAAAATATCTGTACTGTTTGGTTCTTTCTCCGCCAAATATTCAATTTCTTGTACAGATTTCAAAACTCGGTTTCGTGTTGCAGCAAGACCTAGACTCACCCAAATGATTGTTCTTGATTTGGCATAGAGACTTGCTGATGATAACCGATCAGAACATTCATATGCTCCAATTTCTCGATGCAACATCTTCAGACTGAAACTATATAATTTTTTGCTTAGACTCTTTTCATGTGAAATGTCCTCCCACATTTCCTTCAGTTCTGTCTTTTCTTTTTTGGTGATGTAAGATGTCACATATCGAGCCACAGCAATAGAGTTGTCAGCAACGAACTGAATATCCATGTTAGCATTCCACATGGACAAAATCACTGGGTTGTAATCGTTGATGTACTTAGATTCTTCATTTCTTTTCAAATTGTATGTATTTTTGGGAGATTTCCTCGTCACAGTATGTCGTAGAGATGACATCAAATTATTTACTCTTCCCTTAGAAATCACTGGTCGTGGAAATGCAAAACGACATTTCGTGTAGTACTTTTCCTTGTTTTTAAATTTTCGACGACAGTACTTTCCACAACGATGAGATTGAAAACGTAAAACTTGTTGCCTTAAACTGTTTTCTACAGTAGATTTTGGAACAGCACATGTTGACTACTCTTCAATGAAACTCATCACTGTTTCATCTGAATCTGATCCAAATTTGGGTGCATCTTTAATCCACAACAACATATGTATATGAGGAGCACCTCTCGCTTGATATTCCTTCCTCCAAAAGAAATCCAAAACCTCTCCAAGGGGAGGATTTTTTTTGTTGGTAATAAAAGACATCATAGCTTCAAATCTATGATTAATATATCTGCAAACATTCACTGGATCCAAAGAACACAGTTCTCCAGGTGTTTTCAATTCTATATTTGGTATGTTTCCATTTGCCTCTCGTAGAAATTCAAGTAAGTCGTCCCATGCATACTCAGCACAGCTAAGAGTGAGGAACCATGTAGGAGTTCCTAAGTTTCTTAGCATACATTTCAATTCTCCATGACGATGGAACCAATACTCATTGGTTCCACGTTGACATGCCATGAGATTGATTAGCTGAGATTCCAAAATACTATCTTGCAGATTAACTTTCTCCATAAAGTCCCTTGCAGAAACATTTTGCAAATGAGCTCCACTTTTAGTATATGATTAACTGCATAAGAAAGCCCAGACAAATCACTTTCAAACAGTAGATGAAACAAATATGGAATGCATTGACGAAACCTTGGATCTTCAGCATGTAATCCTAGAGTCCGGTATTCAGCTGCAGGAATTTGAACTGGTCGATCATCATATCGTCCACCACGACCTGTTGGAAATAATTGTGGAAAACAACGAGCTTCCAAACTTTCTTCCCATACACTAATGGGACTTCCTTTTGCCATTTCATTTGAAACAAGTCAATTGCATTTCCCATTACTTCTTTGGAATGCAAAGGATGAACAGTATAATGTTCATATATTTCTTCACTTCTAGACACATCAACTTTTTCAATTTGACCAACTGAACAATCACTGTCTTCTTCTGTAGCTGTTTCCTCTGCTCCAACACTTACATCTTTGTAGTACTCATTGTTTTTGACCAAATACAACGTTGCCTTTTTGACTTTCCTAACATCCACTAAATCTTGCCAGATTTTCTTACTCTTTGTCGGAACCCCATTAACTAGAATAACTAGAGGATCCTCTTCTACTCCTTCTACACCAATTGTATCAATATTTTTCTTTACATCTAGAGGCAAATAAACAACTCTTCCCTTTAATCCTCTCTGTAAATCTGATGGAGGCAATTTCCCTGTCTTAGGCTCCATGCGAACAATAGCCTGAAAAGGATGGACACATTGAATCAAAATAGATTCATAAGTATTTAGATCCATCAATTCAGAAGGAATATCTATCAACTGAAGATTATTATGAACTGCTCTAGCAGGCATTCTATTTTCATTTAATTTTTTTAAACAATAATTACAAATACGCTGATCAAAACTCAAATCAAAAGAATTCTCCACCAACAAATAACTTACAAAATCCTTCCATTCACTATTATTTTCCAATTCACTTTTTGCATATAAATCAACTAACCTAGTCTGAATCTTATAATGTGTCCGTCGACAACACACACAAGTTAAATTAGGCCTTTCACTTGATTTCACCTTAAACTTGGTAATTGTCTCGTCAAACTTTTCTATACTTGAAATCTGTCCATTATCTTCCACATTACCATCCATTACTATATCTATTTCTACACTGTCCTCTTTGTTCCCAAAATAACAAAACTCAATTTCTTCACAAATAGTCTTCACATCCACTTCAGATCCATGCAGAAGAGCACTGTTTAACTGTTTAAGCTTAAGTGCTGGACTTTTTGCATAATACAACTTTCTCACTAATTTCCTCACCTTATTATGATGCACTGCTAACATCCTAAAATGATGAAAAACACTCTGACATACTTTTCTAGAAAGACAAGCTAGTGAATGGCCATGCAAACCTGTGCTTTCTCTCACTCTGCAAGGATCTAACTCTTGCAAGATCTTCATTTTTTGTTTGAGACTTTTCTTACTATATGTACGTAAGAAATTTCGAAGGAAATCGATTGAATCCTGTCGCACACTACAAATACTACTGCACTTCCATGTGTACACTGGACCCTTAGTACGTCTCCCTAAAACTTCATCAGCTAACACCTCTTCTGCATCTCTAGATACAAGTTTCTCTTTTTCCATCACACAACCATCTTTCACCTCATATGCTCGACCACTGGTGTCAACTGCATGCACCAAATCATTTTCCTGAAAGTAACTCTCCTCATTGAAAAACGGCTCAGAACTTGAACTATGCATCCATTCACCAGAAAATACTTCACAAAATTTACTCCGATTAATAATTCTTTTCCATCTACTGTTCGATTTGAAAACATCAATTGCCTTATTAAGTATCCTAATTCTATTGATTACTAATATAAATAATTTTTTCTTAACTTCAAAAGCCTGATCAACAATCTTTTCTACACTTTTCTTTTTCTTGTAAAAAGCAGCTCTCAGTTTACTTTTCTTATCATATTTTAGCAAATTTAAAACTACCCTATTGCGAAACATTCGCCTACGAATGTCCCTAAATTGATTTACCCTTCTATTGCTATCCATTCTCTTCTCTCCTGCTCCAATCGAGACATTTTTTGTGGGCCTCTCCTTCCTTTTTAGATTTGCTGACTTTTTCTGAATATTCACATTAGCAATATCATTTCTTTTTCTACGACATATGTTGCAAAGAAAAGACTTAATTGGCTTACCAGAAGCTTTTCTGGTGTTTTTTAAAGTAGTTGTTGTAGAGGATTCCATAAATTCTGTTGTTGATGTTCTCCTTTTACGTATGGTATTTTTGATAATTCTTTGCCTTGAAGGCATTTTTGCTTGCTTTTCAGAAGTTGATTTGAACCTGTTGTTCTGAAAAAAAACACATGAAAGACCACTATTAGCAAAAAACAAAGTAATGTCAAAAAGCAAACAATATAAACAATAAATTGCAACATATTTAAGTTTATACAACAGCAACTCAGGGCCTTATTTAGGAAGGCCTTGCACCACCAGTGACCTGTGGGACACCCCCGCGCCGCACGGCCACCAGCTGCTGCGTGTGCCCCTTGCCTGCCCTCTGCCTCGCTGACCTGCCTCGTTTGCCGGTTGCCGGCTGCCTCCGCTGCTGCTCCTTCAGGAAGAAGCTGAAGACCTGGCTGTTCGAGCAGTAGCGGCACCCCCCCCACCCCCCCAGCGCCTTGAGACCCTACGGGTATGTAGCGCGCTTTATAAGTGTCACTGATTGATTGATTGATTGATGCACCAGTTGCACAAGGCAATCATAAAAAGGGCCAAATGAAAATACCAATGAATTGCACCCAAAATCGTTTTTTGAATAACATTTAAGAAACACTGCGCAGAACCTATGTACAACCACTCAATATCAGTTTTGAAACATCACTGTGTCCCAAAATACAAATCCACTATCTTGCATATGTTCATAATAAGTATTATCAAAAAGCAAATAACAAATCAACAGCCAACAAACTCTGGGCCTTATTTATGAAGGTCTTGCGCCACAAGAGCGTCACTTATTTCCCATGTACAAAGTGATGCACCAGTTGCACAAGGCAATCATAAAAAAGGGCCAAATGAAAATACCAATGAATTGCACCCAAAATCGTTTTTTGAATACCATTTAAGAAACACTGCGCAGAACCTATGTACAACCACTCAATATCAGCTTTGAAAAATCACTGTCCCAAAATACAAATCCACTATCTTGCAAATGTTCATAATAAATATTATCAAAAAGCAAATAACAAATCAACAGCCAACAAACTCTGGGCCTTATTTATGAAGGTCTTGCGCCACAAGAGTGTCACTTATTTCCCATGTATAAAGTGATGCACCAGTTGCATAAGGCAATCATAATAAGGGCCAAATGAAAATACCATTCATTTGCACCCAAAATCGTTTTTTGAATAACATTTTAAAAACACTGCGCAGAACCTATGTACAAGCACAGAATATCACTTTTGAAACGTCACTGTTTCCCAAAATACAAATCCTCTATCTTTCAAATGTTGATATCAAGCATTATCAAAAATCCAAAAACAAATCAACAGCAAACAAAGTCAGGGCCTTATTTATGAAGGCCTTGTGCCACCAGTGCGTCACTTATTACCCATGTTTAAAGTGATGCATCAGCTGCACAAGGCAATCATAAAAAAGGGCCAAATGAAAATACCAATCAATTTAACTCAAAAATTGTTTTTTGAATAACATTTAAGAAACACTGCGCAGAACCTATGTACAACCACTCAATATCAGCTTTGAAACATCACTGTGTCCCAAAATACAAATCCACTATCTTGCAAATGTTCATAATAAATATTATCAAAAAGCAAATAACAAATCAACAGCCAACAAACTCTGGGCCTTATTTATGAAGGTCTTGCGCCACAAGAGTGTCACTTATTTCCCATGTATAAAGTGATGCACCAGTTGCATAAGGCAATCATAAATAAGGGCCAAATGAAAATACCATTCATTTGCACCCAAAATCGTTTTTTGAATAACATTTAAGAAACACTGCGCAGAACCTATGTACAACCACTCAATATCAGTTTTGAAACATCACTGTGTCCCAAAATACAAATCCACTATCTTGCATATGTTCATAATAAGTATTATCAAAAAGCAAATAACAAATCAACAGCCAACAAACTCAGGGCCTTATTTATGAAGGCCTTGCGCCACAAGAGCGTCACTTATTTTCCATGTACAAAGTGATGCACCAGTTTCACAAGGCAATCATAAAAAAGGGCCAAATGAAAATACCATTCATTTGCACCCAAAATCGTTTTTTGTATAACATTTTAGAAACACAACACAGGACTTATATACTAGCATACAATTTGACTTCTGAAACATAACTATCTGCTTCCAAATATTCTCCATAGAGCAAACAAATCTCTATCTAAATTAAATAAATCATTACTTACCTTTACAAATGCTTTGGGAGATTGAAAACAGTGTCAGACACACACACCAATTTTTCTTCAGCAGAGCAAAAAGTGTGCACTCAATACACTGAAACCAAGACTGGCATAGAAAATCTCTAACTTTGTACACATATGCCTTAATTCAACCAATCAAAAGTCTTCCCTCACTATTTTCAAACCAACACCCTTCCCCCTCTCAGATCTTTCTATCTGGTACCATAGCAACTCCCTCCTAACTGAACTCTCAGGTTAAAAAGTTTATTGTACAATGTTGCAAATTAACTCAGCAAGGATGTTTGACCTCTCAATACACCAGCTTATCCAGGGTATTTTTGCTTTTAGTGACTTTTTTTTAACCATTCAAATTGCTTCTTTCACACAACACAACCATGCACCCTAACTTTCAGTTTTCAACTATCTGAATCCACCAATCATTGCTTGTGATTCAAGAGCAGTGAAACTCCGCAATTATTTTTTTGTAAACTCCTACTGTTCCAACTGCCATTTCATTCCTACACTTCATCTGACTGCACCAGAACCTTCTCTCACCATGTATTCTGTATGGATTATTGGACATAGCTACATCCACTGGGCTCAAAGGTATGCAGCAAGCAGAAATTATCACAACCTTGATTTATCAAATCTGGAAATCAAGTGGATTGGCCAGAGAGGATTGAGATGTCATCAATTGATACCATTGGTGAAAACCTTTTTGCATCTGCCAAGCCCTGACCTCTTAATAGTGCACTGTGGTGGAAATGATTTGGGCACTATGACTGGGGTTGGTCTGGAAATGCTCTTAAAGGACACCTTTGATCAATTGATGACACTTTTTCCACAAACTGCCTTGGTATATTCAAATATATGCCAAAGACAGAAATGGAACTGGTCCAACCAATTTTGTCCACAATTTGAGAAAGCACGGAAACATGTGAATAAATCTGTTTCTGCTTACATGAGAGACTGTGGAATGGGTTCAATATACAATAACAACTTGCGTTACAACATGCAAGACATCTACAGAGGAGATGGTGTGCACTTCTCAGATGAGGGAAATAGAATATTCCTCCTGAATTTAAGACTGTGCATTGGAACCTACTTGTAGGTACCTAACTCAACCACAGAACCCAAAAGCTCTTTTCAGAGCTACCCTACCTCTGATCATTCAAAACGTTTACCTTTTTCTAACTTTTTTCACTATTTTTCACCAAAGTACGCTTTCCGGTACGCTTACCGGTGCGCGTACCGGGCGCTTCCGCCGCGGAAAATAAATATATATATATTTTTTTTAACCTTTATGAGCCTCCTAAGCCCCCTTCAGAAAACCTAGAGGGTCAAGAAGTCTCTACTGTGCCCCCTTCTAGCCATACCGAACATTGTTTGCCCTCCATCTTGTGTCTCGATTGTACCGAAACACAAAATGGACGACTTCCGTTACGCTGCCGGTGCGCGTACCGGAGCGCGCACCTGTAAGCGCTCCATAAAAAAAGGTGGGAAAGTAATTTTCAGAAAAACCACTGGAGACACTTTCATCAAATATAGAATAAGCCTTACTACATAGCAGTCCCTACCATTTGCCCAAATTTGGTGGAATTCCATTGAGACATTTAGGCTACAGGCCTGTCTAAATATCCTGAGGTAAATTACATGACAAAAACACATATGAAATGTTAGAATTTACAACCAATTAAAAAGTTTCTTTCATTTTCTAAGATTATTTCCTGACATTTGATTGGTTATGTACAAAAATATATATAAAAGAAGAGAGGGAAACACAGCCATTTTGACTACTGCTTCCAGAAGTACATTTGAAAACAAATAACACTGACAACTTCAACTGATTTCTCCAAGGTAAGTTGTTATTTTGGAAAGTGAAGTATGTTGTGCACTTTAAGTTAATTTGAGAAAAAATATTCTGTTAGTTATATACTATCCCTCTGTAATAGTTATAGATTGAGATAGACTTCTCTGTAATAGTTATGGATTGAGTTAGGCTTCTCTGGTATAATTATGAATTTACTTAGGCTTAATCACATGCACTTTTTAATAACTCTACTTCCTGCCTGAAACCATACACTGCCCAAAAATTACTTGACTGTTAAAAACTCAAAAGTACCTGTCTAAACTTAAACCCAACAGTACCCTAACTCTACTAATATAGTTAATTTTTATGCAATTTTCAGAAAGAAAATGGAAGGAGAAAAACAAGCAAATGTTACTTCTATCGAAGTAAAGGTGGAAAATCCAGAAGAGCATGACTCTTTGGATCAACAGTTTATAGAATGTTTAGAACAAATGGAATCATGTACTTATAATTATGAGGAAATACCGGACAATATTATGTTACAAGTTTTATTAAATTATGAAAAAGAATCAGAGGAATACATTTATATTTAATAATTTTAAATTGTTTGAGACAGTATTCATTTTTATATGTAATTCATGAAGTATTACCAAAATAATTATATTATAAAATGAGACTTATAGTATACTGTGCAACTTTTTTTCTGTTACATAGTAAGTTTACTCATAGTTACTACCTTTCTCCCACTATATTATCTTCTATGTATATTTTACACCTTTTTTTCATCATAAGGGATCAGGATAGACTACCCATGATCCCCTAGAAATTCTCAGGGAGTGCTTAAAAGATCTGTTTCTGCTTTCCTGACAGACTATGTTATGGATTCCATATACCACAAAAACTTCAATAACAACATGCAAGATATCTACAGAGGAGATGGTGTACATTAAATTTAAGTCTCTGCATTGGTACCTACATGTAGGTACTTACATAAAATTAAAAAAAAAAAAAAAACAATTAATAAACATACAAATTTTTAAAGTGATTTTTTTCCGATAGTACGCTCCCCGGTGCGCTCCTCGGTGCGCGTACCGGGCGCTTCCCCCGCGAAAATCGAAAAAAAAATAAAAAAATTTGAGACCCCGCAGGGCCCTTTAATGGCCCCCACATCAAACCTAGGGGGACAGGGGGTGTCTACTCTGCCCCCTTATGGTCATTTCCCCCTTTGTTTTAGCCACCTCTTGTGTCTCGATCCTACCGAGACACAAGATGGCGGCCGCTCCGGACTGTGTAGAATGTTTACAGACACCCGAGAGCCAATCAGCTTTCCGTACGCAAGTCGCGTGGCGCGCCCGGTGCGCTCCCCGGTGCGCGTACTGGGGCGCGGCTATAGATATATATATTTTTTTGAACCTAAATTACTCAAAATCCACTGGAGCACATATCTTGAGACATAGCAAAGGCACATCGGGCTACCAGTCCCTACAATTTTGCCAAGTTTGATGTAAATCCATTCAGCCGTTCGGGCTAAAAGTGAAATCGACCGCCCTATGGAAATTAACATGGAGAAAACACGTTTTGGGACCCCCCTTTTATCTCGGCCCCCGCTTGACATATCCCCCCAAACTTTCAGGGAAGGACCGGGGCGCCGCAAGGCCATTTTCAGGAAATTTTCAGGCAGATTCGTCAACCGGCGCCAAAGTTATTCCAAATAGAATTTTGAGATTTAACATTGAAAAAAATCCTAACTATAACTACCTACTGGCGACCGCCAGTAGGTAATATATATATATATATATATATATATATATATATATATATATTACCTACTGGCGGTCACCAGTAGGTATATATAGTTAGGATTTTTTCTCTATGGGACTTTTGAAAATTCTATGTCTAATAACTTTGGCGTTTGTGGACAGAATCGGCTGACATTTTCAGGAAAATGGCAAGTTTTGTTTTTGAGCAGCCCCTGAAAATTTGGGGGGGTTTCGTCAAGGGGGGCCGAGAAAAAAGGGGGGTCCCAAAACGCGTTTTTAACATTGAGTTTTCCATAGGGCGTTTGGCCTCACTTTCAGCTCGAACGGCTGAATGGATTTGCACGAAACTTGGCAAAATTGTAGGGACTGTTAGCCCGATGTGCCTTTGCTGGGTCTCAATATATGTGCTCCAGTGGATTTTGAGAAATTAACGTTTTAAAAAACAGATATATCTGTGACAGCGTCCCGGGTAGCGCTCCGGTTCGCGAACTTTTCGCATAACGGAGCTTTGCGAAGCGAAGCTGATTGGCTCTCCGGTGTCTGTCAACATTCTAAACAGTCCGGTGCGGCCGCCATCTTGTCTCTCGGTAGGATCGAGAGACAAGAAGAGGAGAAAAACGAAGGGGGAATTTAATGAAAGGGGGCAAGGTAGACCCTTCTTGACCCCCTAGGAATGATGTTGGGGTTATTAAAGGGTCCCGTGGGGCAAATAAAAAAAATTTGATTTTTTGCGTAAGAAGCGCTTTCCGGTTCGTGAACCGGGTAGCGAATCGGGACGCGAAACGGGAATTCGCCATTTTGTGTTTCGTTTTAATTAAATTACAAGATGGAGGAAAAACAATGTGAGAAATGGGTATAAGGGGGTACGGGAGACATATCCTGACCCCCTATGTTTTCTGAGGGTGGCTGAGGATGCTCATATATGTTGATACTTGTCTTCCAGTGGCTGCGCGTGAGCGTTTTTTTATGCTGCGTGATGTCTGTTAACGTTCGATTCGAAGGAAATCAGGAAGTGTTGACCGCCATTTTGACACTGCGAGTAAATATATTGGTAAAAATAATTGTTATAAATTAATCCGTATTGATAAACATTGTCTGCGCCATCTTGCTTTTTTTCCAATGCCACACTTTTGTCGTGCACGGCAGCCATTTTAGATGCCTTGACCAGACCCACTCTCTGCACGCTGCCGATCCTCAGCATGGCTCCCCACCCTCGCAAGCATCTCCCCCACGCATTGGTCACCCCCGCTCTCTCTCTTATGCATGGGCCATAAACCTCCCCCCATCTGCGCTGCTCTTCCCTGAGAATCACACCCTGTGTCCGCCCGACACCTCCCTTTCACCCTATTCACTACTGCACCCTCTGACACTTCTCTTCCTTTGTATCTGATTGTCCAGGCCGGTCTCAGGCTATCACCTAGCCCTGCGGATGTAGTTTATGGCCTCAACTGTAAAGAATCACCCCTCTTCAAAGGAGTTACAGTAGATCAAGGCCCCCACCCCATGAGATCCGTCACACCACACGCATTCCTACTATCTGATAACGATCCTGTATTGTGATTGGGGAGGGGATTCTCACTGTGAGGGTGTGTGGGACCGAGCCTGAAAAGGAAGATTCCAGGGATGCCTTTTTGTACATCAAAGTCTTCACAATTATGTGTCACATTAAAAATATATAGCACTCCAACAAAGTAGTAGGATTATAACACTTTAATAACTTATAAATATATACAAAGCACCAAAAACAGTAAACACGTTAAAAAAAAAAAATTAAACACAGCAACAATGGTCAGTAGCGGTCTGTTGTGCGAATAGTCCGAAGGCAGCACAACGCGCCGAGATCTGGACGGCACCCCCTTGCCATTCAGCGGTTTTCCGCCCGCTTTTCCTGCACTGTGTCTTGTCAGTAGCGGTCTGTTGTGCGAATAGTCCGAAGGCAGCACAACGCGCCGAGATCGCCGAGATCTGGACGGCACCCAGGTGATGTCCTTTACTTGCCGCACTGGTTTTGGCATCCTACAATGCTGCACCTAAAAACGGCGTGGGGCGCCCCGGGGGGGGGGGGGGGGGTGGAGGCGGCGTGAACGGGCCTCCCCAGGTGGAAGCTCGTCTGCTGTAGTGGGGCGCCCCTTTTACCGTTTCAGTCACCAATCAGCAGTTTTCCGCCCGCTTTTGCTGCACTGTGCCTCATCCGCCATTTAGCTGTTTACCGCCCGCTCTTGCGGCTACAGCGTCTCGCTCACCATGTAGTTGGATTGCGTCCACTCTTGCGGTGGAGCGATAGGTGGCTGCCACAGGACTCTTAAAATGGCGGCCGGCTCTTCGGATTTGGGCCTGGTCCACTAAAATGGCCCTGGGACACCTTGGAACTCGGACGCTTGTCTGCTAGGGCTTGGGCCCCATTCTCGAAAGCGTCCCCTCAGCCTTGAAGATTCAACAAAAGTCTTGGGGGACCCCGACTCCCGCAGGCTTCCGGTGGGGAGCGGCTGCCATGATTGCTTGCGGAATGGCCACGACAGGATGGTGGTGGTCTCATGCTGACGCCAGCTTCAGTCTGAAACATCCAGAAACACTGTAGACTATTAATTCGATGACTTCCGGTGGAGCCTCAACGTGACCCGGTAGGGAATATATTGCCCTCCCCTTTTTTGAGTGATGGTTCTTGTTGCCTGTCCCCTCTGTTGTCATCTAACGGAACCTTTTTGGATTGCCGAGTGAGAAAAAAAAAGTGGGGCTTTCATCGTTTGGGAAAAAAAAATGTTTCAATCCAATGAAAAGTGTTATTTTTAGGTCATATGACCAAGCCTTTCATCATTAGAATAACAAAAGTAAAATGAACCAATGAAAAGTGTTATTTTTAGGTCATATGACCAAGCCTTTCATCATTAGAATAACAAAAGTAAAATGAACCAATGAAAAGTTTTATTAACAAGTCACATGACCTGTTATGCTTACGTTACGCGCGCCGCGCTGCGCTCTGGATCGGTTCCGGGAAGCTGCGCCTTGCGCACCAGAGCACTTCCGGGTGCGCTAACGCGGCACGTCATATGACGCATTACGCGACAACGCAGGTCCAGAATATAGTCAAAATGTCTCCACCAACCAGCGGTCGGAATACAACCCCTTTCAGCAGTCCAAAAAGTTCTGTTAAATGACAAGAGAGGGGAAAGGCAACAAGAACAATCAGTCAAAGAGGGGAGGGCAAGTTCTTCTCTACCGGGTCACGTTGGGGCTCCACTGGAACTGATCGAATTGGTAGTCTACAGTGTTTCTGGATGTTTCAGATTGAAGCTGGCGTCAGCATGAGAGCACCCCGTGGCTACGTCGTGACCATTCCACGAGCAATTATGGCAGTCGCTCGCCACCGGAAGTCTGCGGGAGTTGGGGGCCCCGGTGACTTTTGTAAAATCTTCAAGGCTGAGGGGACGCTTTTGGGAATGGGGTCCATGCCCTAGCAGTCAAGCGTCCGAGTTCCAAGGTGTCCCAGGGCCATTTTAGTGGACTAGGCCTAAATCCGAAGAGCCGGCCGCCATTTTGAGAGTCCTGTTGCAGCCGCCTATCGCTGCACCGCAAGAGTGGGCGCAATTCAGGTGGATGGTGGGCGAGACGCTGTAGCAACTCAGCTGGTTGTGTGAAGCGCTGGGGTGTACCTGAGAAACCTCCACCTGGGGAGGTGGGGGAGGCTCGTTCGCGTCGCCTCTCCCTTCTAGTGCATCCCACGCCGTCTCCTGGCGCAGGAATATGTAATGGTCGGACTAGGGCACCGCAGGACGTGTCTTCAGGTCAAACGGATTGTGGGACAATGTTCAGAATGGAAGAGTCACCAAAAGGCAAAAAGTTCCGCTTGATCCCGGGAGCCGACCGCCTATGTTGGGGGCGATCTCAGGCCACACCAGGGCAACAAGACTTGGGGAGGGGGTCGGCGCCATCACACCGCCCCTCGGGGGCCTCCGTCAAGCAGTTCAGGGAGGCACCGCATCACATTGATTTCCAATGCAGTCAGGTCCACAAACAGCCCCCACTTACTTTGAGAATAGTGAAGCTGCAGCAGGTGCAAATAAACTTCAGACAGTGTTACAAGCGCTACTCGGAACCCTCAACTATGGCACCCAACATCCAGGACTTATGCCATTTGTGCAAGGCAGTGACATTGAAGTAACTCAGGGACCAAGGAACATACCATATCCAGAGTCCTTCCCACAGCGTCTGCCTTCCTTGTTACCTAGTTATGGTTCTTTCACTCCCACTCCAGGCTTTTAGTCTGTGGATGGAAAAACAATGAACCTACACTCACGTATGAAAATGTTACTATTGATGCTTGACTGAGGCCAAGGAGATCAGAGTGCATGAGTCTCATGCTCGATCGATTGAGCTAGCCGGATCAGGCAACAAAAAGGTGGTGGTGGGGGTGGCGGCATCAGCAAGGCATCCTCACACACAACTTGTCGGACATCAGCATTGGATGTACTGGGGACGAGTCTTGGCGCATGGTGTCGTCCCCGGGCAATTTGCACAATCTCCACCCCTAGGCCGCCAGCTATGCTACCTCGACAGGAATAGTGATGGATGTTGCAGCAGGCTGCCATGTAAATAGTTATTTAATAAAACGTTTTACCCTGTTACTTTGCTGGTGTGTTGTATATATTTATAATATTTGCATAGGGTTTGTCGTTATTTTGGGCGGGGTGGGTGGCGGAGCCGAGCTGTCTTGCAGCCATCATGGTGTCGAGCTCAGTTCATGTCACTAGTTTCGTATTTCTCATGAGGGGTTGTTCCTAATGTTTCTATTTTAGCGAGGTCAAAAAGAGATCCTATTAGTGGCCTACTGATTTTGCTTGATTCCTTTTGTTTTTTTAAATGATTTTTCACTATCTGCAAAGACTAAACAGAGTATTGCGACTCTGTGCTTGTTTGTAAATAGAGAATGAACAAAGGGAACCAATTCTAAAACAGTAAATGCTTGGATAATAATCAATGAAATGGAGAGAGAAGCAGGCACGACGGATTACAACGGGGGCAAAGGCCTGCGTTACCTACCCTTCACTATCTGCAAAGAGAGAATACTCCTTAAAGAAAAGAGGAGGGGGGGGCAGCGTTCAAAGCACATCAGCGTGCATAAACACAAAAATGTTTTTATCTTTCACGTACTTGACATTTTAAAGCTTTTCATATTTGCTATTAAAAAACCATTGAAATTCACTGAAAAAACCATAGGTTATAGACCATATATAGTTAGGAATTAGCATTTACAAAACCTTGAAAATTCACTGAAAAAAACATAGGTTATAGACCATATATAGTTAGGGATTAGCATTTACAAAACCTTAATTTACTCGCACAAAACCATTGAAATTCGCAGTCACTGGGTGTTGTCATCAGTGATGTCATCAGTTATGTCATCAGTGATGTCACTGACCATGTCATGAATGATGTAATATGTGACATCATCAGCAGTGGATTGTGGGTGCGCGATATATAGTTAGTGCAACTAACTATATATGCGAATTTCAATGTTTTTGTGCGAGTAAATTAAGGTTTTGTAAATGCTAATCCCTAACTATATATGGTCTATAACCTATGGTTTTTTCAGTGAATTTTCAAGGTTTTGTAAATGCTAATTCCTAACTATATATGGTCTATAACCTATGTTTTTTTCAGTGAATATATATACACATACACATACATACAAATACATATATGAAATACCGGTGGTTGCCAGTAGGTAGTTATTGTTAGGATGCAGTTTCCATAGGAAGATCATTTTTTGATTTGCCAATAACTTTGATGGAACCCAGAGCAGTTCACAAAGCAATGGCTGCGCGATCTCCTACCTCAGGGAACACTGTCACTGCAATTTGCAGTTGAAAGAGCTCACTGCATACCAGCACAGAAGCCCCAACCAGGAGCCAGACCATGACCGTTCATCTTTAAGTTACTGAACTATAGGGACAGAGATGCGGTACGACGGGAAACACGCAAGATGAACAACCTGCAGGTGGGAGGCAGCCAAGTTCTGCTATTCCCCGACTACACGGCTCTGGTGCAGAGATGTAGAAGCACTTATACGGCGGGTAAGCGCTAGCTCCGGCTCCTGGAATTACCTTACTCGCTGTTATTCCCGGCCAGATTACGAGTGGTCACGAAAGAGGGGACCCGCTTCTTTGATTCACCTGAGGAGGCATTGGACTGGCTGGAGGAGTCAGGACTATGGTCAGGTGAGAGGCCCTCAGGCCCTGATGGCGACAACCCAACGGGCAGAAGAGCAAGGTGCAGACGACAACGGGGGACAATGAAGAAAGCAAAACCTGGGACAATGATTCCAAGCCCTGCGTACATGAGGAGAGAATGGCAGGAAGCCTTAGAGACGGTCACAACTCTCGGATCCCCACACCTCAAAGAATAACCAGACCCCTACCCATGCAGCAAGTTAATACCTAGTGGCTCAGCATCTCCATCAACAGAGGCATCTGAGGAATTCGGCATGCCTGTGGTAACCCCACAAACTGCGGACGGCATCATATGAACTAGTACCATAGAGTTAAACTCTGCTACGGACTGTTTACGCAAGTAGAACTCTCTTTGTTAAAAGTTCACACTATTGCTTGTTAGGTGGCAGGATGGGCCCATTGGGTTGAGTGACATGACCAATTAGCACGGGGACAATATTGTGGCAATGTGCCAACCATTGGTCACATTATTAATATTGCATGGAATGCAAAGTGAGGAACCCACCAGCCAGACTCGCCGGCTAGGCCCACAGATTGCTGGTCCCAAGCAATAACACAGGTGTTTATATGGATGGCATACCATACATACAGAAAATGGGGAGAGAGTCATAACACAGCATCACCAGCGCGCACACCCCATCAGGCTACACATTGACCTAGTTCACACACCTTCATGGTTACAGAGGATTGGACGGACACCAAGAAATGTCTGTCCCAGATGTTACGATGTTCTTAGTTCTTATATTGTTTTTGTTGCAGCATACCGATACACCTACACCTCTCCCTGCCCTCCGGTCCCTATGTCGGGGCCTGGCCCTGGCCTTCCTGTCGTCTCGACTCGTTAGAAATGATACGAGCTGACCTAATCATGTGGAACATATGTGGCATGTACACACCTGCGTGCTGCTACTCCGTATTCGCATACCTCCGGCAACCCTCGGCCACAATGGTTTTACAGGAAGAAACGCACATGACACAACCAGAACTAGACAAACTGCGCAGGCGCTGGAGAGGCCAGGTGTACAGCACAACATATTTGGCGCACGCGAGGGGCACGTTAATCTGGGTAAGGGCGGGCACCCGGTTCGTATGCACAGACATAGTGGTAGACCCGGACGGCAGGTATACTCTAGTACGGGGACACTTAATGGCCAACAAATACTGTTGGGTTCCATATACGCTCCGAACAATGATCAGTCCTCATTTCTGACACACTTATCCACAAAACTGATCCCCTACGTTGGACTCCCCTGGTTGTTGGGGGGGGGTTTCAATTTGGTGTTGGACGTGCAGATGGACAGGTCCTTCCCACCCCTCCGAAAGACAACGGCTATTTCTAATACGCAGGCGCTCTAAAACTGGCTATTGCATTGGGTCTGCCAGACCTGTGGCGCACCCTGCACCCTGCTGATCGTATCTGCTCTTACTACTCAGCAATGCATGATCTACACGTGCGTCTGGACAGGGTGGTGGGTTCCCAATCTATGATTCCGCTCGTTGCGGAAGCGGAATACCTAGGGCTGACACACTCTGACCACAACCCTCTGAGGCTACGGCTGAGCTGGGAACCTGATCACCCTCCTGTACCCACCTGGCATCTCCAACCGGCTGCACTGGAAGACCTGGAATTCCGTGCATCCCTAGGGACGACTGTACTGGAGTATTTTGAGCTCAATGAGGGGACAGTGAGCAGCACACAAATAGAATGGGATGCCCACAAAACAGCTATCAGGGGCCACGGTCTTGGTGCCACATGGAACATACAAAAACAATTGGCATCGACGCTCATCCGTGTTGAGTCTCGGCTATTCCGATATGAACAGGAGGGGGAGGGTGGAGGCTGGCACTCAGACCACCTTGGAGATCTCAAGGCACGCCATGCGGAACTCCTGGAACGCCTGACATGCCACAACTACGTGGCTCATACAGCCCGTACCCATGCTAAAGCAGATAGGGCAGGCCAGTTGTACCGATCCAAAGGGTGCTGCTCCATCCCGGATATGGAGAGGTTTCTGGAACCTACCCACTTACCAACGATCTCGGAAGCACACCAGGAGGAGCTGGATGGCCCCCTCATTCTGGAGGAGTTCGGGGAGGCGAATAGGTCCATGGCGTCTGGGAAAACGCCGGGACCGGACGGCCTCCCTGCAGAATACTACATGGCCTACCGGGGACCAATGGTGCAGCGCCTGCATATCCTTTACTCCACAGCCTTGAAAGAGCATACGTTGCCCCCATCGATGTGCAAGGCCTACCCGGTGTCACTGCAAACCAAATAGAGAACCTGAAGGCCTGAGCTCATACAGGCCCCTGGCACTCCTCAACGTGGACTGTAAAATATTCGCCAAAGTGCTGGCAGAAAGCCTTGTGGCCAGTGCTATCTGAACTAGTCCACAGCAATCAAAATGGCTTTGTGCCTAATCGCAGTACGTCACTGAACATGCAGAGGTTTTTTAGGGTGGCAGCAGACAGTGCACAGGATAGGCCCAGGGCAGGATGCCTTGTGCTGGGTCTCGAAAAGGCCTTCGACTGTCTGGAGTGCAGCTACCTTGCGGCAGTACTAATAAGATTCTGGCTGAGCTGCAGATTCCTCCAGATGGTTGACATACTGTACAAGAACCACACGGTCAGGGTGCAGATGGGGCCATACATCTCCGATGCCATACCCGTCTGCAGGGGCACCAGGCAGGGGTGCCCGCTTTCACCCTTCCTGTTCGCGCTACCAATTGAGCCCCTGGCAGAGGCACTAAGAGCGATGCTGGGGAATGGAAGTCCCCTAGGGGACACGACGCATCAGATGTCATTGTACGCAGATGACCTCTTGGTCTTCGTGAGGGACGTGGGAAACATTCCGACTCAGCTGGCACACACATTAAGTGAATTTGCCTCTCTCTCTGGACTTAAAGTCAATGCCAACAAGTCCTGCCTTTATGCATTCCGAGGGCACATGCCTGACCCGGGCTACGTCTTAGAAGGCACAAGAGTGCAGTGGAAAGCTGACACTTTCTGCTACCTAGGAATCCAGATATACTGTCGGAGGACCTTATTGGCGGTAATTTGGGGCGTGCCGTGACAGCCATCATATCGCAAGTACATTTCTGGAAAATGCTCCCACTGACAGTCACTGGCAAGGTGGCAATATCCAAGAAGGTGATACTTCCCCGCCTTTTGAATTTTTTTTGTCAACCTACCAATATATATCCCAGCTGTCTTCTTTACCATGCTCGCTAAACCACTAAGGGACTTCCTCTGGGGTAACGCACGCCACAGGATAGCACTGACTAAGATGTACTTACCCACTGATCAGGGTGGTCTTGCTGCACCTTGCTTTGAGCACTACTATTTGGCCGCACAATTACAGTGGATAGCTCGCTGGCTAGCGGACAGAGGACATGAAGATACTGCAACCATGTCCCCTCCCCTCTACCTAGCATATATTGCTAAGCTATTACACCCAGCTACTAAGGCTCCAACCCCGGCTCCGCTCCTCATGGTGGTGGCTTATAAATGCTACCGTTGTAGTTTATACTTCACCAGGGCGCTGGTTCCATACACACCAGCCCTCCCACTGGAGGGCTCCCGCAGCGGGTCTGGGGTGCTTACACCCCTTGAACTGATGGAATGGCGCGAAGCGGACATATGGACCTTGGGAGATCTGTACCGGAACGGCACGCTCATACCATATGATTCTCTGGTTGAAGAGATGGGGCTTCCACCGGGGCAATTATTACGCCACTGCTCCCTGATCGCGTCACTGGCATCTAAGTGGGGGGATATGTCGGTGGAGCAGGCTCAACTACTTACCACTTGGTCCTTTGGTTTGCTGAATCCTTACGTGCACACGCAGCGATAAGCCTGGAGTCATTACGCCAAAAATGGGAAACGGACCTGGGGCGACCACTAGAAGATAGGGAATGGGATAAAATACTGAAGAGCCCAGTGTGCATACCTAGAAATATGAGGTTCTGACAAATACAGTTGTTTATAGTACACAGAGCGTACCTCACACCTGAGAAGATAAACAGGTACTTTCACCGTCCAGATGCGGTATGTCCCTGCTGCATAGAATTGGGGGTTGAACTGGTACACATGCTGTGGAGTTGTCACAAGCTATCTTCTTACTGGCGGGCAGTTGGGGAGGCGCTCCACGCATGCACAGGCCGCAGCATCCCTTTCAAATGGCCCACGTATCTATTACTTTGAGTAGTAACAATTCCTAGGCAACTGAACACCTGTCTAAAATCAGGTTTGACACATACAGATTGATAAACAGAAACTCAGTGTACTGACAGACAAAAAAGTTTTTAACGCTTTTTCGTTTTATTATGGCATGTATAAAAATCTGAGTTGTAAAACAATCACAATCTGACAATACATATAAAATCATTTTTTCATCAAATCATAATACAAAAAAAGGACACATGAATGTCAACACCAAATGATAAAATAATACAAGGGTTGCTAAGTCTGAGTGGGCAAAGTGGGCAAGATGACAATCTCTACGCACATTTCGGCGTAACCAACGCCTTCTTCAGGAGAACCACTTGAATTTCTAGAGATATTATATACTTAAGAGCCACTGGGAGGTGGACAACGGTCCCTAAATGTGTGAAGCGGCTGCTATCTGTTGCTTTAAAAGTGCTGAGTCGAGGATATACGACAAATCGGAGTAATAGGATCAGGACTCCAAAATGAAAGATCTGATGACCCGATAATGTCAGGTACAACAGCCGAAAAGGTGGGTACACCGCCAAAGATGTGGGGCTTAGTCTGTTCAAGTGGAGAACTTTAAAAACCATCGAGTGTAACAAATAAAACTGGGCTTTAACTATAAAGATGTAGATCCCAGGTACTGAATGGACTAACGAATATATAGGTTTGATACAAACCATCAAAGGAGCCTGAGAAGTGATAATGGGCGGCCTCGCATGTGAACATCTGACTGGAATCCGTAACCGAAAGCAAGAATCTATTACACCACTTTCCCAGAACCCCAGCCACAAAGGTTTCCTCCCACTTCCTTCACCTGGGCTTAGTGGTGGCCAAACGACTATTGACCAATAATTGGAAAGCACAGGACCCCCACACAAACGAGCATGGAGGCATTCACTACTGGCTTGGGCCAAAGCGGAGGGAATAGCCATTCTAAGAGAGGAAACACTAAGACTCCGGAAGACCCCCTATTGTGACACAGTGGGAGGGACTAATCGGGGCCTTGACACCGAGCATGGGGGACAGCCCAGAGAGGCGACCTGAATACGAGAGTGGTGCCATAGCGGAGAATGAGGCATAGCCCACTAGTGGACAATAGCGATGTCCTACAAACACACACACGCACATGCATTATATGAAGCCAAGGGTGGACACAGCTGCGATTTCGGGGTGGCGGAGGGGACCTGCGGAGAACCAAGGGTCAGGACGGGGGGGCGGGAGGGACATCGTGTCAAAAACACTCCCAAAAATCGGACTATGCTGCTGTTACTGGTTTTATGATTAGTTGTTGAGTTTTATTTATAACATCTGTGCATTTACTTATGCTGTAGAACCTAAGAGGACTCTGTACGTCATACTTAATGTACCATGCCACTGATGCATGATGGCTTTCACTCTGTCCAGCCCCAGTGTGTAACAAGGTTAATAATGTAATTGAGATGTACGTATATTATATCTGTATTCAGTTGGAATGCTAATTTGAATTTACTCAATGGTCTCATGTAAGACCGGCTTGATATGATATATTTTGTTCTTTCTGATGATGGATAAACTGAAACCTAATAAAAACAGATTTAAAACAAAAAAAGAATTGGCATGCCGACAAAACATGGTAAACAAGCTTGATAAAGTTTGGTAATAAGGAATTTGTTTACATCTGAAAAAACACCACCAGAAGTAACGTGCAATATGCTTGTAGAAAACAAATCCATAGCTTTTCTAATGCCTACACTGCAAGAGTTTTCTACCTTTAATGCAAACTACTGAAACTAGAAAAACAACAAATTCTGGAATTAAAGCTATTGACAAAATAGAACACCAGGGTGCAACAATTCCACTTACTGAAAAACTATAGGCTAAATTGGGTTCTTTGGAAAAATTTGTGTCTAAAACTGCAGGATTAGAAAAGTATTTACATGTATGTAAAAACTGTAGAGTAATTTTACGTCATTATTTGATTGTAGAAGAAGGATTAGAAAATGGAGCGATGGGAAAAAGTTCTTGAGTTTGTGAATTTTCAAAATAAAGATGGAATAAAAAATGTTATTGTAACATTTTACCAAATTAATGAAGTAAGACAGATTTGGCATTGTATCGTATGTTTGCTGCTTGTAAAAGACTTGTGTGTTCCAAGACAACAGTTTCCCACGTCTTTAGCATATGGGGTAACTATTCACAAATCTCAATGTTTAAGTATCGACATAGCTTTTATAAATATTGGAAGTACTCTGTTCAAAGAGGAAATGGCATTGTAGTGAGTCAGAACATTGTCAGGTGCATATTTATTAGAATTTGCTGAGAAAAAGGTTTGTGCTGATGCAAATCGTGTAAGAGATTTCAATCACTTAAGAAGACTTTATGCTCCTCATTTAGGTGAATACACAAAATGTGAGAAACGTATACCATGTCCAAAACGGAAATATATGAAACCTTCAACTTAAGTTCAAGATGAGAAAAGCATTGAAAACAAAGTTGAACATGTAAAGAAAAGAAGGTGGAAACTAATGGTGCCATTGTAGGACACCAGTTAGAAACCAGTTCAGGTACCAACTGTTATGCTAATGTTATTCTGAATGCATTCTTTAATTTACCACGTCTTCCTAATGAAATCATGGAAAACTGAGAAAAAAGATTCTGTTCTGCAGGGCATCATTTACTTCAACAGTTTCTTACTGACAAAAGTAAGATTCATACTGCTTCTGTCATTCAACATCGTTTAGATTAGTGGATCAGTCACATTTACTCTCTACATGGAACAAGATACACAAGAATGTATAATGGTCATGATTGCAGTATTAGAATCCTTCACCTGGAAATTAGGAAGAATACCAGTCAAAGTAGTATCTACTTACACCTATCTGGGGAGACTATTCTCTCAGTCTATTGGAACTGCTCCACATTTCCAACTAACTGAATTAAAAGTGGTAGATCACCTTAGTGCAATAGAAAGTTTTATTTATCTTCAGGGCGACAACATTTTTCAGCCCTTCTAGAAATTTATCGCAGAAAGATTACCCCTATATTAATTTGTGGTTTAGAGTGTATTTCTATAAAAAGATGGGGCTTTTAAATCTCAAAGAAGAAAAACTCTTTTGTACAATCGCTTCTACAGGTCAAGCCACACCTGTACAAGCACTTTTACTAGATTAGAGGTAGTTAGCGCATGTACAAGAGCCCTGGCAGACCTTGTCAGATGGGCTTATAACTTATTACATGCACCTGAAGGCTCATTGAGAGTGCTTTTACGTCATGAAACTTTTAGGGCTGACTCAGGGAAAAATATCTTTAAAGAAAACCTAGAGACCACTTTGGGGCATTTCAAATGTTCTATGAAACGTTCACAATCTTGGTCTCAAATCTACCCCGAGATTGAGCTTTGCTATGGATGTTTCATTGTCAACAGTTATCTCATTATAAGTTATTTTTAGCCAGTGTAGAATATAAAGTGACTCCAAAATATCTGAGATTTCCATTAGACAATAAGGTTAGGTGCTGCATTTTGATGTTAAGCTTGAGGACATTACCATTAAAAGATTTAACTAAAAACTAGGACAGCACATTTGATAGATCAGGCCATTGTGATCCCTGTAGTGGACGTACTCATGATGTGGTACACATCCTATTTGTTTGCCCCAATAAACTACTGGTTGAATCACGCACCCGCTTTATAAAACCTATTTGCACTTAATATAATGTCTCTAGAACTATGGATCTGATCGAGTTAATAGGTCCCCCAGATGAATTGGTATGCTATAAAGTTTTACCATGTTTAAAAACAATTCTACCACTGTTTAAACTATGAATAAAAAAAAATTATGTATGTATTACATTTTTATATCATGGTATTGTGGATCTAAACAAGCCAACAAGAGTTCTCCTAGATGAATGTGTATGTTATAAAGTATTTTTAAAATATTTAGACCTTGTTTATTCTTGTTTCCGAAATATATAATCCACAAATAACAATATTTCCTGCATATATTGGATTTTCATATTGTTGATCTCTGATGAGGTCTATCTCAATGCAATTTTAATTTGTATTAGAAGGTGAAGGAATAAACATTGATAACTTATTTGGACTAAGTTACAAATGGGGCCATAAGTGTGAAGATTGTTTATTTACTTCTACCACTTAAATACATGCAGAACAATTCCTATATTCAACAATACCAGACTGCAAAGCAGTGTCTTTTAACTAATTGGTTAAAACAGCAAATCAAGATATGATGTGTTCACATTGTAGATCAGACATATTGTCTACATTGCACATACAACGATTTGGATAATGTCTCATTTTAATGCTACAGCTTTGTAGATCAGATGGAACAGAATTACAAACAGAAATTACAAACTTAAAAGCAAGTCAAATATCTATTTCAAGAAGAACTTATAAAACACTGGCTAATATTTTTCGTGAAGGAGCTAGTATAACATCTGGACAGTATACTGTGTTTTTAAAATGTAACAGCGGATGAACACATTACAATGATACCAACCTGAAATTCAAAGCGAGATAGCCTTCCCAGCTAGCTAATTCCTATATGTTATTTCTGCAGTCAAAGTTCCAAGAACATCATTCGGCCTATTGGGGGTGATGTTGTTAAAAAACAGAATGGATTGGATTCTGGTAGTGTTCATAATTAGAGTTTTTGTTAATATTTTGCTTAATGGAAGATTAACTTTAAAACTTTAAAAAGCAAGTAGAATATATATTTCTTTTCAGTACTGTACCAGGTATAATAGTAATAGTTAATCTTTAAATATCATTGTATGTTAAATAATTGAGGTAATATACATAAAACAAATGGTTAAGAAATTAAAGTGACTGTACAGCATAGTTACACATATTCATAATGATATACTATGCTCTTTGTTTTTTTCAATAGAATCCATTCAATTGTTTTTTCCCACTGTTTGATGATGATAACACATGTGAAGCTATATGAAATCTGAGAACAGAAAAAAGGGAAACTGATAGTGGTATCTAATTATAATACAATGTACTGTTTTTAAAAATGTGATAGTAATGTTTTTTTAACATAACATGGTAATATATTTATTTTTCTTTATAGGAGTTCCAGAAGCACAGATGTCTTTGCTAGGCAGACCTCATGGAAGCACATCAATACCCTGCTTCAAACACGGTTGCCCTGTGTAATGAGGAGAAAGTGATTCATGCAGCTTCTTATGCACACATTAAAAAGCATGTGGTGTGAAACAGGAGTAATCTATTACCTATAGACGTGTTTAAATGTATTATCTTGCCTCTAAAAAGGCACTGACAAGGTCTTTAGAAAGATGCTGACATTCAGAAGAGTAGCATGACAGGAGTTGGCCTAGCATTTTGGTTTAGGCCTGGCAGTGCCAATTCTGCCTCGCTAATGAAACTGGTAGAGAAACATGATGTGTAAAGCATGTTACCAGATGTATTAACCTCTATCCTAGTCCATATACCTATCCACAAAGCTACACTGCAAGTAGGCCATAGATAGTGATGCCTGTGCTGTAAACTGAAAGCGTACTCTGTCAAGTTTGAAGGTTTGACTGCTATAATGTCTCAGGTATGTCTGTACTTCTATGTGTAGTCTGACATGTGTAGTGCAGCTGATGTCCCTAACATCAAAACCTATACAGTTTATCATACCGCTGCACAAATATTGCCAGAGCTACTTCAGCATTCAGTTTCAGAAGAGCAGATCTCCTAGCTAGGCAAGCATCATGAAATCACTTGAACATACACCTTCATTACCGGCTCCCATGTGTAATGAGCAAAAAGTGATTTATGTAGCAGCTTCTTCTGCACCTATTTAGAAAGCATACGGTGTGAAACAGCGGTAGTCTATCACGTATAGGCTTGTTTGCATGTATTATCATGGCTCTAAAAAGGCACTGACACAGGGATTTAGGTCTACAGAAAGATGTTGATATTCACAAGAGTGGCATGACAGGAGTCGGCCTTTTAGTTTGGCTTAGGCCTGTCATTGCGACTTCTGCCTCTTTATTGAAACTGGTAGAGAAAAGTGAGATTTAAATCATGTTCTCAGATGTATTAACCTCTATCCTAGTCCATATAAGTCTCTGTATAGGTACACTGGGAGTAGGCCACAGATAGTGAGGTGTGTGCTTTAAACTGAAAGCATACTCTGTCAAGTTTGAATGAGCAAATATTGACAGAGGGACTTCACCATTAGTTCCAAAACCACACATCTCTCTTTTAAGAAAGCCTTGTGATAAACTTCATACCCTGCTGACCAGTATAATAAGCAGAAAGTCATCCATGCAGCTTATTCTACACACATTTACAAAGCATACGGTCTGAAACTGTGCTAGTCTAGAGTTTATACATTACTTTGCATGTGTCATCTCACCTGTAAAAATCTACTGACACGCTCATTGAGGTCTCTGGAGAGATGCTGACACTAATAAGTGTAGTATGACAGGAGTCAGCCTTTCATTTTTGTTTAGGCCAAGCACTGTCAGGTCTGTTTCTCTACCAAATTGGTCGACTAATGTGAGGTTTAAAATATGTTCCCAAGTGTATTAGCCAGTATCCTGGTCTATAAAACTCAGCAAATGTATATTGCAAGTAAGCCATACATAGTGAAACGTGTGCCTTAAACTGAAAACATACTCTGTCAAGTTTCAATGTGTGACTGCTACCATGTCTAAGTTATGTCTGTACATGTAATCTCAAATGTGTGGTGCACCTGATGACTCTAACTTAGAAACTAAACCTTCTATCGTACCCCTTGGCAAATATTGGCAGAGCTATTTTACAATACATCTGTTTCCTAAGCAACCCTAGCGAAAGCACCTAAACAAAAAGCTATTCTCTATAATAAGCCAAAGATCATTGATGCAGCTTCTTATACACACATGTATAGAGCAAATGATTTGAAACAGATGTAGTTCAGTGTCTACAGGCTACTTTCCCTATGCCATCCTACCACTAAAAGGCACTGACACACTCATTGAGGTCTCTGGAAAGATGCTAATACTAATAAGAGTGGTGGGACAGGAGTAGGGCTTTCATGTTATGCTATATCTGGCAATGTGAAATCTCAGTCATGAAACTGTTCAACAAATGTGAGGTTTAAAAGCATGTTCTCTAATGTATTAAGCACTATCTTAGTCCATATAAGTCCCTGCAAAGGTACACTGCAAGTACTATCTACAAATTGATGTATATACTTTAAACTTAAAACATATTCTGTCCAGTTTCAATCTCTAACCTCGTCCGTGTATCAGATGTCTTTGTACTTCTGCATGTAGTATTAGACGTATGGTGTAGCCTATGATCATAAACTGAAAATTAAACAATGTATCATACCCCTCACCAAATATTGAGAGATACTTCACCTTTCAATCTCCGAACCACAGATCTCTTTTGTAAGCAGACCTGGTGAAAACAGTTAAACTGAAAGGTTCAAACCACACTGCCACCTATAATGAGCAGAAATTCATTCATGCATCTTCTTCTACACGCATTTACAGAGAATGCAGTGTGAAACAGAGGTAGTCTACTGTTGATATGTTTTTTATATGTGTCATCTCACCTCTAAATGTCACTGATACAGTGATTGAAGTGTCTCGAGAGATGCTGAAACTAATAACAGTGGCATGAGAGGAGATGCCCTTTCATATTGGGTTAAGACTGGCTTTGCAAGCTTTACCTCTCTAATGAAACTGGTAGATAAAAGTGAGGTTCAAAACATGTTCCCAATGTATTAACCATTATCCTACTCTATGTAACTGTGTGCAAAGGTGCACCAAAAGTAGGCCATTGATACTGATGTCTGTACTTAAAACATGAAAACATATTTTGTCACATTCAAATGTATGACCTCTTTCACATTTTAGCTATGTCTAAACTTGTACATGTGGTCTGACTTGTGTGGTGCATCTCATGATCCTAATTTGAAAACTATACAGTTTATCATAACCTTTGTCATATATTGACACAGCTATTTCACCTTTCAGTCTCACTACATCATATCTCTTTTGGAAGAAGGCCTTGTGGAAGCAGTTGAACATATATGTTCATACCTTGCTGTCTTGTATGAAAACCAGAAAGCGATCAATGCTGTTTAATCTAGACAGATTTATGGAGCATGTGCTGTAAAGCAGAGGTACTCTAGTGTCTGTAGCCTACATTACAAGTGCCATCTGACCCGTAAAAAGCACTAATATACACATCGGTCTCTCGGGAGATATGTTGACAGTAATATGAGTGCTATGACAGCTTTTCATTTTAGGTTAGGCCTGGCACTGCCAGCTCTGTCTGTCTAATGAAACTGGTACAGAAATGTAAGATTTAAAACATGGTTCGAAGCGTATTAACCTCTATCCTAGTACATGTAACTCCCCACAAAGGTACACTGCAAGTTGGTCATGGATAGGGATTTTTATGCTTCAAACTGGAAGCATATTCTGTCAAGTTTAAATATCTGAACTCTTCTGTATCTCAGCCATGTCTGTACTTGTGCATGTAATCTGACATGTGTGGTGTAGCTGATAATCGTAACTTCAAAAGTAAACAGTCTATCGTATCCCTGAGCGAATATTGACAGAAATACTTCACCTTTCAGTCCAAGATGTACATATCTCTTTTTTCAGGAAAGCTCATGAAAGCAGTTGAACATGCAGTTTTATGCCCTGCACTCATATATTCACCCAGGCACTACCCATGTACACATCCATTCACTCAGGTACTACCCATGCACTCATCCAATCACCCTGACAATACCCATACATTTATCCATTCACTCAGGAATTATCCGTGCACTTATCCATTTACTCTGGGACCACCCATACACTTATCCTTTCACCCAGACACTACATATGCACATATCCAATCACCATGTCACTACATTTGCACTCATCCAATCACCCAGGCACTACTCATGTACTGATCCAATCACCCAGGCACTACTCATGTACTCATCCAATCACCAGGCACTACCCATGCACTTATCCAACCACTTAGGCACTATCCGTGTACTCAACCAATCGCCCAGACACTATCCATGCACTCACACAATCATCCAGGCACTACTCTTGCACTCAACCAATTACTCATGCACTATCCATGCACTCATCCAATCACCCAGGTACTACCATTGCACTCATCCATTCACTCACGTAGTAACTATGAACTCATCCATTCACTCAGGTACTACCTATGCACTTATCCAATTACCCAGACCCTACCCATGCTCTCATACAATCACTCAGGCACTACCCTTGTACTCATCCATTCACTCAGGCACTACCCTTGCACTCATCCATTCACTCAGGCAGTACCTATGCACTCATCCAATTAAGCAGGCAGTACTGATGCACTCATCCAATGCCCATAAAACTACCCTTTAACTGTTTTATTTACTCAGGCACTACCCATTGTTATATTCCATATAGGTTCCCCAATATAGGTCCGGGTAACATCCCAACCTTTCACTTATATTTGTTTCTACACTACACACATAATGGGATGCTAGGACTGACCCTTTACCTAGTTACAGTACTGCCTACAGAACGTGGGGTTTTCCCTGAACAATAGCCTCATACATTATGCATGAGGATCCTTGGATTCTTGGAAACTCAGCAGGACCACCATCTCCGCATAATAACTATGTACAAGGTTCATTCCCAATATCATCCTAAATCCGACAGTAGCACAGCAAGGTAGAATCCCTGGGGATACCTTTGGGTATGTAAACATCACGTCTTGCTGAGATAGTCAGAGGAGATCCCGACTTCCATTCCGACACACTGACGTGAGACGCTGAGGTTCCTGCATGCAGATACTCCAGCCTGCAGTGGTCTGAACTTCCCTTGCGGGGTGCCCAACTCGATACCAAGACGGGGTCCCACAGTCTCTCACTTCAAGTAATGGGGTTGACTTTACCCTGGAGGGATTCTTAGCTTAACACCTACACACATGCTAGGTACACTTAGGTACATCTAGTTAGGGTAGCATTGTAGGAGTACGCATTTTATTGTCATGTACTTTATATACTTGCCTATATTCATAGTTATAGCAAAATGGTAGAAACCTACCATCCTTTTACCTTCTTAGTGCTTCTAATAATTTATATCTGTTTCTGTCTAGTGGTTGTTTCGGCATACCAATTTTCCACTAAATGACGAATGTTCAATAAATACTTATTGAAAAACGTCCATATTGTTTATTCTGTGAATCTCTCTGCGACTGATTGAGCAAGAGTGACTGACCAAAACATATTGCACTGCTTCCACGATTTTCAGGGATCAGGGTTGTCATGTTCAATTGTTGCCAAATACTATTCCGCCCTTGGTAAGAGGAGTTTCTAGTGGCACTGTGAGCTAGCTGGTATACAGACCAACATACCCGGTGGGGGTGTCTGAAATCAGTCTCAACACCAAGCCCACAGTGTACATTGTCTAAATGCACAGATCTTATATAGGTTTATAAGAACTACACAAACACTATGCAATCATACATTCACTCTGGCACTCAAGAAATGACAGAGTCACTACTCATGTACTCGTCCAATCACCCAGAGACTATCTATGCATTAATCCAATGGCCCAGGCACTACCCATATACACATCTAATCACCCAGGCACTACACATGCATCCATCCATTCACTAAGCACGGAAACCTAAGACAAGGCTTATTTTTACCACTACTAGCATACAAAAATAATTTCTATCTTTAACCAGAATAGGCGGTTCTGGAAGAATCTTTTGTTTGCAACTTAAACAATTTTTTTTGTATTTATTAACTATTTTGAGTATTTTATGTGATTTTTTACTTTAAAAAAAAAACTTTCATACAATGTTTTTTCACACTGCAGAAACAAGTCAAACACAAAACAAAACAAACACTTGTGATTCTTGATGAGTGTTATAGCAGCTGAGATAGACTGCTCTCCAACACACTAGATAGTTTATCATGTGAGGCAATGTATCCCTGCATCTGCTAACTAAGGATGTGTCACTGGTTGTAGTAAATTATTACTCTGCCAGATAAAGTACTAGCTTCGCCTAATTTGCCACGTTGAGCTTGCTCTCTCTTCTCTTTAGCACACTGCTCTCTTGCAAGTCAGGTGGGATGAATACTTTGAAGGTGCTTCCTCACAGAAGACGTTCCACAGGAGTATTTTCGCTCCAACCCTCTGGAAAGTATTTTGCCAAAAAGCTAACAGGTGACTTGTCTGGCATTATCTCTTTTACCCCTTCAGGCATATAAAAAAAAAGTCCAGACTATACTCTCATTTTGATTTTTTAAGGTTTGTCTAGCTCTTCCATGTTTTCAAACTCCTCTGCCTTCTCCTCTCTCCCAGATGTCATGTTTTCTTTCAAAAGGAATGCAAAACACAGAGAAAAACTGGAAATAATGAGTCCAAATACAGAAAGTGTGAAGCTGTTGGGGATATACACAAATGCGGAAAAAAGGGATTGGGTCCTACCTCTTTAAGGATGACAGTTTTCTGAACAAAATAAATCTCATTTTTATGTCACTTGTCGTCGCGAAGGATTATAGTTCAAGTCAAGTAACACTTTATTCGATTAATTAAAATCATAAAAGCGAACACAATAGTACAAGCATGGGATAAAAATACATTAAAACCAATTTCATCATTAGTATACATAAATTTCATAAAAAGGTTAAAATACTAAAGATAAATTCGATAACAGAAGATGTACAATCACACCACAGTCTCTATTGCCGCTAATCTTTTAGCTTTATTTCGTACAGCAGCCACCAGGAAACAGGCAACCCCGTAAATCACACGGGGACTGCCTAAGAATTGAGTGCAGGCCTTATTTGAATGAACCCCGCCTCTCTAAGGAGTGGTACTAAGAACTGTTTCCTGATGTTGGCATAGTGGTCACAAAACATGATAAACTGCATGAGGGTTTGGCTAGAGAAATTATCGCAGCTGCAAGGAATTGATGACTCGTGTTTACCCTATACTGGAAAGTGACCGAGGGAGAAATGAACAATATTGAATCTAAATCGAATTAACAGATGACGGTGAAAAGGGATTGTCACAATCTTTAGATACGGTTCAAGAAGTGGCGAGGTTGTCAGAACATAATTTGCTCTGACAGATGGTTTTATCAATTCCACCTTCTCCCGTTCTTGCTCCGCTAGACCCAAAAAATTGTTCTTAATCCACTCTAGATCACCCTTTTGCAGCAGATTTGGGGACGAGTACGATTCCGGTCGACCCAATTTACAAAATGTCTCTCTAATATAGACTAGCCAGGGTATTTTGTTAGCCTTGTCTAATGCCATACAATCTTTTAAAATGGAGTGATTCAATGTGATCTCACTATTAAGCCAGGTTTTAATCCAACAGGTCATTGGGGCCAACTGTAAGAGATCCGTGATATATCCCAGACCTAACTCCGAGTGCAGGGAAAATACAGGAGTAAATTGGGGGACTGCTAAAAATGACCTTAAAAATGTATTCTCCGTTATCTGCATTTTACCTTCGGTAAATAGCCCAAAAGTGAAGCACCATACAGTGCTATGGACAAGCACTTGGATTTGTAAACTGTTAATAGGGCTTCCATGGGCCTCGATCCCAATCGTTTTGCGAAGCCCAATAGTGCAGAAGTTGATCTTGCAACAGCTATACTTTTGGCATTTAATTGGGGGGCCCAGTTACCCTTTTCGTCAAAAATGATGCCTAAATATGTGAAGACCGGCACCCTGAACAGCTCTGCCCCATTGCAGGTAAAACATTTTATTTTTTTGGGCCTTCGGACGTTTACCTGCCAGCATGACATGGGACTTTTTGCTGTTCACCTGTAGGTCTAGGGACCTCATAAAGCCACAGAAGGCGTCCAAAAGTCTCTGCAGCCCCAGTCCAGTGCGGGCCAGTAGGACCGCGTCGTCTGCATAGAGGAGGACCGGGACTGAGAAGTCTCCCACACGTGGAACGTCTAAGGTAGCCCCTTCTAAATGTTTGTCCAAGGAATTTATATATAAGGTAAACAAGAGGGGGGCCAGGATACACCCCTGCCTGACACCTCGCTTGGAATTAAAATAACTGGTACAGCCCCCCTCTTTGTTAATTCTAATAGTCGCCATGAGTCCTTGGTGAAGGGTCGCTAGGAAGTTAACCAAGGAGGGATCCATACCTAAATTAGTTAGGATCGACCAAAGTTTCGCCCGGTTTACCAGGTTGAAGGCCGATGAGAGGTCCATAAAGCCCATATAGAGCATACCTTCCTTCGCCTGGGTATATTTGCTTATAAGCATCTGCAGGTTTAGACACTGGTCTAAAGTGTCCCTTTTTGCCCTAAACCCGTATTGAAGGTTGGAGAGGACCCCCCTTTCCTCCAGGTAATCTTCCAATTTGTGCAGTATGACTCTGCCCAAGATTTTAACGACAGAGTCAATCAGGGAGATAGGCCTGTAGCAGGAGGGGTCACTCCTCAAACCTTTTTTGAACACTGGTATTATAATCGATGTTGCCCAGGATAGGGGGAATCCACTAATGCTTGAGGAATTAAAGACGTTTGTAAGTATCTTCGCCCAGAATTTTGGAAGAGTCCTATAAAGATCTGCTGGGACTCCGTCTGGGCCTGGAGCCTTATTTTTAGACGTCTCCTCTATTGCCCTTTGGACCTCGGCCATCTCAAAGTGTAATGGGGGGGCTGAATACGATGAAGTATGACCCGAGGCTACAGCGGGAGAACACTCCTCGATATCATAAATCTTGCTAAAATGAGATACCCATAGATCATCGGGGATCACACAGTCCAAAACTGTGTTCTCAGCCCCGGAGAAAAAGGGATGATTAACTGTGGCCCAAAATGTATTGCTATCCTTTAGGATATCTGTAGAAATAAGATTATTCCAGGCCTCATTTTTAATAGCCTTTTTCCTACAGGACATAGCCAATTTATAGGTCTTTCTCATCCTGGCAATGAGCTCCTTGTTCCGAGGTTTCAGTTTTAGTGCTTGTATAAGATCCTTATGGGCCTTAGAACATTTGGCATCAAACCACCTAGGGTGGTTAGACTCTGCCTAGATTTGGTTTTTAAATCCTGATTGATTATAGTGCAGATGTCGACATAGGCACCAATAATATCGTCGGCAGTGGCTGTGCTATCTAGGCAGACTGCGAAATCTGCCTCTGCCTTAGTAAGAAGATCCAACATAAAAATGTCTGGAATTACCTTAGTCCAGTTAAGCTCCTGGCCTGATCCTTGGGAATCAGAGTGTTGGTGTTTATCGTGCTCAGCTCCCGTCTAATTATTACATCCCCCAAGTCTAAGGCCAAAACAAGAGGATTACGATCACTGTAGACAGAGACCACTACTTCATAAGAGGTGGCCTTAGTTACCAATCCTGCCGAAACAAAAATAAAATCTATTACCGTGTCTGAGTCTCTTCCTTTGAATGTCGGGCCCTCTCCTCCCCCCTAAAACCGTCAACCTCAAACAGGTTCATGCTAGCTAATAAATCCCCAAGAGCTTCCCCCTGTGGGCTATGTTCAAAGTGTGCAGTAATGGATCCAGCAGGGCCCAATTGCTGTTCTGCCAGGCAATCCCAGCTACACGGATGAATGTTAAAATCTCCCATTAATATGGTTTCGAATAAAGTGTTATGTAAAGATTTATAATCCTCTAAAAAATCCTCCAGGGAATTAAGTTGTAGGTTGCGCAGGTCCTTCTCCATAGCATTATAGAAATTAATCAAAAGAGTGGTTGGATAGTTGGGACCTACCCATTCCAAAATTTGTATATTATCTGAGGGCAGCTCAAGCTGTTTAAAGGAGCCACCTAGCTCTAATGAAATAAACATAAGCAATCCTCCTTTGGGTCTACCCCCTAATCCTGGAACTGCCTTTACGAAGAAACAGGAATACCCATCTAGACAAAAGTTATTTTCTATGTCCCATGTCTCCTGTAAAGCAATGATGTCATGTTGCTTCACAAAAATGTTCCACCTCTCATCAGTGCATTTATTCTTTAATCCCGCTATATTCCAACTAAGGAATTTACGGGAAGAGGAATGAACTACCGCCCTATTGCAACCTAAAGGCGCTGATTTTTGTTTATGTAGTCAGTCATTAACTTCCATATTGGAGAGAGGTGTGAACCTATTTGCCAGAATTAGCTCTGTGGGCCTTTCTGTAGAGTGAGTACCAGTCGTGTTTTTGGAGAGTAAGCTCCGTCCCTCCTTCCTCAGTGATGCCTGCTGAGCTTGGTATGTGTTGTTGTTGATGACAGCCATTTCAGAGTGGGGGCAACTAATTGGGTGGGCGTCTACGCAAAAAAAACCACTGTGTGTATGAAATACCGGGGGATAAAAATAGCCCAAGGGAAGCGGCCTAATACCAGAGCCCACAATTTCAGATCCGTCCCATAACAATCTGTCAGCCACATTAGGTCTATTAAAATTTATTACCACACAATCACCGGGTATACATTTACTTCTCTTCCCTACCCACGCAACCCGCCTAGCAAAAATAATATGCGAGGTGATGTCAACTCCTCCACTACTAAGTTGGGAACACCACAATTGAGCCTTCCTCAAAAGATCATACTCGGTTTCCACTGCACCATTATTTATGGGAGGAACCCCAGTTAGTACTGCTACCAGAGGCGCAGCATCAGGTGGGAGATTTAAGGTAAAGCCCCTGTGGAAGGTAGGCTTTGTAAAGCTCAGAACAGGTTTAGGTTGTGCTAACCCCGCTTCTTTCTTTGATGTAATCTCTGCGGACCTGGTCAGCCGCCCACTGAGAGTGACCTCCCCAATGGGCCCCAGCTTCTCTGGACTTGGAGTCTTACTGTCGGATTTTTCACACAATAGAATATCAGTTGCTACACAATGACCGGTCTGTGGTTTAGGGCTCTCCCGTACCTCCCATGACACTATTGGCCTAGGATGATGTGCCTGTATTCCTTTATAAAATGATCAATGTGGTCAGATTTATTTAAAAGACTAGCCACACAAGAGTTTAGAGTGTCCACAATGTCCTTAGCAATGTTCGCGAGGGCCGGCTCCAGCCGTGATTCAAACAACCCTTCCACCAAATCTGCCAAGTGAGCTGGAAGCCTTAAATCAATTAAATCATTTTCAGAGACCAGACTAGGTTTAGTTTGCTTGCGGGATTTTTTGGTGGGCCTACGTTTCCCCTTCGATCCCTTAAGTCCCGTGGAGTGTTGACCCAGAATGTGCTCCTCTGTATCCTGGCTTGGAGCCTCAGTCCGTACTTGGTTAATTTGATTAGCCTGGGGTGGGTTCGCAATCACTACAGTGGGCTCAAGTGGAATGGAGTGAACAAAATCCAAATTTGGAGCAGAACCAGAGGCATCATGAGTTATAAGGGCGGCATCCAAGCCAAGTTCTTTCTCAGCATTGGCAATTTCAGCACTGAGTACCCCTACTGCCGAAGTCAGGTAAGAAATTATAGACTCTGATTTCCTAGGGACTTTAGCTTTCTTACCTTCACCTTCAACGTTATTAAGCTTGCGTTCCCCATTTCTACAGCCAAGGGGGGTGGCCTGGCACAGCCTCTACTGGCCCCTGATGGCCACAGATGGTCCCGCCCTTGTCCCGGACTTCTCCCGCGCGTGACTCGCGGAGTGAGAGGCGTTCCCTGCTGATAAGGCGCCTCCTGGCGCGTGTGTGGTATCAGTCCCGCCGCGTTGAGCCCCGGGGCAGCTGGGTGATGTAGTTTCCCAGCTGCGTGTGGCACCGGGTGAATGGCGGCGGATGTTGGAGCCGTTCCCCTCACGGCAATTGTCAAGAGGTGGGTGCCCTGCTTGGAAAGCCGTTTCCCTCACAGCTGAAGTGTGGCTTGGTTGCGTGCCCCCCGAGCGCTTCGGCGCTCCCTGCTGATAAGGCGCCTCCTGGCGCGTGTGTGGCGTCAGTCCCGTCGCATCGAGCCCCGGGGGAGCTGGGTGATGTAGTTCCCCAGCTGCGTGTGGCACCGGGTGGATGACGGTGGATGTTGGAGCCGTCCCCCTCACGGCAATTGTCAGGAGGTGGGTGCGCTGCTTGGAAAGCCGTTTCCCTCACGGCTGAAGTGTGGCTTGGTTGCATTATTTCTTCTATAAAAGTGTTATTTTTGACACTTTCACTACATTGTATATTTGCATATATAATGCTTGTAAAAATCACATTGGAATCAAGTACACACCGCGCACTCGGAAATACGGGCCGGTGTTGAAAGTGACGGTGTCACAGCCCAGCAAAAACTATTAAAAACATTTTTTCAATAATTATACTAATGACTATCGAAGCTGTAGTGCTTTCTCGGCAAACCTGGTCCCTAAAATTCATTATTGAAAACCTTTAAATGTGTACTTCACAATATTAAAACTATGTAGAGCCACGCCCACACCACAAATCGGTAAGGAAGTTACTACAAGATGCGCTCCAGGTTCGCAGCTCTAAAAAAGTTTTAGAAACACTTTAAAACTTTTACATATATACTTTAAGAACCTCACTACTAAACAAGCTCCATTAAACAGTACATTATAATTCTATTATGGTGCATTTTAATCAATTTAAAATAGTTTAGGTATAAGAATCTAAAGCAGCTATCCACATTCCTAATTTAAACCAAAAAAATACCATAAACAGCATTTCTTCTATAGAAACAGTTATATTTACAAACACATATATATATATATATATATATATATATATATATATATATATATATATATATATATATATATATATATATATATATATCGTAGTTTGCCAACTTGCCGCGAGCGCTCGCTTCCTCCCAGCGCCTCCTGCCGCAGAATCGGACACAGACCCAATTTTCGTGCTCAAAGATGTTTTATTTCTGGCAAAGTCAAAGACGCCTTTCGCAGCTTGAGCCGCTTGTTCACTTTGACAGAGTTCAGAGAAACGTGAACGTGTGGGCTCATACATTGACTTCTATTTACAGGACCTGGTAAGAACCATGCCCTCTTATCTAAAGGACACTGGTGATTTTTTACGGCACCTCAGTAACATAACTTGGTCAAAAGAATGGATTTTATTAACCCTAGATATAGAGTCTCTCTATACTAGTATACGTCACGAATGTGGTTTACGTGGTGTTGAACATTTCCTAAATACACGTCCTGCTGAATATGCTATGCACAACAAAATGTTAATTTCTCTCATCTCATGGTGCTTAAATAATAATTACTTTTCGTTTGAAAAGGAACTGTATAGACAGAAGCAAGGGGTGGCCATGGGGGCCTGCTTTTCTCCAAGCTACGCATGCTTGCATGTGGGGTTTTGGGAAAAGCAGGTCCTCATGAAGGAACACAAGACTATGTTTGAAAACAATGTTATTTCATGGCTTCGTTATATAGACGATGTTTTTGTTATTTGGAAGGGCAGTATGCAAAGTGCACTGGAGTTTGTTGAACTTTTAAATACTAATGAGTTTAATCTACACTTCACTTCAAACATAAGTGACACTATGCTAGAGTTTTTGGATGTCCAGATACAGATAACAGATGAGACACTGACTACCACAGCATATAGAAAACGATCTACTGGAAATGCAATATTACACGCATCTAGTGCTCATCCGTGCCATTTAATAGCCAGCATACCCTACGGTGAACTGCTGCGTCTTAAACGCATTTGCAGCACGCCTGAACAATTTAATATCTGCAGTCAGTTAAGTTTGGAACGCATGCGAGCGAGAGGGTATAGCGAGGATATTCTTGACAAAGCCATGTATAAAACTAATGAGAGACCAAGATCCACCCTGTTACCAAGCACCATTGAGTCAGATGCTTGCACAGCAGAGGAAAACAGTTCCCCAAGATTGATCACCACTTACAGTAGACAGGAACGCAAAATACGTAACATCATGAATAAAAATTGGCCCATAGTCCTTACAGACCCTATTCTGAAAACCACGTTATTAGAACATCCCAGCGTGACATTCAGAAAATCAAAAAGCATGGGGAATCTCTTATCCAAAGAGATCTCCACTGGGTCTACTAGTATAAAAACTTGGATGCCCTCCAGTAACGGATTTCGTAAATGTGCTACCTGTAGGGCATGTAACTTTGGAGCCAACACTGCCACCTATAACACCCCGTTCAAAACTAAAGTACAATCTATCAGGGGTAAATATGACTGCCGCACTGAGTACGCTATATACGTTCTCACTTGTACTTGCGGCTTACGTTATGTTGGCAGCACAAGAAATCCTGTATATATGCGTATCCTGCAACACATTCGTGCTATTATCCACAGTGACCCGGCTTACCCGGTAGCCAGACATTTTAAAGTAAGCCACAACAAAGACGTGAATTGTCTTACTTACTTTGTAATTGATCAGGCGCCGGCACCCAAGCGAGGTGGGGACAGGGACAAGGCTCTAAGGCAGTTAGAGACAAGATACATTCTTAACCTTGATTCCAAGCATCCTAACGGCCTTAACGATAGGGAGGACATGCACACCTTCCTATAATTTGAACTACTGCCTCCTGTCCAATACCCCATCCACTGATTCGGTTAGATATGTCACTTGGGTCCATTTTATCGCCAGTAATCCGTAATGACTACAGCAGATGATTTAATGACTATTTGACTAATGTCCCTGAGCGACCTTTACTGAACCTGCGATTTTATATCTCTCTCCAGTATCACTAGTTTTTAAACCTCTCACATTGCTTTGGTTGCACTTATTTCACTTAGCACTTTATAATTGGAATTTTGCTTTTACTACATCTGGTCGTCCATTCTTTCCAGGATTAACCAGTGGCTTAACCCCTTCCATGCTGGGCCGATTTTCCTCGTGTGCTAGGCTTTTAAAGAATCAATGGCTTTATGACGGCCCCCAGCCGTTATCAGCACACGAGCACTGTAATGCATGACGGATGGGGGCCGTCATCAGCATGGAAGGGGTTAAGGGTAGTGGCACTATCCTTCTTGTATTAGCTCAGCATTAGCACTTTATAAATAGTATGTTTTTATTTAGCAACGTGACATTAAAGTGTGACATTTCTATGAGACAGTTTGAAAAATTAACTCACAAACTAGCTACATTACTAGTATAGCCATTTGTTTGGTGAATTTTATCCTGTCCAATACCCCATCCACTGATTCGGTTAGATATGTCACTTGAGTCCATTTTATCGCCAGTAATCCGTAATGACTACAGCAGATGATTTAATGACTATTTGACTAATGTCCCTGAGCGACCTTTACTGAACCTGCGATTTTATATCTCTCTCCAGTATCACTAGTTTTTAAACCTCTCACATTGCTTTGGTTGCACTTATTTCACTTAGCACTTTATAATTGGAATTTTGCTTTTACTACATCTGGTCGTCCATTCTTTCCAGGATTAACCAGTGGCTTAAGGGTAGTGGCACTATCCTTCTTGTATTAGCTCAGCATTAGCACTTTATAAATAGTATGTTTTTATTTAGCAACGTGACATTAAAGTGTGACATTTCCATGAGACAGTTTGAAAAATTAACTCACAAACTAGCTACATTACTAGTATAGCCATTTGTTTGGTGAATTGCCATTTGCACAATTATTTTAAACATAATATTTATTTATGTAATATAATCATCAATTGACCTTTTATTTATTTAAGGTCTTTTTTACTATTTTAACATATTTATATGTTATTTATTGGTTGCAATGGTGTTATAAATTGAATTACTATGTACAGATATATCTTTTGTAGTTGTATTGTGTGTTTTTTAAATATTATGCTGCTAGTCTAAGTTTGCACAAGTCAAAACGCATTCATGCGGTCATAAATGTTCGTTGCAAATCGAACTAAATTGAAAAAATTCTATTTTATGTGTAATATAAAACATGCTGCTATAAGTTTAAAGCCATGCTTGCAAAGTTACCAATTTGTCTGTGCACATGTAAAACACCCTACACTTTAAAGTCCGTTTTCTATGCTTACTATTAGAACACGTGGTGTTATCATGGAAGAAAAAAATGAGTGTGTGCTCTATTTAAAGTGACACTAACTGCATTTCCGTTATGTGATCAAGGGCAGTCCCTGCCCGAAACGCGTCATGCCTACCTGAACTGCTGAAAATGGATAATAAAAGTTCGCTGTGACACTCTGCAAGCCGTGTGGTGGTCCGTTACTTCTGTGGTTTCAACTGGGAACAGAAATTGATCCATATATATATTCAATGAAAAAACCATTGGTTTTAGGCCATATATAGTTAGGGATTTGCATTTACAAAACCTTTTTTTACTCGCATAAAACCATTGAAATTCCATATATAGTTATAAGCGCTAACTATATATCGCGCACCCGCAATCCACTGCTGATGATGTCACATATTACATCATTCATGACATGGTTAGTGACATCACTGATGACATCACTGATGACATCTCAAATGACATCACTGATGACATCACTGATGACAACATCCAGTGACTGTATGTTTCTGTAAAGTAAAAATATGTCTTACATATTGAAGAATGAGTGGATGTATAAGTGTCTGGATGAAGGATTTAGTAGGTGCATGTCTGACTGTATGAGTGAGTGATTAAATGTGTCTCACTAAGTGCATGGGTTAGTGACTAAACTGTCTTAATTTGTGCATCATTATGTCTGTTGTTCTGTAAACTGCTGCATGTGTTGATCAGTAGCTATATGAGTAACTATATGGGTTATTGATTGGTTGCCCAAGTATTTGTATGGGAGACTGAGTGTGTGTGTGGGTGGCTGGGAGGTGTATGACTCTGTGCATAGATGTGTGAGCAGTTGATTCACTAGATGTATGGGTTCAAAAGTGCATGTGGAAACAGCTGTATGGGCGGTTGACTGTGTGCATGAGTGTATTGGTGAATGAATGGATATCTCAGTGCTACATGTCAAAGTAAGTACATATGTAAAACACAGTACATGTGAGAGTTGACATATATAAATAACTGTGCATAAGAGCCAGTGAATGTGTGAGTGGCTGTATGGATCATTGTGAACTTGTATCAGGGATTGTATAAGAGAGTAAAGTAAATATGTGTTAGTATATGTTTGAATAAGTAAGGTGTGTATAACTGTATAGTTGAGAAAATGGAGGTGTGATTGATTTTTGGCATAACTGACTAGGTGTGTGAGTAACTCCATGGATGAGTGACAGTCTGTGACTGTCTGTTTACACTGATTGTATCTAAGGTTATATTAGAGTCTGAAGAGGTTCATGGTATTATCACATGAATGATATCATCAGTGATGTTATCAGTCATGTCAAATGAGATGTTTTCAGTGATGTCATCAGTGATGTCATTTGAGATGTCATCAGTGATGTCATCAGTGATGTCACTAACCATGTCATGAATGATGTAATATGTGACATCATCAGCAGTGGATTGCGGGTGCGCGATATATAGTTAGCGCTTATAACTATATATGGAATTTCAATGGTTTTATGCGAGTAAAAAAAGGTTTTGTAAATGCAAATCCCTAACTATATATGGCCTAAAACCAATGGTTTTTTCATTGAATTTTCAAGGTTTTGTAAATGCAAATTCCTAACTATATATCCACTATAACCTATGGTTTTTTCTGTGAATTTCATTGGTTTTTTAATAGCAAATATGAAAAGCTTTAAAATGTCAAGTACGTGATAGATAAAAACATTTTCGTATTTATGCACGCTGATGTGCTTTGAATGCTGCCCCCCCCTCCCCTCTTTTCTCTTAGTAGTACTCTCTCTTTGCAGATAGTGAACGGTAGTTAACGCAGGCCTTTGCCCCCGTTGTAATCCGTCGTGCCTGCTTGTCTCTCCATTTGATTGATTGTTATCCAAGCATTTACTGTTTTAGAATTGGTTCTCTTTTGATCATTCTCTATTTACAAACAAGCACAAAGTCGCAATACTCTGTTTAGTCTTTGCAGATAGTGAAAAATCGTGTAAAAAAATAAAAGTAATCGAGCAAAATCAGTAGGCCACTAATTGGATCTCTTTTTGACCTCGCTAAAATAGAAATATTAGGAACAACCCTTCATGAGAAATACGAAAATAGTGAGATGAACTGAGCTCCACACCATGAGGGCTGCAAGACAGCTCGACTCCGTCACCCACCCCGCCCAAAATAACGGCAAACCCTATGCAAATATTAAAAATATAGACAACACACCAGCAAAGAAACAGGGTAAAACATTTTATTAAATAACTATTTACATAACTATTTTATACTTTTTATTGCCCGATCCGGCTAGCTCAATCGATCGAGCATGAAACTCATGCACTCTGATAGCAAGCGTTGCTACTGATACTATGCAGACCAAAACTGGTTTTCAGTTTGTACATTTTTCTAGATTTTTCAATCCAAGGTTGGTTGACTTTGTAGAACGATGGCTTCAGATTTTCAACATACGGTGTGGTGGCGCGGACTGGGAGGGGGCGCTTCGCTCCTGCCCCCTCCAAAAGTAAGTTTTTCATACGTGAAAGTACGTTAATGGTTTTGGTCCCTGAGTTGCTTCAATGTCACTGCCATTCTCAAATGGCATAAGTTCTGGATGTTGGGTGCCATAGTTAAGAGTTCTGAGCAGTGCTTGTAACACTGTCTGAAGCTTATTTCCACCTACTGCAGCTTCACTATTCTCAAAGTAAGTGAGTGTCGTTTGTGGACCTGACTGCATTAGAAAACAATGTGATATGTTACCTTCCTAAACAGCTTGACGGAGGCCCCTGAGGGGCGGTGTGATGGCCATGGACTCGGAGAAGACGCTTGGCTCCGACACCCTCCCCAAGTCTTATAGCACCGGTGTAGCCTGAGATCGCCCCCGACATAGGCGGCCGGCTCCCGGGGTCCGGCGGAACTTTTTGCCTTTTGATGACTCTTCTATTCTGCACCTTGTCCCACAATCCGTTTGACCTGAAGACACGCTGTAGTGGGGCGCCCCTTTACCGTTTCAGTTGCCATTCCGCCCGCTTTTGCTACACTGTGCCTCTTCCGCCATTCTGCTGTTTACCGCCCGCTCTTGCGACTACAGCGTCTCGCTCATCATGTAGTTGAGTTGCTCCCGCTCTTGCGGTGCAGCGATAGGCGGCTGCCACAGGACTCTCAAAATGGCGGCCGGCTCTTCGGTTTAGGACCTGGTCCACTAAAATGGCCCTGGGACACCTTTGAACTCGGACGCTTCCCTGATAGGGCTTGGGTCCCATTCTCGAAAGCGTCCCCTCAGCCGTGAAGATTCTACAAAAGTCTTGGGGGCCTCCGACTCCAGCAGGCTTCTGGTGGGGAGCGGCTGCCATGATTGCTCGTGGAATGGCCACGACGGAGCTACGAGATGGTAGTGCTCTCATGCTGACGCCAGCTTTAGTCTGAAACATCCAGAAACACTTTAGACTACCAATTCGATCAGTTCCGGTAGCGCCCCAACATGACCCGGAAGAGAAGAACTTGCCCTCCCCTCTTTGACTGATGGTTCTTCTTGCCTGTCCCCTCTGTTGTCATTTAACAGAACTTTTTGGACTGCTGAAAGGGGTTGTGTTCCGAACGCTGGTTGGTGGAGACATTTTGACTATATTCTTGACCTACGTTGTCGCGTAATGCGTTATATGACACGCCGCGTTAGCGCACCCGGAAGTGATCCGAGGCGCGGCGCGCAGCGCGTAACGTAAGCATAACAGGTCATGTGACTTGTTAATAAAACTTTTCATTGGTTCATTTTGCTTTTGTTATTTTAATGATGAAAAGCTTGGTCATATGACCTAAAAATTACGCTTTTTATTGTTTTCGAACATTATTTTTTTTAAAACATATATGTTATAATATTCCAGGCTAATGTACTTTCCCGGAAAATTTACAACTGTCCTGCAAGCAAAATATATTCCTTTTTCGAGAAAAAGGGCGTTTCTTCGTTCCATGACGGAGCCGTTGAGTAAAAGAGACTCGGCCTGCTGTCTTAGTCGCCGATACGCCTGATTATCAGATTCTTATCGATCACTTTATGTTGCAGAAATGAAAAACACAACTGCCCTTGACCATTTATCTTTACTGCGTTCCTACATATTATACCTTTTATCCGTCATGTAATTGGACTGCTTTATTTCACTTGCCTTTTACTGATTCGAAAACAGTGACTAAAAGTAAAAACTTTACCAATGTAAATACTACTACCGTGTTTTGTTTTAAAAACCTTTATTGTGAAAATATCAGTATACAAATACGGGCCTATAACCACGTGGGCCGGCCACGGAGCAAACTGAAATTGTATATGATGAGGAGACATTTACACTGTAGAGGAACGTAACGAGCGGGCCATTAGGTTGCAAGAACAAAGGTGTCTAACAGTTGCGGAATCGGTGGACGTACATTTTGTAATTAAAATACGACAGGGCCACTTACAATAACATTTTCTAGATATACATTTGCGGGCAAGGAGTTACGAGTCCCATTTATACCGGCGCCATTTTGTGCGAGGCCGGGCAGGTCCAAGATATAGTCAAAATGTCTCCACCAACCATCGGCCAGACCAGAACCCCTTTCGGCCCTTTATGCTACAAGATGGTGTCTTCCATTCAGAAAATATTGTTGGCAGCATTTTGAAAGGAAACAGAAACAGCCGTTCTCCTAGTGAGTTTCACATTGTTACATTTAGGAAGAATGTTGAAGAGTAGTATGTGGAAAATCTGAAGCCATTTTTCTACAAACTGTCAATCAGACTTGGATAGAAAAAAAAATCCTGAAGAATGTACAAACTGAAAACCAATTTTTGTCTGTATAGCATCAACAGCAACGCTTGAGTCAGCTTTGTGTCAAGCCGCCATTTTCATTCAATCAATAGCGTCCCCCTGCACACATTCAGGGACCTGGTCGTGTCTTCAGATGAAACGGATTGTAGGAAAAGAAGCAGAAAGGAAAAGGAAAAAAGTTCCGCCGGACCTCGGGAGCCGGCCGCCTATGTCATGTGCGACCTTTGGCCACACCAGGGCAATAGTGAAGCTGCAGCAGGTGCACATAAGCTTCAGACAGTCTTACAAACACTGCTCAGAAATCTCAACTGAGGCACTCAACATCCAGGACTTGCCATTCGGATCTTGGCGCCTTGTGCTGGTTCCGACCTATTCACACATCGGTCCACTACTGACATCACCTCATAAGCCAACGGGGCACCCCACGCCGACTTTTGGCGCAGCATTGTAGGATGGCCACACCAGTGCGGCAATTTGCTGGACACCACCTCGGTGCCATCCGGATCTCGGCACGTTCGACTCACTGTACCGCAAGAGTGACCGGAACTCAGCTGGACACGCCGTCTTTCGGCGCAGCATTGTAGGATGGCCACACCAGTGCGGCAATTTGCTTGACACCACCTCGGTGCCATCCGGATCTCAGCGCGTTGTGCTGCCTTCGGCCTATTCGCACATCGGTCCGCTACTGACGCCGCCTCACGTGCCAACGGATTTTCTACGCTTTTTGTAGCCCTATGCCGCATAACAGGTCATGTGACTTGTTTATAAAACTTTTCATTGGATCATTTTACTTTTGGTTTCCTAAAGATGGAAGGCTTGGTCATATGACCTAAAAATAACACTTTTCATTGGTTTAGAACATTTTGTTTCCCAAACGATGAAAGCCCCACCTTGTTTCTGGATCATTCAGACTGAAGCTGGCGTCAGCATGAGAGCACCACCATCTCGTGGCTCCGTCGTGGTCATTCCGCGAGCAATCATGGCAGCCGCTCCCCACCGGAAGCCTGCGGGAGTCGGGGGCCCCCAAGACTTTTGTAGAATCTTCACGGCTGAGGGGACGCTTTTCGAGAATGGAGCCCAAGCCCTAGCAGGCAAGCGTCCGAGTTCCAAGGTGTCCCAGGGCCATTTCAGTGGACCAGGCCCAAAACCGAAGAGCCGTCCGCCATTTTAAGAGTCATGTGGCAGGCGCCTATCGCTGCACTGCAAGAGTGGGAGCAACTCAACAACATGGTGAGCGAGACGCTGTAGCCGCAAGAGCGGGCGCAACTCAGCTGGATGGCCGCCACCTGGGGAGGTCCGTTCACGCCGCCTCCCCCACGCGCCCCCCCCGGGCCGCCGCACGCAAATTTTCGGAGCAGCATTGTAGGATACCAAAACCAGTGCAGCAGTTTACTGGACATCACCTGGGTGCCATCAACATCTCAGCGCGTTCTGCTGCCTTGGGACTATTCGCACAACAGACCGCTACTGACGAGGCCTCCCCCCGCACCACCCGGGACGCCCCACGCCAATTTTCGGAGCAGCATTGTAGGATCCCAAAAACCAGTGCGGCACCCAGGTGACATCACCTGGGTGCCGTCCAGAACTCTGCACGTTGTGCTGCCTTGGGACTATTCGCACAAAAGACAGCTTCTGACCATTGTTGCTTTTTTGGGTGAAAAATGTTTAAATGTTTTTACAGTTTTTGTTCCGTTCATTATAGTTAAATGTTAATAAAGTTTTAAAATCTAACTTTGTTGGAGTGCTATATATGTTTAAAAAATCGGGTGAATGGGGCCTTGAATCGGATTATTGTCATGTGTGGGCTTTGCAAGTGTACTGCTACAAGATCGGACATTTCAAACTCAAATGCACGTTCTTTTTCTTACCTTTCCGAAGCATGGAGCGCAATAGCAGGCAGAGAAAGGGTGATGCACGTGTTGAACACTGCCTGGCTTGGCAAGTTGCTGGCAGTGCCCCCCCCGCCCGCTCCTGAAAGAGGGCACACACACACCGCCACCCCGAGTACTTCATAAATCTTTAAAAGACCATGAGCTTGTTCATGAGGCTTAAATGGTTTATCACCCCTTCTAGAACCCCTGCATCGACCCTCTGACGTTTCCTGGAAGAATTAGCACGTAACACAATACCAAGCCCTGTCAGCTGAAACCCCCGAGAAATCATGGGGCATATTATCAAGGGGGGTTATTTCCGCTTTTTTGGCTTTAAAAGCCAAAAAAAAAAGAGATAAAATTATCTCCCTATTACCAAGCTGTCGCTAACACCAGTTAGTGACAGCTAAAAGGAGATAGCGACCATCTTGGGCCCCGCTTTGCATATCAGTGATATTTATCACTAATGACATGCAAAGTGGGCGTGCCAAGATTTTAGCGACTGGAAACAGTCCCTAACCATCGCTATCTCCTATTACCAACTTTTGGAGATATTCGCGCTAAGCGCGAATATCTCCAAAACCTAACACCTGCCCTGAGCAGTTTTAGCCATGTTATCCAATGGGAAGTGGATAACATGGCTAAGAGCATTTGCTGGATAATGCATGAATATCGCTGACTTTTCAACGATATTCATGCATTGCGGCCGTTTTTTATCGCATTTGCGATAAACCTTGCTAATAGCGAGGTTTATGTGCGATAAAATTCGCCGATGTGCGGCGATAATTTTTGTCTCTAAACAAGTTAGAGACAAAAATTATCGCTAGTTGTTGGTAATATGCCCCCGGGTTTTTGCTTGCAGGAATCGGGAGGCGGGAGACTAGCACTGAAATCAGTAGTCTCACGCCTGAATCGGGAAGGTTGGCATGTCTGGATACTCTACAGCTGGGGCCATAAACTACATCCGCAGGGCTAGGTGATAGCCTAGGTCCGGCCTGGACAATCGGACACAGAGGAAGAGGAGTGTCAGAGGGTGCGGTAGTGAATAGGGTGAAAGGGAGGTGTCGGGCGGGCACAGGGTGTGATTCTCAGAGAAGAGCAGCGCAGATGGGGGAAAGTATATGGCCCATGCATGAGAGAAAGAGCGGGGGTGACCAGTGCGTGGGGGAGATGCTTGCGAGGGTGGGGAGCCATGCTGAGGATCGGCGGCGTGCAGAGAGTGGCCCTGGTCAAGGCATCTAAAATGGCTGCCGTGCACGACAAAATTGTGGCATTGGACAAAAACGCAAGATGGCGCAGACAATGTTTATCAATAAGGATTCATTTATAACAAAATATTTACTCACAGTGACAAAATGGTGGTCAACACTTCCTGATTTCCATCGAATCGAACGTTAACAAACGTCACGCAGCAAAAAAAAAAAAAAAAGCTCACGCACAGAGCAGTTTTTAGCCATGTTATCCAATGGAAGGTGGATAACATGGCTAAGAGCATTTGCTGGATAATGCATGAATATCGCTGACTTTTCAGCGATATTCATGCATTGTGGCCGATGTGCGGCGATAATTTTTGTCTCTAAACAATTAAAACGAAGCACAAAATGGCGAATTCCCGTTTCGCCACCAGTTTGCGGCCCAGTTCGCGGCCCGTGAAGCGCTTCTACCATGAAAAATCATTTTTTTTTATTTTCCCCACGGGACCCTTTAATAACCCCAACAACATTCCTAGGGGGTCAAGAGGGGTATACCTTGCCCCCTTTCAATAAATTCCCCCTTCGTTTTTCACCTCTTCTTCTCTCTCGATCCTACCGAGAGATAAGATGGCGGCCGCTCCGGACTGTTTAGAATGTTGACAGACACCGGAGAGCCAATCAGCTTTCTGTTATCCAATGGAAGGTGGATAACATGGCTAAGAGCATTTGCTGGATAATGCATGAATATCGCTGACTTTTCAGCGATATTCATGCATTGTGGCCAATGTGCGGCGATAATTTTTGTCTCTAAACAATTAAAACGAAGCACAAAATGGCGAATTCCCGTTTCGCTACCAGTTTGCGGCCCAGTTCGCGGCCCGTGAAGCGCTTCTACCGTAAAAAATCATTTTTTTTTATTTTCCCCACGGGACCCTTTAATAACCCCAACAACAATCCTAGGGGGTCAAGAGGGGTATACCTTGCCCCCTTTCATTAAATTCCCCCTTCGTTTTTCACCTCTTCTTCTCTCTCGATCCTACCGAGAGATAAGATGGCGGCCGCTCCAGACTGTTTAGAATGTTGACAGACACCGGAGAGCCAATCAGCTTTCTGCACGCAAAGTTCCGTTTCGCGAAAAGTAAGCGGACCGGATCGCTGCCCGGAGCGCTGTTGCAGATATATATCTTGTTTTGAACGTTAATTTCTCAAAAACTACTGGAGCACATATATTGAGACCTAGCAAAGGCACATCGGGCTAACAGTCCCTACAATTTTGCCAAGTTTCGTGAAAATCCATTCAGCCGTTCGGGCTAAAAGTGAGTCCAACCGCCCTATGGAAATTAACATGGGAAAAACGCGTTTTGGGACCCCCCTTTTTTCTCGGCCCCCCCTTGACGACCCCCCCCCAAATTTCCAGGAGCTGCTCAGAAACAAAATGTGCCATTTTCCTGAAAATTTCAGCCGATTCCGTCCACAAACGCCAAAGTTATTAGACATAGAATTTTCAAAAATGCCATAGGGAAAAAATCCTAACTATATATACCTACTGGCGACCGCCAGTAGGTAATATATATATATATTACCTACTGGCGGTCGCCAGTAGGTAGTTATAGTTAGGATTTTTTTCAATGTTAAATCTCAAAAGTCTATTTGGAGTAACTTTGGCGCCGGTTGACGAATCTGCCTGAAAATTTCCTCAAAATGGCTTCGTCGAGCTCCGGTCCTTCCCAGAAAGTTTGGGGGGGATGCGTCAAGCGGGGGCCGAGATAAAAGGGGGGTCCCAAAACGCGTTTTCCCCATGTTGATTTCCATAGGGCGGTCGACCTCACTTTTAGCCGGAACGGCTGAATGGATTTCCACGAAACTTGGCAAAATTGTAGGGACTGGTAGCCCGATGTGCCTTTGCTATGTCTCAAGATATGTGCTCCAGTGGATTTTGAGTAATTTAGGTTCCAAAAAATATATATATCTGTAAGCGCGCCCCGGTATGCGCACCGGGGAGCGCACCGGGCGCGCCACGCGACTTGCGCACGGAAAGCTGATTGGCTGTTGGGTGTCTGTAAACATTCTAAACAGTCCGGAGCGGCCGCCATCTTGTGTCTCGGTAGGATCGAGACATGAGAGGTGGCCAAAACAAAGGGGGAAATGACCATAAGGGGTCAGAGTAGACCCTCCCTGACCTCCTAGGTTTGATGTGGGGGTTTTAAAAGGGCCCAGCGGGGCCCAAAAAAAAGTAAATTTTTTTCGTTTTTTTTTCGGGGGGAGCGCACCGGGAAGCGGACCGGGGAGCGTACAATGGGGAAAAAAGAATGACAGACTTTTCAAATATTGTATGTTTATTAATTGTTCTTTTTGTTGTTTTTTTTTGTTTTTTTTATGTAAGTACCAACATGTAGGTACCAATGCAGAGTCTAAAATGTTATATACACTGTCTCCTTTGTAGATATCTTACATGTTGTTACAGAAGTTATTGTGGTATATGGAATTCATACCATAGTCTGTCAGGAAAGCAGAAACAATATCGAGGCAGGAGATGATAAAGAGATGTTAAATACACATTGGAGATAATATAGTGGGAGAAAGGAAGTAACTTTGAGCAAACTTACTATGTAACACAAAAAAGTTGCACAGTATATTTTAAGTCTCACTTTATATTATATCTTTTTGGTTACTATTTCATAATTTACATATAAAAAAGAATAATGTCTCAAACAATTTTAACTTTTTAAATTTAAATTTATTGTTGTGATTTTTCAAAATCTAAAAGAATTTGCAACATTAATTCATCAGGTATGTCCTCCTTTTCATCCATGATTCAATTTCTTCAACACATTTAATTAACTCTTGGTCTACAGTGTCATCCAAAAAGTCTATTTCTTCTTTGTCTTCCTTAGTATTGTTTTCCATATTAATTTGAAATGAAATATTAATTTCATTTTGTTGTGCTTCCATTTTCTTGCTGTAAATTGCATAAAAAATAAATATATCAGTAGAGATAGGGCACTGTTGGGTTTTAGTTCAGACAGGTACTTGTGAGTTTTTAACAGTGAAGTTTTCTTTGGGCAGTGTATGGTATCAGGCTGGAAGTAGAACTATTAAACAGTGCCTGTGATGAAGCCTAAGTAAATTCATAATTATACCAGAGAAGCCTAACTCAATCAATAATTTAAATAAATAAGCTTTTGTCAATTTCTAACTCTTACAGAGGGACAGTATATAACTATCTGAAAACGTTTTCCCAAATGAACTTAAAGTGCATAACATAGTTCTCCTTTCAAATTAACAACTTACCTTCTTCAAAGTAGTTGAAGTTTTCTGTGAATTTTTTTTCCAAATGTACCTTAGGTAGTGTTAGTCAAAATGGCTGTGTTTCCCTCTCATTTTCATATATATTCATATACTTAACCAATCAAATGCCAGCACATAAAAGTACAAAATGTAAGTAACATTTTAATTGGTTGAATATTCAAACAGTTTCATATGTGTTTTTGTCATGTAATTTACCTCAGGATATTTAGACAGGGCTACAGTCCAAATGGCTCAATGGAATACCACCAAATTTGGGTAAATGGTAGGGACTGCTATGTAGTAGGGTGTATTCTATATTTGGTGTAAGTGTCTCTAGTGGTTTTTCTGTAAATTACTTTCCCACCTTTTTTTTGGGACCGCTTACCGGTGCGCGCCCCGGTACGCGCACCGGCAGCGTTACGGGAGTCCTCCATTTTGTGTTTCGGTACAATCGAGACACAAGATGGAGGACAATCAACGTTGGGAATGGGTAGAAGGGGGCACGGTAGACACTTCCTGACCCTCTAGGTTTTCTGAGGGGGGCTTAGGACGCTCATATAGGCAAAAAATAAAATTAAAATGTTTTAAATTTCGCGGGGGGAGCGCCCGGTACGCGCACCGGGGAGCGTACTTTGGTGAAAAAAAGTGAAAAAAGTTAGAAAAAGATAAACGTTTTGAATGATCAGAGGTAGGGTTGCTCTGAAGAGAGCTTTTGGGTTCTGTGGCTGATTTAGGTACCTACAAGTAGGTTCCAATGCACAGTCTTAAATTCAGGAGGAATATTCTATTCCCCTCATCTGGGAAGTGCACACCATCTCCTCTGTAGATGTCTTCCATGTTGTAACGCAAGTTGTTGTTGTATATTGAACCCATTCCAAAGTCTCTCATGTAAGCAGAAACAGATTTATTCACATGTTTCTGTGCTTTCTCAAATTGTGGACAAAATTGGTTGGACCAGTTCCATTTCTGTCTTTGGCATATATTGGAATATACCAAGGCAGCTTGTGGAAAAAGTGTCATCAATTGATCAAAGGTGTCCTTTAAAAGCATTTCCAGACCAAACCCAGTCATAGTGCCCAAATCGTTTCCACCACAGTGCACTATTAAGAGGTCAGGGTTTGGCAGATGCAAAAAGGTTTTCACCAATGGTATCAATTGATGACATCTCAGTCCTCTCTGGCCAATCCACTTGATTTCCACATTTGATAAATCAAGGTTGTGATAATTTCTGCTTGCTGCATACATTTGAGCCCAGTGGATGTAGCTATGTCCAATAATCCATACAGAATACATGATGTGAGAAGGTTCAGGTGCAGTCAGATGAAGTGTGGGAATGAAATGGCAGTTGGAACAGTAGGAGTTTACAAAAAAATAATTGTGGGGTTTCCCTGCTGTTGAATCACAAGCAATGATTGGTGGATTCAGTTAGTTGAAAACAGAAAGTTAGGGTGCATGGTTGTGTTGTGTGTAAGAAGCAATTTGAATGGTTAAGAAAAAGTCACTAAAAGCAATAATACCCTGGATAAGCTGGTGTATTGAGAGGTCAAACATCCTTGCTGACTTAATTAGCAACATTGTAGAATAAACTTTTGAACCTGAGAGTTCAGTTAGGAGGGAGTTGCTATGGTAACAGATAGAAAGGTCTGAGAGGGGGAAGGGTGTTGGTTTGAAAATAGTGAGGGAAGACTTTTGATTGGTTGAAAAGAGGCATATGTGGATAGAATTAGAAGTTTTCAGTGCCATTAATGGTTGCAGTGCCTGGAGAACATACCTTTTGCTCTGCTAAAGAAATATTGGTGTGTGTTTCTGACACTGTTCTCAATCTCTCAAAGCATTTGTAAAGGTGAGTTATGATTCATTTGATATAGATAGAGAGTACAGATTAAGAAGCACATTGCTTTTGTTTGCTTTTAGTTTGTGTGATGCTTTTTGAAAATGCAATGGGTTTGAGTAGTGAAATTCAGTGCTTGTACATAGGTTCTGCCCTGTGTTTTTTAAATGTTATTCAAAAAACGATTTTTGGTGCAAATCAACGGTATTTATATTTGGGTCTTATTTATGATTGTCTTGTGGCGCTGGTATGTAACTTTTAACATGGGAAGAAAGTGACGCACTGGTGGCGCAAGGCCTTCATAAATAAGGCTTTGAGTTTCTTTGCTCTTGGTTTGTGTTCTGCTTTTTGATAATGCTTGATATCAACATTTGCAAGATAGAGGATTTGTATTTTGGGAAACAGTGAGGTTTCAAAAGTGAAATTCAGTGCTTGTACATAGGTTCTGCCCTGTGTTTTTTAAATGTTATTCAAAAAACGACTTTTGGTGCAAATCAATGGTATTTATATTTGGGTCTTATTTATGATTGTCTTGTGGCGCCAGTATGTCACTTTTAACATGGGAAGAAAGTGACGCACTGGTGGCGCAAGGCTTTCATAAATAAGGCTTTGAGTTTCTTTTCTCTTGGTTTGTGTTTTGCTTTTTGATAATGCTTGATATCAACATTTGCAAGATAGAGGATTTGTATTTTGGGAAACAGTGAGGTTTCAAAAGTGAAATGCAGGGCTTGTACATAGGTTCTGCCCTGTGTTTTTTAAATGTTATTCAAAAAACCATTTTTGGTGCAAATCAATGGTATTTATATTTGGGTCTTATTTATGATTGTCTTGTGGTGCCGGTATGTCACTTTTAACATGGGAAGAAAGTGGCGCACTGGTGGCGCAAGGCCTTCATAAATAAGGCCATGAGTTTCTTTGCACTTGGTTTGTGTTCTGCTTTTTGATAATGTTTGATATCAACATTTGCAAGATAGAGGATTTGTATTTTGGGAAACAGTGTGGTTTCAAAAGTGAAATTCAGTGCTTGTACATAGGTTCTGCCCTGTGTTTTTTAAATGTTAATCAAAAAACGATTTTTGGTGGAAATCAATGGTATTTATATTTGGGTCTTATTTATGATTGTCTTGTGGCACCGGTATGTCACTTTTAACTGGTGACGCAAGGTCTTCAGAAATAAGGCCCTGAGTTTCTTTGCTCTTGGTTTGTGTTCTGCTTTAGGATAATAATAGTGAATGGAAGGATTTTGTAAGTTATTTGTTGGTGGAGAATTTTATTGATTTGAGTTTTGATCAGTGTATTTATAATTATTGTTTGAAAAAATTAAATGAAAATAAAATGCCTGCTCGAGCTGTTCATAATAATCTTCAGTTGATAGATATTCCTTCTGAATTGATGGATTTAAATACTTATGAATCAATTTTGATTCAATATGTCCATCCTTTTCAAGCTATTGTTCGCATGGAGCCTAAGATAGGGAAATTACCTCCTACAGATTTGCAAAGAGGATTAACCCCTTCGATGCTGATGACAGAAAGGTTCCGTCATCAGCATCGGCTGAGCTGTGCTGATGACGGAACCGTTCCGTCATGACTCCGCCCGCGCAAGGCGGAGTCAGCATGGGCGGGGAATTCGCGCCGCACGGATGCGGTTAAAGGGAAGAGTTGTTTATTTGCCTCTAGATATCAAGAAAAATATTGATACAATTGGTGTAGAAAGAGTAGAAGATGATCCTCTGGTTATTCTAGGTAATGGGGTTCCAACAAAGAGTAAGAAAATCTGGCAAGATTTAGTGGATGTTAGGAAAGTCAAAAAGGCAACGTTGTATTTGGTCAAAAACAATGACTACTATAAAGATATAAGTGTTGGAGCAGAGGAAATAGCTACAGAAGAAGACAGTGATTCTTCAGTTGGACAAATTAAAAAAGTTGATGTGTCTAGAAGTGAAGAAATATTTGAACATTATACTGTTCATCCTTTGCATTCCAAAGAAGTAATGGGGAATGCAATTGACTTGTTTCAAATGAAAGCAGCAAAAGGAAGTCCTATTAGTGTATGGGAAGAAAGTTTGGAAGCTCGTTGTTTTACCACAGTTATTTCCAACAGGTCGAGGTGGACGATATGACGATCGACCAGTTCAAATTCCTACAGCTGAATACCGGACTTTAAGATTATATGCTGAAGATCCAAGGTTTCGTCAATGCATTCCGTATTTGTTTCATCTACTGTTTGAAAGTGATTTGTCTGGGCTTTCTTATGCAGTTAATCATATACTGAAAAGTGGAGCTCATCTGCAAAATGTTTCGGCGAGGGACTTTATGGAGAAAGTCAATCTGCAAGACAGCATTTTGGAATCTCAGCTAATCAATCTCATGGGATGTCAGCGTGGAACAAATGAGTATTGGTTCCGTCGTCATGGGGAATTGAAATGTATGCTAAGAAATTTAGGAACTCCTACATGGTTCCTTACTCTTAGCTGTGCTGAGTATGCATGGGACGATTTACTTCAATTTCAACGAGAGGCAAATGGAAACATACAAAATATAGAATTGAAAACACCTGGAGAACTGTGTTCTTTGGATCCAGTGAATGTTTGCAGATATTTTAATCATAGATTTGAAGCTATGATGTCTTTTATTACTAACAAAAAAAATCCTCCCCTTGGAGACATTTTGGATTTCTTTTGGAGGAAAGAATATCAAGCAAGAGGTGATCCTCATATACATATGTTGTTATGGATTAAAGATGCACCAAAATTTGGAACTGACTCGGATGACACAGTGATGAGTTTCATTGAAGAATATTCAACATGTGCTGTTCCGAAAACTACTAAAGAAAACAGTTTAAAGCAACAAGTTTTACGTTTTCAATCTCATCGTTGTGGAAAGTACTGTCGTCGTAAATTTGAAAACAAGGAGAAATTCTACACGAAATGTCGTTTTGCGTTTCCACGACCAGTGATTTCTAAGGGAAGAGTAAATAATTTAATGTCATCTTTACGACATACTGTGATGAGAAAATCACCAAAAAATACATACAATTTAAAAAGAAACGAAGAGTCCAAGTACATCAACGACTACAACCCAGTGATTTTGTCCATGTGGAATGCTAACATGGATATTTAGTTCGTTGCTGACAACTCTATTGCTGTGGCTCGATATGTGACATCTTACATCACAAAAAAAGAAAAGACAGAACTAAAGGAAATGTGGGAGGACATTTCACATGAAAAGAGTCTAAGCAAGAAATTATACAGTTTCAGTCTCAAGATGTTGTCGCATCGAGAAATTGGAGCATATGAATGTTCTGATCGGTTATCATCAGCAAGTCTCAATGCCAAATCAGGAACAATCATTTGGGTGAGTCTAGGTCTTACTGCAACATGAAACCGAGTTTTGAAATCTGTACAAGAAATTGAATATTTGGCGGACAAAGAACCAAATAGTACAGATATTTTGAAGACAAACATGTTGGATACATTCTATCCAAATAGAAGTTCTCACCATGAGAACACTTGTTTGTATGAAGTTCTGCAAAACTACAGTTATAAGAGGAACATTACAGAAGATATCAATAATGGAAAATATGCTGTCATTGGGAATGAAGGATGTCTAATGAAGCAGAGAAAAGGCCATTTGATTAATCACCGAAAATTGAGTTGCAGAGCTCCAGACAAAAGAGAATTTTACTATTTAGCTCTTTTGCAACTGTTTAAGCCATGGCGTACAGAAGAGGAACTACTTGGAGATTTTCTCTGTTATGAAGACTCTTTTAATGCAACAAAGGATACCATAGAATGTCCTGTTTTTCAAAATTATCTGCAAATGTTGAACGAAGAAATAGAGCAAGAAACCATAATTGCTGAAGAGATTGCTAGAGACAGTTCTCAAGACAGTCAGAGTTCTACTTCATTGAGTCAGGATCCACTAGGAGGACCAATTATCCAAAATGAAGCTGCAACTGCCATGGATGAGGAGGAAAGAGCTATGGAACAAGCTCAAGAGAATGTAGTTAACTTAGAAGATTTGGTGGAGCAACTGAACATTGAGCAGAAAAAGATATATGACGAAGTCACAGATCAGATTGAACATGGATTCCGACATGAGAAAAAAGTGTGCTCATGTACATCATTTAAGCCTGTTCAACTGTGTGTAAGTGGAGAAGCGGGAACATGAAAAAGTTTTCTGATTAAAGCCATTGCAACTTATTTGCTGAAAAGGACTGAATCACCGCTGTCTTGTGTTGTAACAGCTCCAACTGGACTGGCAGCACATAACATTAAAGGAATTACTCTACATCGTTTACTGATGCTGCCAGTGGAGCATGATAATAAATTGCATTACAACAAGTTATCTGGAGATGCGTGTTCTGAAGTTTCCAGAGTTTTGAAGAAAATGAAACTTCTTATCATTGATGAAATAAGCATGGTCTCAAATCTAATGCTTGCTTTTGTGCATTTGAGAATGCAAAAAATTCTTAGAACAGAGTATGATATGTTTTTTGGAGGAAAACACATTATTGTTTTAGGAGATCTACTGCAGTTGACTCCAGTACAAGTACAACCAGTGTTTAAAATGCTGACGCATGAAGATACCAAGAAGTCCCTTGGAAGCATTGGAAACGTTAATATATGGTTAAATTTTAAATATGCTGAACTGCTTCAAAATATGCGACAGGCTAAGGATGAAGATTATAAAAATATTCTACAAGATATAAGAATCGGAAAAGTAAGTGAGCTTGGGAAAGAAGCTTTACATGGTCAATTAATTTCGAATTTGTATCCAAATGAAAACAATCTTCCAGAGAATATTTTTTTTAAAATGACTGAGAAGAAATCTGGGATATGTTTGATGCCAACTCTGAAAGAATGTTCTATCTTCAACAACAAAATGTTGAACTTAGAAAATGAAGAAATTCTGAAACTGGAAGCAATAGGTAAAATAGAGCATATGGGTGCAACAATTGTTTTGTCAGAAAATTTGAAAACAAAATTGGATTCATTAGAGAAAAGTATTTCTAAAACAGCTGGTTTTGAAAAGACTCTGAATGTGTGTTTAAATTGTCGTATTATTTTGAGATGGAATTTAAATGTTGAAAGAGGTCTGGTAAATGGAGCAATGGGTTATGTTGTTGATTTTGTGAATTATAGAAATAGAGATGGAATTGAATGTTTAAAAATAAAATTTGATGGCATTGAGCAAGTACAACAAATCAGTCGTTGTTCTGCTAGATTTTTGCTTGTAAAAGACTTATTTGTTCGCTGAAAACAGTTTCCTGTTTGTTTGGCATATGCGGTGACAATTCATAAATCTCAAGGTTTAAGTGTAGATTGTGCTTTGGTGAACATTGGAAGATCTGTGTTTAAAGAGGGCATGGCATATGTGGCATTATCACGAGTGAGAACTTTATCAGGTTTGTACTTGATTGAGTGTGATGAGACAAAGATTTGTGCAGATCTAGATTGTGTTAAAGAATACAACAGGTTAAGAAGAGAGTATGCTCCACATTTGCCTCAATATCCTCTGTTTGAAAAACGTGTGGTAGGCCGAAAAAGAAGAAATGAGAATAATTGCAGTGAGGTAGTAGCAAAAAGACAAACAGTAGATGAAACTGTAATTCAAAACGGAAAGAAAAAGGATTGTGATGAAAATGTTGTTGGATTTCAGTTTGGAAAATAGTTCTGGTGTCAACTGCTATGCTAATGTAGTGGTTAATGTTGTTTTTTTCTTTCTTCAAACTTTACAAGAACAGATTGTTGAAAATCGGGATCAAAGATTGTGTGGTTTATTGAATTCTGTGTTTGAGAAATGTAGCAGTGATAGAGCAAAAATAGAAAGCGTAACAGAAATTCGAAATATTTTAGATATGTGTTCTGGTCAAGATAAATTTTCACAGAACATTCAGCAGGATTGTCAGGAATTTTCAATGTATATGTTTGGAGTTTTGGAAGATGAAGGTGTAGATGTAGATAATCTTTTCAGCCTTTCTTATCAATGGCAGCATGACTGCCACAATTGTAGTTCATCAAGTAATACTAGAATAGACACTGAAAGATTTATATATTTGACTTTACCAGACAGTAAATCAGTGTCATTTAAAAATCTAGTTAAAGCAGCAGATCATAATATGGTGTATACACAATGTAAGTGTCCAATGCTATCCACATTATTTATACAAAGTTATGGTCAGTATATCATTTTAGTTTTCCAACGATGTAGACGTGATGGAACTAAATTGACAACTTGTATCAAAAATTTTGTGGCTTCTCAGTTATCCATTTCAGGAAGAACCTTTAAACTGAAGCTATTATTTATCATGACGGTCCTTCGACAACATCATTTGACTTATAAACAACGTTTGCCTTATGACTTAAAAATTCTTACCTAGTGTTTTTGAAACCAAAGTTTTAGTAAAAGGAATTGGCCTTTGAAGACGGGAATAGTTCATAAAAGTTAGTTAGTTAGTTAATCTAATGTTTTAAATTAGTTATCTCATATAGGTACTGTAAGTGGATCTCATAGTAAAAAATACTCATATATCTGACACAATTTGGCCGTAAGGAAAGTGTAAGGTATGATGTTCTTAGATCTTTTTTCATAGGAAGTCGATGAAATGGAAGTTATAGAGAACAGCAGACTTTTTTTCCACCAAAAGGACCTTCACTATCTTCTACTTGGCCTCACGGAAAAGTAAGTGAATCAAAGATTAGTGTACATATATGAGTTGTAAGTTTTTAGGGTTTTTTTTAAACACAATCTTTTAGATTGTGTTTTTTTTCCCGCTGTTATATGATGAAGAGTTTGAACTCACTAATTTAAGTGAAATTCAATATATTCTGAGAACAGCAAAAACAAACAATTTAACATATTGTAGAAGTTATTCTATAGTTTGCATTGTGTAATTTATATTGTATTCACATTGTCTCACACTCATTTTCCTTTTTCACCATTATTTAGCTCTCTTTACTCATTTACACTGCCTTTTTTTAACTTTGTTTCATCGCTGTTCCTTCACTCCACTTCATTCACAACTCCTCAATCCAATTTGAACTGTCTGCATTTCCTCTCTCCCTTCCACCACTTTTTATCTTTCTCACATTCTCTCAGTACCACTGCTTTAGTTTTCTTCCCCTCTCTTTCTTTCTTTTTCTCCTTTACTCTTTTTCCTTTCTCACTCATTGTACTGCAGTTCACTCAGTCCTTCCCTTTTGTTTTTCTGTGTACTTACTCTCTCACTCCTTTTTCCTCCATCGTTCTATATTAACCTCATTCTCTTCATCCCTTCACTCTGTGACTCCCCTTCACTCACTCTCAGTCATCTTCTATTCCTCTTTCTTATTAATAGTTCGTCATTTAGACTCCTCTCCTTTTCACTCATTTTCCTTTTACTATCTTATCTTTCCTGATTTCGTTTTGGTATCTCGCATTCTTTTAGTATCTTACTTACCTTCAGTAATTTGTTCTCTTTCTATTTCTTTTTCCCTCTTTTTTCTCTTTCTACATTACTTTATTTCTGTTTTTGTATCCTTCACTATTGCTTTATTTCTTAGTAAACTTTTTTAGATGTTTTACCTCTTGACCTGTTTCTTCTATTTTAAAATATATATTTTACTAATTATAACTTGTTTTTTCTTTTGTCTTTCACAGATACAAGTAAGTTTTCATTAATTATATGGTAAGTGTGTCTACAAAATGTAGTTTGTCATCACCCTTTGCTTTAACCTCACTACTTTTCTCTCACCCTACCTCACCCCTGCTTCCTTACTCTGCTTCCCTCACTTATTCTTATCCTCCATATTTACTTCTCTTTTCCTTACTTTCCTACCACATTCAACTTCTTTCAGTGCCCCTGCTCATCCACATCCTTCACTTACCTTTTTTACTGGTTCACTTAGTCCCTTTCTGACACTCCTTCCTTTACTCTCTCTCTTCTTTCTCTCTGTCACTCCCCATGTCTTACCCTTATTCACTTTTATCCACCCTCTTTCACTCCTCTTTACTTACACTCACTGCTATTTTCTTTCCCTCCGTCACCACTGTTCCTTTTCTCTGGCTCCGTCACTACCTTTCATTCCTCATCCTTTACATTCCTTCCTTTTACTTTCATCACCCATTCACATTCTCCCAGTATCTCTGCTTTAGTTTTCTTCCTATTTCTTCTCTTCTTTTGCTCCCTTATTCATTTTCCTTTTCTCAGTTACTTCCTCTTACACCTTTTCTCTGTTTTACTATCTATTACACAGTCCCTCTGGGTTTCTCCCTCTACCTCTCTTTCTCTTTACACCACTCTCTTTGTCCCCATTCCTCATGCTCACTCCTTCATTATTTTTTTTTTTCATTTTTTTTAAAGTGCGCTGACGGAACGCGCCCCGGTACGCGCACCAGGAGCGCACCAGAGTGAAATATAAAAAATAATGAATACACTTTAAAAAAAATATATTATATTAATATACAATATAGAGTTCATTTTTAGAAAAACATACCTTTCTCAGCTATAGACATTTGTGAAAAAATAACCTTAGAAATTCACAAAAAAAATACATAGGTATGAAGCACTATAAAAAGTTAGGAATTAGCAGTTAAAAAACCTAAGAAATTCACAGAAAAAACCAAAGGTTTCACACCAGTTATAGTTAGGAATTAGCAGTTACAAAACCTATGAAATTCACTGAAAAAACCATAGGTTTCACACCAGTTATAGTTAGGAATTAGCATTTAAAAAACCTATTAAATTTACTGAAAAAACCATAGGTTTCACACCAGTTATAGCTAGCTGGAAATTTTACTGACATAAAACCATTGAAATTCCACGTTATAGTTAGTTGGACTCACTATAACTTGCACGTGTAATGCACTGCTGATGACGTCACATAGTACATCACTCATGACATGGTCAGTGACATCACTCATGACATCACTGATGACACCATCCTTATGACAGAGTGACAGACCTCCTTTCACTGTAAAGTAACCCTTGAAACATATATTCATAAATAGAAACTAACATTTTCCAAAAAAGTGGTGAGACCCATACCAGTTACAACAACCAATTCAGTAATACCACCATCTATATACACATCCACTCATTCACCAACAGTTCTACATAGTCACTCATACATATATTCACTCATCATATGTAGTGAAACACCTATACATCCTATTACACACCGACAGTCATCCAAAAGTTACTCACACACATAATCACACATGCAAATAAACTATTGAGCATCCATTAATTTGCATATACAGCTAGACACACACTACCACCTTACTTCTAAGGAAACTTACACATACTCACTCTCTTAAACAATCACTTATAGAAACACATACTTATTTAAACAGGAACTCATACAATCTCTCACTCTCACATATACTCACTTTTATACATCAATACTCACTTATACTAGATTAAAACATATGTCGTTACTGATAAAGACAATAGTGAGACAGTCATTCACTCACTAACGCACACTTATACACACTCATCCACCCATTCAGTCCTGCACATATGCTGTCTTCAAAACACATACAAACAGTGAGTCAGTAACAAACCCATGCAGCCACTTATACACAAAGTGAAACACTGATACATACATTTCAATAATTAAACATTACTCGCTAATATATGTATTCACTAAGATACACTTAATAAGCCAGTTAACCAATCAATTTTTTTTTTTTAAAACCCAATTAGACACTTACTTAAACATTTATTCTTCCATCGACCTTTACATATACATATATAAAACATATTTATTTATCAGAAAGACACACATTCACTGGATGGTGTCATGAGTGATGTCATGAGTGATGTCACTGACCATGTCATGAGTGATGTAATATGTGACGTCATCAGCAGTGCATTACACGCGCATGTTATAGTGAGTCCAACTAACTATAACGTGGAATTTCAATGGTTTTATGTCAGTAAAATTTCCAGCTAACTATAACTGGTGTGAAACCTATGGTTTTTTCAGTGACTTTAATAGGTTTTTTAAATGCTAATTCCTAACTATAACTGGTGTGAAACCTATGTTTTTTTCAGTGAATATATATATATATATATATACACAGGGGTATATATATATGGCGGGGTGGCTGAGGTTGTGGGCTACGAGGTTACTCAGATTGTTAACCTCTCTTTTTCTTCAGCCACTGTCCAGTCTTGCTGGAAGCAAGCCTAAATCCTTCCTCTCTTAAAAAAGACTGGGTTGGATCCGGCTGTCCCTTCCAACTTCCGGCCTATCTCACTACTGCCTACTCTGGCTAAAGTATGTGAGAAAATTGCTTTCCGTCACTTAGACCATTTTATTGAGTCATCTCAGGCGCTGCATCCGGCCCAGTCAGGGTTCAGGGCCGCCTATAGCACCGAAACGGCCCTGGCCGAGATGTCTGAGACGATTCGAGAGTGCCTGGATGGAGGTGGCAGAGCGGTTCTGATTTTACTAGACCTCTCTGCCGCCTTCGGCACGGTGCCCCTCAACCTACTTCTCACCAGACTGGCGGCAGTTGGCATCTCTGGATTGGCACTTGACTGGGTAACATCCTTTTTGGACAATAGGACTCAACAAGTCTGGATGCCTCCCTATGCTTCTATGCCCAAGAACCTCACTACCGGTGTCCCACAGGGGTCTACTCTTAGCCCCCTGCTTTTTAATGTGTATCTGGCGCCTTTGATTTACCTGGCAGAACAGTTGGGGGCAAAAATAATGTCCTACGCCGATGATACCCAACTTTTGTTCACTTGGCCTAAGGACAATTTGGATACATCGGCTGTCAGATTGTGCCTCTCATCTGTCTTTCGCTGGCTAGCACTTGCCCAGCTCAAGTGCAATGAAGACAAGTCCGAGGTTCTTCTCTTTGGATCCTTTCCCGATAATGTTGGTGTTCTCTTATGGCCTGCCTCGTCCCAATTCCTTGGGGGGGCCAGCTAAAAACTTGGGGGTTTGGTTTGGGAGCAATCTGAAATTTGAGGACCACATTAGGAAACTCACCGGCACATGCTTTGGCACTCTCAAAACCCTACCTAGGTTTTTTCCACTCCTCCCGCGAAAGGCCAAAGAGACTGTGTCACGCACCTTAATCCTCTCCAGGCTTGACTATGCGAATGCCCTGTTTAGTGGTCTACCTGATTACCTGATCCAACGGTTGCAGGTGATCCAAAATGCGGCTGTTCGCCTTCTGTTCACACTGCCTGGGAGGGCTAGCGTCCGCTCCCATCTTCGCAGTCTCCACCGAGGAAACGGTTTACCTTCTATGTTCCGAATCGTTGCCTCCGATCGACCAATCAATCTCTGATGGTAGTGCCTAGATTCAGGTACTCTAGACTGGGTGGCCAGTCTATTTCTGTCAGGGCCGCCAGGGCCTGGAATGCGCTTCCTCTGTGTCTCAGGGCTGCTCAGTCCATTTCTGTTTTTAAAAAGGAATTGAAAACCTATCTGTTTAATAATCCCATCTAACTGCCCCCTTTCCCTTCTCTCCTGAGGCCCTACTCTGCTTGCCACTTCCCCCTCTGCGCCGGGATACTAGTTTAGTAACAGAGCGCGTTATAAAATCTTTTATAACATTATAACATTATAACAGATACATATATATATAGATATACACCCAAACAGATATATATATATATATATATATATATTACCTACTGGAGGTCGCCAGTAGGTATATATAGTTAGGATTTTTTTGAATAGGGATTTCTGAAAATTCTATGTTGAATAACATTGGCGTTGATGGACGGAATTGGCTGAAATTTTAAGGAAAATGGCACATTTTGTTTCTGAGCATCCCCTGAAAGTTTGGGGGGGTTTCGTCAAGCGCGGGCCGAGACAAAAGGGGGGGTCCCAAAACGTGTTTTTAACCTTGAGTTTTCCATAGGGCGGTTGGACTCACTTTTAGCTCGAACGGCTGGATGGATTTCCACAAAACTTGGCAAAATTGTAGGGACTGGTAGAACGATGTGCCTTTGCTATGTCTCAAGATATATGCTCCAGTGGTTTTTACGAAAATTAACTTTGAAAAATATATATTGGGCTACATTGGGCTATATATATGTTAGAGCCCAAATGTAGCCTAATGTAGCCCAATGTAGCCCAAAGATGGCCACCAGAGACAAAAAAAAACAAATGTAGCCCAAATATCAGCCAGATGTAGCCCAACTATAGCCCAGTGACAGAATGTCCCAGAGTGTTCTAAAGAACAACTAGAGCGCTAACAGTCTTACTTATGACAAAAGTATGGCACACCTGAAGTCATCTTGATTGGAATAAAGTGTTAACACTTACAACATTTAATTTGCAAAGGAACAAAATGAGGGGTTTCATTTTGCCATAGAAACGTTATATATTACCTACTGGCGGTCGCCAGTAGGTATATATAGTTAGGATTTTTTTGAATAGGGATTTCTGAAAGATCTATGTTGAATAACTTTGGCATTGATGGACGGAATTGGCTGAAATTTTCAGGAAAATGGCACATTTTGTTTCTGAGCGTCCCCTGAAAGTTTATGCGGGTTTCATCAAGCGGGGGCCGAGAAAAAGGGGGGTCCCAAAACATGTTTTTAACATTGAGTTTTCCATAGGGCGGTTGGACTTACTTTTAGCTCGAACGGCTGAATGGATTTCTATGAAACTTGGCAAAATTGTAGAGACTGTTTGCCCGATGTGCCTTTGCTAGGTCTCAAGATATGTGCTCCAGTGGATTTTGAGAAATTAACATTCAAAAAAATATATATATCTGTGACAGTGTCCCGGTTAGCGCCCCGGTTCGCGTACCAGACGCGTAACGGAACTTCGCGAGGAGAAGCGGATTGGCTCTCCGGTGACTCTCAACATTCTAAACAGTCCGGAGCGGCCGCCATCTTGTCTCTCGGTAGGATCGAGAGACAAGAGGTGGAAATAAACGAAGGGGGAAATGAATGAAAGAGGCAAGGTAGACCCCTCCTGACCCCCTAGGATTGATGTGGGGGCTATTAAAGGGTCCCGCGGGGCGTAAAAATAAAATAATTTTTTTCCGATTTTTCGCGGTGGAAGCGCTACCCGGTACGCGAACTGGGTAGCTCACCGGTAGCGTAACGGGATTCCGCCATCTTGTGTTTCGGATGAATTTAGTCACAAGATGGAGGATAAACAATGTTGGGAATGGGTATAAGGGGGCACGGGAGACATATCCTGACCCCCTAGGTTTTCTGAGGGTGGCTGAGGAGGCCCATATATGTTAAAAAAAAGAGCTGTTGTGTTGTGTGGGTGATGTAAGTACCAACATGTAGGTACCAATGAAGAGTCTAAAATTCAATGTACACCGTCTCCTCTGTAGATATTTTGTATGTTCTAATATGGGTTATTTAAATGTAAATGTGTGGAAAAGCACTTCATGCTTTAAATCAATTGTATTTTTTAACTGATTGTTCTTTCCTCTTAGTCCTCCTCTTTGTTTTTTTTCCCCACACTCTTCTTCAGCATGATAGTTGATAAATTTGTTCCCTAAAAAATTTATATACATAAAAAAATTATATTGAATACATATAAAATATATTTTCCTTTAAAAGAAGAATACATTTTACAGCTTTTGATATTTGCTATTAAAAAAACATTGAAATTCACTGAAAAAAACATAGGTTATAGACCATATATAGTTAGGAATTAGCATTTACAAAACCTTGAAAATTCACTGAAAAAACCATAGGTTATAGACCATATATAGTTAGGATTTAGCATTTACAAAACCTTATTTTACTCACACAAAACCATTGAAATTCGCATGTATAGTTATTTGCACTAACTATATATCGCGCACCCGCAATCCACTGCTGATCATGTCACATATTACATCATTCATGATATGGTCAGTGACATCACTGATGACATCACTGATGACATCGTACATGACATCACTGATGACATCACTGATGACAACATCCAGTGACTGTATGTTTCTGTAAAGTTAAAATATGTCTTACATATTGAAGAATGAGTGGATGTATAAGTGTCTGGATGAAGGATTTAGTAGGTGCATGACTGACTGTATGAGTGAGTGATTAAATGTGTCTCACTGAGTGCATGGGTTAGTGACTAAACTGTCTTAATTTGTGCATCATTATGTCTGTTGTTCTGTAAACTGCTGCATGTGTTGATCAGTAGCTATATGAGTAACTATATGGGTTATTGATTGGTTGCCCAAGTATTTGTATGGGAGACTGAGTGTGTGTGTGGGTGGCTGGGAGGTGTATGACTCTGTGCATAGATGTGTGAGCAGTTGATTCACTAGATGTATGGGTTCAAAAGTGCATGTGGAAACAGCTGTATGGGCGGTTGACTGTGTGCATGAGTGTATTGGTGAGTGAATGTATATCTCAGTGCTACATGTCAAAGTAAGTACATATGTAAAACACAGTACATCGGGCTAACAGTCCCTACAATTTTGCCAAGTTTCGTGCAAATCCATTCAGCCGTTCGAGTTAAAAGTGAGGCCAAACGCCCTATGGAAAAATGAATGGGAAAAACGCGTTTTGGGACCCCCCTTTTTTCTCGGCCCCCCCTTGACGAAACCCCCCCCTCCAAATTTTCAGGGGCTGCTCAGAAACAAAATGTGCCATTTTCCTGAAAATTTCAGCCGATTCCGTCCACAAACGCCAAAGTTATTAGACATAGAATTTTCAAAAGTCCCATAGGTAATATATATATATATATATATATATTCAATGAAAAAACCATAGGTTATAGGCCATATATAGTTAGGAATTAGCATTTACAAAACCTTATTTTACTCGCATAAAACCATTGAAATTCCATATATAGTTAGCTAACTATAAGCGCTAACTATATATCGCGCACCCGCAATCCACTGCTGATGATGTCACATATTACATCATTCATGACATGGTCAGTGACATCACTGATGACATCACTGATTACAACATCCAGTGACTGTATGTTTCTGTAAAGTTAAAATATGTTTCACATATTGAAGAATGAGTGGATGTATAAGTGTCTGGATGAAGAATTTAGTAGGTGCATGACTGACTGTATGAGTGAGTGATTAAATGTGTCTCACTGAGTACATGGGTTAGTGACTAAACTGTCTTAATTCGTGCATCAGTATGTTTGTTGTTGTGTAAGCTGCTGCATGTGTTGATCAGTAGCTATAAGAGTAGCCATATGGGTTATTGATTGGTTGCCCAAATATTTGAATGGGAGGCTGAGTGTGTGTGTGGGTGGCTGGGAGGTGCGTGACTCTGTGCATAGATGTGTAAGCAGTTGATTCACTAGGAGTATGAGTTCAAGAGTGCATGTGGAAACAGCTATATGAGCGGTTGACTGTGCATGGGTGTGTTGGTGAGTGAATGGATTTCTCATTGCTACATGTGCAAGTAAGTACGTATGTAAAACACAATACATGTGAGAGTTGAGATATATAAATAACTGAACATAAGAGCCAGTGAATGTGTGAGTGGCTGTATCGATCACTGTGAGCTTGTATCAGGGATTATATAAGAGAGTAAATATGTGTTATTATATGTTTGAATAAGTAAGATGTGTATAACTGTATAGTTGAGGAAATGGAGGTGTGATTGATTCTTTGCATGACTGACTAGGTGTGTGAGTAAGTCCATGGATGAGTGACAGTCTGTGAGTGTCTGTTTATACTGAGTGTATGTAAGGTTATATTAGAGTCTGAAGAGGTTCATTGTATTATCACATGAGTGATGTGATCAGTGATGACAAATGAGATGTCATCAGTGATGTCATTTGAGTTGTCATCAGTGATGTCATTTGAGATGTCATCATTGATATCATTTGAGTTGTCATCAGTGATGTCATTTGAGATGCCATCAGTGATGTCATCAGTGATGTCACTGACCATGTCATGAATGATGTAATATGTGACATCATCAGCAGTGGATTGCGGGTGCGCGATATATAGTTAGCGCTTATAGTTAGCTAACTATACATGGAATTTCAATGGTTTTATGCGAGTAAAATAAGGTTTTGTAAATGCTAATTCCTAACTATATATGGCCTATAACCTATGGTTTTTTCATTGAATTTTCAAGGTTTTGTAAATGCAAATTCCTAACTATATATCCACTATAACCTATGGTTTTTTCTGTGAATTTCATTGGTTTTTTAATAGCAAATATGAAAAGCTTTAAAATGTCAAGTACGTGATAGATAAAAACATTTTCGTATTTATGCACGCTGATGTGCTTTGAACGCTGCCCCCCCCCTCCCCTCTTTTGCCTTTGTTAGTACTCTCTCTTTGCAGATACAGAAGGGTAGTTAACGCAGGCCTTTACCCCCGTTGTAATCCGTCGTACCTCCTTGTCTCTCCATTTGATTGATTGTTGTCCAAGCATTTACTGTTTTAGAATTGGTTCTCTTTGGATCATTCTCTATTTACAAACAAGCACAAAGTCGCAATACTCTGTTTAGTCTTTGCAGATAGTGAAAAATCGTGTAAAAAAATAAAAGTAATCGAGCAAAATCAGTAGGCCACTAATTGGATCTCTTTTTGACCTCGCTAAAATAGAAATATTAGGAACAACCCTTCTTGAGAAATACGAAAATAGTGAGATGAACTGAGCTCCACACCATGAGGGCTGCAAGACAGCTCGGCTCCATCACCCATCCCGCACAAAATAATGACAAACCCTATGCAAATATTAAAAATATAGACAACACACCAGCAAAGAAATAGGGTAAAACATTTTATTAAAAAACTATTTACATAACGTTGGTTTATAAGATGATGTCAGTAGTGGACCGATGTGTGAATAGATCGAAAACAGCACAAGGCTCCAAGATCCGGATAGCAAGCTCCTGGATGTTGGGTGCCATAGTTTAGAGTTCTGAATTTCAGCCTTTTTCAATGCCTGTGCTTTGTTGAATCAAAATGGCGGCTTGACACAAAGCTGACTCAAGCGTTGTTACTGATGCTATGCAGACCAAAACTGGTTTTCAGTTTGTACATTTTTCTAGATTTTTCAATCCAAGTTTGGTTGACTTTGTAGAACGATGGCTTCAGATTTTCAACATACGGTGTGGTGGCGCTGACTGGGAGGGGGCGCTTCGCTCCTGCCCCCTCCCCAAGTAAGATTTTCATACGTGAAAGTACGTTAATGGTTTTGGTCCCGAGATGCTTCGATGTCACTACCATTCTCAAATAGCATAAGTTCTGGATGTTGGGTGCCATAGTTAAGAGTTCTGAGCAGCGCTTGTAACACTGTCTGAAGCTTATTTCCTCCTACTGCAGCTTCACTATTCTCAAAGTAAGTGAGTGTCGTTTGTGGACCTGACTGCATTAGAAAACAATATGATATGTTACCTTCCTAAACAGCTTGACGGAGGCCCCTGAGGGGCGCTGTGATGGCCATGGACTCGGAGAAGACGCTTGGCTCCGACACCCTCCCCAAGTCTTATAGCACTGGTGTAGCCTGAGATCGCCCCCGACATAGGCGGCCGGCTCCCGGGGTCTGGCGGTACTTTTTGCCTTTTGATGACTCTTCAATTCTGGACCTTGTCCCACAATCCGTTTGACCTGAAGACAAGCTGTAGTGAGGCGCCCCTTTATCGTTTTAGTTGCCATTCCGCCCGCTTTTGCTACACTGTGCCTCTTCCGCCATTCAGCTGTTTTCCGCCCGCTCTTGCGACTACAGCGTCTCGCTCACCATGTAGTTGAGATGCGCCCGCTCTAGCGGTGCAGCGATAGGCGGCTGCCACAGGACTCTCAAAATGGCGGCCGGCTCTTCGGTTTTGGGCCTGGTCCACTAAAATGGCCCTGGGACACCTTGGAACTCGGACGCTTGTCTGCTAGGGCTTGGATCCCATTCTCGAAAAGCGTCCCCTCAGCCGTGAAGATTCTACAAAAGTCTTGGGGGCCTCCGACTCCCGCAGGCTTCTGGTGGGGAGCGGCTGCCATGATTGCTCGTGGAATGGCCACGACGGAGCTACGAGATGGTAGTGGTCTCATGCTGACGCCAGCTTTAGTCTGAAACATCCAGAAACACTGTAGACTACCAATTCGATCAGTTCCGGTAGCGCCCCAACATGACCCGGAAGAGAAGAACTTGCCCTCCCCTCTTTGACTGATGGTTCTTGTTGCCTGTCCCCTCTGTTGTCATTTAACAGAACTTTTTGGACTGCTGAAAGGGGTTGTGTTCTGAACGCTGGTTGGTGGAGACATTTAGACTATATTCTTGACCTACGTTGTCGCGTAATGCGTTTTATGACACGCCGCGTTAGCGCACCCGGAAGTGATCCGAGGCGCGGCGCGCAGCGCGTAACGTAAGCATAACAGGTCATGTGACTTGTTAATAAAACTTTTCATTGGTTCATTTTACTTTTGTTAATTTAATGATGAAAAGCTTGGTCATATGACCTAAAAATTACGCTTTTTATTATTTTCGAACAATATTTTTTTTTCAAACATATGTTATAATATTCCAGGCTAATGTACTTTCCCGGAAAATTTACAACTGTCTGGCAAGTAAAATATATTCCTTTTTCGAGAAAAAGGGCGTTTCTTCCTTCCATGACGGAGCCGTTGAGTAAAAGAGATTCGGCCTGCTGTCTTAGTCGCCGATACGCCTGATTATCAGATTCTTATCGATCACTTTATGTTGCAGACATGAAAAACACAACTGCCCTTGACCATTTATCTTTACTGCGTTCCTACATATTATACCTTTTATCCGTCATGTAATTGGACTGCTTTATTTCACTTGCCTTTTACTGATTCGAAAACAGTCACTACAAGTAAAAACTTTACAAATGAAAATACTACTACCGTGTTTTGTTTTAAAAACCTTTATTGTGAAAATGTCAGTATACAAATACGGGCCTATAACCACGTGGGCCGGCCACGGAGCAAACTCAAATCGTATATGATGAGGAGACATTTACACTGTAGAAGAACGTAACGAGCGGGCCATTAGGTGACAAGAACAAAGGTGTCTAACAGTTGCGGTATCAGTGGACGTACATTTTGTAATTAAAATACGACAGGGCCACTTACAATAACATTTTCTAGATATACATTTGCGGGCAAAGAGTTACGAGTCCCATTTATACCGGCGCCATTTTGGGCGAGGCCGGGCAGGTCCAAGATATAGTCAAAATGTCTCCACCAACCATCGGCCAGACCAGAACCCCTTTCGGCCCTTTATGTTACAAGATGATGTCTTCCATTCAGAAAATATTGGTGGCAGCATTTTGAAAGGAAACAGAAACAGCCGTTCTCCTAGTGAGTTTCACATTGTTACATTTAGGAAGAATGTTGAAGAGTAGTATGTGGAAAATCTGAAGCCATTTTTCTACAAACTCTCAATCAGACTTGGATGGAAAAAAAAACCTGAAGAATGTACAAACTGAAAACCAATTTTTGTCTGTATAGCACCAACAGTAACGCTTGAGTCAGCTTTGTGTCAAGCCGCCATTTTCATTCAATCAATAGCGTCCCCCTGCACACATTCAGGGACCTGGTCGTGTCTTCAGATGAAACGCATTGTAGGAAAAGAAGCAGAAAGGAAAAGGAAAAAAGTTCCGCCGGACCTAGTGAAGCTGCAGCAGGTGCAAATAAGCTTCAGACAGTCTTACAAGCACTGCTCAGAACTCTCAACTGAGGCACTCAACATCCAGGACTTGCCATTCGGATCTTGGCGCCTTGTGCTGGTTCCGACCTATTCACACATCAGTCCACTACTGACATCACCTCATAAGCCAACGGGGCACCCCACGCCGACTTCCGGCGCAGCATTGTAGGATGGCCACACCAGTGCAGCCACTTGCTGGACACCACCTCGGTGCCATCCGGATCTCAGCGCGTTCGAGTCACTGTGCCGGAAGAGTGACCGGAACTCAGCTGAACACGCCGTCTTTCGGCGCAGCATTGTAGGATGGCCACACCAGTACGGCAATTTGCTGGACACCACCTCGGCGCCATCCGGATCTCGGCGCGTTCGAGTCACTGTACCGCAACAGTGACCGCAATTCAGCTGGACACGCCGTCTTTCGGCGCAGCATTGTAGGATGGCCACACCAGTGCGGCAATTTGCTGGACACCACCTCGGTGCCATCCGGATCTCGGCGCGTTGTGCTGCCTTCGGCCTATTCGCACATCGGTCCGCTACTGACGCCGCCTCACGTGCCAACGGATTTTCTACGCTTTTTGTAGCCCTATGTCGCATAACAGGTCATGTGACTTGTTTATAAAACTTTTCATTGGTTCATTTTACTTTTGGTTTCCTAAAGATGGAAGGCTTGGTCATATGACCTAAAAATAACACTTTTCATTGGTTTAGAACATTTTTTTTCCCAAACGATGAAAGCCCCACCTTGTTTCTGGATCATTCAGACTGAAGCTGGCGTCAGCATGAGAGCACCACCATCTCGTGGCTCCGTCGTGGTCATTCCGCGAGCAATCATGGCAGCCGCTCCCCACCGAAAGCCTGCGGGAGTCGGGAGCCCCCAAGACTTTTATACAATCTTCACGGCTGAGGGGACGCTTTTCGAGAATGGAGCCCAAGCCCTAGCAGGCAAGCATCCGACTTCCAAGGTGTCCCAGGGCCATTTCAGTGGCCCAAAACCGAAGAGCCGTCCGCCATTTTAAGAGTCATGTGGCAGCCGCCTATCGCTGCACCGCAAGAGTGGGAACAACTCAACTACATGGTGAGCGAGACGCTGTAGTCGCAAGAGCGGGCGGTAAACAGCTGAATGGCCGCCACCTGGGGAGGCCCGTTCACGCCGCCTCCCCCCCCCCCCCGGGCCGCCGCACGCCAATTTTCGGAGCAGCATTGTAGGATACCAAAACCAGTGCGGCAGTTTACTGGACATCACCTGGGTGCCTGTCGTACATGTTGTGTCAGCCATGTGACACTGGACACAGACCGCTACTGACGAGGCCTCCCCCCGCACCACCCGGGACGCCCCACGCTGTTTTTCTGTGCTGCATTGTAGGATCCCTAAACCAGTGCGGCACCCAGGCGACATCACCTGGGTGCCGTCCAGAACTCTGCACGTTGTGCTGCCTTGGGACTATTCGCACAACAGACCGCTACTGACGAGGCCTCCCCCCGCCCCACCCGGGACGCCCCACGCCAATTTTCGGAGCAGCATTGTAGGATCCCTAAACCAGTGCGGCACCCAGGCGACATCACCTGGGTGCCGTCCAGAACTCTGCACGTTGTGCTGCCTTGGGACTATTCGCACAAAAGACAGCTTCTAACCATTGTTGCTTTTTGTGTTAATAAATGTTTAAATGTTTTTAGTTTTTGTTCTGTTCATTATCGTTAAAAGTTAATAAAGTTTTATAACCTTACTTTGTTGGAGTGTTATCTATTTTTTGAAAAACGGGTGAATGGGGCCTTGAATCGGGTTATTGTCATGTGTGGGCTTTGGAAGTGTGCTGCTGCAGGATCGGACATTTCAAACTCAAATGCACGTTCTTTTTCTTACCTTTCCGAAGCATGGAGCGCAATAGCAGGCAGAGAAAGGGTGATGCACGTGTTGAACACTACCTGACCTGGCAAGTTGCTGGCAGTGCCCCCCCGCCCGCTCCTGAAAGAGGGCACACACACACCGCCGCCCCGAGTACTTCAGAAATCTTTAAAAGACCATGCGCTTGTTCATGAGGCTTAAATGGTTTATCACCTCTTCTAGAACCCCTACATCGACCCTCTGACGTTTCATGGAAAAATTACCATGTAACACAATACCAAGCCCTATCAGCTGAAACCCCCAAGGAATCGTGGGGCATATTATCAAGGGGGTTTATCTCCGCTTTTTTGGCTTTAAAAACCATGAAAGCGGAGATAAAATTATTTCCCTATTATCAAGCTGTCGCTAACACCAGTTAGTGACACCTAAAAGGAGATAGCGACCATCTTGGGCCCGGCTTTGCATGTCAGTGATACTTATCACTAATGACATGCAAAGTGGCGTGCCAAGATGTTAGCGACTGGAAACAGTCCCTAACATCGCTACCTTCTATTACCAACTTTTGGAGATATTCGCACTAAGCGCGAATATCTCCAAAAGCTAACACCTGCCCTGAGCAGTTCTTAGCCATGTTATCCAATGGGAGATGGATAACATGGCTAAGAGCATTAGGTCGATAATACATGAATATCGCTGACTTTTCTGCGATAATAGCAAGGTTTATCTGCGATAAAAATCGCCGATGTGCGGCGATAATTTTTGTCTCTAAACAAGTTATAGACAAAAATTATCGCTAGTTGTTAGTAATATGCCCCCGGGTTTTTGCTTGCAGAAATCGGGAGGCGGGAGACTAGCACTGAAATCAGTACTCACACGCCTGAATCAGGAGAATTGGCATGTCTGAATTCTCTACAGCTGGGGCCATAAACTACATCCGCAGGGGTAGGTGATAGCCTGGGACCAGCCTGGCATCTAAAATGGCTGCCGTGCACGACAAAATTGTGGCATTCGAAAAAAGGCAAGATGGCGCAGCCGCTGGAAGAGATATATCAACATATATCAGCCTCCTCAGCCACCCTCAGGAAACATAGGGGATTAGGATATGTCTCCCGCACCCCCTTATACCTAGTACTTTAATTAACGAAGCACAAAATGGCGAATTCCCGTTTCGCTACCAGTTTGCGGCCCAGTTCGCGGCCCGTGAAGCGCTTCTACCGTGAAAAATCATTTTTTTTTTATTTTCCCCACGGGACCCTTTAATAACCCCAACAACATTCCTAGGGGGTCAAGAGGGGGATACCTTGCCCCCTTTCATTAAATTCCCCCTTAGTTTTTCACCTTTTCTTCTCTCTCGATCCTACCGAGAGACAAGATGGCGGCCGCTCCGGACTGTCACGCAGCAAAAAAAAAAAAAAAGCTCACGCACAGCCGCTGGAAGAGATGTATCAACATATATCAGCCTCCTCACCCACCCTCAGGAAACATAGGGGATTAGGATACGTCTCCCGTACCCACTTATAACTAGTAATTTAATTTACGAAGCACAAAATGGCGAATTCCCGTTTCGCTACCAGTTCGCGGCCGCGCTTCTACCGTGAAAAATCATTTTTTTTTTATTTTCCCCACGGGACCCTTTAATAACCCCAACAACATTCCTAGGAGGTCAAGAGGGGGATACCTTGCCCCCTTTCATTAAATTCCCCCTTCGTTTTCCACCTCTTCTTCTCTCTCGATCCTACCGAGAGACAAGATGGCGTCCGCTCCGGACTGTTTAGAATGTTGACAGACACCGGAGAGCCAATCAGCTTTCTGCGCGCAAAGTTCCGATAAGCGAAAAGTAAGCGGACCGGATCGCTGCCCAGAGCGCTGTTACAGATATATATCTTGGTTTGAACGTTAATTTCTCAAAAACTACTGGAGCACATATATTGAGACCTAGCAAAGGCACATCGGGCTAACAGTCCCTACAATTTTGCCAAGTTTCGTGCAAATCCATTCAGCCGTTCGAGCTAAAAGTGAGTCCAACCGCCCTATGGAAAACTCAATGCAAAAAACGCGTTTTGGGACCCCCCTTTTTTCTCAGCCCCCCTTGACGAAACCCCACCAAATTTTCAGGAGCTGCTCAGAAACAAAATGTGCCATTTTCCTGAAAATTTCAGCCGATTCCATCCACAAACGCCAAAGTTATTAGACATAGAATTTTCAAAAGTCCCATAGGGAAAAAATCCTAACTATATATACCTACTGGCGAACGCCAGTAGGTAATATATATATATATATATATATATATATATATATATATATATATATATATATATATATATATATATATATATATATATATATATATATATATATATATATATATTACCTACTGGCGGTCGCCAGTAGGTATATATAGTTAGGATTTTTTCCCTATGGGATTTCTGAAAATTCTATGTCTAATAACTTTGGCGTTTGTGGACGGAATTGGCTGAAATTTTCTGGAAAATGGCACATTTTGTTTCTGAGCAGCTCCTGGAAATTTGGGGGGGTTTCGGCAAGGGGGGGCTGAGATAAAAGGGGGGTCCCAAAACGCGTTTTTCCCATGTTAATTTCCATAGGGCGGTTGGCCTCACTTTTAGCCCGAACGGCTGAATGGATTTCCACGAAACTTGGGAAAATTGTAGGGACTGTTAGCCCGATGTGCCTTTGCTAGGTCTCAATATATGTGCTTCAGTGGATTTTGAGAAATTAACGTTTAAATCAAGATATATATCTGTAACAGCGGTCCGGGCAGCGATCCGGTTCGCGTACTTTTCGCTTATCGGAACTTTGCGCACGGAAAGCTGATTGGCTCTTCGGTGTCTGTCAACATTCTAAACAGTCCGGTGCAGCCGCCATCTTCTCTCTCGGTAGGATCGAGAGACAAGAGGAGGCCAAAACAAAGAGGGAAATTTCCATAAGGGGGCATAGTAGATCCTCCCTGACCCCCTAGGTTTTATGTGGTGTTTTTAAAAGGGCCCAGCAGGGTCCAAAAAAATATATTTTTTTTTTTTTTCGCGATGAGCGTCTAGTACGCGAACCGGAAAGCGTTCTGGGCAGCGTACTATAAGGATAATAGAATGATACACTTTTCAAAGACTGTATGTTAATTGTTTGTTTTTTTTTCTTTTTTTTTTTTGTTGTCTTTATTTTTAAAGTTATTTTTGTTATTTTCATTGTTTTTCATACTTTATTAAATTTTCTAACATTTCATTGTCAGAAATGTCATAATTTATTATAGGGTGTAATTGTTTTTCATTTTCAAGCAAGTTGTCTACTGCTTCAACACATTGTAGAAGTTCGTGGTCTCTACTGTCATCCATAAAGTCATCAAGTTTGTCTTGGCTGCTCTCCTTCAGTTCAATCGAAAATGAAATTTGTTGTTCGCCTTCCATTTTGCCTGAAATTTTGAATAAGAAAATATATATTAGTAGAGATAGGGCACTGTTGGGATTAATTTTAGATAGTCATTTTTTATCAGTGAATTTATCTTTTGGCAGTGTATAGTATCAGAGTGGAAATAGGACTATAAAAAAGTGTATGTGATTTAACCAAGACAAGCCTAACTCCATTCATAACTATAACAGAGAAGTCTATCTAAATACATTACTAGTACAGAGGGATAGTGTATATGTAGCAGAAAAATTCTATTATATTAAGTTATAGTGCACAATATATTTCGTTTTTAAAAATTATATCTTACCTTCACAAAGAAGTTGAAGTTTTTGGAAGCTATTAAAAGGTGTTGTACAACAAGAAGTAGTAGTCAAAATGGCTGTGTTTTCTTCTCTTCCTTTATATATATTCAAGTATATAACCAATCAAATGTCAGGTAATAAAAGTAGAAAATGAAAGTAACATTTTCATTGGTTGTCAATTCCAACAGTTCAGATGTGTTTTGTGAAGTAATTTACCTCACGGTATTTGGAGAGGTCTAAAGGCTAAATGGCTAAATGAAATTTCAATCAAATTTGTGAGAATGAAAGGGATTGTTATGTAGTATGAGCTAATTTATATTTGGTGAGAGTGTCTCTAGTCGTTTTTCTGTAAATTACTTTCCCGCCTTTTTTTTGGACCGCTTCCCGGATAGCGGTCCGGTCCGCGTACTTGGAGCGTAACGGGAGTCCACCATTTTGTGTTTCGGTCGAATCAAGGTATAAAATGGAGGGTAAATAATGTTCTGAATGGGTAGAAGGGGGCATGGTACAAGTATTTTGCCCCCCTACGTTTTCTGAGGGTGGCTGAGGAGGACTATATTTGCGAAGAAAAAACTTTTTTTTGAAATTTTGCGCGGTTAGCTTCCAGTTCGCGTACCGGATAGCGCTCTTTAAGCGTAGTTTGTTGAAAATTACAGAAAAAAGTTAGAAAAAAAATAATAAAAGTGTGTGATCAGATGAAGGGTAGCTCTGAGAAGAGCTTTTGGGTTTATGGTACATTTAGGTACTTATAAGTAGGTACCAATGCACAGTCTTAAATTCAGAATGAAAATTCTGTTGCCCTCATCTGAGAAGTGAACTCCATCTCCTCTGTAGATATCTTGCATGTAGTAACGCAAGTTATTGTTGTACAGAGAGCCCATTCCATGGTCTCTCATGAAAGCTGACACAGATTTGTTTACATGCTTCCTCGCTTTCTCAATTTGTGGACAAAATTGGTTGGACCACCTCCATTTCTGTCTTTGGCATATATTGGAATATACCAAGGCAGTTTGAGGAAAAAGTGCCATTAATTGCTCAAAGGTGTCCTTTAAAAGCATTTCCAGACCTACCCCTGTCAAAGTGCCCAAATCATTACCTCCACAGTGCACTATTAACAGGTCAGGTTTTGGCAAATGCATAAAGGTTTTCACCAATGGTATCAATTGGTGACATTTTAATCCTCTTTGGCCCAACCACTTAATTTCCACATCTTGTAAATTGAGGTTAGGTAAATTTCTGTTCTCAGCATACCTTTGAGCCCAGTGGATGTAACTATGTCCAACAATCCAGACGTTAAACATGGTGGCTGAAGGTTGTTCTGTAGTCAGATGAAGTGTGGTAATGAAAGGGCAGTTGAAACAGTAGGAGTTTCTAAAGAAAAAAAACTGTGGATTTACAATGCTAATGATTCATTAGCAGTGATTGGTGCATTTCCATTTCTGAAAACAGAAAGTTAGGGTGCATGGATGTGTTCTTTGAAAGATGTAATTTGAATGGTCAAGGAAGAAACATTTAATGAAAGATTGCACTGGATACGCAGGTGCACTGAGAGTTCAGAGTTCAATTGAAACATTGTTGTGTGAATTTGCAAACATGAGAGGTCTTCCAGGAGGTGGTTGCTATGGATACAAGGCAGACAGGGCAGAGGGGGGAAGGGTTTTGATTTGAAAAAAGTGAGGGAAGAGGTATGATTGGCTAATATGAGAGATATGTGAAAAGAATATCTGTATTTCTGTGCTTTCAATAGCTGCAGCCTTTGGAGTGCATCCTTTTTCTTCTGCTGAAGACAATTTGGTGTATTTCTCAGACTGTTTTCAAAACTCAAAAAATATTTGCTAAGGTGAGAAAACATTTATTTAATTTAGATAGAGAATAGTATGATTTAAGGAGAAAATGATGAAGAAAGCTGTGTTTATAAAATGTGGTTTTGTCTCTAGTGATATACTAATAGAATTAGTTTCATAGAGAAATTGTAATTGCATATTTGGTGTAACATTCTGGCATGCAGTAACACAAGTTATTGTGGTACATGGAGCCCATTTTATGGTCTGTTATGTAAGCTGAAACAGAGATGTTGCTTTTAAAATCGATTTAAGAAATCAATTTCATTTCTGGATATGTACTGCTAGAGCTTCATAGGTTGTTTTGAGCCATATTTATAAGGTATTTGAGTGTCTAAGATGTTATGTTTTCCTTTTAAAATGTAAAGTGTTCCTCATGGGGCAAGTGTCTTGTAAATACGCTCCCACTTGTGCTTGGCAAATTTAGATTTTGATTATGGGAGTTACCTAGCCATGTTAATAGTGTCCCAAAAATGGTGCTAGTGAATTGCAGAATACACTTTCATGTGTCTCAAGGACATTTTTAGTCATTTCTCCATGAATGCAGGTATACAATTGATTTATTTGCTGTGTTTAAAAACGAATTTTGAAATCAATTACATTTCAGGATATGTACTGTTAGAGCTTCATAGGTTGTTTGGGGTCATATTTAGAAGGCATTTTAGTGTCTTTGATGTTATTTTTCCCTTTTTAAATTGAAAGCGTTCCTCATGGGGCCCTGAGCAGTTCTTAGCCATGTTATTTAATAGGAAGTGGATAACATGGCTAAGAGCATTTGCTGGAAAGTGCATGAATATTGCTGACTTTTCTGCGATGTTATTTTTCCCTTTTTAAATGGAAAGTGTTCCTCTTGGGGCAAGTGTCTTGTAAATACGCTCCCACTTGCGCTTGGCAAATTTAGATTTTGATTATGGGAGTTACGTAGCCATGTTAATAGTGTCCCAAAAATGGTGCTAGGGCATTCCAGAAAACACTTTCATGTGTCTCAAGGACATTTTTAGTCATTTCTCCATGAATGCAGGTATACAATTGATTTATTTGCTGTGTTTAAAAACGAATTTTGAAATCAATTACATTTCAGGATATGTACTGTTAGAGCTTCATAGGTTGTTTGGGGTCATATTTAGAAGGCATTTTAGTGTCTTTGATGTTATTTTTCCCTTTTTAAATGGAAAGCGTTCCTCATGGGGCCCTGAGCAGTTCTTAGCCATGTTATTTAATAGGAAGTGGATAACATGGCTAAGAGCATTTGCTGGAAAGTGCATGAATATTGCTGACTTTTCTGCGATGTTATTTTTCCCTTTTTAAATGGAAAGTGTTCCTCTTGGGGCAAGTGTCTTGTAAATACGCTCCCACTTGCGCTTGGCAAATTTAGATTTTGATTATGGGAGTTACGTAGCCATGTTAATAGTGTCCCAAAAATGGTGCTAGGGCATTCCAGAAAACACTTTCATGTGTCTCAAGGACATTTTTAGTCATTTCTCCATGAATGCAGGTATACAATTGATTTATATGCTGTGTTTAAAAACGAAGTTTGAAATCAATTACATTTCAGGATATGTTCTGTTAGAGCTTCATAGGTTGTTTGGGGTCATATTTAGAAGGCATTTTAGTGTCTTTGATGTTATTTTTCCCTTTTTAAATGGAAAGCGTTCCTCATGGGGCCCTGAGCACTTCTTAGCCATGTTATCCAATGGGAGGTGGATAACATGGCTAAGAGCATTTGCTTCAAAGGTTGTTTGGGGTTATACACCATTTTTGGGAAATTATTAACATGCCTATCTAACTCCCATAATCAAAATCTAAATTTGCCAACCGCAGGTGGGAGCATATTTACAATAAATTTGCACCAGGAAGAACGAAAAATAGCATACTAGATACTCAAATGCCTTATAAATATGACCCAAAACATCTTATGAAGCACTAGTAGTGCATATTTCCAGAAATGTATTGGTTTTCATTTAATGATTTACTTCATTGGTAGGCCTTCACATGTTTTTTTATTTTGATATTTTTCAGTGAAAATCTTATCTGCAACCATGTGTTGGCCTCACCTCAAATAAACAAAACAGGTGATGGACTGAATGTGGATCAATGACACACATTTACCCCAGTCTAAAGATCAGGGCCTAAACAAATCTTTAGATAGGCTACATCTTATCGTCATCCTGAATTAATGATTTAAAATATTAGGGAGTGATTTATGAGTGTTGTATGCCTTTTTTGCACCATTGAGTGTCATTTTTGTGATGCAGTGCTGGTGGAAAACATTTGCTATGTTAAATAATTAGTACGGCATTAAGTTTTAGATGACTGTTATTTATTTACTGTTTGGTAATAGTGGTTAATAACATTTTATATTATATTTTTCCACAGATTCAACTGCAGATTCTTTCATAGTTTGGAAAATGCCTTCCAAAAGTCGAATACGAAAGGCTAGAAAACGTCAAAGACAGCAGGATGATGTTTTATTGCAGCAGTCCTCTTCCCCAAATACTTGTCAAAACACCAAGAAAGGTCCGGGTAAGAGCACGAAATCATTCTTAAGAAATATTTGTCATAAAAAAAGTATTTCTCCAAAAAATGTTTCAGTCCTCAAAAAGAAAAGCAATTTAAATGGAAAGGAGAGACCCATCAAAAATGTTACTGGTAGAGGAAGAGATAACTCTGTGCATGATAGTAGAAGGAAACAACAGTTTAGGGACATTCGACATCGAATGTTCCGTAATAGGATAATAGTTAATTTATTGAAAAATATTAAAAAAAAGGCCAACAGAAAGCGGCATTTTATAAGAAGAAGAAAAATGTAGAGAAAATTATTGATCATGCTTTTGAAATTAAGCGAAAGTTGTTTATTTTGGTAATCAATAGAATTAGGAAACTAAGCAAGGTAATTTCTGATTTCAAAACTAAAAGTAGATGGAAGAGAGTAGTAAATCGTACTAACTTTTGTGAAGTTTTTTCCGGAGAATGGATGCATAGTTCTAGTTGTGAGGCATTTTTTAATGAGGAGAGTTATTTTCAGGATAATGATTTGGTGTTTGCAGTTGACACCAGTGGTCGAGCTTATGAAGTGAAGGATGGTTGTCCAGTTGAAAAAGAACAACTTGTGACAACAGAGACAGAAGAGGCGCTAAGTGATGAGGTTTTAGGAAGACATCCTAAGGGTCCTGTGTACATTTGGAAGTGTAGTTCTATTTGCAGTGTGCGACAGGTTTCCATCAATTTGCTTTGTGATTTTATACGGACATTTAATAAGAAAAGTTTGAAGCAGAAAATGAAGTTGTTGCAAGATTTAGATCCTTGCAGAGTGAGACAAATGACAGGTTTGCGTGGTCATTCACTGGCTTGTCTTTCCAGGAGAGTATGCCAGAGTGTTTTTCATCATTTCAGGATGCTAGCAGTGCATCATAATAAAGTGAGAAAATTAGTGAGAATGTTGTATTATGCTAAGAGTCCAGCAATTATGCTTAAACAATTATGTGCTGCTCTTTTGCATGGTTCTGAAATAGATGTGAAGAATATTTGTGAAGAAATTGAGTTTTGTTACTTTGGTAGTAAAGATGAGAATGTTCAAATTGACCCTGAAGTAGAGGGTAATGTGGAAGATAATGTACAGGTTTCCAGTACAGATAATTTTCAGAAGGAAATTGCCACGTTTCAGATGAAATCAAGTGAGAGGCCTAATTTCACTTGTGTATGTTGTCGACGCACTTATTATAAGAATCAGACTAAGGTAGTGGATTTATATGCAAAAAGTGAAAGGGAAAATAATAGTGAATGGAAGGATTTTGCCACATACTTGATGGTAGAAAATTATTTTGATTTGGGATCGGATCAACGTGTGTGTACTTATTGTTGTAACAAATTAAACCAAAACCAGATGCCTGCTAGGGCGGTTCATAATAATCTGGAATTGGTTGAGATTCCTTCTGAATTGAAGGATTTAAATACTTATGAATCTATTTTGATTCAAAGTATCCATCCCTTTCAGGCTATTGTAAGAATGGAGCCAAAGACAGGGAAGTTGCCTCCAGCAGATTTACAGAGAGGATTAAAGGGAAGAGTTGTTTATTTGCCTCTAGATTTGAAGAAAAACATTAACACAATTGGAATAGAAAAAGTGGAAGAGGAACCTCTGGTTATCTTGGTTAATGGGGTTCCGACAAAGAATAAGAAAATATGGCAAGATTTAGTGGATGTTAGGAAAGTCAAAAAGGCAACAGTGTATTTGAAGAAAAATAATAAGTACTATAAGAATGTATATGTTGCAGAAGAGGAAGTAAGTGATGAAGAGGATAGCGATTTGTGTGCTGGCCAAATTGAGAAAGTAGAGGCCTCTAAAAGTGAAGAAATATATGAACATTATAGTGTTCATCCTTTGCATTCCAAGGAAGTCATGGGGAATGCTATTGAGTTGTTTCAAATGAAACAAGCCAAAGGGAGTCCCATTAGTGTTTGGGAGGAAAGTTTGGAAGCTCGGTGTTTCCCACAGCTATTTCCCACAGGTCAAGGAGGAAGATATGATGAGCGACCTCATCAAATTCCTGCGTCTGAATACCGGACTTTACGATTGTATGCAGCAGATCCTAGGTTTCGGCAATGCATTCCCTATTTGTTTCATCTCCTGTTTGAAAGCGATCTGTCTGGACTGTCATATGCAGTGAACCACATCTTAAAAAGTGGTATACAGATGCGAAACATCTCGGCAAGTGACTTTATGCATAAAGTCAATGTCCAAGACAGTATTTTGGATTCTCACTTAATTAATCTCATGGCGTGTCAGCGTGGTACTAATGAGTACTGGTACCGTCGTCATGGTGATTTAAAATGTATGCTGAGGAACTTAGGAACTCCAACATGGTTCCTCACTCTGAGCTGTGCCGAGTATGGCTGGGAAGACTTACTTGAATTTTTACGAGAGGCAAATGGTAACATTGAAAACATCGAATTCAAGACACCCGGAGAACTGTGCTCTTTGGATCCAGTCAATGTATGCAGGTACTTCAATCATAGATTTGAAGCTATGATGTCTTTCATCACAAATAAAAAGAATCCACCTCTTGGACAGGTGTTGGATTTCTTTTGGAGAAAGGAGTACCAAGCAAGAGGTGCCCCTCATATACATATGTTGTTGTGGATCAAGGATGCACCTAAATTTGGAACAGATCCGGATGACTTAGTGATGAATTTCATCGAACAGTATTCTACGTGTGCTGTTCCAAACGCAACGGAGAAGAAAAGTCTAAGAGAACAAGTTCTACGTTTCCAAAGCCATCGTTGTGGAAAGTACTGTCGTCGTAAATTCAGAAACAAGGACAAGTTCTACACCAAATGTCGTTTCAACTTTCCACGACCGGTGATTTCTAAAGGAAGAGTGAACAGTTTGATGTCTTCGCTGCGACATAATGTGACGAGGAAATCACCCAAGAATACATACAATTTGAAAAGGAACGAAGAGTCCAAGTACATCAATGACTACAACCCAGTGATTTTGTCCATGTGGAATGCTAACATGGATATACAGTTTGTGGCTGACAACTGTATGGCTGTGGCTCGGTATGTGACATCTTACATCACCAAAAAAGAAAAGACCGAACTGAAGGATATGTGGGAGGACATTTCTCATGAAAAGAGCCTCAGCAAGAAGTTGTACAGTTTCAGTCTGAAGATGTTGTCGCATCGAGAAATCGGAGCTTACGAATGTTCTGACCGGTTGTCTTCAGCAAGTCTCTATGCCAAATCCAGGAGTCTCGTTTGGGCGAGTCTTGGTCTTGCTGCAACGCGAAATCGAGTTCTAAAACCTGTCCGGGAAATTGAGTATTTGGCAGAAAAGGAACCAAACAGTACCGACATTTTGAAGACCAACATGTTGGATACATATTATCCAAATCGAAGCAGTCACCTTGAGAATGTTTGTCTATATGAGGTTCTCCAAAATTATATATTCAAGAGGAACATCAAAGAAGATATTGAGAAAGGAGTGTATGCTGTAATTGGAAGTGAGGGATGCCTGGTCAAGCAAAGAAAATGCCAATTAGTAAACCATCGAAAATTGAGTGGTGAATCTCCAGAAAAAAAGGAGTTTTTTTATTTAGCACTTTTGCAACTTTTCAAGCCTTGGCATGCAGAAGAGGAACTGCTTGGAGATTTCCTCTGTTACGAAGACTCTTTCAATGCAGCCAAGGAGTCCATAGAATGTCCTGCTTTTTCTAAATATCAAGAAATGCTAACTTTGGAAATTGAGCAGGAAGCAACGATTGCAGCCGAGATTGCCAGAGACAGTTCTCAGGACAGTCAGAGTTCTGTTTCATTGAGTCAAGATCCACTTGGAGGACCTATTATCGAAAATGAAGCTGCCACAGCTATGAATGAAGTGGAAAGAGCCATGGCACATGCTCAGGAGGATTCAGTTAACTTAGAAGACTTGGAAAAACAACTCAACGTTGAGCAGAGGAAAATATATGATGAAGTTACCACGGAAATTGAGCACGGATTAAGTCATGAGAAGAACAAGTGCTCATGTACATCGTTGAAGCCTGTCCGACTGTACGTGAGTGGAGAAGCGGGAACTGGAAAAAGTTTCCTCATTAAAGCAATCTCTTGTTATTTGCAGGAAAGGACTGAGTCATCGCTGTCTTGTGTTGTCACCGCTCCTACTGGACTGGCAGCACATAACATTAAAGGTATTACTTTGCATCGTCTACTGATGCTGCCGGTGGAGCATGACAACAAATTACAATACAACAAGTTATCTGGAGATGCTTGCTGTGAAGTTTCAAGAGTCTTGAGGAAAATGAAACTACTTATCATTGACGAAGTAAGCATGGTTTCCAATGTCATGCTTGCCTTTGTGCATTTGAGAATGCAAGAAGTACTTAAAACTGAATATGATGTGTTATTTGGTGGGAAACACATCATTGTTTTCGGAGATCTTCTGCAGCTGACACCAGTAAAAGGTCAACCTGTGTTCAAAATACTCACGCATGAAGATACCAGGAAGTGCCTAGGGAGCATTGGCAACGTCAATATATGGTTAAACTTCAATTATGCAGAACTGCATCAAAATATGCGTCAGGCAAAGGATGAAGATTACAAGAATATTCTACAAGATATTAGAATTGGAAAAGTGACCGAGCATGGGAAAGAAGCTTTAAATGCACGATTACTGTCAAATTTATATCCCAAACAAGAGATTGTGCCTGAGAATATTTTTCAGAAAATTACTGAGAAGAAATCCGGGATATGTCTCATGCCAACTCTTGCAGAATGTGCCATCTTCAACAACAAAATGTTGAATTTAGAAAAGCAAGAGATTGTGAAACTTGAAGCTATCGACAAATTAGAGCATATGGGATCAACAATTATTTTGTCAGACAATTTGAAATCAAAATTGGATTCATTAGAGAAGACTATATCTAAAACAGCGGGTTTTGAAAAGACTTTGAATGTGTGTTTAAATTGCCGAATTATTTTGAGAAGGAATTTACATGTAGAAAGAGGTCTGGTAAATGGATCAATGGGTAATGTTGTTGATTTTGAGAAATACAGAAATAGAGATGGAATAGAATTTTTAAAAATTAAATTTGATGGCATTGAGGAAGTACAGCAAATTGGTCGTTGTTCTGCTAGTTTTTGCTTGTTAAAGATTTATATGTTCGCCGTAAACAGTTTCCTGTTTGCTTGGCATATGCGGTGACAATCCATAAATCGCAAGGTTTAAGTGTAGACTGTGCATTGGTGAATATTGGCAGTTCTGTGTTCAAGGAGGGTATGGCATATGTGGCATTGTCACGAGTTAGAACTTTATCGGGATTGTACTTGATTGACTGTGATGTCACAAACATTTGTGCGGATCTAGATTGTGTTAAGGAATACAATAGGTTAAGAAGAGAGTATGCGCCACATTTGCCTCAATATCCTTTGTTTGAGAAACGTGTGGTAGGCCGCAAACGTAGAAATAGCAGTAATAGTAGGGAGGTTGTTGCAAAAAGACTAAAAGTCAATGAACCGAAAATTGTTAGCAGAAAGAAAGTGGATTCTGTTGAAGATGTTGTCGGTTTTCAATTTGAAAACAGTTCTGGTGTCAACTGCTATGCAAATGTAGTGGTTAATGTTCTCTTTTCACTAGAGAGTTTAAAAGAACAGATTCTGTTGAATTCTGAACAAATTTTATGCTGTTTGTTGAATTCTGTTTTCGAGAAATGTAGCACTGATCGAACAAAAGTAGAAAGTGTGTCTGAAGTTCGTTATCTGTTAGATGAATGTTCAGGTCAAACAGACTTCTCAGAAAATAATCAGCAAGATTGTCAGGAGTTTTTAATGTATATGCTTGATATATTGCAAGTTGAGGGTGTAGATGTAGATCACCTGTTTGGGCTTTCTTATCAATGGCAGCATGACTGCGAGAACTGTATGGTATCAAGTACTACTAGTGTAGACTCAGAAAGATTTATATATTTAACTTTGCCAGACAGTAAATCAGTCTCCTTTAATAAGCTAGTAAATGCAGCGGATCACAACATGGAGTGTAGCCAATGTAAATGTGATATGATGTCAACATTATTTATACGTAGATATGGCCAGTATGTCATTTTAATGATCCAACGTTGTAGGCCTGATGGATCAAAATTGTCAACTTTAATAAAAAATTTTGTGGCTTCTCAGCTGTCAATATCAGGGAGGACTTTTGTTACTGTAGCAATTATCTATCACGATGGTCCATCAACAACATCAGGACATTATACAGCTTACTTAAAGTCTGGAAACGGCTGGTCATTCTGTAATGATTCCGTTGTAACGTTCAAAAAAAAATTGCCGTTTGACCTTAAAATTCTTACCTGGTGTTTTTAAAACCAAAATTTTAAGTAGAGGGAATGTAAGTCTGCAATGCTGTCTAGATTAAAAATCCAACTATATAAACCTAATGCAAGTAAGTCTGCTTCATAGTAAGCAGTATCAGTGTCATAGGAAAAGGAGAACATGAGTGACAAAGAAGAGTAAGTTATTAGTAGTCCAGGATTGTGAAAATAATCTCAAATATTTTATTTTTGAAAGTTGCGAAAATAGAAAATGTCGGGATTTGATTGGAAGAATAACAAGACTTGCGAATCGCGGCAACATGATTTGGCCTAGTGGAAACATGTGATATAATGAGAGAAGTCTTTTTTTCTATGTAACATATTTTACGTATCGATGGAGGTTTTCTTTCAGAAAGTGGCGGGCTGAAAATATTTGTAGCACAACAGAGTGGATGCTGTTCATAGGAGATCGTTCGACGTCATTGAAAGTAAGTTAATTTTAAGGAGTTTTGAAATCAGATTTCGAAGGTTGTATGGGTTTTTTAAACACAGTCATTTTGATTGTGTTTTTTTTTTCCCGCTGTTACATGATGAATACCTTCAAGTCACTGATTTAAGTGAAATTTGATACATTCTGAGAACAGCAAAAATAAACCATTTAACATGTATAATTAATGTTATGCTTTTTGAAATTATGATATATATTTAGAAATGTGAGGTAGATATGGAGAAGCAGAGTCTTCTGTAAGTGTCAATTTTAATGCTTACAGTGCTGTACTTCTAGGTATTGTTTTTTTTTAAAAAAAAGAAATAGGCCTCACCTCAAAGAAAGCTCTTGAAAGCACACATCTTATTTGCATCCTAAAACAATCATTTAAAATGTTTGACACAATTTTATGATGGCTTTACATCTTTTTTGCGCTGTTATTGCATCACTATTGTGAGACATAAGCAATGCAAAAGAAGCATCATGTTTCAAAATAGGCCTCATTTCATCAGCATGAAGATACTGTTTTTTTAAAATAAATATCTTTAGGATTGTGTAGGGGTCGTAGGGAAGTAGAGGTTTCTGTAAATGTCAAAGTTGTTTAAAAACTGTTTCTTCTTGAACCTTTTCCCTTCTTTTTTCTAATTTTTAAATACATGTTTTAATATTTTTGGAAATGTTTGTTCTCTCTTTTACAGATTGAATGTATGAAAAATTTGCTTGAAAAGTTAACATGAATTATAAGGTAAATGTTTTCTACTTTTTAAACCTACATTCCACTGCTGATGATGTCACTGACTATGTTATGATTGATGTAATAAATGGGCATGTTTTACTGCAATGGTAGGTCTTCACATCTATTATCTCGTCTGTATTCTTCAACAAGCATAAATTTGATATGCAACCCAGAGTACGGTTCACCTTAAACAAACTTTTAGAGAGGACACACCTTATCGTCACCCTCACTCAATCATTTAATCTATCACATTTAACATCTATTAGTTCTACTGCTTCATTTCTTTAATCTTTACTTTCCTGTGTTTGCTACTTCTCTCCTTCCTTTCTCTATTACTTAATTTTTCTATTCCTTCCAGTATTTTTCTCAGTCCCTCTCTTCTCATACTTCTTCATTATTATTCACTAATTCTGTCTCTATTAATGTTACTGTTTCTGAATGATCTCCAAAAATTTTAAAAACAAGAACAGTAAGTATAAGGATAGGAAAAGACATTTATGTTACAAGAAAGACAACTATAGGAAGTAAACAGAAAAAACTGTTACTCGCAATCCACTGCTGATGATCTCACTGACCATGTAAAAAATTATGTAATATATGACATGATCAGAAGTGAATTGCGGGTAACAGTATCTTTTCTTTACTCCCTATAGCTGTCTTTTTTTGTAACATAACTGTCTGTTTCCTTTCCTTATACTTACTGTTCCTTTTTTAAAAAAAAAATTTTTTGGTACGCTCAAAGTACGCGTACCGGAGTGCGAACTGGTAGCGAACTAATAGAAATAGAGCTTGGCAGAGTTCAAAGAATTCTACCAATTTTTTTAATAATGGGGAGGTAGTTCTGAAAAGAACTGTTTTTTTTTGTTTTTGTTGTTTTAAATTTTTTTTATTAGTTTTATGAACATTTTTTATATTTTTTTGTTTTTTTCAGAACATTTTGTATTTTTTTTTATTTTTGGGGGGGAGGGGGGAAACAAAAATGATTCATCGAAGACGGCTCAACAGGAGCAACAAAAAAAAAAAGAATTTACTTTTTGGGGCGTTTTGGGCACACATGATTGGTGATGGCTCTCATTATCAGGGTAATGCTACTTTCGCGGTAGCAAAGTGTCTGGTTGCACCACACACAGACTTGCTTCAATTCTCCCATGTTGATTTGGATGTTCGGGATCACCTCCCTCGCCTCCGGTCCCGATACCTCCTGAACAACAGATCTTCTTGCCATTTCTGGCGGATTTTGTTGTTGGTCGCGAAGTTGTGCATTGCTGTAATTGTTAGGGTGCCATCGACTCATGTGCCTGTGCATTGTATGATTGCCAAAACTGTACTTTTTGTCTGTGCCCCTTGAAAGTCGTTCGTCGCAAATGCGACAAAAGACGTATCTGGCATTTACTTTCTTTTGGTCAGCAGGAAATTTAAAAAATTGCCAGATATAATTTTCTTTCCTATTATATCTTCTGGGCTCCTCTGGCAAAAACTCGTTATTTTCTTGCTGTTCTTCCTCTTCTTGATTTTCCTCCTCTTCTATAATTAGTGAAGCAGGTAGTCTTTTCTTCCCATGAGGAGGTGGAGGAGGTGGTGGGGGCACACTGGCAGAAGCAACCATTGAAGCCATTGCTGATGAATCAAAAAAGGTCTTTCTCTCACCAAGATGAAAGTCAGAGTGAGGAAAGAAGGAGGGGTTTTCATCATTTGGGAGAAGGAAAAATTCTAAACCAATGAAAAGTGTTAATTTTATATCACATGACCAAGTATTACATCATTAGGAAACCAAAAGTGAAATGAACCAATGAAAAGTGTTATTTTCGAGTCACATGACCTGCTGTGTTTACGTTTCGCGCTTTGCTCCGCTTTCCGGTCCACTTCCGGGTCCGCTAACTTGGCGCGTCCAACGACGTATTACGCGATAACGCAAAACGTCATGCAAACGTAACAGTTACGCTAAAGGAACGTTGACCGGTTCGCGTACTAAGCCGCGGCTTTAAATTGAGCTAACGGGAAGCAGACCGGTTCGCGGACTGGGAGCGGAACAAAAAAAAATGTTTTAAAAAAATTGTCTAAAGAACATGAAAAATATATTTCAAAATTTAAAGAACAATACATTGTACAGCTACAGATATTAGCTTTTAAAAAACCATTGAAATTCAATGAAAAAAACATAGGTTATAGACCATATATAGTTAGGGATTAGCATTTAAAAAACCTTATTTTATTTGCACAAAACCATTGAAATTCCATATATAGTTAGAAGCGCTAACTATATATCGCGCACCCGCAATCCACTGCTGATGATGTCACATATTACATCATTCATGACATGGTCAGTGACATCACTGATGACATCGCTGATGAGATCTCAAATGACATCACTGAAGACAACTCAAATGACATCACTGATGACATCTCAAATGACATCACTGATGACATCACTGATGACAACTCAAATGACATCACTGATGACATCTCATTTGTCATCACTGATCACATCACTCATGTGATAATACAATGAACCTCTTCAGACTCTAATATAACCTTACATACACTCAGTATAAACAGACACTCACAGACTGTCACTCATCCATGGAGTTACTCACACACCTAGTCAGTCATGCAAAGAATCAATCACACCTCCATTTCCTCAACTATACAGTTATACACATCTTACTTATTCAAACATATAATAACACATATTTACTCTCTTATATAATCCCTGATACAAGCTCACAGTGATCGATACAGCCACTCACACATTCACTGGCTCTTATGTTCAGTTATTTATATATCTCAACTCTCACATGTATTGTGTTTTACATATGTACTTACTTTGACATGTAGAACTGAGATATCATTCACTCACCAATACACTCATGCACACAGTCAACCGCCCATACAGCTGTTTCCACATGCACTTTTGAAACCATACATCTAGTGAATCAACTGCTCACACATCTATGCACAGAGTCATACACCTCCCAGCCACCCACACACACACTCAGTCTCCCATACAAATACTTGGGCAACCAATCAATAACCCATATAGTTACTCATATAGCTACTTATCAACACATGCAACAGTTTACAGAACAACAGACATAATGATGCACAAATTAAGACAGTTTAGTCACTAACCCATGCACTCAGTGAGACACATTTAATCACTCACTCATACAGTCAGTCATGCACCTACTAAATCCTTCATCCAGACACTTATACATCCACTCATTCTTCAATATGTAAGACATATTTTAACTTTACAGAAACATACAGTCACTGGATGTTGTCATCAGTGATGTCATCAGTGATGTCATTTGAGATGTCATCAGTGATGTCATCAGTGATGTCACTGACCATGTCATGAATGATGTAATATGTGACATCATCAGCAGTGGATTGCGGGTGCGCGATATATAGTTAGCGCTTCTAACTATATATGGAATTTCAATGGTTTTGTGCAAATAAAATAAGGTTTTTTAAATGCTAATCCCTAACTATATATGGTCTATAACCTATGGTTTTTTCATTGAATATATATATATATATATATATATATATATATATATATATATATATATATATATATATATATATATATATATATATATATATTCAATGAAAAAACCATAGGTTATAAACCATATAAAGTTAGGGATTAGCATTTACAAAACCTTATTTTACTCGCATAAAACCATTGAAATTCCATATATAGTTAGATGCGCTAACTATATATCGCGCACCCGCAATCCACTGCTGATGATGTCACATATTACATCATTCATGACATGGTTAGTGAAAAAACGGTGGCAGAGTCCTCACTTGTATTCAGTATGAACCACGCCCCATAGATTCAGAGGGGGGGTGGGAGCGACAATGGCACACCCTGTCAGGGTAAAGATAGACACACACACAAAGGAGAGATTAAGAATGGTAGGCAGGAGCTCACACCCAAACACTTATCTTGTACTGAAGTCTGGTCGCTTGTACATACGCCCGCAACGCTCAGCACCCTCTCGGCACCTAGCTGTCCCCGCTGGATCTCGTGGATCACGAGCGAGGGACGAGCCCGGCGCTAAGAGGGGGACAAACCCTAGGCCCCTCTCTAGGACTTTTGTTTCCTCTGGTGTCAGAATTTTCTTTGAGAGGTTTGTTACGAGACTTAGATTGCGCTCGTGCTGGCTGTTGCTGTTCGACTGCGAGTGTGTTTCCCCACTGAGTCTTCGTCCTCCCAGGTCACTTGTGTGGTTCCTCTGCTCCGTCCCCGTCCCCGCCCGCCTCTCCCTAAAAAAGGCATGGGTGGGTGGTTCTGAGGAAAGAGGGGTTGCATGTAGGGGTTCCAGTTCATCATCGGGAACTGGGGTTGTTGGTAAAATATGGGTGGAGGACCATTGTTTGGTTGTCCGTAGTTCTGCCACCTTGGTTGTTGGGTAGGGTAATTAAACCTGCCTCTACCCCCTCTGCGTCCTCTTTGTTTTGGGCTCTGGTTGCTAATGGAGCTGCCACTGGACGAATGGCTGTCTGAATCGTCAGATTTGTTGGAATCCTTTTTAGGTATACTATAGTTAGGATCGGAGTAAGGGTAAACGCTTTCAAATTTAAATTTTTTAAGATCCTTTTGGAACTTTGTTAGTTTTGCTTGCATCAAGTTGTCTTTGTATTCCACAAGATCTCTATTAATTTCATCCAACTTTTTTTTATATCCAGTTATAGTAGTTTTGAACTGGGCTTCTGTCTGTTGGATCTCAATTTGTAGAGTTTCTGATAGGCGTAGTGCTGTTTTAATGATCAGCACTAGCCAGTCCCTTGTGCAGTGCCATGCAATCATGGCCCAATCCCTTCTAAAGGTGGCATCGTTTAAGAATATTCTAGGAGCATTGGTGACCAACAGCCCTTTTGGGGCTGAGTTAGAAGTGAGGTATTGTTTTAGAATTGTACCATGTAATATGGTTCTAATTCTGTCACGTTTTATTTCTGTCAGTTGTTCCCATTCAGCTGTGTGTGACACTGCTTGGGCTACTGCTGGATCTGCAAAGATGTTTGGGTCTGCCAGTAGTTCGTCTACCTCCTCCGTGGTGAAAGTTAAACCCAGGTTAGGTATAGGTGTTGCCATTTTTGGTTTCTATAGATACACGTAGTTGTATCTATGATTCTTTTGATGGAATCAGTGAAAAAAGGGGAAATGTGCGCTTTTTGCCTCTCTGCCAACTAACGCGTGACAGAGTTCTTTACGCGACTACGCGAGGCTTGCTTCTCAAGCCTCGTTCTAAATCCAGGCTCGCGATTGGACTGCGTCCCGACGCCTCCCCCTCTTAGCGCCGGGCTCGTCCCTCGCTCGTGATCCACGAGATCCAGCGGGGACAGCTAGGTGCCGAGAGGGTGCTGAGCGTTGCGGGCGTATGTACAAGCGACCAGACTTCAGTACAAGATAAGTGTTTGGGTGTGAGCTCCTGCCTACCATTCTTAATCTCTCCTTTGTGTGTGTGTCTATCTTTACCCTGACAGGGTGTGCCATTGTCGCTCCCACCCCCCCTCTGAATCTATGGGGCGTGGTTCATACTGAATACAAGTGAGGACTCTGCCACCGTTTTTTCATTTAGTGTGCCACCTTAAGCTCTCTAATTCACGGCCAGCAGGGCTGCGCATTACTATTACGCAGCCTTGGTATATTACATTCACCCTTCGGGTAATATTCCCGATACTTTTTTCATAGGTAATGTTACTACTATGGACAGTCTACAGGGCTGCCCACACGGCCGAACTTAGCACTGCAAGCCCACGTGGCATTTACCACTCCATTGTAAATAGCGCCAGGTCACACTACCTTGGCCCTAGTTGAGGCCCATCACCACCGTTCTTGGGCACAACTTTCATTTCACAACGTGATCTCCTCCTACTGACCACGGCCATTGATAGGTCTGATAGCACGTACCACGCCACACCTAAAGTTGCATGGCAAAACCGTGATCATCAATGACCATTTGCTCATTTGTATGTTTCGTGTCTTGTCTGTCTGTCTGTCTTTTACCTACCTGCAGACTTTTGGGCTCCTCGCAACTGAGGCAAATCCCCAGCCTTTGGTTTGTATTTTCACGCACTTTTTTACACATAGTGCCACTGTTTTTAACTTTCACACCTACAGCAGGGTAGGCCTTAGCGCGCCTATACCTGTTGAGGTAACACCCACTTACTGGTCCTGACGAAAGCCCTGTAAACTCACACACTTAAAGGGCAGAAACATGTTGACCTTCCCCTAACAGGGAAACACCTGTATTTCTTGTGGATAGTTTCCCTGCACATAGCATTAATTTTAATATGTCAAGTTGACCAGCGAATAAATGATTTTTTGGGACAACCTCTGACATTTTTAACTACACCTTCTTTTTCACATTCACTCTCACAACAACCCGCTCCGCAGTCTCCTGGCGTCGTAGCACACTCGGGAGGTACTCGATCTCCCGAGTGGACCCGATGATGAAGCATGTCACCACTAGGGTGAGTGAGGGTTTCTTGAAGAAATAATTTGTTTTTTCTAGAAAGTTAGCCCAGTGTATTGACCAACTACAGCTGGCCTCATACTAATACGTGCTATCTTGATCACACCCACGTCTCACTGACGGACACTCTTCCTTTGTTTATATTTCTCTCATTCTATCACATGTTTCCACTAGGCCAAATCATGTTGCCGCGATACGCAAGTCTTGTTATTCTTCCAATCAAATCCCAAAATTTTCTATTTTTGCAACTTTCAAAAAGAAAACATTTGAGATTATTTTCACAATCCTGGACTACTAATATCTTACTCTTCTTTGTCACTCATGTTCTCCTTTTCCTATGACACTGATACTGCTTACTATGAAGCAGACTTACTTGCAGCAAGTTTATATAGTTGGATTTTTAATCTAGACAGCATTGCAGACTTACATTCCCTCTACTTAAAATTTTGGTTTTAAAAACACCAGGTAAGAATTTTTAAGGTCAAACGGCAATTTTTTTTTGAAAGTTACAGCGGAATCATTACAGAATGACCAGCCGTTTCCAGACTTTAAGTAAGCTGTATAATGTCCTGATGTTGTTGATGGACCATTGTGATAGATAATTGCTACAGTTACAAAAGTCCTCCCTGATATTGACAGCTGAGAAGCCACAATTTTTTTTATTAAAGTTGACAATTTTGATCCATCAGGCCTACATCGTTGGATCATTAAAATGACATACTGGCCATATCTACGTATAAATAATGTTGACATCATATCACATTTACATTGGCTACACTCCATGTTGTGATCCGCTGCATTTACTAGCTTATTAAAGGACACTGATTTACTGTCTGGCAAAGTTAAATATATAAATCTTTCTGAGTCTACACTAGTAGTACTTGATACCAAACAGTTCTCGCAGTCATGCTGCCATTGATAAGAAAGCCCAAACAGGTGATCTACATCTACACCCTCATCTTGCAATACATCAAGCATATACATTAAAAACTCCTGACAATCTTGCTGATTATTTTCAGAGAAGTCTGTTTGACCTGAACATTCATCTAACAGATAACGAACTTCAGACACACTTTCTACTTTTGTTCGATCACTGCTACATTTCTCGAAAACAGAATTCAACAAACAGCATAAAATTTGTTCTGAATTCAACAGAATCTGTTCTCTTAAACTCTGTAGTGAAAAGAGAACATTAACCACTACATTTGCATAGCAGTTGACACCAGAACTGTTTTCAAATTGAAAACCGACAACATCTTCAACAGAATCCACTTTCTTTCTGGTAACAATTTTCGGTTCATTGACTTTTAGTCTTTTTGCAACAACCTCCCTACTATTACTGATATTTCTACGTTTCCGGCCTACCACACGTTTCTCAAACAAAGGATATTGAGGCAAATGTGGCGCATACTCTCTTCTTAACCTATTGTATTCCTTAACACAATCTAGATCCGCACAAATGTTTGTGACATCACAGTCAATCAAGTACAATCCCGATAAAGTTCTAACTCGTGACAATGCCACATATGCCATACCCTCCTTGAACACAGAACTGCCAATATTCACCAATGCACAGTCTACACTTAAACCTTGCGATTTATGGATTGTCACCGCATATGCCAAGCAAACAGGAAACTGTTTACGGCGAACATATAAGTCTTTAACAAGCAAAAACCTAGCAGAACAACGACCAATTTGCTGTACTTCCTCAATGCCATCAAATTTAATTCTTAAAAATTCTATTCCATCTCTATTTCTGTATTTCTCAAAATCAACAACATTACCCATTGATCCATTTACCAGACCTCTTTCTACATGTAAATTCCTTCTCAAAATGATTCGGCAATTTAAACACACATTCAAAGTCTTTTCAAAACCCGCTGTTTTGGATATAGTCTTCTCTAATGAATCCAATTTTGATTTCAAATTGTCTGATAAAATAATTGTTGATCCCATATGCTCTAATTTGTCGATAGCTTCAAGTTTCACAATCTCTTGCTTTTCTAAATTCAACATTTTGTTGTTGAAAATGGCACATTCTGCAAGAGTTGGCATCAAACATATCCCGGATTTCTTCTCAGTAATTTTCTGAAAAATATTCTCAGGCACAATCTCTTGTTTGGGATATAAATTTGTCAGTAATCGTGCATTTAAAGCTTCTTTCCCATGCTCGGTCACTTTTCCAATTCTAATATCTTGTAGAATATTCTTGTAATCTTCATCCTTTGCCTGACGCATATTTTCATGCAGTTCATCATAATTGAAGTTTAACCATATATTGACGTTGCCAATGCTCCCTAGGCACTTCCTGGTATCTTCATGCGTGAGTATTTTGAACACAGGTTGACCTTTTACTGGTGTCAGCTGCAGAAGATCTCCGAAAACAATGATGTGTTTGCCACCAAATAACACATCATATTCAGTTTTAAGTACTTCTTGCATTCTCAAATGCACAAAGGCAAGCATGACATTGGAAACCATGCTTACTTCGTCAATGATAAGTAGTTTCATTTTCCTCAAGACTCTTGAAACTTCACAGCAAGCATCCCCAGATAACTTGTTGTATTGTAATTTGTTGTCATGCTCCACTGGCAGCATCAGTAGACGATGCAAAGTAATACCTGGCTGTTCGAGCAGTAGCGGCTCCCCCCCCCCCCCAGCGCCTTGAGACCCCACGGGTATGTAGCGCGCTTTATAAGTGTCACTGATTGATTGATTGATTGATTGAATACCTTTAATGTTATGTGCTGCCAGTCCAGTAGGAGCGGTGACAACACAAGACAACGATGACTCAGTCCTTTCCTGCAAATAACAAGAAATTGCTTTAATGAGGAAACTTTTGCCAGTTCCCGCTTCTCCACTCACGTACAATCGGACAGGCTTCAACAATGTACATGAGCACTCGTTCTTCTCATGACTTAATCCGTGCTCAATTTCCTTGGTAACTTCATCATATATTTTCCTCTGCTCAACGTTGAGTTGTTTTTCCAAGTCTTCTAAGTTAACTGAATCCTCCTGAGCATGTGCATTGGCTCTTTCTACTTCATTCATAGCAGTGGCAGCTTCATTTTCGATAATAGGTCCTCCAAGTGGATCTTGACTCAATGAAACAGAACTCTGACTGTCCTGAGAACTGTCTCTGGCAATCTCGGCTGCAATCATTGCTTCCTGCTCAATTTCCAAAGTAAGCATTTCTTGATATTTAGGAAAAGCAGGACATTCTATGGACTCCTTGGCTGCATTGAAAGAGTCTTCGTAACAGAGGAAATCTCCAAGCAGTTCCTCTTCTGCACGCCAAGGCTTGAAAAGTTGCAAAAGTGCTAAATAGAAAAACTCCTTTTTTTCTGGAGATTCGCCACTCAATTTTCGATGGTTTACTAATTGGCATTTTCTTTGCTTGACCAGACATCCCTCACTTCCAATTACAGCATACACTCCTTTCTCAATATCTTCTTTGATGTTCCTCTTGAATATATAATTTTGTAGAACCTCATATAGACAAACATTCTCAAGGTGACTGCTTCGATTTGGATAATATGTATCCAACATGTTGGTCTTCAAAATGTCGGTACTCTTTGGCTCCTTTTCCGCCAAATACTCAATTTCCCGGACAGGTTTTAGAACTGGATTTCGTGTTGCAGCAAGACCAAGACTTGCCCAAACGATACTCCTGGATTTGGCATAGAGACTGGCTGAAGACAAGCGGTCAGAACATTCGTAAGCTCCGATTTCTCAATGCGACAACATCTTCAGACTGAAACTGTACAACTTCTTGCTGAGGCTCTTTTCATGGGAAATGTCCTCCCACATATCCTTCAGTTCTGTCTTTTCTTTTTTGGTGATGTAAGATGTCACATACCGAGCCACAGCCATACAGTTGTCAGCCACAAACTGTATATCCATGTTAGCATTCCACATGGACAAAATCACTGGGTTGTAGTCATTGATGTACTTGGACTCTTCGTTCCTTTTCAAATTGTATGTATTCTTGGGTGATTTCCTCGTCACATTATGTCGCAGCGAGGACATCAAACTGTTCACTCTTCCTTTAGAAATCACCGGTCGTGGAAAGTTGAAACGACATTTGGTGTAGAACTTGTCCTTGTTTCTGAATTTACGACGACAGTACTTTCCACAACGATGGCTTTGGAAACGTAGAACTTGTTCTCTTAGGCTTTTCTTCTCCGTTGCGTTTGGAACAGCACACGTAGAATACTGTTCTATGAAACTCATCACTAAGTCATCCGGATCTGTTCCAAATTTAGGTGCATCCTTGATCCACAACAACATATGTATATGAGGGGCACCTCTTGCTTGGTACTCCTTTCTCCAGAAGAAATCCAACACCTCTCCAAGAGGTGGATTCTTTTTATTTGTGATGAAAGACATCATAGCTTCAAATCTATGATTGAAGTACCTGCATACATACACTGGATCCAAAGAACACAGTTCTCCAGGTGTCTTGAATTCAATGTTTTCAATATTTCCATTTGCCTCTCGTAGAAATTCAAGTAAGTCTTCCCAGCCATACTCGGCACAGCTCAGAGTGAGGAACCATGTCGGAGTTCCTAAGTTCCTCAACATACATTTTAAATCACCATGACGACGGTACCAGTACTCATTAGTACCACGCTGACACGCCATGAGATTAATTAAGTGAGAATCCAAAATACTGTCTTGGACATTGACTTTATGCATAAAGTCACTTGCCGAGATGTTTCGCATCTGTATACCACTTTTTAAGATGTGGTTCACTGCATATGACAGTCCAGACAGATCGCTTTCAAACAGGAGATGAAACAAATAGGGAATGCATTGACGAAACCTAGCATCTTCTGCATACAATCGTAAAGTCCGGTATTCAGACGCAGGAATTTGACGAGGTCGCTCATCATATCTTCCTCCTTGACCTGTGGGAAATAGCTGTGGGAAACACCGAGCTTCCAAACTTTCCTCCCAAACACTAATGGGACTCCCTTTGGCTTGTTTCATTTGAAACAACTCAATAGCATTCCCCATGACTTCCTTGGAATGCAAAGGATGAACACTATAATGTTCATATATTTCTTCACTATTAGACACCTCTACTTTCTCAATTTGGCCAGCACACAAAACGCTATCCTCTTCATCACTTACTTCCTCTTCTGCAACATATACATTCTTATAGTACTTATTATTTTTTTTCAAATACAATGTTGCCTTTTTGACTTTCCTAACATCCACTAAATCTTGCCATATTTTCTTATTCTTTGTTGGAACCCCATTAACCAAGATAACCAGAGGTTCCTCTTCCACTTTTTCTACTCCAATTGTGTTAATGTTTTTGTTCAAATCTAGAGGCAAATAAACAACTCTTCCCTTTAATCCTCTCTGTAAATCTGCTGGAGGCAACTTCCCTGTCTTGGGCTCCATTCTTACAATAGCCTGAAAGGGATGGATACTTTGAATCAAAATAGATTCATAAGTATTTAAATCCTTCAATTCTGAAGGTATCTCAACCAATTCCAGATTATTATGAACTGCCCTAGCAGGCATCTGGTTTTGATTTAATTTATTACAACAATAAGTACACACACGTTGACCCACTCCCAAATCAAAACAATTTTCTACCATCAAGTATGTGGCAAAATCCTTCCATTCACTATTATTTTCCCTTTCAGTTTTTGCATATAAATCCACTAACTTAGTCTGATTCTTATAATAAGTGCGTCGACAACACACACAAGTGAAATTAGGCCTCTCACTTGATTTCACCTGAAACGTGGCAATTTCTTTCTGAAAATTATCTGAACTAGAAACCTGTATATTATCTTCAACATAACCCTCTACTTCTGGGTCAATTTGAACATTATCATCTCTACTACCAAAGTAACAAAAGTCAATTTCTTCACAAATATTCTTCACATCTATTTCAGAACCATGCAAAAGAGCAGCACATAATTGTTTAAGCATAATTGCTGGACTCTTAGCATAATACAACATTCTCACTAATTTTCTCACTTTATTATGATGCACTGCTAGCATCCTGAAATGATGAAAAACACTCTGGCATACTCTCCTGGAAAGACAAGCCAGTGAATGACCACGCAAACCTGTCATTTGTCTCACTCTGCAAGGATCTAAATCTTGCAACAACTTCATTTTCTGCTTCAAACTTTTCTTATTAAATGTCCGTATAAAATCACAAAGCAAATTGATGGAAACCTGTCGCACACTGCAAATAGAACTACACTTCCAAATGTACACAGGACCCTTAGCACGTCTTCCTAAAACCTCATCACTTAGCGCCTCTTCTGTCTCTGTTGTCACAAGTTGTTCTTTTTCAACTGGACAACCATCCTTCACTTCATAAGCTCGACCACTGGTGTCAACTGCAAACACCAAATCATTATCCTGAAAATAACTCTCCTCATTAAAGCCTCACAACTAGAACTATGCATCCATTCTCCGGAAAAAACTTCACAAAAGTTAGTACGATTTACTACTCTCTTCCATCTACTTTTAGTTTTGAAATCAGAAATTACCTTGCTTAGTTTCCTAATTCTATTGATTACCAAAATAAACAACTTTCGCTTAATTTCAAAAGCATGATCAATAATTTTCTCTACATTTTTCTTCTTCTTATAAAATGCCGCTTTCTGTTGGCCTTTTTTTTTAATATTTTTCAATAAATTAACTATTATCCTATTACGGAACATTCGATGTCGAATGTCCCTAAACTGTTGTTTCCTTCTACTATCATGCACAGAGTTATCTCTTCCTCTACCAGTAACATTTTTGATGGGTCTCTCCTTTCCATTTAAATTGCTTTTCTTTTTGAGGACTGAAACATTTTTTGGAGAAATACTTTTTTTATGACAAATATTTCTTAAGAATGATTTCGTGCTCTTACCCGGACCTTTCTTGGTGTTTTGACAAGTATTTGGGGAAGAGGACTGCTGCAATAAAACATCATCCTGCTGTCTTTGACGTTTTCTCGCCTTTCTAGTTCTATTTTTGGTAGGCATTTTCCAAACTATGAAAGAATCTGCAGTTGAATCTGTGGAAAAATGTATTAAAAAATGTTATTAACCACTATTACCAAACAGTAAATGAATAACAGTCATCTAAAACTTAATGCCCTACTAATTATTAACAGTCAGCGATATTCATGCATTTTCCAGCAAATGCTCTTAGCCATGTTATCCACCTTCCATTGGATAACATGGCTAAGAACTGCTCGCAAATGCAAAAAAAAACGTCCGCAATGCATGAATATCGCTGAACAGTCAGCGATATTCATGCATTTTCCAGCAAATGCTCTTAGCCATGTTATCCACTTCCCATTAAATAACATGGCTATGAACTGCTCAGGGCCCCATGAGGAACCCTATCCATTTTAAAAGGAAAACATAACATCAAAGACACTCAAATGCCTTATAAATATGGCCCAAAACAACCTATGAAGCTCTAACAGTACATATCCAGAAATGTAATTGATTTCAAAATTCGTTTTTAAACACAGCATATAAATCAATTGTATACCTGCATTCATGAAGAAATGACTGAAAATGTCCTTGAGACACATGAAAGTGTTTTCTGGAATGCCCTAACACCATTTTTGGGACACTATTAACATGGCTACGTAACTCCCATAATCAAAATCTAAATTTGCCCAGCGCAATTGGGAGCGTATTTACAAGACACTTGCCCCATGAAGAACACTTTCCATTTAAAAAGGTAAACCACAATGCAAGAATATCGCTGAAAAGTCAGCGATATTCATGCATTTTCCAGCAAATGCTCTTAGCCATGTTATCCACCTTCCATTGGATAACATGGCTAAGAACTGCTTGCAAATGCAAAAAAAAACGGCCGCAATGCATGAATATCGCTGAACAGTCAGCGATATTCAAGCATTTTCCAGCAAATGCTCTTAGCCATGTTATCCACCTTCCATTGGATAACATGGCTAAGAACTGCTCGCAAATGCAAAAAAAAACGGCCGCAATACATGAATATCGCTGAACAGTCAGCGATATTCATGCATTTTCCAGCAAATGCTCTTAGCCATGTTATCCACTTCCCATTAAATAACATGGCTATGAACTGCTCAGGGCCCCATGAGGAACCCTATCCATTTTAAAAGGAAAACATAACATCAAAGACACTCAAATGCCTTATAAATATGGCCCAAAACAACCTATGAAGCTCTAACAGTACATATCCAGAAATGTAATTGATTTCAAAATTCGTTTTTAAACACAGCATATAAATTAATTGTATACCTGCATTCATGAAGAAATGACTGAAAATGTCCTTCAGACACATGAAAGTGTTTTCTGGAATGCCCTAGCACCATTTTTGGGACACTATTAACATGGCTAGGTAACTCCCATAATCAAAATCTAAATTTGCCAAGCGCAAGTGGGAGCGTATTTACAAGACACTTGCCCCATGAAGAACACTTTCCATTTAAAAAGGTAAACATAACATCAAATACACTAAAATGCATTCTAAATATGACCCCAAACAACCTATGAAGCTCTAACAGTACATATCCAGAAATGTAATTGATTTCAAAATTCGTTTTTAAACACAGCATATAAATCAATTGTATACCTGTTTTCAAGAGGAAAGGACTGAAAATGTCCTAGAGACACAGGAAAGCGTTTTCTTGAATGCCCTACCACCATTGTTTGCACATTATTAACATGGCTATGTAACTCCCATAATCAAAATCTAAATTTGCAAAGCACAAGTGGCAGCGTATTTACAAGAAATTTGCACCATGAAGAACGTAAAATAGCATAATAGACACTCAAATGCCTTATAAATATGACCCAAAACAACCTATGAAGCTCTAGCAGTACATATCCAGAAATGTAATTGATTTCTAAATTCGTTTTTAAAAACTACATATCTGTTTCAGCTTACATAACAGACCATGGAATGGGCTCCATGTACCACAATAACTTGTGTTACTGCATGCCAGAATGCTACACCGAATATGCAATTACAATTTCTCAAAGTAACAAAATCTATTTCTATATCACTACAGACAAAGCCACAGTTTAAAAACACAGCTTTCTTCATCATTTTCTCCTTAATTCATACTATTCTCTCTCTAAAATAAATAAATCTTTTCTCACCTTAGCAAATACTTTTTAAGTTTTGAAAACAGTCTCAGAAATACACCAAATTGTCTTCAGCAGAAGAAAAACGATGCACTCCAGAGGCTGCAGCTATTGAAAGCACAGAAAAACAGATATTCATTTCACATATCTCTCATATTAGCCAATCATAACTCTTCCCTCACTTTTTTCAAATCAAAACCCTTCCCCCCTCTGCCCTCTCTGCCTTTTTTCCATAGCAACCACCTCCTGGAAGACCTCTCATGTTTGCAAATTCACACAACAATGTTTCAATTGAACTCTGAACTCTCAGTGCACCTGCGTATCCAGTGCAATCTTTCATTAAATGTTTCTTCCTTGACCATTCAAATTACATCTTTCAAAGAACACATCCATGCACCCTAACTTTCTGTTTTCAGAAATGGAAATGCACCAATCACTGCTAATGATTCATTAGCATTGGAAATCCACAGTTTTTTTTCTTTACAAACTCATACTGTTTCAACTGCCCTTTCATTACCACACTTCATCTGACTGCAGAACAACCTTCTCCCACCATGTTTAAGGTCTGGATTGTTGGACATAGTTACATCCACTGGGCTCAAAGGTATGCTGACAACAGAAATTTACACAACCTCAATTTACAGGATGTGGAAATTAAGTGGTTGGGCCAAAGAGGATTAAAATGTCACCAATTGATACCATTGGTGAAAACCTTTATGCATTTGCCAAAACCTGACCTGTTAATAGTGCACTGTGGAGGTAATGATTTGGGCACTTTGACAGGGGTAGGTCTGGAAATGCTTTTAAAGGACACCTTGGAGCAATTAATGGCACTTTTTCCTCAAACTGCTTTGGTATATTCCAATATATGCCAAAGACAGAAATGGAGGTGGTCCAACCAATTTTCTCCACAAATTGAGAAAGCGAGGAAGCATGTAAACAAATCTGTTTCAGCTTTCATGAGAGACCATGGAATGGGCTCTCTGTACAACAATAACTTGCGTTACTACATGCAAGATATCTACAGAGGAGATGGAGTTCACTTCTCAGATGAAGGCAACAGAATTTTCATTCTGAATTTAAGACTGTGCATTGGTGCCTACTTATAAGTACCTAAATGTACCATAAACCCAAAAGCTCTTCTCAGAGCTACCCTTCATCTGATCACACACTTTTATTATTTTTTTTCTAACTTTTTTCTGTAATTTTCAACAAACTACGCTCAAAGAGCGCTATCCGGTACGCGAACTGGAAGCTAACCGCGCAAAATTTTTAAAAAAAATGTTTTTTCTTCGCACATATAGTCCTCCTCAGCCACCCTCAGAAAACGTAGGGGGGCAAACTACTTGTACCATGCCCCCTTCTACCCATTCAGAACATTATTTACCCTCCATTTTATACCTTGATGCGACCGAAACACAAAATGGTGGACTCCCGTTACGCTCCTAGTTCGCAGACCGGACCGCTTTCCGGGAAGCGGTCTAAAAAAAAGGTGGGAAAGTGATTCACAGAAAAACAACTAGAGACACTCTCACCAAATATAAATTAGCTCATACTACATAACAATCCCTTTCATTTTCACAAATTTGATTGAAATTTAATTTAGCCATTTAGCCTGTAGACCTCTCCAAATACCGTGAGGTAAATTACTTCACAAAACACATCTGAAGTGTTGGAATTGACAACCAATGAAAATGTTACTTTCATTTTCTACTTTTATTACCTGACATTTGATTGGTTATATACTTGAATATATATAAAGGAAGAGAAGGAAACACAGCCATTTTGACTGCTACTTCTTGTTGTACATTACAATTGAATTATCACTAAACTCTTCAACTTGTTTGTAAAGGTAAGTTGTTATTTTTAAAACTGAAGTATATTGTACACTATAACTTAATATAGTAGACTTTTTCTGCTAGATATACACTATCCCTCTGTACTAGTAATGTATTTAGATAGACTTCTCTGTTATAGTTATGAATGGAGTTGACTTGTCTTGGTTAAATCACATACACTTTTTTATAGTCCTATTTCCACTCTGATACTATACACTGCCCAAAGATAAATTCACTGATAAAAAATGCCTATCTAAAATTATTCCCAACAGTGCCCTATCTCTACTAATATATATTTTTTTAATCCAAATTTCAGGCAAAATGGAAGGCGAAAACCAAGTTTCTTTTGAAATGGACCTGCAAGAGAGCAGCCAGGAATTGATTGAACAAATTGACATGGAATTTATGGATGAAAGCTTGGATAATGAACTGCTGCAATGTGTCCAAGCAGTAGATGCCCTCCTTGCAAATGAGGACATTTTACAACCCCACAGCTTGCAAACAATATTTCAAGAAAATAATGACATTTCAGACACTGAAATGTTAGAAAGTTTAATAAATTATGAAAAACAATAAAAATTAAAAAAAAAATAAAAAAAAAAGAAAACAAAAAAAAAACAAAAACAACAAACAAAACAACAAACAATTAACATTTAGTCTTTGAAAAGTATATCATTCTATTATCCTTAAAGTACGCTGCCTAGAACGCTTTCCGGTTCGCGTACTAGGCGCTCATCGCGAAAAAAAAAAAAAGAAAAAATTTTTTTGAACCCTGCTGGGCCCTTTTAAAACCTCCACATAAAACCTAGGGGGTCAGGGAGGATCTACTATGCCCCCTTATGGAAATTTCCCCCTTTGTTTTGGCCTCCTCTTATCTCTCGATCCTACCGAGAGACAAGATGGCGGCCGCACCGGACTGTTTAGAATGTTGACAGACACCGAAGAGCCAATCAGCTTTCCGTGCGCAAAGTTCCGTTACGCGAAAAGTACGCGAACCAGATCGCTGCCCGGAGCGCTGTTACAGATATATATCTTGATTTAAACGTTAATTTCTCAAAATCCACTGGAGCACATATATTGAGACCTAGCAAAGGCACATCGGCCTAACAGTCCCTACAATTTTGCCAAGTTTCGTGCAAATCCATTCAGCCGTTCGAGCTAAAAGTGAGTCCAACCGCCCTATGGAAAACTCAATGTTAAAAACGCGTTTTGGGACCCCCCTTTTTTCTCAACCCCCCCTTGACGACCCCCCCCCAAATTTCCTGGAGCTGCTCAGAAACAAAATGTGCCATTTTCCTGAAAATTTCAGCCAATTCCGTCCACAAACGCCAAAGTTATTAGGCATAGAATTTTCAGAAATCCCATAGGGAAAAAATCCTAACTATATATACCTACTGGCGACCGCCAGTAGGTAATATATATATATATATATATATATTCACAGAAAAAACCATAGGTTATAGACCATATATAGTTAGGAATTTGCATTTACAAAACCTTGAAAATTCACTGAAAAAACCATAGGTTATAGACCATATATAGTTAGGGATTAGCATTTAAAAAACCTTATTTTATTTGCACAAAACCATTGAAATTCCATATATAGTTAGTTGCACTAACTATATATCGCGGACCCGCAATCCACTGCTAATGATGTCACATATTACATCATTCATGACATGGTCAGTGACATCACTGATGACATCACTGATGACATCTCAAATGACATCACTGATGACATCACTGATGACATCTCAAATGACATCACTGATGTGAGGTAATATAAATTTTATGGTCATGTTGTGTTCCCTAGCGAGTACCCCACCGACTCCATGTACGAGTTAAAGGTGCATGTAACTTCCCTCCTGTATCAGTTATGAAGACGCAAATACATTTGCGTCCAACGTTAACTTGTCCTCTTTCAGACCCACCATAAATGGGTTTGATGGTCCGTTCCTAAGTATGCTATGCCAACGTCTTTTTGAAGTGTACTCCTACGTTTTTCAGCCTGGCTGAAAGTAGGCCCTGAATCTCTGCCATCGAGCCTCTTTTCTGGCTTCTGACTGCGAGGGCCTCTGCCCAAGCAGCCCCCGTTCCCGTGAACTCTGACTTACTTCTAGCGCGGCCCTCCGTGCTCAGCTCAGCCTGCTGCCTGCCAAGATTGACTATAACCTTCGAGTTATCTGTTTTCCTCCCGAAGATACATTCCAGCCTGCTAGCTTCAGTAAACATCCCTCCCCAGCTACAGGGCTAAAGGGCCGACCTGTCTTTATGCAAGTAATTCATAGCCTCTGTTGCCATGCTTCCATGGAAGGCCCCATGCCCCCACGCTTCTCATACAGACATTCAGGCGCTTATACACGCACTCACAGCAAGTATAGAATAGCTTCTGCTCTAGAAACCTTTCTGCCCAGATAGCTTAGTTCCTAAACATCAGATATCAGATATGATAGAAGCACAAGTTGATCTGACATGCCAGACTCCTGTCTCTTTCCGTCAGTGTAAATGTCAAGTCCCCTGCACCCCGTCTATCACACGTCATACAGCTGCGCGCGCATCCAAGCTCCCGATTTCTGCTGACATTGCAACATTCTGTTAGCACCACCCCTTGGTGCCACCCACTTGCGTCACCTATCAGTGACGTTTCTAGCACACACCCTAGTTCACGCCTAGTTTACGCCTCTTGATGATGTACTAGCACCACGTGTATACTGTTATCTTGTCTTCTCTCAGCTGTTACGCCTCTTACATTGAACACAATGATGTAAATCAAGTATATAAGCTATGTATTGCCAATAAACGAGAGCGCGCTCATCTATCCCTTCTGACACCCTGTGTGGTGGTCAGAACATGATATCCTGATTCCTTTATGAGGAATAAAACCCTTAGAAACTCTTACACCACGGACTCTGTTTTCCTTCATTCCGATTGAGTTATTATTGATTAAGTACTTACCTGCATAGAAATTAAGAGAGTAAATTAATTATTTACATCATTTTGGCGCCCGAACAGGGACCCCTCCCCCACCTCACGCGCCGGAAGGTGCGTTGCAATCCGTGTCCCCTGCCATCAGTTAGACGGACAACACGTGTACTGGCAGGATTTCCTGCATCCCCCTCTGACACACGGAGGTGACGAAGACTGCGATCAGTGCCCAGACGAGGCGGTGAGGAGTGCGGAGGATCCCGACCAGAGCCCAGCCGAAGGAAGCAAGGTCCGAGGTGTGAAGAGGCCCACCAGTTTTCCGAAGTTTTCCGAAGTTTTCCGAAGTTTTCCGAAGTTCCGAGTCGAGTCCAGTCGAGTTTTCCGAGGCCTTCGGTTTTCCGTGCTTCCCGGTGAGTACCATTGCTGGGTCGTATCTAGACGGGTTTGGGTACGCAAGTCCGGTCTGCACTGTTTTTAGGCAGTGTATCTGTACTGTTTAGCAGTATATAAAGTATTCCGAATTTCTGCACTGTTACAGCAGTGTATCTGTATCGTTGAGCGGTACATTCAGAGTAAGGGGAAATTAGCTATGTCTTTAAATGTTTCATGTAATTAATGTCGTGGTATGAATGTGATTGTTTTTGTGCATTATTGTGTTTTTGTATAAATAGTTACAGTTGACATTAAGTATCAAGGATCAAGCATTCCAGTATCAAGTAGGCACAATGCCGTTTTTCAACAAATTAAAGCAGATAGGAACTAGGAAAGGGATGTTAGAGGAAGAGATTCCGATCCCCCCTAGGGACACTCCAGGTAATTTTATGTACAATAAACATGGCATAGACGCCATCCTGTATCTAGAGTTATGGACCGATTATACCAAGCACTTAGAGGAAAGATACCGATGGCCAGTTAACGGAACATGGGATGCCGAGTGCATCATAAAAGTAGAAGAAATATTACGGAAAAAGAAAGCTAGACAATCTCAGAAAGACGCCATAGAATTTTGGCGTAAGGAATCACGTAAGCGTGCTGATAGAACACTCCGTAGAGAAGACAGGCTTAAAGAATCAGAAAAGGCCCAAGAAAATGAATTAGTTACTGAGGGAATTCGAGTAAAAGTAGAACAAATAGACCGTATCCAAAATAGCAAAGTGAACAACATGTATCTTTTGGCCGATGGTACCCCTGACGCCATTTCAGAAATACCGAAAAATTTGCCGTCACCATTAGTTCCAACTAAAGTAATACATAAGACTACTAAAGACATATTCCTAAATTCATATCTCGAAGATGTAGCGCCAGCTTACACCAATCTGCCTGTTCGGGCCCTGCCTACTGACAGGGCCGGGGGTGGTACTGCTCCCCAAGATCACTCTCAGCCGACACCGAAAAAGACTAGTCCCGTTCCGCCAGCTCCGCCACTTCCCTCACCTAAAACTGATCTGCCGAAACCACTTCAATCAGATCCTACTAAAAGACAAATTCAGATACTGACTACACACAGAGATAATGCCCAAGCTTCCGCTTCAGGAGGTGCGACCGCGGGTCTACAGACCCCGCCACCGACTCACAGATTAAATCTCAGAGGTCTGCAGAGTCCTCTTACGCACAGATCCCCCCGTTCTTCTAATTCATCCCGTCTTGATGCACTAAAAGAAAATATGTCAGTTTGTAGATATGATCCAGAACCTGGACAGGACGACTTAATGGTATTAGCGTCTTTACGGTTAAGATCTGCTACTGATAGTTTGTTATGTTACGCGGGAATGAAGGAGCACCTAGATAGAATATATGAGTTCGTTCAAACGGGAAAGGACCCCGACAGTATTAAGGATGCCCTGGAGAAACAGAAAGTTACCATGCAAGCACTGATACTACGATTTTTCATAAATTGTCTAATAAGAGAACGAGACAGGCCCGGAACAGAGCAGAGTGAATTAGATGCATTGAACAAATGGGGTCAAAATATAGCCGATGGAAAACATGACAGACAAAATTGCATAGAGGCCATGTATAAAAAGATTAAGAAAGCAGTGATAGCAGTACACGAGAAAGAGAAAGAAAAGGCTCCCTCCGAGGAGGAAGAAGAATCTGAAGAACCAGAACCAACTACAAGCACTATAGCATATGTAGGTAGGGGAAACTACCTTAGGAAAGGTGTCCGTCCGGAAAGCAAGAGAGTTTTCTTCTCTGCCTTAACGAATCCGAATTCTGCTGAACATCAGTTCCAGGAAACTGATAAACGGCTTCGAGATCGAGTTGGGTACCATGTACTCAATTCTATGGATGAACAAGAATTAGCCCGATCAGCGGTATCATGGGCCGAAAATGCAGACATATATAATGATGACACCGTAGCACAGACATTTCTGAACCTCTCCCCCGACGAACAGAAATTAGCAGGGGTATATATGATTCAGCACCTTCTCATTAAGTACAGAAAACATTATTCCGATCCAGGTCCCTTACATGAGACACTAGAAGCACTACTGATGGATAGATGGAGAGGCCTAAGCACTAAATTAGTTCAAATAATTCTAGAACAACGACGCAGATATGACACCTTTGTAAGTCCTGAATATGTTCCCGCCCCACCTCCAGAAAGGAAAATGTACCATATGCAGTGCGGGGGTGGTATTGAAAGTCAGAACCCCTTGCGAGAAGTGCACCCTGTTATGGGTGAGGATAAAATTTTGAAACGCGTGTATGTACACACGCCTCTAACTAAATTAGAACTGTTAGAAATGAAGAAATTAGTACCGTGCCATGATAAAGACCCTGCAGGTTTTCATAGAGAGCTCAAAGACATGTTACTGATGGGGGACTACACATATGATGATATCATGAAAATGTTGAAAGTATTATTGCCTACGGGTATATTCGAGAAATTAAAGGAAAAGGACTGGGAGGTGGGAGACGCAAAGATTGCCTGGGCAGAAATAGAGGATGAAGAAAAGAAACGGGTTCCAGGGTTAGGCCTTGGGGACAAAACTAAAGCATTACCAGGTTTAATAGTACAGGTCCTGCCCAGATTATTGACAACTAGAAAGGAGGATTGGGATGCAATCTCGTCCTGTAAACAGAAACATGATGAAGATACTAGCGACTTTTATTCAAGATTCGAGAAATGTTTTATTATCAATAGTGGCCTCCAGCCAAGTAGCGAGTCGTACCCACATCTTTTTGTATCAAAGTTAGTCGAGAATTCCCTACCGTTAGTTAAAAATAGAGTGTATAAAGTCGAGAGTACATGGCAAGCAAATACGCCATCCCAGATGTTACAAATGTTACAATATCACCAGAATAGAATTAGGGAAGAACAAGATCAGGAACAGAAGCGCATGAAAGACACGAAAATGAAAATGTTAGTAGCCCAGACGGTCCCATCCGACAGTCACAGGAAAGGTACGACCCAGACAAGTCACGCTGCAGCTCCTGTTAAAGGGACATGCAATTATTGCAAGCAGCCAGGTCACTACGTTCACGAATGTGCAGTTCTGAAACATAACATAGCGACAGGTAAAACTAAAGAGAGACCGCATCCGCCTAGACCAGACCATAACCAGCATCAGTCTACCCCGAATACACAGCCCATGCATGCATCCGCACAGACAGCACAGACCGTAGCAGTACCACAGCCACAGCCCATTGCTGCAACTCAGCAAGTCTCACAACAGATGTACCAGTATGCCCAGTCTGCTTACCCCGAATATTCCCGATATACATGAAACAGCCTAGAGAGGGAAGGTGGCTTGCCTCTTATCGAGATTCCTGTAGATCAAGAAGGTCCTTATGTACACAGTCAGGTATTGGGGAAAGATAGAAAGTTTTTAATTGACACAGGGGCAAGTCGCACTACAATAAGTCATGACGAAGTTCCAGGGGCACCCCTCTCAGGCTCACAAAATGTTTCCCTTGGTTTTTCAGGACAACCTATTGTAAATGAAGTATCAGAACCAGTTCCCCTGGCTGTGGGTCCATTATCACGCGTTACAGACCTGTTACTAACAAAATCATGTCCGGAAAATCTGTTAGGAATTAAAACACTGAAGGCTCTAGGAGCTATAATATGCTGCTCCCCGGAGGGAGTTAGACTCTTTCTGCGGGATTTCAAGGGTCATTACGTCCTTCGTGAGTTTGACGTCAGATTGAAAAATGTACCTGATTACTTGTGGGCAAAAGGCCCAACTGATGTAGGATGTATGCACATTACACCATACCGCGTTACCCTCAAGGCAGGTGTTGTATTACCCAGAATCAGACAATACAAGTTACCACCCGATGCTGTAGCGGCTTTACTGAAAATCATTGAAGAGCTCATTGCCCAAGGAGTGGTCGTCGAGACCGACTCCAATATCTGTAATTCACCCATCATTCCGATTCTTAAACGTACTGATCCCAATGCACCGCCAGTATATCGGCTGGTGATTGATCTTCGAGAATTGAATAAATGCATTATCCCACAGTATCCTGTGGTCCCCGATATATCATCTCTCTTGACTGCTATTGATTCAGAAGCGACGTTCTTTACTGTAATTGATCTCAAGAACGCCTTCTTCAGCGTGCCTATTGATCCCGAGAGCCAATATCTCTTCGGATTCTGTTTAAATGGACGCAGTTTCAAATTTTCGCGCGCACCTCAAGGATTTACAGAAAGCCCCAGCATCTATAGTCAAGCACTGAAAAGACAACTAGATTGTATTCAAATGCCAGTTAACACCGCTTTACTACAATACGTCGATGATCTGCTGATCACCGCACGAAGTGAGCCCGAATGTGAAAAAGCATCACTGACAGTTTTACATTTCCTGGCTGACAAGGGACACAAGGTGTCTCCTTCGAAGCTACAATTCTGTGCTCAGCAAGTTGTGTACTTGGGTCACTTACTGTCCAAAGTGGGGAGACAGCTCACTCCCGATCGCATTCAGTTAATTGTGAACATGCCGCAACCCAAGACACAAAAGGAAGTGCGGGCCTTCATAGGCCTCACCTCGTACTGCAGACAATGGATTCCCCAGTATGCATTCTTAGCTAAACCACTCATCCAGTTAACGACACAGGAGGCAGCGACTTCGACTGTCCTCCCTTGGACTCAGGAACACACACAAGCTTTTGAAGAATTAAAGAAAGTTTTATGCCAAGCACCAGTTTTAGCGACACCATGTTACAGCAAACCGTTTACACTTTTTGTTACAGAACGTGATGGCACAGCGTTGTCTGTCCTCACTCAAGACCAAGCAGGTTCACATAAGCCGTGTGCTTATTTTTCTAGTACATTGGATTCAGTAGCTCAAGCACTCCCTGCGTGCTTAAAGTCAGTAGCAGCAACAGCGTTAGCAATAAGACAAAGTGATTCAATTGTTTTAGGTCATCAGTTAACAGTTCAAGTACCACATTCTGTAGAGGTTTTGTTAAACAGAACCCAGACTCAACACTTAACTATAGCACGACTGACAGGTTATGAATTAACACTATTCCAGCCACACATAGAAATCAGACGTTGCAGCATCCTGAACCCAGCAACACTGTTACCTACAGTTATGACAGATCCAGCTCCGCATGATTGTATAGAAATAATTAATGCAGTAACTAAGCCTAGACGAGACTTAACAGATGTCCCATTGACAAATCCAGACCTGACACTTTATGTGGACGGTTCATGCATGAGAACAAGTACAGGAGAATTAGTGGCCGCGTACGCCGTGACCACTGAAACTGAAATTAAAGAAACACATCGTATTGACACCCTGTCTGCTCAAGCAGCAGAGCTCATCGCTCTGACCCGAGCTTGTATTCTAGCCAAGAACAGAAATGTTAACATATACACAGATTCCCGCTATGCCTTCGGAGTTGTACACGACTTCGGAGTCCTCTGGCAAGAACGAGGTTTTCTGACTTCTCATGGGGCCAAGATACAACATGGCCCCCTCATTCAAGCACTGTTAGAAGCAATACATTTGCCCTCGGGCATATCAGTCATGAAGTGTAAGGCACATACTAAAGTCACAGATTCTGTTTCCCAGGGTAACGACCTGGCAGACCAGACAGCAAAACATACAGCATTGACTCACACCCAGACTACTGATGTGACAAAGACAATAGTACAAACACAGTGTATGACAGTTAGAGATCCCGCCCTAGACGTAATTGACATCCAGACACATGCTACTCCAGAGGAAATAAAGAAATGGACTGAACTAGGAGGGATTCAGACAGATCAAGGTTGGGTGACGAAGGGAAAATCTATATGGTTTCTCCCCGACTCAATGGTTCAAGTCATGATAAATACAGCACATAGTCCTGCCCATCTTGGAGAGAAAGCCATGTTAGACAGTTTACAGAACCTCTGGTACAACAAACACTTACGAGCAGCAGCAAAACAGAAAGTGCGTACTTGCATGATCTGTTGTCAGTTCAATCCAGGTAAAAGCGTCCCTGTTGAGCAAGGTGGATTCCATCCTCCCGATCACCCTTTTGAAGTCCTCCAGATGGATTATATCCAGATGAATAGCTGTAGAGGATTTAAGTATGTCCTTGTAATTGTTTGTGCTCTGTCCCGCTGGACCGAAGCATACCCAGTCCCAGACTACACTGCTCCGACCACTGCCAGACAGTTGGTTCGTGAATTCTTCCCACGGTACGGTTTGCCCCGTGTCGTGTACTCAGATAACGGACAGCCGTTCTCGTCCGAGTTGATGAAACAAGTTTCCCTCTTGCTAGGATATCAGTGGAGGTTCCACTGTGTCCGACATCCCGAAGCAGCCGGCCTTGTAGAAAGGCATAATCAGACACTAAAGATCCGTCTTGCCAAGATCTGTCAGGAAAAAGGGGTCGACTGGATAGTCGCCCTGCCCGTGGCACTATTCTACATGAGAATGGTCGCCCACTCAAGATCAGGGCTATCCCCGTACGAAGTGGTCTTTGGCAGACCACCGAATATGTGGGGGACGCCCGTTCCGAAAAAGATCACTGATATTGATTGTAACATGTTGACAGATTACCTTGCCTCCTTGATGTCTGCACTCCAATCATGTCGTTCACAGGTTGCCGCAGCCTTCCCTGACAACACCGATGTAAAGGCGCATGAGGTCCGTCCAGGTGACCTGGTAGTCGTCCGGAATTTCGACCGGAAAAGTCCGCTGGAGCCCCGCTGGAAGTCTCCGAAGACCGTTCTGCTTACCACCAGGACCGCCGTGAAAATCGAGGGGAGAAAGGGGTGGGTCCACACGAGTCACATCAAGCTATGCAATGAACTAAAAAACGGACTGAAACAGGACTCTGACTCGTCCACCCCCACCAAAGACTGTGTTGAAGCACAAGACGTTACTGTGCCTAAAAGAGAAAAGACTCCTCAAGAACTTTACCGAATGAAGCTTCGATCTAGCAAGTCAGACAGTTTAATTGTTTAAGTCCTCCCCTAGGTGAATCGGTTAAATAGTTTCTGACATGTATCCCCTAGATCGAGTTAGAGAGAGAGAGGAAAAGAGAAGAACATATTGCAAATCACTTCGTAGTCACTGCATAGTGACACTAATAATCATGTTTATTCTGAGTATTCTAATTATTATTGCCAGCATTCTGCTTCCTATGTACTGGCCTATTTTCAGGCGTGAACAATCTGCTTACAATGTCTCTGCTGAACACACTTTTAGTGAACTTCCTGCACATGAACTCTCTTACAGACTTGCGCTGCGCAACAATACATTCATTAGTATGTTACACCATTCCCATCAGACAAGTAATGCTACAGACTGCTGGATATGTGGTCGACTCCCTCCCTACCAGAATTACAAGGGAGCTCTGCCTCTCTTTCCGTACCCATTCACTCACAATGGCTCCTGTGGAGCATGGTTTAAAATAATTAATTCTTTAGATCCTGATATTGCTGTTTTCGATGGGGGCTGGGTTTGGGGAAACTTGAACTTAGTCCTGCTCAACGTCTGTTATCCTGATAAAGAAGGACTTCCCACTCGAATAGGAACTGATCTAGAAAATGAAGTATATGGATTAGGTAATTACACAATTAGCCTTATGATCCTCACTGTTGAATCTGAAACTGCTCCAGTTTTGCCCCATATGTTAGTGTTACCAGTCACAGGTGAATTATGTGTTAGCAAGAAAGGTTCAGTACACGTAGGTCATAGTAAATGCACTACTGTGGTCGAGTTCAGTGACCATGGTAAATCGTCTTTTAAAGCTACCAGTCATTCCTACTTTGTTTGTGGTCATACCGCATACATACGTTTGCCCCCAGATTGGGATGGTACCTGTTACATTGCATTCCTTCTGCCACCTGTTTTTCTAGCTCCTCCTGATTACCATAGAAATACGAATCTAGCACCGAATAGACCCAAAAGAGATATTCCCCTTGTCGACTACACAGAAACGGCATGGGAACAGTACACTGATTTCAATAAAGGATTCTTTTTCTTCCTAGGACCTGTCCAAAACAGTAAATTAATACGCAGATTAACGAGAACACTTGAAGCAGTAGTGAACGAAACTGCCTCCGCTCTAGGTAACTTAACAGAGGAGCAGTCTGCTATACGGACTGTTGTCCTTCAAAATCGTCTTGTGATTGACGTCATCTTGGCAGATAGAGGTGGAGCTTGTAAGGTCATCGGGTCAAGTTGCTGTGTTTTCATTCCACAAAATGCACCATCTGTCTATCAAGCTATCACCCGTTTACATAAAATTGCAAATCAGATACATCAGAATCCAGGCACCTGGACTTGGTCCGGTTGGTTCTGGACTACGTTAACAGCTTGGGGATGGAAGATCTTATCCTTCCTAGGCATTGGCCTTGTTATAGTATTCAGTTGTTGCCTATGCCTGCAGTGTGGGCCAGCGATATGTGGACTGTGTGCCACATCCTGCATTGAGCATTCCAGTTGCCTCTCAAACAGTCAAAGAAAGAAAGACGAACATATGATGTTACAAGAACAAACCGATCGATTTATGAGGATCGATATATCATGAAGGGTCCGTAGGGAACAAGGAGGGAATGAGGTAATATAAATTTTATGGTCATGTTGTGTTCCCTAGCGAGTACCCCACCGACTCCATGTACGAGTTAAAGGTGCATGTAACTTCCCTCCTGTATCAGTTATGAAGACGCAAATACATTTGCGTCCAACGTTAACTTGTCCTCTTTCAGACCCACCATAAATGGGTTTGATGGTCCGTTCCTAAGTATGCTATGCCAACGTCTTTTTGAAGTGTACTCCTACGTTTTTCAGCCTGGCTGAAAGTAGGCCCTGAATCTCTGCCATCGAGCCTCTTTTCTGGCTTCTGACTGCGAGGGCCTCTGCCCAAGCAGCCCCCGTTCCCGTGAACTCTGACTTACTTCTAGCGCGGCCCTCCGTGCTCAGCTCAGCCTGCTGCCTGCCAAGATTGACTATAACCTTCGAGTTATCTGTTTTCCTCCCGAAGATACATTCCAGCCTGCTAGCTTCAGTAAACATCCCTCCCCAGCTACAGGGCTAAAGGGCCGACCTGTCTTTATGCAAGTAATTCATAGCCTCTGTTGCCATGCTTCCATGGAAGGCCCCATGCCCCCACGCTTCTCATACAGACATTCAGGCGCTTATACACGCACTCACAGCAAGTATAGAATAGCTTCTGCTCTAGAAACCTTTCTGCCCAGATAGCTTAGTTCCTAAACATCAGATATCAGATATGATAGAAGCACAAGTTGATCTGACATGCCAGACTCCTGTCTCTTTCCGTCAGTGTAAATGTCAAGTCCCCTGCACCCCGTCTATCACACGTCATACAGCTGCGCGCGCATCCAAGCTCCCGATTTCTGCTGACATTGCAACATTCTGTTAGCACCACCCCTTGGTGCCACCCACTTGCGTCACCTATCAGTGACGTTTCTAGCACACACCCTAGTTCACGCCTAGTTTACGCCTCTTGATGATGTACTAGCACCACGTGTATACTGTTATCTTGTCTTCTCTCAGCTGTTACGCCTCTTACATTGAACACAATGATGTAAATCAAGTATATAAGCTATGTATTGCCAATAAACGAGAGCGCGCTCATCTATCCCTTCTGACACCCTGTGTGGTGGTCAGAACATGATATCCTGATTCCTTTATGAGGAATAAAACCCTTAGAAACTCTTACACCACGGACTCTGTTTTCCTTCATTCCGATTGAGTTATTATTGATTAAGTACTTACCTGCATAGAAATTAAGAGAGTAAATTAATTATTTACATCAGATGACATCACTGACATCTCATTTGACATTACTGATTACATCACTGATGATATCATTTATGTGATAATACATCTTCAGACTCTAATATAACCTTAGATACACTCAGTGTAAACAGGCACTCACAGACTGTCACACATCCATGGAGTTACTCACACACCTAGTCAGTCATGCAAAGAATCAATCACATCTCCATTTCCTCAACTATACAGTTATACACACCTTACTTATTCAAACATATAGTAACACATATTTACTCTCTTATACAATCCTTGATACAAGTTCACAATGATTCATACAGCCACTCACACATTCACTGGCTCTTATGTTCAGTTATTTATATATGTCAACTCTCACATGGAGTGTGTTTTACATATGTACTTACTTTGACATGTAGCACTGAGATATCCATTCACTCACCAATATACTCATGCACACAGTCAACTGTCCATACAGCTGTGTCTACATGCACTTTTGAACCCATACACCTAGGGAATCAACTGCTCACACATCTATGCACAGAGGTATACACCTCCCAGCCACCCACACACATACTCAGTCTCCCATACAAATACTTGGGCAACCATTTAATAACCCATATAGTTACTGATATAGCTACTGATTTAAACATGCAGCAGTTTACAGAACAACATAAATAATGATTGCCAAATTAAGACACTTTAATCACTAACCCATACACTCAGTGAGACACATTTAATCATTCTCTCATACAGTCAGTCCTGCACCTACTAAATCCTTCATCCAGACACTTATACATCCACTCATTCTTCAATATGTAAGACATATTTTAACTTTACAGAAACATACAGTCACTGGGTGTTGTCATCAGTGATGTCATCAGTGATGTCATCAGTGATGTCATTTGAGATGTCATCAGTGATGTCATCAGTGATGTCACTGACCATGTCATGAATGATGTAATATGTGACATCATTAGCAGTGGATTGCGGGTCCGCGATATATAGTTAGTGCAACTAACTATATATGGAATTTCAATGGTTTTGTGCAAATAAAATAAGGTTTTTTAAATGCTAATCCCTAACTATATATGGTCTATAACCTATGGTTTTTTCAGTGAATTTTCAAGGTTTTGTAAATGCAAATTCCTAACTATATATGGTCTATAACCTATGGTTTTTTCTGTGAATTTCATTGGTTTTTTAAAAGCTAATATCTATAGCTGTAAAATATATTCTTTATTAAGTGACGTATCACGTAGCCCGTGAGACGCCTCATGATGCATCGCATAACCGTGACGTATCGTCTCTGCAGCGCAAACCAAACCCAAAACGTAAGCGCGCCAGAACACGCTTAAAGATATATATATATTTTTTTAACCTTAATTAGACAAAATCCACACGTGCACATATCACAAACGTTCAAAAAACACAATATGTCGGACTCCCGTTACGCTGCCGGTTAGCTGCCCGGTTAACGTACCAGGAAGCACCTTTACCGCGAAAAATCGCATTTTTTTTTTCTTTTGCCCCGCAGGGAACTTTAATAGCCCCCTCATCAATCCTAGGGGTTCAGGAGGGGTCTGCCTTACCCCTTTCATTCATTTACACCTTTTTTTTTTCACCTCTTGTCTCTCGATCCTACCGAGAGACAAGATGGCGGCCGCTCCGGACTGTTTACAATGTTGACAGCCAATCAGCTACTCCTCAGACTCCCGTTACACTGCCGGTTAGCTTCCCGGTTAGCTGTCCGGTTAGCTGCCCGGTTCGCGTACCAAGACGCGTCTCTACGGCGAAAAAATCGGAATTTTTTTTTTTTTTTTTTTGGCCCGCGTGGCTTTATAATATCCCCTCATCAATCCTATGGGGTCAGAAGGGGTCTACCTTGCCCTCTTTCCTTCATTTCCCCCTTTGTTTTGGTCTCCTCTTGTCTCTCGATCCTACCGAGAAACAAGATGGCGGCCGCTCCGGACTGTTTACAATGTTGACAGCCAATCAGCTACTCCTCAGACTCCCGTTACACTGCCGGTTAGCTTCCCGGTTAGCTGCCCGGTTAGCTGCCCGGTTAGCTGCCCGGTTCGCTTACCAAGACGCGTCTCTACGGCGAAAAAATCCGATTTTTTTTTTTTTTTTTTTGAGGCCCCGCGTGGCTCTATAATATCCCACTCATCAATCCTAGGGGGTCAGAAGGGGTCTACCTTGCCCCCTTTCCTTCATTTCCCCCTTTGTTTTGGCCTCCTCTTGTCTCTCGATCCTACCGAGAAACAAGATGGCGGCCGCTCCGGACTGTTTAGAATGTTGACAGACACCGGAGAGCCAATCAGCTTCGCTTCGCAAAGTTCCGATACGCGAAAAGTTCGCTAACCGGAGCGCTACCCGGAGCGCTGTTACAGATATATATCTTGTTTTAAACGTTAATTTCTCAAAATCCACTGAAGCACATATATTGAGACCTAGCAAAGGCACATCGGGCTAACAGTCCCTACATTTTTGCCAACTTTCGTGGAAATCCATTCAGCCGTTCGGGCTAAAAGTGAGGCCAACCGCCCTATGGAAATTAACATGGGAAAAACACGTTTTGGGACCCCCCTTTTTTCTCGGCCCCCCCTTCACGAACCCCCCCCAAATTTCCAGGAGCTACTCAGAAACAAAATGTGCCATTTTCCTGAAAATTTCAGCCAATTCCATCCACAAACGCCAAAGTTATTAGGCATAGAATTTTCAAAAGTTCCATAGAGAAAAAATCCTAACTATATATACCTACTGGCTATCGCCAGTAGGTAATATATATATATATATATATATATATATATATATATATATATATATATATATATATATATATATATATATATATATAATATAATATATATATATATATATATATATATATATATATATATATATATATACATATATACATATATATCCACACAATCCAAGTTACCTTGCATAGAGACGCCAAACACAGGAGGAAATATAGCCCTATTTAATTGCAGGTGATGTGCACGGCGCATTTCAGTCTCACAGACAAACGCCAAAAGTCCACTCAACAAGAACTAAGAGATGCATAAATACATCAAATTGGAGCAGGAGCAAGTCCATTCAAGCTCGCTTCCAGTTTTATTCCTACCATGCCAAGAGACGCTATTGATTCCTTTCACGAGGTGGTCACGGCAGACCTTAAGAGATTGTATTACCAGGTCATACATCGTAAGAGAATCAAAACATCCAAGTAACAACAATACTGGGCTCTAGTTAATACATTGAAAAATAACCATCAAATTATTGTGTGCAGTTCTGACAAGGCTGAAGACGGCTGGAATGCCAGAAACCGGTCCTCGGAAGCTTGTTTCTGGTCCAGGGAAGACATGGCTTGGCAGTTCGGGCTGAACTGTTCCCATGAGGCACAGGGTCAGACTGATTTGCATATAGCCATGTCTGAACTGGGGTGGCAGAGTGGGCTAAAGAACGGTGATGGATTAAACCCAGATCTTTTGACTGGGTGTGAGTGTTTGATTGATTCAGATGCTCCGTCCATCACCACCCCCTTTTGTACCATTCTGACAAGGGAGGCGACATTGTCATCTGGCCCCAGCACAATACATTGAAGAAGCGAACAGACAATTTTCTGAAATTGTCTGTTATGAAAAGAGAAGTATAAAACAGTATGATCTGGCTAGAGAACAACTGAAGAAACTCCTTTTCAGATATAAGAGGGAAGGATTGATCTCTAGCGAGGAATTCAAATTTCTTCATGTGGAACAACCAGTTTTGCCCAGATTTTATTTGATTCCCAAAATACACAAAGGCAGGTCTCCTGTTCCTGGAAGACCAATCATCTCAGCCATAGACAGTGTAGCGGAACACCTAGCACAATACACTGACTATTTCTTAAAATCCCTGGTTACAAATCTGCCGACATACATAAGGGATACAGGCCACTTTTTGCAAAAGTTAAAGAACATTGCATGGGCAGATGATTGTTTACTTGTCACGTTAGACATCAAAGCCCTCTATACTAGTATAGACCATCACAAAGGGCTTAAAGCACTGGAATATTTCTTGAGTTCAAGACCAGTGCACTGTTACAACCACAATAACTGTGCCATAGTGGTTGCTGTCAGGGTTGTGCACATTTATAAATAAAAATCCAAGTGGGTGCCGCTGACTACGCGGCGGGCGTCTCTGCGGCGAGGCACGGCGCATTTCCGCGTAGTCAGCGGTACCTTAGATGCTGGAGAAGTGCTTGCATCATGAGGAGTTGGAAATGCCGGTATTGTCAGGACTAACATTGATTGCATAGCGACCTTCTTTCTTCACGGCACCCACTTCGGATTTTATTTTGAATGTGCACAACCCTGACAGCAACCACTATGGCGCAGTTATGGACTACCTACCCCACAATGCCACTGTGCTTAAGAAACTCCCATTTGGGTGGGGATAAGGTAGAGTCCACAAAGCTGTTCGAACTCTGCACACGCAGCCAGTGAACAAGGGCATGGAGCCCGAAATATGTTTGGCGTCTGTCTGTGAGACGGAAATGCGCCGTGCACATCACCTGCAATAAAACAGGGCTATATTTCCACCTGTGTTTGGCGTCTCTATGCAAGGTAACTTGGATTGTGTGGATGTTAAAAGCGGCGTGCCTCGCCGCAGAGACCCCCCGCCGCGTAGTCAGCGGTACCTTTGATGCTGGAGAAGTGCTTGCATCATGAGGAGTTGGAAATGCTGGTATTGTCAGGACTAACATTGATTGCATAGCGACCTTCTTTCTTCACGGCACCCACTTCGGATTTTATTTTGAATGTGCACAACCCTGACAGCAACCACTATGGCGCAGTTATGGACTACCTACCCCACAATGCCACTGTGCTTAAGAAACTCCCATTTGGGTGGGGATAAGGTAGAGTCCACAAAGCTGTTTGAACTCTGCACACACAGCCAGTGAACAAGGGCATGGAGCCCGAAACATGTTTGGCATCTGTCTGTGAGATGGAAATGCGCCGTGCACATCACCTGCAATAAAACAGGGCTATATTTCCACCTGTGTTTTTCCCGTCTCTATGCAAGGTAACTTGGATTGTGTGGATGTTAAAAGCGGCGTGCCTCGCCGCAGAGATCCCCCGCCGCGTAGTCAGCAGTACCTTTGATGCTGGAGAAGTGCTTGCATCATGAGGAGTTGGAAATGCCGGTATTGTCAGGACTAACATTGATTGCATAGCGACCTTCTTTCTTCACGGCACCCACTTCGGATTTTATTTTGAATGTGCACAACCCTGACAGCAACCACTATGGCGCAGTTATGGACTACCTACCCCACAATGCCACTGGGCTTAAGAAACTCCCATTTGGGTGGGGATAAGGTAGAGTCCACAAAGCTGTTTGAACTCTGCACACGCAGCCAGTGAACAAGGGCATGGAGCCCGAAACATGTTTGGCATCTGTCTGTGAGACGGAAATGCGCCGTGCACATCACCTGCAATAAAACAGGGCTAGATTTCCACCTGTGTTTGGCGTCTCTATGCAAGGTAACTTGGATTGTGTGGATGTTAAAAGCGGCGTGCCTCGCCGCAGAGACGCCCGCCGCGTAGTCAGCGGTACCTTTGATGCTGGAGAAGTGCTTCCATCATGAGGAGTTGGAAATGCCGGTATTTTCAGGACTAACATTGATTGCATAGCGACCTTCTTTCTTCACGGCACCCACTTCGGATTTTATTTTGAATGTGCACAACCCTGACAGCAACCACTATGGCGCAGTTATGGACTACCTACCCCACAATGCCACTGTGCTTAAGAAACTCCCATTTGGGTGGGGATAAGGTAGAGTCCACAAAGCTGTTCGAACTCTGCACACGCAGCCAGTGAACAAGGGCATGGAGCCCGAAACATGTTTGGCGTCTGTCTGTGAGATGGAAATGTGCCGTGCACATCACCTGCAATAAAACAGGGCTATATTTCCACCTGTGTTTGAGGTCTCTATGCAAGGTAACTTGGATTGTGTGGATGTTAAAAGCGGCGTGCCTATCCGCAGAGACGCCCCGCCGCGTAGTCAGCGGTACCTTTGATGCTGGAGAAGTGTTTGCATCATGAGGAGTTGGAAATGCCGGTATTGTCAGGACTAACATTGATTGCATAGCGACCTTCTTTCTTCACGGCACCCACTTCGGATTTTATTTTGAATGTGCACAACCCTGACAGCAACCACTATGGCGCAGTTATGGACTACCTACCCCACAATGCCACTGTGCTTAAGAAACTCCCATTTGGGTGGGGATAAGGTAGAGTCCACAAAGCTGTTCGAACTCTGCACACGCAGCCAGTGAACAAGGGCATGGAGCCCGAAACATGTTTGGCGTTTGTCTATGAGACGGAAATGCGCCGTGCACATCACCTGCAATAAAACAGGGCTATATTTCCACCTGTGTTTGGCGTCTCTATGCAAGGTAACTTGGATTGTGTGGATATATATATATATGCCAGTAAATTCGCCAATCGGCTCGAGGCAGCCGCCCCAGCCCAATCCTAAATACGAAAGAGCAGACCCAGGTTTTTGTGCTTCATCAAGGTGCTTTATTTCCTCCAGCAAGCTAGCCGCCATTACGCGTTTCGCTTCACCACAAAGCTTGATCACATGGCAAGTTGCTAAGAGCTGGTGCCGTTATTTAAAGTGCTAGTGCGCGGCAATTACAAGGTACAGCCAACAACATAGAAAAAATACTTTTCAATCGTGTTGTACATCATGGTATAAAAGGCATGAATGCAGTTTTACACATTTGAACAATTCATAAAATATATAAATAATTAAATATTTTAAAAATTAATTGTCGATTCATGTATAAATACAAAAAGTACTAAAAGCATGTGTAAAGTACTTCTACCCTGCGTGACAAAATTCTTTGATCACCGCCAAAAACTAGGTACATTTTTCAGCAATTGTATAAAAATGTCTGAAATAAACCATGTTGCATCTAGGGTAGTTAAATATTAAATCACCATTTCAAATGTGTACTCAACATTTTGCAAATATATATTATATATATCTATATATACACACACACATATATGTTTTTTAAAATATTTTTTCTGAGAAAAAAACAAAGGTAACATTCACATCATTGTTCAAAATAACTATTTCAAAAACCTTAGAAATTCACGGAAGAGAACAAACGGGACCGTAAACAAGCAACCTAGGATGTGTTTCGGGGTTTCACCCGTCATCAGCCAGGATGGCTTGAATCGAGTGGCACAGTGAGCCCGGGACTCATGGCAAGAAGGCAAAAGACACACAATTGATGGGCGGAATGCAGAACAGATCAAAACATTCATCCCCAGTCAAAATATCTGGGTTAAATCCATCATTCCTTTGCTCACCATACCACCCTAGTTTAGACCTGGCCATATGCAAATCAGTCTTGACTCTGTGGCTCATGGAAACAGTCCAGACCGAACTGCCAAGCCAGTTCCTCCTTGGACAGGAAACCAGCATCCAAGGACCAGTTTCGGGGTCATACTTCTGGGCATACCCAACACACTTAGGGCAAGAAAGCAAAAGACACACAATTGATGGATTGAATGGCATGGGGAGCAAAAGACCGATGGATGTAGGCCCAGATCTCTGTACTTGGGGGAATGTATGGCATTGTTATGCATTCTGTCCATCAATTGTTCTTTTTGCATTGAATTGAAACACAGAGCGGGGCGCTGAACTTGAGCACCACAGGGTGAAAAAGAAGTATTGGAGTCTGAAAGAGTGGCTCAACCTTCCAAGAGTAAAGTTAAGAAGACAGGGAAATCAGCTTAAGAACAGCCAAAGACTCAGGACCCCTCTCCTCAGGGAGAGGACTTGGAAGCCCCAGAGGGAACTGATCCCTTGGAACTTGACCCTTACCAGGTTGAGGTCTTAGCCCCAGGGAGACCCACTAGGGAAGAGCTGTGCCTTGGACAGCAGACCTGTCAAACTCTTGAAAGCCTGAGGCAGCAAGCTGCTGCATAGGAAAAGGGAGATGTCAGTGGTACCCACTGGGAGAGTGGTAGTGGCTCAAATGTATAGAGAGTTTTTACTCACGTTGGCTCATGACATCCCCCTAACTGGGCATCTTTGCCAAACCAAGACTTGGGAAAGGCTAGTCAGCTACTTTTACTTTCCCCAGATGTCCCAGAAAGTAAAGGAGTGTGTCAGCTCGTGTGTCACCTGCCAAGTCAGTGGCAAAAAAGGTGGACACCCAAAGGCCCACTTAATTTTGCGTTGCTGCAAAAACATCCCTGTACCAAAATCGGCCGAAAACCGGCCCTGGCAAAGAGCGCGGTCGCACCCCCAAACCCCCTGGGGAGGGGTGGGGGGGCCGGCCGAGCACTTTGCCAGGGACGGTTTTCATTCCCAGTCCGGCCCTGCCTAAGATGCTTTCTAAATTCTTTGTTCATTAAATCCCACACTGACATCAGTGTGGGTTTAATGTGCTGAGATGTTTGATGCCAAACTTCCCAGTTTTCAGTAAAGCCATTATGGTGCTGTGAAGTTCGTAATGACAAACTCCCAGCACCATATACTCTTTATGGCATTACTGCACTTACAATGTCTAAAAATCGACTTAGACACTCTCAGGGTACAGGGCTCATGCACCGGTACCTTCACCACTGGCAGAGTGCACCCAGCTAGAGGGGTGGCTTACCTATGCCAGGGCATTGGATGGTAGGTGTGTGCCATGTCGACTCTTCACTTTGTTCTGCACCAAAACACACAACCTAAGTGTAGTGCCCTGGCTTAGTGGCTGCTCGCCAGCTGCCTCTACCAGACATGTTTCTGGACCTCTGGGTCAAGAGCCTGCTGCTCTTGGGATCCTGAAACAAAGCACATCCTGGGACAAGGAGCCAGGCCTCCTCCTCCAGGATGGGCAGGGTCCACAAAGGGGAAGCTTCAAAGGCTTAACCCCTTTGTAAGCTACCCAGGCCATTTGCTGCTTCCAGCAACTGGTCCCTTTAGGAGAGTAGGATCTGCTTACTATGGTTACCCCCACTTTTTGATGTGTTTCACTGATTTATCGACTTTAGTCTGGCTGGGGCCATGCTAACCAGGGCCCCAGCCTAGCTTCTTCCTCTCTAAACTGATTGCATGTACATTAGTTACACTCCAAATTTGTTACTGGGTTACCCTTGTGAGTTCCTAGTATATGGTACCTTAGGTACCAAGGGCATAGGTACCCCAGAGGCCTACCAGGGGCTGAAGCACGTATTATGCCACCCCTGGGAAGCCTTCCAAAATGGCACCACAGGTCTGCTACTGCAGCCTGGGTAAGGCGGTACTTGTACCCCTTACTGAGATATAGTATACCTATACCTACCTTTTAAAAGAGACACATATAAACCTATAAGTCACTCCTATAGCAGGCCTTGACAATCCTGAAGGCAGAGTGCTTGGTTTTGTGTGAGAGGGTGCCCTAGCATGAGCTGAGCCCCTCTGCAGCTTTCGGAATCCCTTCCTTATAGCTATTCTGTGATACAGCCATACCATATACTCTTAAGTGCATTATAACCTCGCGGTTAATGCCAACATTGGAATGGCTGCATCAAACATGTTGTATTTGGTGTCAAACACTTTGGAATCCTCCCCCTCCACCAGTTCTGGCAGCGGGGGTAGAATTCCACCCTTCTAGAGGGAGAAGACATGTACACATTTACTTACCCGGTAATAGTTTTAAAGAGCCCCAGCATCACAAAATAGATGCTGCTACCACAGACACGAGTCCGACCTCCTGCTGCTGGATGAAACTCTAGCAGTGGAGGCCTGGAAAATAGGTTTCCTGTCCAGGCAGGTGCCAGCACCTCCCCAGACAGGCTTTAGTGTATTGGGGCAGAGTGGGTGCATTCACAGCATGCTTTTCAGACACTGCCTGGGGCACACAAGGTGTCCCTGTGCTTACCCAAGTTCAAACTGGTTGCTGGGGCACTAAGCCCCAGCTCTGGTGCGAAACTGGACAAAGGGAAAGGGGTGTAACCACCTCCTCCCCAGGTCCTCCCATAGGTGGGACTTCAGAGTTAGTACAACCCCTAAACTTAGTATAAGTATAGGAACCCAGTCCCTAGGACTTTAGATTACCATGGTCGAAACTCTGCAGCATATATCTTGGACCTTCCACATTCTATTTCAACTAGAAGACTGAAAAAATCTCCCTTGGGGTCAAGGAGTGACTCCCCTGTTCAAACAGGCACCAAAGAAGCATCTTGCCAGTCTGCATTTTCGAGGCTCCCTCCGGATCCCGAAGAATCTGTGACACAGGACTCAGACTTCCAGACATCTCCGAGGCTGACACGAGTCCCCAACAAAGCTGAGACCTGTATCCATGACGAGAGACGTGGGACCCCTGGACATCCAGCACATTTGCTAGTGCATCAACTTCCCGAGCTTTTCTGAATTTGTGCATTGGGCTACTTGTAGTCCAAGCACTGAGCACCTTTTGCACCGAAGCTTGTGGGCCTACACTCCACGAGTGTTCTGTGGGCCCGCTTTCTGCATTCCTGCTTGAGGACCCTTTGCGATCCCTGGTCCGTCGACTGGTGGGTCCCCAAGAAGAAATCTCTTTTGTTTCTTGGGCTTTCCTTATTGCTCCAGACGTGCCCTAACTCCCCTCCAAAGGGTGAGTCCCTCAGGCCTTGCTGGTCTGTTCCGAAGCCAATCTTTGCATCTTGCGTGGGTTACTGTTGCCAAGGCAGGTTGGGTCCAATCTGGTCACCAATGCTGCAGCACTCGACATCTGACATGGGACAACTCGAATCCAGCTCCTGGTTATCATTGACGCCTCCTGGTCCTCGTGGCTGAAGAGTCAAGCTTAACGTACATCACCTGAAATCACCCGACATTGGCTGGCATCTTCTTGTCGCGTTCCTGGTCACTGGCTAGTGACCCAGACTCTGTCCCCTCTGCTTTCAGGTTCTTCAGATCTCCGATCCACCCTTGGATCCATCCCGACACTTTTCACCTGGTCGTCTGCAGCACTTCTTTGCAGCTCTCCATAGGAAACGACGACGATACTCGACACAAAAGGACACCTATGCACCCGGCTTCCCTGGATGAGGTAACACGAGTACTTTGGTGCTCCCATGGGTCTTGACTCTCGAAGTGTTCAGAACTGAAGGGGTTTGTTCCTAGTCCACTCCTAAGTGTCCTTAACCTTTAAAAATCCAACCGCAACTTTCTCCATAGAAGTGAATGGTGATTTGCTTGCACGCGTCCCTTGTGGGTATCCTGCGCCCCTACCATGGGTGGTTCCTGGTTGCCCCAGTGGTTCCACAGGCCCTAGGCCTGGTTTCTATGTCTCATGTGGTTCTTATACCACTTTCTTAGTATATGGTTTGTGAGGCCCCTAGGGCAAAACATATACTGTACTAATTTACTGTGTGCTAATTAAGTTCCTGTATTGTACTTTTGCCTCTAGCCTCATAAAGAGACTAGAGGATTGTGTTTAGAAAAATTACATCTATTTTTATATATACCTGGTGGGTAAAACAAGCTGCTTTACATTCCTTCAAGACTTAGCCTGAAGGCTGCTCTCCACCGCTACCACTAGGATAGCTTTCTATAAAGGTTGTCTTAAACCTACCATCAATATGGGTCGTTTGGACCGGTGCAAGGTGCACACTAGAATAGCGGACAGCATATGCCAGGTCAACTTCTCACAGCCCCACCAGTTCCGACCCCGACTTTGGGTGGGAGAATTGGCAGGACAACCAAGTTAGGAGGAGAGGTGTGCCCACATTTGCCTACCCCATCCCTCAGTTGGGGGAGTTGAGGTGAAGCACAACTCTCAGTCCCCTCCATCTTGCAGATAGAGGGACCCATCCAAGTAGTGTGAGGCTAATGCCCCACCCCGACTGTAGGGTTGCATATTAGGGGGTGTACCCATCCCACGGAAGGGAGCCATTGGTCCTGACCTGTAACTACCTACCTGTAAAGCCCCTAAATCTAGTATATAGGGGCAACCCCGAACCTTGGCTCCTCAGACACGAAGAGAGAAGAAGAAGGACTGGAGAAGCTGTGCTTAAAGAAGAAGAGGAGGACACCAACTGCCTTAGTCCTGGCCCTACCAGCCTGTCCCAATCTGCTCCAATGAAACCTTGGTGTGTCCTGCAGCAGCAGCCCCCAAAAACCCAGAGGACCTGCCCTGCCTTCCTAAGCCAAGACTGTGTCTCCCGTGAGCATCAGATTTGCTCACCAACAGACTTTGGCTCCAGCCAAATCCACGAGTGTGCACAACTCTGCACACAGCACCCACAGCCCGAGTTTGAGTGGCCCAACATCATGAGGAGGTCTCCCTGGTGATCCTGACCTGGGATCTGGTGATCCCTGACCTGCCTCAAGTCTCCAACCAATGCCTACAGCCCCTTTCTGGAGGATCCACCTGACCGCGACCGGAGCCAGTAAGAAAACCCGACGACTAAAGACAGCTCTGCGCCCGATGTCCCATGGCCTTGGGTGGCTCACCCAACAGTGTCCCAGCATCCCCAGGCATCCCAACTTACCTCTCTAACTGATAGTCACCTCCAGGAGATTTTCATCCCGGACCCTGCAGTGTTTGTTGGAACTGGAGAATCCCAATAGAAATCAACTGGGCACCCAGTGCCAAACCAGCACCCTGCAGCTGGCCGCCCCTGTGCTGCTGTGGCTGCACCTTGTGTGCTAAATCGGATCCCCCTTTGCCCAGAGCCTAACACCAGGATCTTTGCTCCCACAAACTTGTGGCCTGCTAGTGAGTAGCCACCAACCAGACGCCCCATACCCCCCTTTGGATAACATTGGGCCTCAGCACATCACACTCGGCTGCCCTAGAGTCACTGAGGGTACTTTGAGAGTGCATCTTCGACCCTGGGGAACCCTGATTCTAACTCCAGAAACCCAACTCCCACAACCAAGCACTTACCTGTAAACCGATAACTTTATTTCCTCCCATAAGATTGCATTGACTGCTTTTCTTTGCTTTGACAATTGCTTTGTGTGGAGTTGGTTTGTATGAAACTCTAAGAAACTGCAAATGTATAAAAACGGATTTACTTACCTTTTCTCTAGTAAATGTCCCAGTGTGATATATAGGCATATCATACCGAGTAGAAAAAGCAACTTAAAAAGTAATCTGCAAAGTAACTTGAAAAGTAATCTGTAAAGGAACTGAAAAGTAATTTAAACTGCTTTACAAACTAACTATCCAGGCACTGCACTTGCACTCATATAATCACGCAGGCACTACCCATGCAGTCATGGACTCACCTAGGCACAGGACTTGTACTTATTCATTCACCCAGGCACTGCACTATCAAACCTTTATTCACGCAGGCACTATACCTGAATTGATTCACTCACCCAGGCACTGCAACAGCACTCATTCATTCACCCAGGTACTGTACTTGCACTCACTCATTCACCCAGGCACTACACTTGCACTTATCCATTCACCTAGGCACTACCCATGCACTCACCCATTCACTCAGTTATGACCCATGCAGGCAAGCAATCATCCAAGCACTGTACTTGCACTCATAAAATCACATAGGCACTACCCATGCACTCAAACATTCATTTAGACACTGCAGTTATAGTTATCCATTCACCCAGGCACTGCACTTGCACTCATTACTTCACCTAGGCACTCATCCAATCATCCTGGCATAACCCTTGCACTCATCTAAATACCCAGACACTACTCATGCACTCAACCATTCACCCAGGCACTACCCATGTGCTCTTCCAATCACCCAGGCACTACAGTTGCACTCATGCATTCACCCAGGCATTACACTTGCACGCATCCATTCACCCAGGCACTACTTAGGCACTCATCCAGTCTCCTAGGCTGTACCCATGGAAACATCCATACACTCAGGGACTACCCATGTAGTCATGCAATTACTGAGGCACTGCGCTTGTACTCATTTGTTCACAAAGTACTGCACTTGCACTCATGCATTCATTCATGCACTACATAAAGACTCATTAATTTACCCAGGCACTACACAAGTGACCCAGGCACTGCACTTGTACTCATGCAAACATCCGGCCACTGCATTTGAACTCATTTAACCACTCACGCAGTACCTATGCATTCATCAAATCACCCGGGCACTACCCATGGACTCATTCAATCACCCAGCTACTACTCACATATTCATTTCATCACCAAGGCACTATTCATACACTCATTGAATCACCCAGGCACAGCACATGCACTCATCGAATCATGCATGCACTTCCCATGTAGTCATTCAATCACCCACACACTACTTATGCACTCATTCAATCACATATACACTACCCATGCACTCATTCAATCACCCAGGCACTACACAGGAACTGATCCAATTACCCATGTGTGAGAAGTTGGCCTGATATGTGATGTCCACTATTCTAGTGGGCACCCTGTATCAGTCCAAACAACCCTTATGGTGATGGTTGTAAAGTCAACCTTATAGACCAGCTATTCTAGTGGTAGCATGGACAAAGCAGTCTTAGGCTAATACTTCAGAGAGCATGTGAAGCCAATTGTTTTACCAATTATAATCTCTTGAATACCAAATGAAAGGACACCACACAAGGTATATATCAAATATATATGTATTTATTACTAACACAACCCCTCTGCACTCTTTATGAGGTCAGAGTTTGAGATACAGCACAAGTTACTCAATAAACACACTATAAGTTGCACAAATACAATTCTGCCCTAGGGGCCTCACGAACCATATACTAAGTAAGTGGTATAAGAACCACTTCAGAAAAGGTGAGTAGGCCTAGGGCCTAGGAAATCGCTGGGGCTACACTGATCAACCAAAGGTTAGGAAGTAGGAGTCCCACAGGATGCGTGTACAGTGTCTAAACACACGCGCGAGCAACCATAGACTTTCAATGGGAACGTAAAAGTTACAAAATAGTAGATTTCGGACACTTATGGGTGGACTACGGGAAAACCCAGTTAAACTAGGACACTTGGATAGTTGTTACCCACAGGAGCACCAGAGTACTCAAGTTATCTCACCCAGGGAAGCCGGGTGCATAGGTGTTCTTTCGTGTCAGGTTTCGTCGATCAATCCTATGGAGAGCTGCAAGAAAGTGCTACAAGCGACCAGGAGGAAAGTGTCCGGATGGATCCAAGGGTGGATCGGAGCAGTGAAGAACCTGAAAGCAGAGGGGACAGAGTCTGGGTCACTAGCCAGTGACCAGGAAGGAACCAGGCGATGTTGAGATGCAATCAGGTGAGGAGATGAAGCTTGTCTCTGCAGCCACGTGGGCCAGGAGGCATTGACAACGACCAGGAGCTGGATACGGACTGTCCCACGAAGGATCTCGCTGTTGGCGGTGTCAGTATCCGGATTGAACCCAACAAGCCTTGGCAAAGGCAACCCACGCAGGAAGGGAAGATCGGCTAATGTTCAGACTGGCCAGGTCTGGGAGCTTCCCTTTACAGGAAAGCAGGAGCAAGCCCGGAGCAACCAGGCAAGTGGTGTTGTTTCAAAAGGATGTCTTCAGGAGGGCCACTAGCCAATGGGCTAGCAACCGCAAAGAAGCGTCAAGGAGAAATGCAGGCGCAGGCCCCATGCAGCACTTGTGGAGTGTGGCGGACTGAGCTTCGGTGCACTTACTGCTCGGGGTGGGGCTTCTCAATCCCGAATGCACAACTTCAAGGACACCTCAGAAGCTGCACAGTTAGCAAATAGAAGGTACTGCAGGAGGTCGGGTCCCACGTCTCTCGTGTCCGCCACGGGTCTCACCTTTGCTGTGGATGTGGGTCAGAGTCAGAGAAGTCTGGAAGTCCAGAGGCTGCGTCGCTAAGTCTTCAGGTTCCGGTGGGAGCGTCAACAAAGCAAACCGGCAAGTTACTGTTGGTGCCTGTTTGCACAGGGTGGTCACTCCTTGACCACAAGGGAGATGTCTTCAGTCCTCCAGGCGAAATGGCACGTCGAAGGTCCAAGAGTTCGTTTCAGAGTTTCTTCCAGGATAATCTAATGTCTCTAGACACAGTTCCTAACTTTATACTGATCTAAGGGGCTGGATTACCTGCTAGGTCCCTCCTATGGGTGGAACCTGAGAAGGGGGTGGTTACACCCCTTTCTCTTTGTCCAGTTTCGCGCAAGAGCTGGGGCTGGAGTGCTCCAGCAACTGGTTTGTACCGGGCTATGCAAAGAGCACCATGTGTGCCCCAGGCAGTGTCTGGAAACAGCAGTTTCCATTGAACCCACTCTGCCCCAATCCACTACAGGCTGTCTGGTGAGGTGCCAGCACCTCCCTTGACAGGAAACCTATTGTCCAGGCCTCCCATGCCGGAGTTTCGTCCAGCAGCAGGAGGTCAGACTCGTGTCTGTGGCAGCAGCATCCATTTTGTGATTCTGGGGCTCTGTTTAACTTTAACCGGGTAAAGCAGCAACTACATGTCTTCTCCTTTCAGAAGGGTGGAATGCTACCCCCGCTGCCAGAACTGGCGGGGGTAGTATTCCAAAGTATTTGACACCTTACACAACATGTTTTGATAAAGCCAAACCAAAGTTAGCATTAACCACGAGGATTATAATGCACTTAAGAGTATATGGTATGGCTATATCATAGAACAGCTATAAGGACATGGTTCTGAAAGCTGCAGACAGGCTCAGCTCATGCTAGAGCACCATCTCACATAAAACCAAGCACTCTGCCTTCAGGATTGTCAAGGCCTGCTATAGGAGTGACTTATAGGTACATATGTGTCTATATATAAGGGTAGATACAGTAATACTATATATAAGCAAGGGGTGATTACACCACAGTGCCAAAGCTGAGTGTTCAGCCTGTGGTGTCAGTTTGGATGGCCAGCCAGGGGTGGCATAATACATGCTGCAGCCCCTGGTAGAAAATTACAAAAAACAATTTGATGGACAGAATGTAGATCAATGTCTTACATTCACCCCAGTACAAGGATCTGGGCCTAAATCCATCGTTTTTTGCACTCCACACCACCCTGGGTTAGATAATGGCTTTATGCAAATCAGCTCTGACCCTGTGCCCCATGGGAACAGTCCAGTCCGAACTACACAGCCATATCTTTCCCAGACCGGAATCAAGCATCCGAGGACCGGACCGGTTTCGAGGTAACACCTCTCATCAGCCCGGCTAGCTTGACTCCAGTGGTGTGGAGGCTCTGGGACCCACGTCTCAGCTACCCCAGTACACTCAGGGAGAAAATTACAAAAAACAATTTGATGGACAGAATGTAGATCAATGTCTTACATTCACCCCAGTACAAGGATCTGGGCCTAAATCCATCGTTTTTTGCACTCCACACCACCCTGGGTTAGATAATGGCTTTATGCAAATCAGCTCTGACCCTGTGCCCCATGGGAACAGTCCAGTCCGAACTACACAGCCATATCTTTCCCAGACCGGAATCAAGCATCCGAGGACCGGACCGGTTTCGAGGTAACACCTCTCATCAGCCCGGCTAGCTTGACTCCAGTGGTGTGGAGGCTGTGGGACCCACGTCTGAGCTACCCCAGTACACTCAGGGAGAAAATTACAAAAAACAATTTGATGGACAGAATGTAGATCAATGTCTTACATTCACCCCAGTACAAGGATCTGGGCCTAAATCCATCGTTTTTTGCACTCCACACCACCCTGGGTTAGATAATGGCTTTATGCAAATCAGCTCTGACCCTGTGCCCCATGGGAACAGTCCAGTCCGAACTACACAGCCATATCTTTCCCAGACCGGAATCAAGCATCCGAGGACCGGACCGGTTTCGAGGTAACACCTCTCATCAGCCCGGCTAGCTTGACTCCAGTGGTGTGGAGGCTCTGGGACCCACGTCTGAGCTACCCCAGTACACTCAGGGAGAAAATTACAAAAAACAATTTGATGGACAGAATGTAGATCAATGTCTTACATTCACCCCAGTACAAGGATCTGGGCCTAAATCCATCGTTTTTTGCACTCCACACCACCCTGGGTTAGATAATGGCTTTATGCAAATCAGCTCTGACCCTGTGCCCCATGGGAACAGTCCAGTCCGAACTACACAGCCATATCTTTCCCAGACCGGAATCAAGCATCCGAGGACCGGACCGGTTTCGAGGTAACACCTCTCATCAGCCCGGCTAGCTTGACTCCAGTGGTGTGGAGGCTCTGGGACCCACGTCTGAGCTACCCCAGTACACTCAGGGAGAAAATTACAAAAAACAATTTGATGGATAGAATGTAGATCAATGTCTTACATTCACCCCAGTACAAGGATCTGGGCCTAAATCCATCGTTTTTTGCACTCCACACCACCCTGGGTTAGATAATGGCTTTATGCAAATCAGCTCTGACCCTGTGCCCCATGGGAACAGTCCAGTCCGAACTACACAGCCATATCTTTCCCAGACCGGAATCAAGCATCCGAGGACCGGACCGGTTTCGAGGTAACACCTCTCATCAGCCCGGCTAGCTTGACTCCAGTGGTGTGGAGGCTCTGGGACCCACGTCTGAGCTACCCCAGTACACTCAGGGAGAAAATTACAAAAAACAATTTGATGGACAGAATGTAGATCAATGTCTTACATTCACCCCAGTACAAGGATCTGGGCATAAATCCATCGTTTTTTGCACTCCACACCACCCTGGGTTAGAAAATGGCTTCATGCAAATCAGCTCTGACCCTGTGCCCCATGGGAACAGTCCAGTCCGAACTACACAGCCATGTCTTTCCCAGACTGGAATCAAGCTTCCGAGGACCGGACCGGTTTCGAGGTAACACCTCTCATCAGCCCGGCTAGCTTGACTCCAGTGGTGTGGAGGCTCTGGGACCCACGTCTGAGCTACCCCAGTACACTCAGGGAGAAAATTACAAAAAACAATTTGATGGACAGAATGTAGATCAATGTCTTACATTCACCCCAGTACAAGGATCTGGGCATAAATCCATCGTTTTTTGCACTCCACACCACCCTGGGTTAGATAATGGCTTTATGCAAATCAGCTCTGACCCTGTGCCCCATGGGAACAGTCCAGTCCGAACTACACAGCCATATCTTTCCCAGACCGGAATCAAGCATCCGAGGACCGGACTGGTTTCGAGGTAACACCTCTCATCAGCCCGGCTAGCTTGACTCCAGTGGTGTGGAGGCTCTGGGACCCACGTCTGAGCTACCCCAGTACACTCAGGGAGAAAATTACAAAAAACAATTTGATGGACAGAATGTAGATCAATGTCTTGCATTCACCCCAGTACAAGGATCTGGGCCTAAATCCATCGTTTTTTGCACTCCACACCACCCTGGGTTAGATAATGGCTTTATGCAAATCAGCTCTGACCCTGTGCCCCATGGGAACAGTCCAGTCCGAACAACACAGCCATATCTTTCCCAGACCGGAATCAAGCATCCGAGGACCGGACCGGTTTCGAGGTAACACCTCTCATCAGCCCGGCTAGCTTGACTCCAGTGGTGTGGAGGCTCTGGGACCCACGTCTGAGCTACCCCAGTACACTCAGGGAGAAAATTACAAAAAACAATTTGAAGGACAGAATGTAGATCAATGTCTTACATTCACCCCAGTCCAAGGATCTGGGCCTAAATCCATCGTTTTTTGCACTCCACACCACCCTGGGTTAGATAATGGCTTTATGCAAATCAGCTCTGACCCTGTGCCCCATAGGAACAGTCCAGTCCGAACTACACAGCCATATCTTTCCCAGACCGGAATCAAGCATCCGAGGACCGGACCGGTTTCGAGGTAACACCTCTCATCAACCCGGCTAGCTTGACTCCAGTGGTGTGGAGGCTCTGGGACCCACGTCTGAGCTACCCCAGTACACTCAGGGAGAAAATTACAAAAAACAATTTGATGGACAGAATGTTGATCAATGTCTTACATTCACCCCAGTACAAGGATCTGGGCCTAAATCCATCGTTTTTTGCACTCCACACCACCCTGGGTTAGATAATGGCTTTATGCAAATCAGCTCTGACCCTGTGCCCCATGGGAACAGTCCAGTCCGAACTACACAGCCATATCTTTCCCAGACCGGAATCAAGCATCCGAGGACCGGACCGGTTTCGAAGTAACACCTCTCATCAGCCCGGCTAGCTTGACTCCAGTGGTGTGGAGGCTCTGGGACCCACGTCTGAGCTACCCCAGTACACTCAGGGAGAAAATTACAAAAAACTATTTGATGGACAGAATGTAGATCAATGTCTTACATTCACCCCAGTACAAGGATCTGGGCCTAAATCCATCGTTTTTTGCACTCCACACCACCCTGGGTTAGATAATGGCTTTATGCAAATCAGCTCTGACCCTGTGCCCCATGGGAACAGTCCAGTCCGAACTACACAGCCATATCTTTCCCAGACCAGAATCAAGCATCCGAGGACCGGACCGGTTTCGAGGTAACACCTCTCATCAGCCCGGCTAGCTTGACTCCAGTGGTGTGGAGGCTCTGGGACACACGTCTGAGCTACCCCAGTACACTCAGGGAGAAAATTACAAAAAACAATTTGATGGACAGAATGTAGATCAATGTCCTACATTCACCCCAGTACAAGGATCTGGGCCTAAATCCATCGTTTTTTGCACTCCACACCACCCTGGGTTAGATAATGGCTTTATGCAAATCAGCTCTGACCCTGTGCCCCATGGGAACAGTCCAGTCCGAACTACACAGCCATATCTTTCCCAGACCGGAATCAAGCATCCGAGGACCGGACCGGTTTCGAGGTAACACCTCTCATCAGCCCGGCTAGCTTGACTCCAGTGGTGTGGAGGCTCTGGGACCCACGTCTGAGCTACCCCAGTACACTCAGGGAGAAAATTACAAAAAACAATTTGATGGACAGAATGTAGATCAATGTCTTACATTCACCCCAGTACAAGGATCTGGGCCTAAATCCATCGTTTTTTGCACTCCACACCACCCTGGGTTAGATAATGGCTTTATGCAAATCAGCTCTGACCCTGTGCCCCATGGGAACAGTCCAGTCCGAACTACACAGCCATATCTTTCCCAGACCGGAATCAAGCATCCGAGGACCGGACCGGTTTCGAGGTAACACCTCTCATCAGCCCGGCTAGCTTGACTCCAGTGGTGTGGAGGCTCTGGGACCCACGTCTGAGCTACCCCAGTACACTCAGGGAGAAAATTACAAAAAACAATTTGATGGACAGAATGTAGATCAATGTCTTACATTCACCCCAGTACAAGGATCTGGGCCTAAATCCATCGTTTTTTGCACTCCACACCACCCTGGGTTAGATAATGGCTTTATGCAAATCAGCTCTGACCCTGTGCCCCATGGGAACAGTCCAGTCCGAACTACACAGCCATATCTTTCCCAGACCGGAATCAAGCATCCGAGGACTGGACCGGTTTCGAGGTAACACCTCTCATCAGCCCGGCTAGCTTGACTCCAGTGGTGTGGAGGCTCTGGGACCCACGTCTGAGCTACCCCAGTACACTCAGGGAGAAAATTACAAAAAACAATTTGATGGACAGAATGTAGATCAATGTCTTACATTCACCCAAGTCCAAGGATCTGGGCCTAAATCCATCGTTTTTTGCACTCCACACCACCCTGGGTTAGATAATGGCTTTATGCAAATCAGCTCTGACCCTGTGCCCCATAGGAACAGTCCAGTCCGAACCACACAGCCATATCTTTCCCAGACCGGAATCAAGCATCCGAGGACCGGACCGGTTTCGAGGTAACACCTCTCATCAACCCGGCTAGCTTGACTCCAGTTGTGTGGAGGCTCTGGGACCCACGTCTGAGCTACCCCAGTACACTCAGGGAGAAAATTACAAAAAACAATTTGATGGACAGAATGTAGATCAATGTCTTACATTCACCCCAGTACAAGGATCTGGGCCTAAATCCATCGTTTTTTGCACTTCACACCACCCTGGGTTAGATAATGGCTTTATGCAAATCAGCTCTGACCCTATGCCCCATGGCAACAGTCCAGTCCGAACTACACAGCCATATCTTTCCCAGACCGGAATCAAGCATCCGAGGACCAGACCGGTTTCGAAGTAACACCTCTCATCAGCCCGGCTAGCTTGACTCCAGTGGTGTGGAGGCTCTGGGACCCACGTCTGAGCTACCCCAGTACACTCAGGGAGAAAATTACAAAAAACAATTTGATGGACAGAATGTAGATCAATGTCTTACATTCACCCCAGTACAAGGATCTGGGCCTAAATCCATCGTTTTTTGCACTTCACACCACCCTGGGTTAGATAATGGCTTTATGCAAATCAGCTCTGACCCTATGCCCCATGGGAACAGTCCAGTCCGAACTACACAGCCATATCTTTCCCAGACCGGAATCAAGCATCCGAGGACCAGACCGGTTTCGAAGTAACACCTCTCATCAGCCCGGCTAGCTTGACTCCAGTGGTGTGGAGGCTCTGGGACCCACGTCTGAGCTACCCCAGTACACTCAGCGAGAAAATTACAAAAAACAATTTGATGGACAGAATGTAGATCAATGTCTTACATTCACCCCAGTACAAGGATCCGGGCCTAAATCCATCGTTTTTTGCACTCCACACCACCCTGGGTTAGATAATGGCTTTATGCAAATCAGCTCTGACCCTGTGCCCCATGGGAACAGTCCAGTCCGAACTACACAGCCATATCTTTCCCAGACCGGAATCAAGCATCCGAGGACCGGACCGGTTTCGAGGTAACACCTCTCATCAGCCCGGCTAGCTTGACTCCAGTGGTGTGGAGGCTCTGGGACCCACGTCTGAGCTACCCCAGTACACTCAGGGAGAAAATTACCAAAAACAATTTGATGGACAGAATGTAGATCAATGTCCTACATTCACCCCAGTACAAGCATCTGGGCCTAAATCCATCGTTTTTTGCACTCCACACCACCCTGGGTTAGATAATGGCTTTATGCAAATCAGCTCTGACCCTGTGCCCCATGGGAACAGTCCAGTCCGAACTACACAGCCATATCTTTCCCAGACCGGAATCAAGCATCCGAGGACCGGACCGGTTTCGAGGTAACACCTCTCATCAGCCCGGCTAGCTTGACTCCAGTGGTGTGGAGGCTCTGGGACCCACGTCTGAGCTACCCCAGTACACTCAGGGAGAAAATTACAAAAAACAATTTGATGGACAGAATGTAGATCAATGTCTTACATTCACCCCAGTACAAGGATCTGGGCCTAAATCCATCGTTATTTGCACTCCACACCACCCTGGGTTAGATAATGGCTTTATGCAAATCAGCTCTGACCCTGTGCCCCATGGGAACAGTCCAGTCCGAACTACACAGTCATATCTTTCCCAGACCGGAATCAAGCATCCAAGGACCGGACCGGTTTCGAGGTAACACCTCTCATCAGCCCGGCTAGCTTGACTCCAGTGGTGTGGAGGCTCTGGGACCCACGTCTGAGCTACCCCAGTACACTCAGGGAGAAAATTACAAAAAACAATTTGATGGACAGAATGTAGATCAATGTCTTACATTCACCCCAGTACAAGGATCTGGGCCTAAATCCATCGTTTTTTGCACTCCACACCACCCTGGGTTAGATAATGGCTTTATGCAAATCATCTCTGACCCTGTGCCCCATGGGAACAGTCCAGTCCGAACTACAGTGCAAAAGAACAATGGATTTGGGCCCAGATCTTTTGACTGGGGGAGTGTGTGACATTGATCCACATTCAGTCCATCACTTGTTGTTTTTGCAATTGCAGCCCCTGGTAGGCCATGGATGCACCTATGCCCTGGGTGCCTATGGTACACTACACAGGGTCTCATAAGGTGACCCAATTCCCAATTGGATATGTACCTAAAGTACAAGAAGTCCATTTTACAGAGAGAGCAGATTGCCTGGGGCCCTGAATAGCAGGATCCCAGGCCAATTAAGTCAAAAAACAGCTAAATACTAGGCAAAAAGTTGGGGTAACCATATAGTCAGATCTCCACCTTCTTACACATCCCCCCTCCCCAAGCGAATGGAGATAAGGCTATCCTTGACCAGGTAAGCCTATATTGCCTAAGTGGCCATATAAGGAAGTACCTGCACTAGCATGGTTACCCCCTGTCTCATGGTCCACTAAGCAATCCCTTACCCTAAGGGTATCATCGGGTCTCCACTATAGGGAATCTCTACCTGTGGTGTGTTTTGGCAAAGTAAAAGGCTGGTGTTGAGATGGAGTACTGAAGTGAGGCTCCTCTAATGTAGCGCTCAGCTTCCTCCAATCACTTTCCACCATGTATGCCTTTCTTTCCATGACTGAGTTGCACTGTGCTCTCAGGGTCAACCTCTGGCTACCTGCAGCTGGAGGTTGGTTCCCTTTTGTTGGATTACTAGAGGGACAGGACAGGTTTGGGGCCACCAGGTCCCATGTTTGGCTGTGCCAAACAGAGTCCATCTGAGGAAGGTTCCTACCCAAGGGGAAGGGAGATCCCCCACACGTTTTTGGAATTTTCACCTTGCTAGGGCTGCTAGCTTTGGTGCCCCTAATCTGCTGAAGGGGGTGTTCCTGCAGACAGGGGGCCCTTTGGGGTCCACTGGCCTCCCTGACCTCTACAGCCCTAGGCTGACTGAGGCTGGGTAGAGAGGGGCAGGTTACCTGCTCCAGACTGGGTCCCACCTTGGAAGGGTCCACTGACATCAGGGGCTCTACCAGGCTAGGCCTGACTACCTCTGGGGCAGTTCCTTCACAAGGGGTAGGGTCAGTTCCCTGAGGAGGCTGACTCTCACCTAATGTCTGGTGGGAGGGAGACTTTTCTTCCTCCCCAATACTCTCTGTCTGAGTGGAGTGATCCATGGTTTCAGGCTTCACAACAATAAAATCTGTTTGAGTTTGGGCTGTGACCATCACAGCCCTATCAACCTTTTCAGGAAGGAACTCTGTTTGTGTGTGGGCTGTGACCATCACAGCCCTGCCAACCTTTTCAGGGAAGTCTGCTTGAGCTTGGGCTGTGACCATCACTGCCCTTCCAACCTTTTCAGGGAGGAATTCTGCTTGAGCTGGGGCTCTGACCATTACAGCCCCACTAACCTTTTCAGGAAGGCCTACCATTTTGGAATGGGTTTCTTGTTCTACCTCAGCCCAGGCTGAGATCTCTAGATCATTTCCCAGTAGACAATCTACAGGCAAGTTTGTAGACACTGCCACTCTCTTTGGGCCAGTGACACCTCCCCAGCTGAGATTCACTACTGCCATGGGATGATCTTTCTGTACTCCATCAATATTGAGTACCTGGTACATGAACCCAGGTAAAGGTTGTCCTGAGGGGACTAGTCTCTCAGTCACCATAGTGATGCTAGCCCCTGTGTCTCTATAGGCTTCAACTTTCTTACCATTGATGTGGGGCTCCTGTCTGTACTTGCCCAATGTGTTGGGACAAGCAGTGAAGTTGGCAAACCCCATGTCATCCTCACAGACTAGAGTTTATGTGTTAGGGGACCTGGTTAGGCCAGAGTCCAACTGAGGTCCCCAAGTATACCCATCCACAGTTTTGGGGGTACTCCCACCACCTGCAGGATTACTACTAATAGTAACAGGAGGCCTTGGAGTGTTACTTGGAGGAATGTTTTCCTTATTGTTGGCATTTGGGCAACTACTGTCAGTCTTCCAGTGGCCAGGCTGTTTACAGACATGGCAATAAGGTTTCTTGGGGTTAGAGGAAGTGTTTTGGGACCCACCCCCCATGGGAGTTTTGGGGCTATGTAGAGGATTTGTCCTTAGATGTATCCCCACCTTTCTCTTGAGGCTTGGTAGAATCTTTCATCTGGTCACCACCCTGATTTGTAGGCCTAATTATGGTTCTGGCCCATTTGTCCACTTTCTTACCCAATTTTTGGGGAGAGGTCAGATCAGAGTCCACCAGGTGCTGGTGTAGAAGCTGGTTTTGACAATTACTAAGGATCTGCTCCCTCATAATCAAATTATACAATCCTGTATAGTCATGTACTTTCTTGCCCAATAACTAGCCCTCCAGAGCCTTAGTAGCACAATCTACAAAATCAGTCCAGTCCTGAGTCTGTGTCTACTGGGTATCCCTGAACAACAACCTATATTGTTCAGTGGTTAAGCCAAACCCATCAATCAGAGCACTCAAGTCAAGTCAAATATACTTTTATTTGATTCATTAAAAAATCATAAAAGGATGGACAACCATCATAAAACACAGTGCTTTTGAATATACATTTTTTTAAAAACCTAAAAAGGCTTAAGGTAGATGTCAGAATAAGGAGATGCTTATTATTTTAAAAATAATGACGAATATAACAATGCATTTGGGAGAAATCTGCTAATTAGTTGGCTGCTTGGCAGGGTCGCATTTTGCCAGTTCTTTTGCTGCGATTTTCCATAGTATTATGGCTCTACAGGACAGAGGAATTGACGACCCTCCGAGACATTTAATGACCGCTGCTCTACATGTTCTTATTTGTTCCTTCCTTAGAGCCTCCCGGAGAATGGATTCTCGGGCTTCCAATAAAAAAGAGCAAGTACATAGAAAATGTAGTAGTGACTCTTCCCCTTGACCACAGAGACGACACTCCTTGGTTGGCCATGTTTGTTTCCATTTTGGGGTCAAATCCTTTGAGGGGAAAGACCCCATGCATATCAAAGTCAGATAATGTTTTTTCTGGTGGGAGAATTGTTCCAAAAGGTATTGTTGCGGCTTCAGCCTCTGGTAATCCTTAATCACAGCCCAGGCATGATGTTTTTTTGCAAAGGACGTTTTATCAGTTAATAAAGAGGTCCGTTTGATAGCGTTATTGACTGCGATTTTAAATCCAGAGTACGTTGTGAGGGTGAGCCAAGCATCCTCTAGCTGTAATGCCGACAGGGATTCCTTCAGGGCTGCTGTGGTTGAGTTAGCTTGGCTCTTTTGGTTTTCAATCTCGACCCAACAATAGTGGGCTAGGGTGTTATCTTCTGCCTACCTCATCCTCCAGTAGTATTTTACTAGGGCGCCTTGTCTGGCCATAATCTGATTTTTTAGACCATATTCTAGGCGGATTTGTGCCTGTGAGGTGTGTAGCGGAATTGAGAACAGTCTCTTAAATAGTATAGATTGTGCTGTATTTAGGACTGTTTATGAAGAAGAAAAGGTGCCAGGGCTCGATTTTTTGAACACCAAAGCTTATTTATTCAGCTGGTGTGAACCTTCCTTTCTTTGTTTCAAGAAGGTATGCAATCGTCATTATTTAAGCATTTCAAAACATTTACACATTTCAGCAATATACAGAGGGTGAAACATCCCTTCTACTGGGGATACAATGTAAGCAACATTTCATACATTTCAAATGTTACAGTGTATTCAAATAAAAGTAAATAAAGAAAAATTAATAAACAGTTACACTTTCATTATTTCATGAAACAGACATTAAATCATGTACACCAAAATTAGTTGGTATGTTGGTTTTGTAATTGTATTGCCCTATACTATTATACGCCTTTTTTCGACAGCCAAATAGCCGACGCGTTTCCAAACCCTTCTTATAGTCAATAGGGTTCTTCCTCAGGGCTGGGCTGTGTACCTATGGTGTAACATTAGGGAAATTTAGTATCTCGTTTTCCTAAGTTTATAGATTCGCTTCATATACAGGCGAAGCTTGTGAGGTTTTTTTTACCTTATGTCGCGGTATCGCTGTTTTCAAAAAATGGGCATCAAGTGAGCTTGAGTTTTCACCAACACCTAAACAAAGTTAAGGATTGGCGAGTATAATGAATATGTTTGACTTGCACGTTCATTGACACATGTGGTATCTTAGTAAGGAGTGTGCTGGCACTTACTTGATTAATGTTGGTCTAGTTATTCTCTAGCTCAAAGTTTTCTTTGAACGGAGTCTATTACGCGTTCCCCGGTGAGTTCATTCTGCATGGTTAAAAATTTAAAGTCAGTCCTACAATCGGACATTTGCTCGGGTTGTGTTAGGAATTGAAATTGCATTTTGCTTACTTGAATGGAGTGCGGCAGACGACCCTGGTATTTCTAAGTGTTCTGTTTGGGGCGATTATACTTCGGTTCCTGATTCTGTAAAAAATCAAAGCGATGTCTACCGTTTGTTTGGCGGTCATGTCTATAGTCAGTGCTTAGATTTTAGTTGCGCGATCCGTCCTTACCTTCGTTGAAGGGTATCTAGCTGCGCTCGGGGTTCTGGGAGGCCGCGCTGTTCTCGCTCGGTGTGTTACTTTCCAAGTGAATTTTCAAACCCGGTGGAACACGGTTTCCTGTTTATATATGCTGCTAGGTATTATGGGATTTGTAGTCATGTGGTCGATTTACATGTTTCGAGTTGTGTAATGTTGAATTTGAAGACTTGGGGGATGAAGTGCTAAAGTGCATTGGCTGTTATCTCCTTAATAGTTATGTTCTCTACAAAGGTGGGGTTCACAGGGGACTCATTGGTAAGATCTTTGTAATTCGGACATCTCGTTCAGGCCATCCATCACACAATTGAATTTAAGAATTAAGTACGCTTCTTTTTTGAGTAACATGGCATCGATGTTTCCTCCTCTGGGAGGAACTTTCATGGCTTGTAGTATTGTCCGTTTAAAATCGTTTTCATTGTGGTTCTGTTCCACAAAATGTTGCACCATTGGTGCGGACAACACTTTATTTTTAATCCTAGATTTGTGTTGGGTCATTCTCTGGTTTGCTTTTTGAGTGGTTTTTCCTATGTACAACTTAGGACAAGGGCACATAACTGCGTATATTACGTTTGCTGTTCTACAATTTGAGAATCCTTTGTGTATCCATTTGGTTGTTTTGAATGTAAATTCATCGCCTTCTATTGTGTTAGGGCAGGAAGCACATGAACCACATTTGTGGTGGCCTGTTACGGGTGGAAGTTTCCACAATGTACGTAAGTCGGCTTTAACTTGACTTACTCCTAAATCGGCTCTTACGATGCGCTGTCCAATGCTTCTGTTTTTCTTTAAAGCAAACAAAGGCTGTTCCATTGGAACTTCTGAATTTTTAATCAAATGCCAGTTCTTTAAAATAATGGATTTGAACTTATTAGTGTATGGCCCAAATGTGGTAACACATACCGGCCTTTCCAGGGGTTTGGTTTCCTTTTGAGTTTTCAATAATTCCTCTCGTGGGGTGTGCCAAGCCCGGGTGGTTGAATGTTTTAATAGCTTATGGGGATAGCCCCTCTGTTGTAGTTGATCACTCAGTATTTGTGAATGGATCAAAAAGTCTTCCTTCCTGGAGCAATTTCGTCGGATTCTCAACATCTGTCCGTACGGCAGATTAGATTTTAAGCTTTTGGGATGGTAACTAGCATAATGCAAGATAGTGTTTTTATCTGTGTCTTTACGATGTAAAGTGGTTGTCAACTCATTTTCATAGGGAAAAACCACTACATCTAGGAAAGTCAGTGATGTTCTGCTGGATGTCATTGTGAATTTTATATCTGGGTGTCTGGTGTTTAGCCACTGATGGAACTGGGCGAGCATTTCTTCAGACCCTTTCCATTGGCACCAGATATCATCAATGAAGCGATACCATTTGGTGATGTTTTGTTGAAATGGATTATTACGGAAGATGAAGCGCTCCTCATACAGGGCCATGAAGAGCACCGCCATTTCTGGGGCATAAGGACATCCCATGGCGGTGCCCTTCACCTGCACGCAGAACGCGTCCATGAACCAAAAGTAGTTCCTTTTGAGTGCTATTCTCGCTAAGTCAATGATAAAGTCTGTTGGGACTCTATGTGGTCTGGGTCTTGTGTCTAGGTAGTACTCCATTGCTTCTAGACCCTCTTGTTGAGGGATTTGGGTGTACAGGGAAGTGACGTCAAAAGATACCATCAACTCTTGGTTGTCATCAAATGGGGTCCCTTCAATTTTATTGATGAAGTCCCTGGTGTCTTTTAAGTATGATCTTACTTCGGACAAGAAAGGTTTTAGGAACACATCCACATATTTTGCCAGTGGTTCCAGTACTGAATCACACCCGGAGACTATAGGTCTTCCGGGTGGTTCAGATAAACTTTTATGAATTTTCGGATGAAAATAAATTACTGGAATGCGTGGACTTTTTTTATCAAGATATTGGAACTCCTTCATTCCTAATATCCCTTTATCACGACCCTCAGTTATTTTAGTTAGAATCTCAGCTCTTATTTGTGGAGTGGGGTCCTCTTTAACTTCTCTATACCATTCGGTATTCTTGATTTGACTATTGGCTTCGGCAATGTATTTGCCTCTGTTCCAGACCACCAGGGCGCCCCCTTTGTCTGCGGGTTTTAGCACTATGGATTCGTCATTGCGTAAACTGTTCAAAGCTGTTTCTTGATCTCTGCTGATGTTCCTCTTGAGGAACATTTTTTGTTTACTTAATTGTGTGATGGAGGATAGAACGATCTGTTCAAAGGCTATTATTTCCTTTGGGATTGTGTATGTTGGGGGTACAAATGTAGATTTATTGGATAGATTAGAGGGTTCATTCACTCTGGTATCCTCTCTGTTGTGAAAAAAGGCCTTTAATCTCAGTTTACGACAAAACTCCAATGCTTCGATTTTTAAGTGTGTCAGGTCTGTGTTGGCTGTGGGTACAAATTTGAGTCCTAGTTCTAATACGGACTTTTCGTGTACAGTTAGTACTTTGTCTGAAATGTTTACTATGGAGGTCAAGTCTACGTTTTGTACTGAGTTCTTCGTGTTCGCATTTCCCATGGTTGGGGCTGCGGTTTGAATCTCACTCTTCCCCTGCCTTCGCCCTTCTCTAAAAAAGGATTTCTTTTGGAGGATCCCTCCCTGGGGTCTGAGTCGTTGGCTGATTCTGAGGATGAACTTTCCGAAAAGGTTAAAAATCTGTTTTTAGACCTCCCTTGGAATTGTGACAACGCTCTTCGAGATTCGGTTTGGGTATAATAATCCTCCTTAAGGTATGGGTAAACTGATTCTATTTTGAAAGACTTGACGTCTTTGTCAAATTTGTTAGACCTGAAATTAATGGTGTTATCCCCGAATGTTGCAATTTCCTTATTGATCTTTTCAAGTAAAGCTTTGGCTTTGTCAACTGTATGATTGTCTTCTATAGCTTTAATTAGTGCCTCTATCTCTTCCTTTTCTTTGTCACAAATTCTCTTTGCTGTCTCAACCGTGTGGACCATAAGGTCTCTGCTACACTTCGTCGCTATGTAACTAAAACCTTTTTTGTATAAAGGGTCATCTGTGAACACCACCGGTACGTTTTTTATTTGAAGACCCCACGGTATGGTGCCTGCCTTGAGGTGCTCAAACAGAAAGTGCCCGTGTAATTCTGTACGTGTGTGTTTTTTATGTAATCTTAAAAGTTTGTCACTTTCATTTTGTTGTTGGGCATTTGAACTAAGTTTAATTGCGGAAAACGGAGATGGTCCCGAAACTAGATTTTTGATGTGTGCCTCAGAAAAGGAAAGAGTTTCCTCCTCTGACATGTTCCAACGGGTTATGTTGTATAGCCCGTCGTAGTGATTGCTTAGGGTATATTCAAACTCGTATATTTAGGACTGTGGCATCTTTAGTGTTCAGAATTTCTGAGCAGTATGAAATGGAAGGTAACAATTTTGCAGCAATCACTTTAAGCAGGTGGGAAGTGGAGCATCCTATAAGTTTTTTCCTTAGAGTTTTAAAAGCGAACAACAGTTGTTTGGCTTTCAAGCGACCTTGGTCCAAGTGTGATTTGAAGTTAAGCTTACAATCTAGCTGAAAGCCCAGGTATTTGTAGCACGTAACCCTTGTCAATTGATGCTCACCCAAATTCCAGGAAAAAGTTTGACTTTTCGGTGTTTTAATAGATTTCGAGACACACATAACTTTTGTTTTTTGATGGTTAATCGTAAGTTGGTTCGAGGTGGCATAGTCTCCTAGTTCTGTGATCAGTTTCTGTAGGCCTATGGGAGTTTGTGCTAGCAGGACAATGTCATCGGCATATTGAACACAAGGGATCATTTTTTTTCCCAATTTTGGAGGGTCTGCTTGGATTAACCTGAGTCGCTTATTGAGATCGGAGATGTAAATGTTAAATAGACAGGGTGCCAGTACGCAACCCTGTTTTAGCCCATTGGATGTTGGAATTTTGCCAGTTAAACTGGACCCATCTCCTTTCTTGATTTGTACCACGTATGTGAGTATAGATTGATGATGGCCTTCAGGAGTCATGGCGGAACCCCCCAGTCTTGCATTTTTGCCCATAAGTTGGCTCTTGAAACTTTATCGAAAGCTGCTTTTAGGTCGATAAAGCAGGTGTACAAGGGCCTAGATTTTGCAAATGACTGATTAGCTATGAGAGTAACCGCTGAAATATTGGTGAGGGTGCCCATCCCTGCCCGAAATCCAGTTTGTATGTAAGGTATTAAGTTTGATCTGCTGACCCAAGCCTCTAGCTCAACCAAGAGATTGGATGCGTATAATTTCGCCTTCACATCTATCAATGCGATTAATCTGTAATTGGAGGGATCCGAGCGGGAACCAGACTTGTGGATTGGGTTAAGGATACTTCCTCTCCAGGACTCAGGAATCAAACCGCATGTTATGGCTTTGTTAAAAAGGGGAGTCAGGAGGCGAGAAAAGAATGGACGGTCGTGCCGAAACAGGGCATTTGGTAGTCCATTACGGCCTGGAGCTCCCTCAGGTTTTAAGTTTTTTATTATTTTTAGTACTTTTTCAGCAGAAAAAGACTCTGAGTCTTGAGACGGTTCATGGGTCAGTGTATTGTTAGCTTGTCCTCCGCCGCCGGCCCTATTTGCTGTTATTGTTCAATCAGAGCACTCTTCAGGGCGTTGTAGTTATTAGCACCCTCATCACTAACTGTGAGGAGCCTATCTCTGCCTTTACCAGAACAGGAGAGCCATAAGATTGCTGTCCACTGACTTTGGGTTACCTGCTGTACCTTGCAGGCCCTCTCCAAAGCAGTTATCCATTTGTGGATGCCATCCCCACTCTTGTAGGGAGGGACAATCTTACTAAGGTTTCTATGGTCAAATGACCCTACCCTATTCCTAGGGGTATTGCTGCCACCGGTGGATTCTAACCCACCTAACTGTTGCTCTCTTGCGAAGCCAGGGTTTCTTTGGCCAGGGCAAGTTCTTGCCTCTGGATCCTAAGCTTGACTTCTCTCATCCTTGCTTGATGTTCTAGTCTCTCAGGGGAAGTCATACTCCTGAGCGCTTCTGACCCTATTGAGCCCCCAGATTGGTGAGAGTCCCTGGAAAGGGATCTCCTCCTTCTGTGCTCAATGTTAAGCCTACGTGGGGTCTATATGGGGCTATACCCCCTCCAGCCCCATGTACGCTTAGGTTGGCCTGGCTAAGTACTCCTACTTGGACCAGGCCATTCTCATCATCATCATCATCATCACCTTGATTTTCATCAGGGAGATCTTCTGTTGATGGATGGCCCTCCCCTGTACCACCTGTACTACCTGGGTTAGCTGCTTTAATAGCATCAAACTCCTCTAGGATTCCTATCAGTTGCTTGAGGGTAGGGTTTGATCCTTGATTTAACTTCCTAGTTGTGCACAAGTGCCTTAACTCCTGAGCTGGGATGGTGCAGTGAGATAAATAACGGTGATGGATCAAGCCCTGATCTTTGGACTGGGTAAGAGTGGTCTGCTTAATTCAGACACTCTGTTCATCACCACCCCCTTTTCTGAATCGTTTTTGGCCACTATAGGTGTGGCAGGGTATACTCAGACATGAGTCCCTTTCTCACTGCACCATCAGGATTCAAGCAAGTTGGGCCGAAGAAGGCTGAAATGCCAGAAACCGGTCCCCGGTAGCTTGTCTTCTTTCTGGTGAAGAATTGGCTTGGTAGTTTAGTCTGCCCTGTTCCCATGGTGCACTGGGCCAGGGACAGACTGGTTTGCATATAGCCAGGTTCTGAGCTGGGATGGTGCAGTGAGATAAATAACGGTGATGGATCAAGCCCTGATCTTTGGACTGGGTAAGAGTGGTCTGCTTAATTCAGACACTCTGTTCATCACCACCCCCTTTTCTGAATCGTTAACTCATGGAAGGTAAAGGTATCATATCTGGAGGGTACCCTTAAGGGTTCTACCTCCACTGGGAGAGATCCATTAGGTTCTGCTCTCAGAGACATGATCTAGTGAGGTGTGGTGTGTGCACCTACCTACACTAAGTGTTACCTACTAAACCTCTCTAGGAGTTGTAGTCAGGGTGTGCTAGACCCTTTGCTCTACAACAACTAAGTTCAGTATAACTTAAGTATTTAAGACTTGATTTATATGTACCTCTAGGTACCTTAATGTGATCTTTCAAATGATATTTCAAGATTATATGATAAAACAATCAGCAAGCTCTTATCCCAACCGCTGCACACCAATGTGAGAAGTTGGCCTGATAGGTGATGTCCACTATTCTAGTGGGCACCCTGTATCAGTTCAAACAACCCTTATGGTGATGGTTGTAAAGTCAACCTTATAGACCAGCTATCCTAGTGGTAGCATGGACAAAGCAGTCTTAGGCTAATACTTCAGAGAGCATGTGAAGCCAATTGTTTTACCAATTATAATCCCTTGAATACCAAATGAAAGGACACCACACAAGGTATATATCAAATATATATGTATTTATTACTAACACAACCCCTCTGCACTCTTTATGAGGTTAGAGTTCGAGATACAGCACAAGTACTCAATAAGCATACCATAAGTTGCACAAATACAATTTTGCCCTAGGGGCCTCACGAACCGTATACTAAGTAAGTGGTATAAGAACCACTTCAGGAAAGGTGAGTAGGCCTAGGGCCTAGGAAATCGCTGGGGTTACTCTGATCAACCAAAGGTTAGGAAGTAGGAGTCCCACAGGATGCGTGTGCAGTGTCTAAACACACACGCGAGTTACCACAGACTTTCACTGAGAACGTAAAAGTTACAAAGTAGTAGGTTTAGGACACTTCCGGGTGGACTACGGGAAAACCCAGTTAAACTAGGACACTTGGATAGTTGTTACCCACGGGAGCACCGGAGTACTCGAGTTACCTCACCCAGGGAATCCGGGTGCATAGGTGTTCTTTTGTGTCGGGTTTCGTTGATCAATCCTATGGAGAGCTGCAAGAAAGTGCTGCAAAGACCAGGAGGAAAGTGTCCAGATGGATCCAAGGGTGGATCGGAGCAGTGAAGAACCTGAAAGCAGAGGGGACAGAGTCTGGGTCAATAGCCAGTGACCAGGAAGGAACCAGGAAGGAACCAGGCGATGTCGAGATGCAATCAGGTGAGGAGATGAAGCTTGTCTCTGCAGCCACGCGGACCAGGAGGCGTCGACGATGACCAGAAGCTGGATATGGACTGTCCCACGAAGGATCTCGCTGTTGGCGGTGTCGGTATCTGGATTGAACCAAACAAGCCTTGGCAAAGGCAACCCGCACAGGAAAGGAAGATCGGCTTCTGTTCAGATCAGCAAGGTGTGGGGAGCTTCCCCTTTACAGGAAAGCAAGAGCAAGCCTGGAGCAACCAGGCAACCAGTGTTGTTTCAAAAGGATGTCTTCAGGGGGTCACTAGCCAACAGGCTAGCAACCGCTATGACGCGTTGAGGAGAAATGCAGGCACAGGCCCCACGCGGCACTCGTGGAGTGTGGAGGGATGAGCTTCGGTGCACTTACTGCTCGGGTGGGGATTCTCAATCCCCAATGCACAACTTCGAGGACACCTCAGAAGCTGCGCAGTTAGCAAAAAGCAGGTACTTCAGGAGATCTGGTCCCTCTTCTCTCGTGTCCGCCACGGGTCTCAGCTTTGCTGTGGATGTGGGTCGGAGTCAGAGAAGTCTGGAAGTCCAGAGACTGCATCGCTAAGTCTTCAGGTTCCGGCGGGAGCGTCGACAAAGCAACCAGCAAGTTACTGTTGGTGCCTGTTTGCACAAGGTGGTCACTCCTTGACCACAAGGGAGATGTATTCAGTTTTGCAGTCGAAATGGAACGTCGAAGGTCCAAGAGTTCATTTCAGAGTTTCTGCCAGGATAATCTAATGTCTCTAGACACAGCTCCTAACTTTATACAGATCTAAGGGGCTGGATTACCTGCCGTCATGACGTCACAACAGACTGGTGGTAGATTATTCATTCTGGAATCTCAGGTGATATAAATTTTAAATTTTAAAAATGACTTCTTACTTAGTACACAGCAGTAGCAACATCTAGGTCCTGACGAATGCAGTGGCATAGCAGCCACTAATGCAGAAACATGTCGACCTCATTTGCTGAACAGATATTCTATTAAATCTGTTTTTCTTTCACATTTTTTAGATTTGGAGGAACTGAGAGGAAACATTAAAACTAAACTTCTACTCAGTTTTATCCAATTTTATCTTATCACCACTTAAACTTTTTGCACTGCTTTTTCAGTTGCCCATTTACATTTATTTGATATCTGCACCACCAATTTGTTGAAATACTAGTCATAGGGTTTTTCGCACTCTTACTATATCTCTTTGACTGTGGACATGTTGTCTCCTGGGTAAGGAGAACCCATATGATGTGAAAAATGGTGGAACAGATTGGCAACTGATGGGAAAATTTCACCTACCCTCGAGGTTACTTTTGTCCTTGTTTGTTTGTCCACGTATATTTAATTGAATAGACCATTTGGTTTTTTTCACTCATTAATTACTAACATTTGTCTTGTCATTGGCTTTCTCTGGGTTGAGTTCTTTTCTGATTCTTCTGACCCCTAGATACCTGTTGTTTATTAATTTATATCATAGAACAGCTATAAGGACATGGTTCCGAAAGCTGCAGACAGGCTCAGCTCATGCTAGAGCACCATCTCACATAAAACCAAGCACTCTGCCTTCAGGATTGTCAAGGCCTGCTATAGGAGTGACTTATAGGTACATATGTGTCTATATATAAGGGTAGATATAGGAATACTATATCTAAGCAAGGGGTGATTACACCACCTTGCCCAAGCTGAGTGTTCAGGCTGTGGTGTCAGTTTGGATGGCCAGCCATGGGTGGCATAATACATGCTGCAGCCCCTGGTAGGCCTTGGATGCACCTATGCCCTGGGTGCCTTTGGTACACTATACAGGGGCTCATAAGGTGACCCAATACCCAATTCGATATGTACCTAAAGTACATGGAGTCCACTTTACAGAGAAAGCAGATAGCCTGGGGCCCTGAATAGCAGGATCCCAGGCCAACTAAGTCAAAAACCAGGTAAACACTAGGCAAAAAGTTGGGGTACCCATATAGTCAGATATCCACCTTCCTACACCAGGCACTGCACATGCACTCATCAAATCACTCGGGCACCAAACAGGCAGTTACTCAACCACTCATGCACTCATTTAATTATTCATGCCCCACGTATGCACTTATTCCATCATCCATGCATGATTTGGTACTCATTCAATAATGCATGCACCACTCATGCAATCATTCAATCATGCATGCACCATTTATGCACTCATTCAATCAAACATGCACCACTCATACACTCAATCAATCATCAATGCACTATTCATCATGCACGCATTCCATCACCATTTGCACTGCTTTTTCAGTTGCCCATTTACATTTATTTGATATCTGCACCACCAATTTGTTGAAATACTAGTCATAGGGTTTTTCGCACTCTTACTATATCTCTTTGACTGTGGACATGTTGTCTCCTGGCTAAGGAGAACCCATATGATGTGAAAAATGGTGGAACAGATCGGCAACTGATGGGAAAATTTCACCTACCCTCGAGGTTACTTTTGTCCTTGTTTGTTTGTCCACGTATATTTAATTGAATAGACCATTTGGTTTTTTTCACTCATTAATAACTAACATTTGTCTTGTCATTGGCTTTCTCTGAGTTGAGTTCTTTTCTGATTCTTCTGACCCCTAGATACCTGTTGTTTATTAATTTATATCATAGAACAGCTATAAGGACATGGTTCCGAAAGCTGCAGACAGGCTCAGCTCATGCTAGAGCACCATCTCACATAAAACCAAGCACTCTGCCTTCAGGATTGTCAAGGCCTGCTATAGGAGTGACTTATAGGTACATATGTGTCTATATATAAGGGTAGATATAGGAATACTATATCTAAGCAAGGGGTGATTACACCACCTTGCCCAAGCTGAGTGTTCAGGCTGTGGTGTCAGTTTGGATGGCCAGCCATGGGTGGCATAATACATGCTGCAGCCCCTGGTAGGCCTTGGATGCACCTATGCCCTGGGTGCCTTTGGTACACTATACAGGGGCTCATAAGGTGACCCAATACCCAATTCGATATGTACCTAAAGTACATGGAGTCCACTTTACAGAGAAAGCAGATAGCCTGGGGCCCTGAATAGCAGGATCCCAGGCCAACTAAGTCAAAAACCAGGTAAACACTAGGCAAAAAGTTGGGGTACCCATATAGTCAGATATCCACCTTCCTACACCAGGCACTGCACATGCACTCATCAAATCACTCGGGCACCAAACAGGCAGTTACTCAACTACTCATGCACTCATTTAATTATTCATGCCCCACGTATGCACTTATTCCATCATCCATGCATGATTTGGTACTCATTCAATAATGCATGCACCACTCATGCAATCATTCAATCATGCATGCACCATTTATGCACTCATTCAATCAAACATGCACCACTCATACACTCAATCAATCATCAATGCACTATTCATCATGCACGCATTCCATCACCATTTGCACTGCTTTTTCAGTTGCCCATTTACATTTATTTGATATCTGCACCACCAATTTGTTGAAATACTAGTCATAGGGTTTTTCGCACTCTTACTATATCTCTTTGACTGTGGACATGTTGTCTCCTGGCTAAGGAGAACCCATATGATGTGAAAAATGGTGGAACAGATCGGCAACTGATGGGAAAATTTCACCTACCCTTGAGGTTACTTTTGTCCTTGTTTGTTTGTCCACGTATATTTAATTGAATAGACCATTTGGTTTTTTTCACTCATTAATAACTAACATTTGTCTTGTCATTGGCTTTCTCTGAGTTGAGTTCTTTTCTGATTCTTCTGACCCCTAGATACCTGTTGTTTATTAATTTATATCATAGAACAGCTATAAGGACATGGTTCCGAAAGCTGCAGACAGGCTCAGCTCATGCTAGAGCACCATCTCACATAAAAGCAAGCACTCTGCCTTCAGGATTGTCAAGGCCTGCTATAGGAGTGACTTATAGGTACATATGTGTCTATATATAAGGGTAGATATAGGAATACTATATCTAAGCAAGGGGTGATTACACCACCTTGCCCAAGCTGAGTGTTCAGGCTGTGGTGTCAGTTTGGATGGCCAGCCATGGGTGGCATAATACATGCTGCAGCCCCTGGTAGGCCTTGGATGCACCTATGCCATGGGTGCCTTTGGTACACTATACAGGGGCTCATAAGGTGACCCAATACCCAATTCGATATGTACCTAAAGTACATGGAGTCCACTTTACAGAGAAAGCAGATAGCCTGGGGCCCTGAATAGCAGGATCCCAGGCCAACTAAGTCAAAAACCAGGTAAACACTAGGCAAAAAGTTGGGGTACCCATATAGTCAGATATCCACCTTCCTACACCAGGCACTGCACATGCACTCATCAAATCACTCGGGCACCAAACAGGCAGTTACTCAACCACTCATGCACTCATTTAATTATTCATGCCCCACGTATGCACTTATTCCATCATCCATGCATGATTTGGTACTCATTCAATAATGCATGCACCACTCATGCAATCATTCAATCATGCATGCACCATTTATGCACTCATTCAATCAAACATGCACCACTCATACACTCAATCAATCATCAATGCACTATTCATCATGCACGCATTCCATCACCATATGCATGTTCATACACTGATTCATTCATCTTACCTTTTTTAACTGAAAAAAAATTCTTATTTGGAGGATTTTTATGAATTTTAAAGTTTTACATTTTGTATTTCTTTCTGGAAACAAAAATAGCAACTGAGAGTGCAAAAACATCAACAGCACTCAAAAATTTAGAAAAACTATGAAGGGGCAAAAATTTTAAAAAATAAAACCATTTGTGATTCTTTGCTGCATTGTGAAGGGCTGTTACTGACTGCTCTCCAGCACTCACTACAACTCCACAATCCATACATTATGATGCCATGCTGGAAAACTCTGGAGCCAAAAATTGAAGATGAGATTGGACCTCTGAAGTGACTCTCTGCTCGGGTGTTGTTGTAGCTGCTATTGAAGTTGAGAGTCCTTCAGCCTCGAGATGCCTTCTTGCTGCTTTTAGACGATTTACATGGTATGTTTTTAGATGATAAAGTATGGATGTAGTCCAGCAAGAAGATTTCTCATTTGTACCCCTTGACAATGTCTTGTCACATATTGTGCATTGCACAAACTTGGTGACTGTTTTTGATTCTCCTGATGGAATCCTGAAGAAATTCCCAGGCAATGCTTGATTTCTTCCGGGGAGGCCCGTCATCTCCAGAGTCACCAGAATCCACCTCTTGGATTTCTTGGTCCACCTGCTGTTCCACTTGATCTCCATCTTCTGGCTGAGTTGCCATTTTTACAAAAATATGCAAAAGAAACACTTCAGCAAATGCTAGTAAGCCGCTAGCAATAAACTCCTCTAACTAATGTTCAAGATAGATAAATTGCAGTGTTCTTCCTATTCTCATAGTTAAAATGTGTATCATCCAATCATATTCCTTTATTTCCCTTTCAGATGATCTTCGCGAAGAAATGAAATTAAACAGAATGATATTTTATTTGAAAATAAGTACTCAAACATAAGTGTTAATCGACTGATGTTGAACCCAAAATGTGGATCATACAATGTAATATGTATAAATATGTGTTTTACACTTTACCAAAAACATGTGTTCATTGCGGTTCAGTGACATCATCACAACTTCCAGCATTGCGGCGATCACACAAAACACCAAGTAAAAGCCTTTTAATTTAAAATTTCTTACAAAAGTTAGGTTTAAGGAGTATATCAATAAACAACTTCCGTCAAATATTAATTAAAACATGTGTATGTGTTCCCAAGTTTTAAAAAAACACAAGCATTTTGCGACTACTGACACAGCCACATTCAACAGTCACAGCGAATATATAAAACACCACATTGAAGAGGTTTTTTTCACAAAACCATCACACAATTTCAAATATAACGTCTACATTACTAAACAACTAGTGTCTACTGTTAAGTAACATCTGTCTATATATATATATATGTTTAAGACTTCCTCAAAAACATGCGCCTTTTGCAACATCACCGCGAGTATCACGACATTGTCAGGAATATAAAATAAGTAAAGAGAAAATAAACAATACTTATTAATCCACTTGAGAAAAAACAAGGTTATAAAAATACACACTAGAGAGCCATTATAGATAGAAAATACAATTTAAAAACCTTAAAAGTTCAATAAAAATATCATAAGTTACATGAACATCATAGTTAGGAAATAGAATGTGACATAACTTTAGAATTCACTGAAAAAAGAAAGGTTACAGGGACATTATACTTAGAAAATAGAATTTAAAAAACATAGAAATTCACTGATAAAAGAAAAGGTTAGAGGGATGTTATAGTTAGAAATTAGCATTATAAAAAACTTAGAAATTCACTCAAAAAAATAAAGGTTACAGGAACGTTGTAGTGAGGAAATGGAATTTTAAAAGACATAGAAATTCACTAAAAAAACTAAAGGTTACAGAGACGTTATAGTTAGGCTCAGGTTTCACTCTTAAAAAAACAGTGAAATTCAGAAGTTATAGTCAGCTGAGCTAACTATAACTCAACCCCCAGCAATGCACTGCTTCTGACATCACTCATGACACTTATTAATACAACTACTGATAAATCCTCTCATGAACCCTTATAGGAACTCACACACTGTCAAACACTCATAGAGCTACTCACACACCTACTCACTCACTCAGAGAACATCCCGCAGCCACTTTTTTACCTATAGAGTTATACACACACCCACTCACGTATCCATACAGATACTAACATGTACTCACTCACCTTTATTGTCACTGACACAACCACACACACACCCATACAGCCACTCTCACAATCACTCACTCACACATAAAGTCACTCATATTCTCTAACACTCACCTATACTGCCTTTCACATATGCAGTTACTGACCCATATACCACTGACACATCCATTCACTCACTGACACAGCCATTCATTCACTCAGTCACCCATACAGCCTCTCACAGACATGTTCACTAAACCATATAAACACTGACTCACTCAATCACTCATCAATGTAGGCAGTCACATACATCCTCACCACCCACACAGATACTCCTACACCTATACAGGTTCTCAGACAACCAATCAATAACCTATACAGCCACTAATGTACCCACTCACTAACCACTACAGCCACTTAGACACCAACTGACAGACTGATACAGACATTCACAGAACCTAGTCACTAACCCATACATTCACTGAGACACCTAATAAATCACTTGTGCAGTCAGTCACGCACCAACTGAATCATCCATGCATGCACCCATACACCCACTGATGCACCAATACACCTTGGTATATATATATATATTTAATAAAGCAAATACAAGTAGATGAGGGGCAGAGCACTGAAACTTTTCAGACACTCACCCCAGTCACATATCTGGGTTGAATACATCATTGTCCTAAGTCAGCAGGATATGCCCAGACGTGGGTCCCTTGCTCACTTTGCCACTGGATTATGTCATTTGAGATGTGTACGGTGGCAGAGAAGGAGACAGAGTATCAAATAGATATGCACGTCTTTATTTGGTTTGTTGTCATTTCACAAAGAAAAATGAGGGGGAAGCTCTTCCTATAACTAAAGAATATTAATAAACATAACAAGCAATCCTTCTTGACTCTTCTTGTACTTTCTTCCGTCAGTCTTTGACAAGGTTTGGAGGATTTGGTCTCGTCGTCCGGTGACAACAAAATGCCGGGAAAACAAACAAGGACACAATAAAGGGAGAAAAAAAGAAACTCGGTAAGGGGGCCGTTTAACTATAAGGCGTTTATAGCAGGGAAGAGGGAGTGAGGTAAGCATGGGCGAAATGTGCGAACTTGCGGTAGGCGAATTTGCGCTAAAGCGAATTCGCGTTTTGCATAATCCGCGAATTCGTGCGAATTTGCGGATTTTTTTTGCGTGTTCGCGGGCCGCTAGCAGCGCACCGACCGCGAAGTTACCCAAGCGGTCGTACATGGGCGCGGCCATCTTGTCCCGTTGCATATTTCCGTTTTTGAGCGCTATTTGCAAGCTCGGGTTGTGCGCGGAGCGGGGCTACGTGTTCTCGTGCGTTTTTGCGTGCTCGCGAGGGTAATATCGCGCAAACTTACCCACACGGTCCTCAATCGGCGTGGCCATCTTGTTTTTCATTCATTGCTATGGTTCTGGGCATGCTTTTGCAATCCTCCCCTAATATTTGCAATCCTTTGTTTCTTTGAACTTTTTTTGGATCTTTTATACTCATTATCTATCCCTCTCTTTTTCTACATCTATATTTTGTGTTTTTTTTCTACTTTTGGTAACTTTAAAGCTACTTTTTTTAACTCTTACTTTTTCCCTATTCTTTCCTATATTTTTTTTTCAGCTGTCCAGGACCATGGTAAAGGGACCCGGGAAGAGCAAGGGGAAGGGTCCCGCACCCGTACCCGGCTTCCTTGCGGGCGATTGAGGGGGAGGATGTGGTGGCCAGGGAGGTTTTCAACGCGGTGTAGGTGGCCGAACTTATATTTTATGTTCTGCGCCACTCCCCGAAGACCGTGGCAGCAGGGGGCAGGCCCGGTCAAGGATATGGCCTCCGGGAGCGTTGCCAGCTGTGGGATAAAGTGTGCCGGGCCATGCGTAGGGAGTCGGGGTCTGGCGCACCTATGACCAAGCGACGCACCGGTGGGCTAACGTCCTCGACCGGGAGCAGGACCTGCTCGACCTGCTAGGCGTGGAGATCCCTGGCGAGTAGCAATTTTAATAACTACTTTGTTTTCTTCTGATCTGAGTTATATTGCTAATATATGTTTTTCCCGAAGAGCAAGAATGCTGCAGATTCGATTACATTGCAGCTAAAATAATGTTTAAATAGCTACTGCGATTGCAGGTGCTCGCCTCCTCAGTGGTGTTGCTACTATGCTTACTTGGAAACCAATGTGGAAGCACACTGCTTCACCTCCCAGCGGGTTCGCCCCTGAGCATTATAGTCAATGCAGTTCACCAAGCTTGTGTGCTTGCAGGAAAGTCTCGAGTAATAACACAGTTGTGCTGGCCCTCTCTAGAGACGTGTTTCGGGATCATTATCCGTCATCAGTAGAGATTAGGCTTCTAGTATTCAGGGTTGCTGAGCAGGCTGCCAAAGTGTTCTCAGGTCTCTGTACCTCTCAAGGCGCGCAGTTGCATCTCCACGAGCTTGTCAGCTCAACCGGCTCGAGGGAGCCTTTATAAAGAGGAAACCAATGTGGGAGCACACTGCTTCACCTCCCAGCGGGTTCGCCCCTGAGCATTATGGTCAATCCAGTTCACCAAGCGTGTGCTTGCAGGAAAGTCTCAAGTAATAACACAGTTGTGCTGGCCATCTCTAGACACGTGTTTCTGGATCATTATCCGTCATCAGTAGAGATTAGACTTCTAGTATTCGGGGTTGCTGAGCAGGCTGCCAAAGTGTTCTCAGGTCTCGGTACCTCTCAAGGCGCGCAGGTGCATCTCCACAAGCTCGTCAGCTCAACCAGCTCGAGGGAGCCTTTAAAACAGGAAACCAATGTGGGAACACACTGCTTCACCTCCCAGCGGGTTCGCCCCTGAGCATTATGGTCAATGTAGTTCACCAAGCGTGTGTGCTTGCAGGAAAGTCTCGAGTAATAACACAGTTGTGCTGGCCATCTCTAGACACGTATTTCTGGATCATTATCCGTCATCAGTAGAGATTAGGCTTCTAGTATTCGGGGTCGCTGAGCAGGCTGACAAAGTGTTCTCAGGTCTCGGTAACTCTCAAAGCGCTCAGGTGCATCTCCACGAGCTCGTCAGCTCAACCGGCTCAAGGAAGCCTTTATAAACAGGAAACCAATGTGGGAGCACACTGCTTCACCTCCCAGCGGGTTCGCCCCTGAGCATTATGGTCAATGCAGTTCACCAAGCGTGTGTGCTTGCAGGAAAGTCTCGAGTAATAACACAGTTGTGCTGGCCATCTCTAGACACGTGTTTCTGGATCATTATTCGTCATCAGTAGAGATTAGGCTTCTAGTATTCGGGGTTGCTGAGCAGGCTTCCAAGTGTTCTCAGGTCTCGGTACCTCTCAAGGCGCGCAGGTGCATCTCCACGAGCTCGTCAGCTCAACCAGCTCGAGGGAGCCTTTATAAACAGGAAACCAATGTGGGAGCACACTGCTTCACCTCCCAGCGGGTTCGTCCCTGAGCATTATGGTCAATGCAGTTCACCAAGCGTGTGTGCTTGCAGGAAAGTCTCGAGTAATAACACAGTTGTGCTGGGCATCTCTAGACACATGTTTCTGGATCATTATCCGTCATCAGTAGAGATTAGGCTTCTAGTATTCGGGGTTGCTGAGGAGGCTCACAGAGTGTTCTCAGGTCTCGGTACCTCTCAAGGCGCGCAGGTGCATCTCCATGAGCTCGTCAGCTCAACTGGCTCGAGGGAGCCTTTATAAACAGGAAACCAATGTGGGAGCACACTGCTTCACCTCCCAGCGGGTTCGCCCCTGAGCATTATGGTCAATGCAGTTCACCAAGCGTGTTTGCTTGCAGGAAAGTCTCGAGTAATAACACCGTTGTGTTGGCCATCTCTAGACACGTGTTTCTGGATCATTATCCGTCATCAGTAGAGATTAGGCTTCTAGTATTCGGGGTTGCTGAGCAGGCTGCCAAAGTATTCTCAGGTCTCGGTACCTCTCAAGGCGCGCAGGTGCATCTCCACGAGCTCGTCAGCTCAACCAGCTCGAGGGAGCCTTTATAAACTGGAAACCAATGTGGGAGCACACTGCTTCACCTCCTAGCGGGTTCGCCCCTGAGTATTATGGTCAATGCAGTTCACCAAGAGTGTGTGCTTGCAGGAAAGTCTCGAGTAATTACACAGTTGTGCTGGCCATCTCTAGACACGTGTTTCCGGATCATTATCCGTCATCAGTAGAGATTAGGCTTCTAGTTTCCGGGTTGCTGAGCAGGCTGCCAAAGTATTCTCAGGTCTCGGTACCTCTCAAGGCGCGCAGGTGCATCTCCACGAGCTCATCAGCTCAACCGGCTCGAGGGAGCCATTATAAACAGGAAACCAATGTGGGAGCACACTGCTTCACCTCCCAGCAGGTTCGCCCGTAAGCATAATAGTCAATGCAGTTCACCAAGCGTGTGTGCTTGCAGGAAAGTCTCGAGTAAGAACACAGTTGTGCTGGCCATCTCTAGACACGTGTTTCTGAATCATTATCCGTCATCAGGTGGTGAAGCAGTGTGTTCCCACATTGGTTTCCTGTTTCCTGTTTAAAAGGCTCCCTCGAGCCTGTTGAGCTGACGAGCGCATGGAGTTGCACCTGCGCGCCTTGAGAGGTACTGTGACCCAGGAACACTTTGGCAGCCTGCTCAGCAACCCCGAATACTTGATGCCTAATCTCTGCTGATGACAGATAAAGATCCAGAAACACGTGTCCAGAGATGGCCAGCACAACTGTGTAATTACTTGAGACTTTCCTAAAAGCACACATGCTTGGTGAACCGCATTGACCACAATGCTCAGGGGCGATCTCACTGGGAGGTGAAGCAGTGTGCTCCCACATTGGTTTCCTGTTTAAAAGCTCCCTCAAGCCTGTTGAGCTGACGAGCTCGTGGAGATGCACCTGCGCGCCTTGAGAGGTACTGTGACCCGAGAACACTTTGGCAGCCTGCTCAGCAACCCCGAATACTTGATGCCTAATCTCTGCTGATGACGGATAAAGATCCGGAAACACGTGTCCAGAGATGGCCAGTACAACTGTGTAATTGCTTGAGACTTTCCTAAAAGCACACACGCTTGGTGAACCACATTGACCACAATGCTCAGGGGCGATTCCGCTGGGAGGTGAAGCAGTGTGCTCCCACATTGGTTTCCTGTTTAAAAGGCTCCCTCGAGCCTGTTGAGCTGATGAGCTCGTGGAGATGCACCTGCGAGCCTTGAGAGGTACTGTGACCCGAGGAACACTTTGGCAGCCTGCTCAGCAACCCCGAATACTTGATGCCTAATCTCTGCTGATGACGGATAAAGATCCAGAAACACGTGTCCAGAGATGGCCAACACAACTGCCTAATTACTCGAGACTTTACTAAAAGCACACACGCTTGATGAACCACATTGACCACAATGCTCAGGGGTGATCCCGCGGGGAGGTGAAGCAGTGTGCTCCCACATTGGTTTCCTGTTTAAACATATCCCTCGAGCCTGTTGAGCTGACGAGCTCGTGGAGATGCACCTGCGCGCCTTGAGAGGTACTGTGACCCGAGAACACTTTGGCAGCCTGCTCAGCAATCCTGAATACTTGATGCCTAATCTCTGCTGCTGACGGATAAAGATCCAGAAACACGTGTCCAGAGATGGCCAGCACAACTGTGTAATTACTCGAGACTTTCCTAAAAGCACACACGCTTGGTGAACCGCAGTGACCACAATGCTCAGGGGCGATCCTGCTGGGAGATGAAGCAGGGTGCTCCCACATTGGTCTCCTGTTTAAAAGGCTCTCTCGAGCCTGTTGAGCTGACAAGCTTGTGGAGATGCACCTGCGCGCCTTGAGAGGTACTGTGACCTGAGAACACTATGGCAGCCTGCTCAGCAACCCCGAATACTTGATGCCTAATCTCTGCTGATGACGGATAAAGATCCAGAAACACGTGTCCAGAGATGGCCAGCACAACTGTGTAATTACTCGAGACTTTCCTACAAGTACACACCCTTGGTGAACCGCATTGACCACAATGCTCTGAAGGAACCAAAATATTACACTAATGGACTATACTCACCAATAGCCCATATACCTTACTCAGAAATAATAAGTCAGTCAGCAATGGAGAGGGTTCAATCGTTTATTCTGCAGATACAGACCCTGACAGGGGAGCCTCAGTCTACACAACCTTCGGAGGTGCGCAGAGGAGACTGACTACGTGCAAACAGGGCAAAGCATAGATATGTTTCACACACAGTACAATATAACCTTACTAGGAAAGATACAACTTGTCAGTGAGCCAGCAGGAAACCCCATATAAGGCACAATTGATTACTGGTAGCTAAGCCTAAGCTATTCCGGGGGCAGGTCAGCGAGGCGCCTTCCTTTCTATCTGTAGCTCGGGAGTGCAGGAATGGGCTCTGCTAGAATGTGCGCATCCCACAAGAAGGGCAGGTGTGACCTTGGGTTTTCCTGAGCTACAAGCTAGCACGTGGAGCAGACAGCCAAGTCTTCCATCATGGGTTTGTGCAGAAAGCCTAATCACGTGTTTTCAGGGAAACTGTACTTAACACAAAGAATCGAAACAAGTTGGCTCTGGTTATCCCAATAGGTTTAGACATCACTGAAGTGAATCGTTCCTTGCAATAATAATACAGCGTGAATAATGCAAGGCTAATATGCGGTTGTAGGGTTATATTGTAAATATTAGGCCAACAACGTATATTTATCGTGTTTATATCGCATCAGACGGCCCTTTTGGCTTACTATAGCCAATATAACTACATCTATTCTACAAATACTCCCTCATCAATCTGCATAAGATCTGAGTCCTCCTTCTGAATCATTTGCTTGTCTACTTTAGCCTGTCGAGAGATTTTCAAGGCGGACGTTATTCTAGCTGCACAGAAAGAACAGCAAGCTGGGCCACAATGGAGACACAGGCAGCAAGTAAATATTACTCCAAAAGCTCCAGCAAGAATCATGAATATCTTCCAACCCCAGGTAGATAGGAGACCCCAGAACCATCCACTAAGGGACCAAGTACCATTGTCGACATGTGCTTCACTAGCTAACCGGTGTAGTTACTGAATGGCAAGGTGTATGGTAGGGGCTGAATCAGGAATAAAAACACAAGAGCTGCCAATCACGCGGCAGGCTCCACCCCTATCTGCTAAGATGACGTCAAGAACCATCTTGTTCTGGAGCGAAACATGCTCGTAGCCTGAAGCTCTACAGTAATATTGGTCAGAATCCCAGCTGTGGTCTGAACCACATTTTCCACTATCCTTGACATGCGTCGTATACTACGACTATTAAAAATCGGTCCCCAAAAGGGAGTGAGACCCTTGGAAATATCTTCAAACTGTTTCAATGAGGTGTCTGTCTGATCTGTACTATCAGTGTCAAAGCTCCTAATGCTTCTATTAGATTCTATCTCTCTTCTAGCTAATTGATGGGTCTTGTGATAATCAGATGGGGCAATATAAACTGGAGGGTAGAGGAATGAAAGGTAACACCGTCCTGCCCATCCTCTGGGAAGCCAAGTATACGCGTTTTCACCACATACAAAATATACGTTAGGGGGAGTAATCACAGGAGGTGTGCTGAATGTATATAGAGTATAAATATTATTACATTTACTGTGTCCTACCTTAATATGACCCCGTCCCTGTATACAAAAGGGGGAAGTGCTATTTAAAATGGGGATGGGCAAAGCATTGTCGTTTGTGACATTTCGTTCTTTAAAATGCTGAAAATACATGGTGGAATTGAAATGTTCAAAATCTTGGATTTCCTCTTTTAACCAGGTAGCATTTTCATATTCAGTGTATACATTCATACAAGCATTTGGGTCTAAGGATCCCTCTCCTCCAGCACCTTCAGCATCAAATCCTTGGTGTCGTTCTACATATTTCAGAATGGCCTCATAGTCTTTTTCGGTATATATCTAAGGTTCAGCTATATAATGAGAATACATCAATGACAATATTTGAAACCATGCTTCACAGCTAGCTAAGTGGGATAAAGGCAGGGAAATGAATAATTCATGCCTATGCATTACAGATGGAAGTAGCCACAGACCCAACAATTTGTCTTGTTGGTAGTACTGTGGGTCTGATGCAACATTTCAATAAAAAAAATTAGCATATGTTTCTCTATGCCTAGCCTTATGTGGAGGTAAGGAATAGAAGATATGTTCTTCTGGGGAAGGGGTAGTTCCTATCAGTTTCTGTACATGGTGCTGAAATTCCAGATACCCAAACACACACATTAAAATTACCGTAATTACAATAATAAAAGCAACGAATGCCACCTTCACTCTGGTGGTCCATCCGGAAAACGATTGCATGTTATCAATATACCGCCGTGGGGCAATTGGTCGTTCATCTTCCATGACAAATCGGGCAAAAGGAAACATGCTCTCTAAAAGTCCAAATTCTAACTCGGATCCTCTCTAAAAGTCCAAAAACTAAACTTGGTATCCACAAAAGCATGCACACCACCAGAGGATTCTTCTTTCCACTAAGGGATCTTCTCCCTGTGTCCGTTAGAGCCTCACAGGCAGACTCCTATCGTTCATCAAAAAGGAACAAGATTTCAATGGTACAACCGCGGCCCTTAACTCAGTCTTTCTTTCTGAACAGAGCTATTTAACACAATGTTCCAAGCTCTCAACAGGTTCAGTCCAATGGCTCGCTCAGTACCCCAGTAATTCTATCCAACGTTTCCTAACTGAAGTCTCTGTCTAGCTCCTACCATCGGGAACTGGGGTACCGCGCTGTTTTTGGGGCCGCAGTTCGTATTTACAATGGCCAGGTTGTTCCAGGTCAGAAAACAATTCTGCTGCAAGGGCATCTGATGCACGCAGAGCTTGAGGTGCCTCGGAAATGACAGCTTCCGCTGATTGGGCTGTCTCACATTCAACAGTGGGCAACACCTCACTCGGTTGCCCTACTTCTTGAGAGTCGGAAAAAGGAACAAAGCTTGGAATCAGCTCTCCTTCCTGGCTCGGAATTCCTTCTCGGTTTTGCAGATCAACCGGCAAAGGCAGCGGCAGGCGTTTTAGATGGCTGACATGAATCCAGTGCTTTCGTCCATGCACTTTCACCGCCGTTCTTGTAGCAAGAAGTATTTGATAGGGCTCAGACCATCTGGGCTCCAAACTCGATTTCCGTTGGTAGTTCTTCACCAGTACCCACTGGCTAGGTTCTAGTCGATGTCCAGGACCCTCCAGTAGTGGCTGCAATTTGTCCGATACCTGTTGATGAATAGAACGCAAATCTTTAGTCAAGGCGTACAGGTAATCTGTCATCAAAGGGTAATCAATATCCCTAAAAGATCGGGGTCTAGGGACTCCCCACACATTGGCGGGTCTCCCAAAAATCACCTCATAGGGTGACAATCCAGTTCTAGTGTGAGGGGTGGTTCTTAAAGACAGTAGTGCCAATGGGAGTGCATCAGGCCAATTTAGTTCAGTACTCTCACAGATTTTGGCCATTTTTAATTTCAGCGTACCATTATATTTTTCAACTAGTCCAGCCGACTGAGGGTGTCTGGCAGCATGGAACTTCTGTTTTATCTGCAACCCTTTACAAACGCTTTGTACCAGCTGAGCGTTAAAATATGGCCCGTTGTCAGACCATATGACACGGGGCAAACAATAACGAGGCAGATATTCCTTAACCAGGGCTTTGGCAGTTGCAACTGCAGTGGCTTCCTTAGTAGGGTAGGCTTCAACCCATTTGCTAAAAGCACATACCACCACTAAGACGTATTTTAAGTTATTCACTCTTTCCATCTGAATGTAATCAATTTGTATTACCTCAAAAGGCAAGGATGGTGGAGCAAAATTTCCACTCAAAACAGATTCTCTACCTCCAGGATTATGGCGTAAACACACTGGGCAATATTTCACTATATGGGCTGCGGTTTTGGAGATGTTTGGGTTATTCCATACTGGGTCTAACACGGCACAAATACCTTATGCGCCTATGTGGGCTGGACCATGGGCCATTGTCACTACAGCATACACTAATGCATTGGGCAGTAACCATCGCTGTTTTTCTGATAAGTCTATCCAACAATCATTCTTATTTAGTCTTCCTACTTCCTGTTCCCATTTCTGTATTTCATCCACTGTTGCTTCCTTCTGTAGTTCTCTCACACTTTCGATAGTATTGTCAAACAGGGATGTTTCTGCTACCCACCGGGCCGATGTGCTAGGGAACATGGAGTTCATTCTAGTCTGGGCTGTTTCTTTCGCTACTGAGTCAGCAAAAGCGTTTCCCTTTCCAGTGGAATCAACAATGTTTTTACGAGCGGTACACTTAATGATGGCCACTTTCTCTGGTAATGTTAAAGCAGATAACAATCGATCAATTAAAGGGCCATGTTGAATTTTCTGGTCATGTGTGGCAAAGAAACCCCTCTCCCTCTACAGCCTCCCAAAACTATGGGCAACGCCAAAGGCGTATTGGCTGTCAGTGTAAATGTTTACCCTTAGTCCTTCACTCAATTCGCATGCTCTTAACAAAGCTTCAGCTGCCTGTGCTGACTGATGGGAAATCCTTGCGGTTTCCACCACCGTCCTTAATGTTGTAATAGCATAGGCAGCTGTCGCAGTGCCATCTGGTAACTTAAAACATGAGCCATCCACATACAATTCCCCTTGAGGTTCAGTTAAAGGGATGTCAGTAAGATCTACACGTCCCTTTCTTTCTTCTTCTGTTCTAAATATACAATCATGGACATCATTCTTTCCATCATTTGAAGGGAGGGGTAGTAATGTGGCCGGGTTCAGAGTGCCATATCTTTTGATTGTAATGTGGGGTGCAAACAAGGTCAGCTCGTACCCTGTCAATCTAGCACTCGTAAGATGCTGGGTCTTAGTTCTGTTCAAAAGAATATCCACAGCATGCCGTACCATGACTGTGAGGTCTGTATTCAAAACTATTCCCTCTGGTTGCCGGATGGCCACCGCTACAGCAGCCGTGGCCCTCAGGCAACTCGGGAGGGCTTGTGCAACATTATCCAAGACTGATGAAAAGAATGCACAGGGTCTCTGCTTTCCACCGAAACCCTGTGTTAACACTGAAAGTGAACAACCGTCCACCTCGTGCACATAAAGTGAAAAAGGCATCCGGTAATCTGGAGTACCCAAGACAGGTGCAGAACAAAGAGCAGACTTTAAAGAATCAAAGGCTTCTTGACATTCATCCGTCCAGGGTAAGGGTTCATGCACATCTTTGGTTGTCAAATGCAACAAGGATTTAGAGAGGAGTGAATAGTTAGGAATCCACTGGCGACAGTAAAAGGTTATGCCAAGAAAAGCACGAACATCACATTGAGTACGAGGGACAGACATGTTAGTTATTACAGATATTCGCACAGGGTCTCTGCTTTCCACCGAAACCCTGTGTTAACACTGAAAGTGAACAACCGTCCACCTCGTGCACATAAAGTGAAAAAGGCATCCGGTAATCTGGAGTACCCAAGACAGGTGCAGAACAAAGAGCAGACTTTAAAGAATCAAAGGCTTCTTGACATTCATCCGTCCAGGGTAAGGGTTCATGCATATCTTTGGTTGTCAAATGCAACAAGGGTTTAGAGAGGAGTGAATAGTTAGGAATCCACTGGCGACAGTAAAAGGTTATGCCAAGAAAAGCACGAACATCACATTGAGTACGAGGGACAGACATGTTAGTTATTACAGATATTCGCACAGGGTCTCTGCTTTCCACCGAAACCCTGTGTTAACACTGAAAGTGAACAACCGTCCACCTCGTGCACATAAAGTGAAAAAGGCATCCGGTAATCCAGAGTACCCAAGACAGGTGCAGAACAAAGAGCAGACTTTAAAGAATCAAAGGCTTCTTGACATTCATCCGTCCAGGGTAAGGGTTCATGCACATCTTTGGTTGTCAAATGCAACAAGGGTTTAGAGAGGAGTGAATAGTTAGGAATCCACTGGCGACAGTAAAAGGTTATGCCAAGAAAAGCACGAACATCACATTGAGTACGAGGGACAGACATGTTAGTTATTACAGATATTCGCTCTGGAGTCAATCGTCTCCCCGCTTTCGACAGTAAGTGGCCCAGGTAGGTCACTTCCTGTCGACAATACTGAAATTTAGAAAGGGATACTTTGTTACCTTTTTCAGCCAAATGTTTCAATAATTTAACCGTGGCCTCTTTGCAACCTTCCTCTGTATTGGAGGCCACCAAAATATCATCCACATACTGGATGATCGTATTCCCCGCTGGCAAAATTAATTCATCAAGGACTGCTTTTAAAGCTTGGCTATAAATGCTAGGACTTTCTGTATAGCCTTGAGGGGCGTGTGTAAATCTAAAACTTCGGCCAGCCAATGAGAATCCGAAGATATGTCTACTATCGGGATGAATTGGAATGCTAAAGAAAGCATTTTTTAAATCTATTACCGAAAAATACTGAGCTGCAGGGGGAATCATTGTCAGAATAGCAGTTATATCAGGTACCACCGGATATTATGGAATTACAATTTTATTGACCTCTATAAGGTCAATCACAAAACGATACGTATTTTTATAATCCGGGGCACCATCAATTGGTATCTTCTTCAAAATCGGTAAAATCGGACTGTTACAAACATTAGCAGCTGTCTCTTCCACCACCCCCTTCTGAATGAGGTCACGAATAATGTGCAACATGGCCTGTTCACCTTCTGGTGAAATTTTATACTGCGGAATGCGGGGCAGCTGGACATTAGGTTTCAAGGTTATTGACACCGGGGCTATTCTTAACAGACCAACATCGGTGTCTCCTGTAGCCCACAGTGTCTGAGGAATCGTACAAAATTCGGGGGGAAGGCTTTCATTTTTGGCAAAATATTGAGCTGCCTTCGGGGGTCGTTTCTGCATTGTCAAATAGACACCATCGGGAGTACAATAAATTTGAGCATGTAACTTTTTCAAAATATCCAGACCTAAAAGGTTTTCTCCACAATTTGAAGTTAACAGAAAAGGCGAGTGTATAGAAATGGGACCTATAGTGAAGGGCAGAGGTTTGGAAACGGGGCTTACCACAGGTATTCCAGAGAATCCCACCGATACGTTATTTTGGCCAAACAGAGCAGCCCCTGGGACCAGTGTATGGGCAACTGAGCTATTCATTGCCCCAGTATCCACTAAAAAAATTCCAGATGTTCCCAACAGTTCCCCTTGTACATAAGATCCCTCCTGGTCAACTGGTACTGTAAAGTGTCCCCCGCTCTGTCCTTGGCTGTCTCATGCATAATCCTGTCCGCTATACTCATCATCCCTATAATTTTCATTGTAGTACTGTCTGTTTAGGGGATTGTCTAAATAATTCTTCCGGGAATCCTCATGTTGTATTTCTGCTCGTCTCATACTATTCCGATCTATATTCCCCCTCCCCCTACCTCGTCCTCTATTACTTCCATACTTTGCCAGCCACTGAGGGCAATCTGTCTTCCAGCGCCCTTCCTGTTTACAATAGGAACATTGATTAATACCAGTGTACGGGGGTCCTCTTCCACCTCTCCCTGCCATTGCACCCCTCAGGGATGAGCCACTCCTCCCTTGTCCTGTGCTCTGTCCCCTGCTGACTTGCTGTAACAGAACCCTAGTTTTCAAATCCTTAGTCTTCTTTTCTGATTTCTCTTTACTTTAATTCTCTCGATGTTCATAATATTGGGCCATACTGAGAATTACTGACGGGGCAGCAGTAGTCCACGTGCTTTCGGAAGCTTGGAGACGGGACATAACTTCGGGGAGCAAATTTGTAACAAACCTATTTACAAACAACCGTACCCCACCTTCCGTGGATAGGTCTTGCCCACTAAAGTCTATAAAGACTTTCTCAAACCTGGTAAAGAAATCTGAAACGCTTTCATGCTTTTTCTGTCTACAGGCAGTTAATTTGTCCCAATCGACTTTTCTTGGAGGGAGGAGAGTCTGCATATAAGCAATGATCTTAGCTGGTGCTTCTAGTACCTCATCTCGAGGTTTTTCTCCAGGCTTTCGTTCCCTGTCCCATGGTCTGTGTCATGAATTTGTCTCCAAATGTCCACTGGAATCAAAAGGCCAAAGAACAGCTCGATATCGGGTATTGTCATGATAGCCGAATTAGCGGCTTCAGTCAATTCCTTATAATAAGCAGTGGGATTTTTACGAGGGTCAGGGAGCTGAGCTTTTAGGGTCAGGACCTTGCTTAGTTTCCAAGGGGTATAAACCAATTGTTCCTGAAGCCTAGCGCCCACGCGAGCCCTAGTGACCTGACCACCGCCATCTCTTAATTTAGGTAGTTCAGGATAGAAGAGGGGATGCACCTCTCTCATGGGGTGCTGTGCTCCCCAATCGGCGCACTTTCGGTGCATTCGTTCACGATAATGCACCAAAGTAGCTACATTCTGATATACTTCATCAGCCTGCAATTGAAATTTAAAAGCTCGATCTCTTATATCATACAGTATTTGAGGAGGTAGTCCTTCCTCAAAACACTGCTCCTATAGTGAAATCAATCGGATTGCCATATTCTCCAAAGCCAATTGCTGTGCCACCGGTTCAAAATCTTTCATAGTGCTCCAATTATCTTCCAAGGTATAAATGGCATTCCGAATCCACTGGGATGCCTGAGTCACTATGACCTTTCTTTCTTCTGTACCCAATGACGACCTAGTATAGACTTGCTGATCACTCAAGTCTGGCCCAAGAAGTTTGGGTGTGGTATCTAGACACGCCGTATATCGAGGATCTAAGGCGGTCTGAGTCGGAGGGGAGAGAAATACAGGGTGCAAAGGGGAAGGGACAGCCACGTCCGGCTGTAAAGATACTAAAGGCGAGGTAGTTGGTCGGAGTGTGGGAGGAGGAAGTAACGCATCTCGTACTGTTCTGTAAGCAGGGGCTGTGGGAGCCGTTACCGGTGCTCCTGAAGCCGATGCTGTTCTAATTTGGCCCGCCCGTAACAAGGGTACGGCTGCATACAATCCCTGTGGGGCATAAGGAGGAGGTGGTCGGGCTTCTAATAAATCCTCTATTTCATCTCCGGTCTCGGGTCGAGTCACATAACTTTTGTCCGTCTCTAAACGGAACTGCCTATCCATTTGTGCGATATTCTCCTCCACCTTTCCTTTATGATAAGCTATAGCTTTCTGGGTGACTGTCTGTCCTGATTTAAGCTTTCCCAATTTCTCTTCCCTTATCCGTCGTCGTTTTGCCTCCCTCAACCATAGGTTCAAGGAGTCAAACATAGACTGGCGGCTTTTCTTCATAAACAGTTTGTTTTGGACGTAATTAATCTTTTTCTCATCAAACGACCCCGTTAGAGGCCATTGCAAATCGGAATTATCTTTTGTATACCTATTCCAAATTGTATTAAACAGGATTGGTGTAAGACCGTGTTTCATATGCATATCAAAACTGGGGCTGCCCTCGGGAGGGGCAGGCTGTCTTTCTTCCAGCCTTTTATTTCGCCGACAGCAGCACCCAAAACATATTTTACTAAAACAAGACATCATTGCAATGTTCACACAATTCTACTCGTATATTCCAGAACCATTCACATTCGGGCGCATCCTCTTCACCATTCACACTCTCATATTCAGGTATTTTCTCATACTAAAGTGCTGTAAAGCGTCGCAAGGCAATAACCTTTCTTCCAGTACTGATTACTAGTTCTATGCAGATGACATGTCTTCAGAACGAACAGAGCCCGTCGACTCCTGTTCGGGGAACCGATTCAACAGAATTCCAGACCAACAGAATTCAACAACAACAGGAACAGTTGCTAGACTGTTCTGAGATCACCTGGTAGGCGAGCCACGAACCCTCTTACTGGCCATCCCATGGTCCTGTTCTGGTTGTGCCGGGCGTCTGGGCACGCAGCTCCAGAACCCTAGCTTACCCAGTTGCTCCCAGGGCTTTCCCAAAGAGGATTCGGCAGAGCGAGTAACGCAGTACACCGCTAAGGCACCAGATATAATCTCAAGTTTTCACAAAATAAGTCAGTGAGGCATCTACCGGTGCAGCCACCGCCACCACGTCAGACCCTCAGATTCCCATCGTGGTCCGGCTTCCCCGGCCACCTTCAGAATGCAGTTAACCGCTACAGAGGAACACTTCTTCCAAGTGTTCTTTTATTCAATACAATCAGAAATCCACTCACCTGGTGCACTCAGGTCGATTGCGAATTCTCCACTGCCGACTCCTAGACAGACCGGCACAGTCTGTTCTTCTCTCGCGTTAAGCCCGTAGGACTCCGGCGTAGGGTCTTCAGCAGCTGGGAGGGATACTGGGCTCGAGAGTGGAATTTCTTGTTTTCGTACCACCAAACGGGTGTTTCAAATCAGGATTCTCTTTTCCGTCTACCCACTTGGCCAGAACTACTCCCTGTCCCTTCTACTCCTGTTTACAGGAGGGGTCGACCCTATCGCGGAGTCCCGGCAGAGTCGCCAACTGAAGGAACCAAAATATTACACTAATGGACTATACTCACCAATAGCCCATATACCTTACTCCAAAATAATAAGTCAGTCGGCAATGGAGAAGGTTCAATAGTTAATTTTGCAGATACAGACCCTGACAGGGGAGCCTCAGTCTACACAACCCTCGGAGGTGGGCAGAGGAGACTGACTACGTACAAACAGGGCAAAGCATATATATGTTTCACACACAGTACAATATAACCTTACTAGGAAAGATACAACTTGTCAGTGAGCCAGCAGGAAAACCCATATAAGGCACAATTGATTACTGGTAGCTAAGCCTAAGCTATTCTGGGGGCAGGTCAGCGAGGCGCCTTCCTTTCTATCTGTAATTAAACAACAGGGGGTGGTGATGGACAGAGTTTCTGAATTAAGCAGAATACTCTCACCCAGTCAAGAGATCAGGGCTTGATCCAACACCGTTTTTTAGCTCACTGCACCATCCCAGCTCAGAACCTGGCTATATGCAAATTAGTCTGTCCCTGGCCCAGTGCATCATGGGAACAGGGCAGACCAAACTACCAAGCCAATTCTTTCACTGGGAAGGAAACAAGCTTCCGGGGACCGGTTTCTGGCATTACAGCCGTCTTCGGCCCGGCTTGCTTGAATCCTGATGGTGCAATGAGCAAGGGACTCACGTCTGAGTATACCCTTCCACGCTTATGGTGGACAAAATAAGTAAACAACAGGGGGTGGTGATGGACAGAGTTTCTGAATTAAGCAGAATACTCTCACCCAGTCAAGAGATAAGGGCTTGATCCAACACCATTTTTTAGCTCACTGCACCATCCCAGCTCAGAACCTGGCTATATGCAAATTAGTCTGTCCCTGGCCCAGTGCATCATGGGAACAGGGCAGACCAAACTACCAAGCCAATTCTTTCACTGGGAAGGAAACATAAGCGTGGAAGGAAGTGAAAGAATTGGCTTGGTAGTTTGGTCTGCCCTGTTCCCATGATGCACTGGGCCAGGGACAGACTAATTTGCATATAGCCGGGTTCTGAGCTGGGATGGTGCAGTGAGCTAAAAAACGGTGTTGGATCAAGCCCTGATCTCTTGACTGGGTGAGAGTATTCTGCTTAATTCAGAAACTCTGTCCATCACCACCCCCTGTTGTTTAATTATTTTGTCCACCATAAGCGTGAAAGGGTATACTCAGACATGAGTCCCTTGCTCATTGCACCATCAGGATTCAAGCAAGCCGGGCTGAAGACGGCTGTAATGCCAGAAACCGGTCCCTGGAAGCTTGTTTCCTTCCCAGTGAAAGAATTGGCTTGGTAGTTTGGTCTGCCCTGTTCCCATGATGCACTGGGCCAGGGACAGACTCATTTGCATATAGCCGGATTCTGAGCTGGGATGGTGCAGTGAGCTAAAAAACGGTGTTGGATCAAGCCCTGATCTCTTGACTGGGTGAGAGTGTTCTGCTTAATTCAGAAACTCTGTCCATCACCACCCCCTGTTGTTTAATTATTTTGTCCACCATAAGCGTGGAAGGGTATACTCAGATGTGAGTCCCTTGCTCATTGCACCATCAGGATTCAAGCAAGCCGGGCCGAAGACGGCTGTAATGCCAGAAACCGGTCCCCGGAAGCTTGTTTCCTTCCCAGTGAAAGAATTGGCTTGGTAGTTTGGTCTGCCCTGTTCCCATGATGCACTGGGCCAGGGACAGACTAATTTGCATATAGCCGGGTTCTGAGCTGGGATGGTGCAGTGAGCTAAAAAACGGTGTTGGATCAAGCCCTGATCTCTTGACTGGGTGAGAGTATTCTGCTTAATTCAGAAACTCTGTCCATCACCACCCCCTGTTGTTTAATTATTTTGTCCACCATAAGCGTGGAAGGGTATACTCAGACGTGAGTCCCTTGCTCATTGCACCATCAGGATTCAAGCAAGCCGGGCCGAAGACGGCTGTAATGCCAGAAACCGGTCCCCGGAAGCTTGTTTCCTTCCCAGTGAAAGAATTGGTTTGGTAGTTTGGTCTGCCCTGTTCCCATGATGCACTGGGCCAGGGACAGACTTATTTGCATATAGCCGGGTTCTGAGCTGGGATGGTGCAGTGAGCTAAAAAACGGTGTTGGATCAAGCCCTGATCTCTTGACTGGGTGAGAGTATTCTGCTTAATTCAGAAACTCTGTCCATCACCACCCCCTGTTGTTTAATTCCTTTCTATCTGTAGCTCAGGGAATGCAGGAACGGGCTCTGCTAGAATGTGCGCATCCCACAAGAAGGGCAGGTGTGACCTTGGGTTTTCCGGAGCTACAAGCTAGCAAGTGGAGCAGACAGCCAAGTCTGCCATCATGGTTTTGTGCAGAAAGCCTAATCACGTGTTTTCAGGGAAACTGTACTTAACACGGAGAATCGAAACAAGTTGGCTCTGGTTATACCAATAGGTTTAGACATCACTGAAGTGAATCGTTCCTTGCAATAATAATACAGCGTGAATAACGCAAGGCTAATATGCGGTTGTAGGGTTATATTGTAAATATTAGGCCAACAACATGTATTTATCGTATTTATATCCCATCAGCTCAGGGGCGATCCCGCTGGGAGGTGAAGTAGTGTGCTCCCACATTGGTTTCCTGTTTAAAAGGCTCCCTCGAGCCTGTTGAACTGACGAGCTCGTGGAGATGCACCTGCGTGCCTTGAGAGGTAATGTGACCCGAGAACACTTTGGCAGCCTGCTCAGCAACCCCGAATACTTGATGCCTAATCTCTGCTGATGAAGGATAAAGATCCAGAAACACGTGTCCAGAGATGGCCAGCACAACTGTGTAATTACTCGAGACTTTCCTAAAAGCACACACGCTTCGTGAACCGCATTGACCACAATGCTCAGGGGCGATCCTGCTGGGAGATGAAGCAGGGTGCTCCCACACTGGTTTCCTGTTTAAAAGGCTCCCTCGAGCCTGTTGAGCTGACGAGCTCGTGGAGAGGCACCTGCGCGCCTTGAGAGGTACTGTGACCCGAGAACACTTTGGCAGCCTGCTCAGCAACCCCGAATACTTGATGCCTAATCTCTGCTGATGATGGATAAAGATCCAGAAACACGTGTCCAGAGATGGCCAGCACAACTGTGTAATTACTCGAGACTTTCCTAAAAGCACACACGCTTCGTGAACCGCATTGACCACAATGCTCAGGGGCGATCCCGCTGGGAGGTGAAGCAGTGTGCTCCCACATTGGGTTCCTAGTATGCTTACTTGTTTGCAACTTTGTGCTCATTTGGCCTGAATATGTATGAGTGTAGTCCTTTACAGAACTGCGTAATGCTAGAGAGACTAGAGACTCAAGTCTAGTCCTTCTTTTGTACTCCTGCTGCCACTAAGAAGAAGAGATAGTGGTGGATTGATAGGTTGAGTATATTATGACTTGTTATTGGTAGTAGGACATTTTGTAGTGGTCTGCAATCATGATGACGGACTGTGTCTGTCACGTCGCGTGTTGCTGAGTGCTGGCAGTCGTAGTCGAACCTTTTTGTTGTTGGTTTAGTTAGTCATTTACATAACTTTCCAAGTAGATGGTCTGCGAATCCAGAAATACTGTACTAGTATCCTCCTAGTTGACTAGATCAGATAGGTCAATACATGTAGTGCAATTGTTGGTAGTTTGTTTCCCAGAGATAATTTTAGATTGTGGTCAAAGAAATCAAATATTTCAAAAAAACAATCATCTATGTTTGTCTTTATTTCATGTTCACATTCAATCAATCAATCAATCAATACATTTGTAGAGCACGCTACTTACCCATGAGGGTCTCAAGGCGCTGAAGGGGGGTGGGGAGGAAGCCGCTACTGCTCGAAGAGCCAGGTCTTGAGGTATTTCCTGAAGGGGAGATGGTCCTGGGTCAGTCGTAGGTGCTTGGGGAGGGAGTTCATGTCTTGGCTGCCAGGTAGGATGATGATCTTCCTCCGGGGGTGGTTCTGCGAATCCGTGGGACGGTGGCGAGGGCGAGGCTGGTGGAGCGGAGCTGGCGGGTCGGGGTGTTGAACGAGAGGCGGTTGTTGAGGTATTTGGGGCCCATGTTGTTGAGCGCTTTGTGTGCGTGGGTGAGCAGCCTGAACATGATCCTCTTGCTGACGGGGAGCCAGTGCAGGTCTCTCGGATGGGCGGATATGTGGCTGCGGCGAGGGATGTCGAGGATGAGTCGTGCGGAGGCGTTCTGTATGCGCTGAAGGTGTTTCTGAAGTTTGGCTGTAGTTCCTGCATATAGGGCGTTCCCGTAGTCCAGTCGGCTAGTGACGAGGGCCAGGGTGACCGTCTTTCTGGTTTTGGTGGGGATCCATCGGAAGATCGTTCGGAGCATGCGCAGGGTGTTGAAGCAGGAAGACGAGACTGCGTTGACTTGTTTGGTCATCTTGAGGGAGGAGTACAGGATGAATCCCATGTTGCGTGCGTGGTCTGTGGGTATCGGTGCGGTGCCCAGCGTCGTGGGCCACCAGGAGTCGTCCCAGGCGGATGGGGATTGTCTGAGGATGAGGACCACCGTCTTGTCCGAGTTGAGCTTCAGATGGCTGTGCTTCATCCATTCTACGACATCTTTCATTCCGTCCTGGAAGTTGGTTTTGGCGGTGGGTGGGTCTTTGGTGAGAGAGAGTACCAGTTGGGTGTTGTCGGCATAGGAGATGATGTTGATGTTGTGTTTGCGTGCGATGGTGGTGAGGGGGCTCATGTAGATATTGAAGAGAGTTGGGCTGAGTGAGGAGCCTTGGGGTACGCCGCAGATGATCTTGGTGGCCTTGGAGCGGAAGGGAGGGAGGCGGACTCTCTGGGATCTGTCGGAGAGGAGCGATGTGATCCAATCCAGGGCCCTTCCTTGGATCTCAGTGTTTTAGAGGCGGGTTATTAGGGTGCGGTGGCAGATGGTGTCGAAGGCTGCCGAGAGGTCCAGGAGGATGAGAGCGGCTGTCTCTCCGTTGTCCATCAGGGTCCTGATGTCATCGGTGGCTGCGATGAGGGCGGTCTCGGTGCTGTGGTAAGCTCGAAATCTGGACTGGGATGGGTTGAGCGAGTTGTTTGCTTCGAGGAATGCAGTCAGTTGATTATTGACGGTCTTCTCGATGACTTTAGCCAGGAAGGGGAGAAGAGAGATGGGGCGGAAGTTCTTGAGGTCTTTAGGGTCCGCTGTTGGTTTTTTCAGAAGGGCGTTGATTTCTGCGTGTTTCTAGCTTTCAGGGAAGGTGGCTGAGGTGAAGGAGGTGTTGATGACGTTCCGGAGGTGGGGTGCGATGATGGTGTCAGCTTTGTTGAAGATATGATGAGGGCATGGGTCGGAGGGGGAGCCAGAGTGGATGGTTTTCATGACGTGGGTGGTGTCTTCGGTGCTGATGGGGGTCCATGTGCTGAGGCTGGTGGTGGGGGTCGTTGGTTTGGTGACTGGGGGCGGAGTCTGGGGTCTGAAGCTGTCGTGTATATCTGCGATCTTGCGGTGGAAGAACGTGGCGAGGGAGTTGCAGAGGTCTTGCGATGGTGTGAAGTCGTTGTTGCTGGAGCTGGGGTTGGAGAGCTCTTTGACGATGCTGAAGAGTTCCTTGCTGTTGTGGGTGTTGTTGTCCAGCCGCTCTTTGAACGATGTCCTTTTGGTGGTGCGGATCATCTGGTGGTATTCGCGGGTGGCGTTCTTGAGGGCTGTCATGTTTTCTGATGTCCGTTTGTGGCACCAAGTTTTTTTGATGTTTCGGCATGATTTCTTTGCGATTTTGAGGGCGTCTGTGAACCATGAGGTTTTTCTGTTGCTGGTTTTGCCTGGGGGTGTCTTCAGTGGAGCGAGGTTGTCGGCGCAGTTGGTGATCCACTGTGCGAGATTGTGTGCTGCGTCGTTGGTGTCAGGGGTGTCGCCAGGTGGGTTCTGGCTAAGCGATGTGGTCAGCTGGTCTGTGGTGACTTTGTTCCAGCATCTACAGGGGATCTGTAGCGTGTGGTGGTGGTATGTGGTTTTCTTGAAGGTGAAGTGGATGCAGCTGTGGTCGGTCCAGTGTAGTTCGGTGGAGTGGCTGAAGGAGACGTGGTTGCTGGTGGAGAAGATGGGGTTGAGCGTGTGGCCAGCTAGGTGGGTGGTTGTGTCCACCAGTTGCTTGAGTCCGAGGTTGGCCAGGTTGTCGAGCAGGGTGGTGGTGTTGTTGTCGCTGTTTTTCTCCAGGTGGAAGTTCAGGTCCCCTAGGAGGATGCACTCTGGTGAGGCTAGGGCGTGCGGGTTGATGAAGTCGGCGATGGTTTTGCTGAATTGTGTCCGTGGGCCCGGGGGTCTGTAGATGAGCGTTCCTCTGAGGGTGGTCTGGGGGTCGGTGTGGATCTGGAAGTGTAGGTGTTCTGCGGCGGTGAGCGTGTCTTCGGCGTTGGTCGTGACGCTGATGGTGTTTCTGTAGATGATGGCGATTCCTCCTCCAGTTTTGTTGACGTGGTCCTTCCGGGTGATTTTGTAGCCTTCCGGGATGGCTATGGCGATGTCGGGGGCCGAGTAGGCATTCATCCAGGTTTCCGTGAGGAAGGCGACATCTGGTGCTGTTGTATCAAGGAGTTCCCAGAGTTCGACGGCGTGTTTGTGGACGGAGCGGGTGTTGAGGAGGATGCACTTGAGGTGGTTGTTGTTGTCGTTGCTGTGTTCGGTGCTTGGGGAGCCGTTTCGGAGGCAGGAGAATTTGCAGGCTTGGCAGGTGAAGGGTCCGTGGGTGCGCCTCGGGGTGGCTTGGTCCCTCATCGCTCCTGCCCTGAGTGGTCGCTCCCCTGCCTCTCTGCCGAGACGCGGTATTGTAGATCAGTGCTGCATAGCGACTAACTGTGCCATTGTTATTTCGCCTGGAAGTTTAATTGTTTTAATCTCGCTTGCTTGTACCATTTGTGCCTGCATTTGAATTATTTGCGCGATATCCCCAGGCGCCCT